>NW_028136502.1:1241333-1862000 GCF_964662115.1 Mustela nivalis | reverse complement strand
CTTAGCTAAATCCACTGTAGATTCATCCACACCCTTACAGATGATAAGATTTCGTGCTTTTTGCACCTGGCTCTTATTCCATTAAGAAGATGTGGGAGACAATGTTTATAGCAGCAATGGCCATGGTTGCCTAACTGTGGAAAGAACCAAGATGCCCTTCAACAGACGAATGGATAAGGAAGATGTGGTCCATATACACTATGGATTATTATGCCTCCATCAGAAAGGATGAATACCCAACTTTTGTAGCAGCATGGACGGGATGGGAAGAGATTATGCTGAATGAAGTAAGTCAGGCAGAGAGACTCAACTATCATATGGTTTCACTTATTTGTGGATCATAACAAATAGCATGGAGGACAAGGAGAGTTAGAGAGGAGAAGGGAGTTGGGGGAAATTGGAAGTGGAAGTGAGCCATGAGAGACTATGGACTCTGAAAAACAATCTGAGGGTTTTGAAGGGGCGGGGGTGGGAGTTTGGGGGAACCAGGTGGTGTGTATTGGAGAGGGCACGGATTGCATGGAGCAATGGGTGTGGTGCAAAAACAATAAATACTGTTATTCTAAAAAAATAAATTAATTAAAAAAAAGAAGATGATGTGGGTGAATGAATACACACACACACACACACACACACACACATATATATATATATATATATATATATATATATATATATATAATCACTCATCAGTGAATGGACATTTGGACTCCCTCCATTGTTTTACTATGGTTGATAATGTGCTGTGGTTGATAATGTTATTATCGTTGATAATGCTGCTGTAAATATCACGGTGCTTGTACCACACAGAATGTACATTATTGTGCCCTTTAAGCAAATACCTAGGAGGACAATTGCTGGATCCTAGTGTTGTTCTGTTCTTAGGTTTTGGAGGACACACCATTTTCTTTTCCAGAGTGGCTGCAACAACCCACATGCCCACCAACAGTGTAGGAGCATTCCATTTTAGGGTGTTTTTTTTTTTAAAGATTTTATTTATTTATTTGACAGAGAGAGATCAGAAGTAGGCAGAGATGCAGGCAGAGAGAGAGAGCATGAAGCAGGCTCCCTGCTGAGCAGAGAGATTAAGGCATGGTTCCATCAGAGGAACCTAGGATCATGACCTGATCCAAAGGGAGGTGCTTAACCCACTGAGCCACCCAGGTGCTCCCGAGGGTTCCACTTTAAGCAGAACATTCCCTGCCAGCCATTTCCTATGGAGGAAATGTAAAACCTGAGGGATAACCTGACTCACTGAGCATCAAGCAAGCAGCCACAGAAATTCACCCCAGGGTTCCTGACGCCAAGTCCCTTGAAGCCACCAGAATGCCTTTATCCAGGGAAATTCCCAAACACTCTCCTTCACCACCCACAGAACCCACCAACTGCACAGAAAATAGAGCATGCCCAACCATATATAGCTGTTTCAGTGAACGTAGGAAGAAAAGCATCCCTTTTAAATTGTCCAAGGCTCCTTGGAATCATTTTGAATTTTCCCTCAGCCCTCATTGGAACTCTTTGAATGCAAAGACCAATCCATTAGGATACATCACCTTGGACAAAGGAGAAGCCATCATCCAAGTCTCTATCTGACCCAAACATCCACCTCACTCTAGATGCCGGCCACAGCCCAGGCCCAGTGGAATAAACACTGCTAGATGAAGGAATACTTTCTATATTCAAAACGCACACCAGTCAATCTCATCTTCCCTTTCGAATCCAAGGGATTACCTACGAAAGAGATGGTCAAAATACCTTTGTAATCCAGAAATAAACAGAGAAAATGATATCCCTGCCAGGTGTTCCCTGCAGAGAAACTCGGCAACTCTGGCACCCACACTAGATTGCTTACAGCTGGTCCAGTGTGCCAATTGTGAACTCCACCAGAGACAAGAGAAAAGCCCAGGAGGTTTGGGGTGAAAGATAAGTTTTACCTCCTGTCCTGGCATGGATGTGACATTGTGCCACACCGGCCTGCTGTTTTCTCTGAATGCTGACGTCCTGGGACAAGCTGCATGACTGACTCAGATGCTGATTTTCAGAGTTCAGGTCTTGTGGAGCCAGAGTGAAGAAGGGTTGTCAGGTGTGGATAATCAGGCGTCTCCCACCTAGTCTTCACACCTGCTCCAATTCCTGGGAGAAGGAGAGACATATGCTTATTTCTTAAGTGGTCATCCACTTCCTTCTCAAGCCGACCAATGCCCTTGTCCTTTTTGGAGAAACAAACATACTCTTCCAAACAAACACTCAACTCCTCAGTTCCAAATGCACCATGAGTCAGGTTTGGTTTCCCCTGGCTCCAGAGCCCAGCTGTGAGGACCCTACTGAGCCATCCTGACAGCCGACTACCAGCAAACCTGGGGAAACAGGGCACAATGCTGAGTGGGGGCCCAGCTCCGGTGTTTCTTATGACCACTCTTAAGCCTGGAGAAACAGAGACTATACAGCTCACCACTCCGTCCTGCAGAAACAATCTGTAGTTCCTCAGGATTCAGGGTCTCTCACCCAGCACCTCCCCACTTCCCTCAGAGCCAGCAGGCAGCACTGACTCTTCTTCAGGTGGGTTTCCCATGGCAGCTCGCCACTGCCTCCAGTGGTCGCAAGCAGCATTGCCACCCCTACTGTGCTCTCTCGCACCACAGCTCACTCACCACCTCCAGTGGCATGAACTGGCACTGTTGGGCTTTCCACAGACTCCTAAAGCAGCTCCAAAACCCTCCACAGATTTAAAACCACACTGGCACTGTCCCTCCAGATTGGGGTCCTCTGGGCCACACCCCAGGTGTCCGCCTGCCACCCAGGAGGAAACTGTACCATTCGAAGCTGAGCAAAACCCTCAGAATTGAACAAACCCACATGACTCCCTGAGGACACCCCCAACTTCGATGGTCCCCGCAGTCACAAACTCATTCTGATGTGCTTCCTGACCCCCATGTTTGACTCAGCCCCTGGGGATCCAGCCTCAGCGCCAGAATGTAGGGCCAGAATACCCCTAAGCCCTAACCCAAACCCTAGGTTGTGTTTTCAGGCTTCCATGCCCAGAGACATGGCCAAAAATCCCTCCAGATTGGGAACCCCTGAGCCAGAACCAAGGACTCCGCCTACCATCCATGTTCTCCTGGGTGCCCTTCAGAGCTACCCAGAACCCTCAGACCAGGAGAAGCCCACATGCATTCCAGAGGCAGCCATCACCTCTGATGGCACACATGGCAACAAAACCCAGAGATTGACATACCACTTGACCCCCATCCTTGACTCAGCCCATGGGAGATCCCGCCTCAGCACTGACAGTTTGGGCCTGCCATGGCCCTAGGCCCTAACCCTAATCGTACGTTGGCTTTTCAGGCTTCTGTCCCCAGAGACCTGTCCCCCAATCCCTCCAGATTGGGGACCCCAGGGCCACACCCCAAGAGTTCGCCTGCAACTCAGGAGGAAACCACACTGACGCAGAACCCTCAGAACAGAACAAACGCGCATGCTTCCCTCAGACCACCCCCACCTCCAGCGGCCCACCCGGGCACAAAATCAAGAGCCTGATGCACAACTGGACCCCTGTCCTCAACTCAGCCCCCTGGGGATCTGTTTCTGTATGGGCATATTGGACCTGTCATACTCCTAGGCCCTAATAGTAACCCTAGGGTAGTTTCTCAGGCTTCTGTCCCCATAGAATTAGCCACCACTCCCTCCAGATTATGGACCCCTGAGCCACAGCCCAGGACTCCGCCTGCCACCCAGGACGAAACCGTGCTGTTTGGAGCTGTGCAAAACCCTCAGAGTTGGAGAAACCTGCATACCCTCCTTGAGACCCACCCCCACTTTTGGCTCCCCACCAGACCACAAACATGCAGACTGGTGCTCAGCTGGATCCTCCTCCCTCAACTCTGCCTGCGGGGCCCTCTCCCTTCCTGGGGGCCCTCAGGGGAGCCGCATGGGCCCGACCCATGTTCCCGGATGGCCACGTCAACACCGAGTGAGAAAGAGCTCTAGATTGCATATGCCAGCATGGCCTGAATCACTGCCAATGCTAGCCAATTCTCACAGCTTTCTGCCCAAATCGATATCAATTTGGGCAGAAAAAAAGTCAGATTTAGCCAGAAAAACCCAGCGAACTTGCATTTATCAGCATGGGCTGTCAGGTCCACTGCCTGAGCCTGGCCTGGGGCCCCAATATTTGCAATCCAAGCCCTGCAAAAAAGCCTTCTGTGAGGCAGGTGCACGTGATGACAAGCACTCCCGCACCCTTTGAGGTGCGGGCCCTGGCACTGGCAGATCACATCTGCGATGCTGCTAGCCCCTTGCCCTAAACCTAGGTTGGGTTTTCAGGTTTCCATCTCCAGTGGCCAGTAGCCTGAGTCCTCCACACCAGGGACCCCAGAGCCACACTGCAGGAGTACACCTGTCCCCAGGAGGAAACCGGGTCGTTAGGAGCTGTGGGAGTGGGAGAGGGGAGAAACCTGCATGCCCTCCCCAGTCCACCCCCACCCTTGACTCACCACTGGGCTGCAAAAAAAGAGGCTGAGTAGCTTCTCAGGCTTCTGTCCCCAGAGACCTGGCCCATGAGCCCTCCAGATTGCAGACCCCTGAGCCACACACCAAGACTCTGCCTGCCACCCAGGAGGAAACTGTACCTTTTGGAGCCTCCCAAAACCCTCAGAGCAGGAGAAACCTTCATGTCCCCGCAAGGCCACCCCAACCTTCGGCGCCCAGCTGAGCCGCAAACATGGAGCCTGATGCTCAGCCAGAACCCCTGCCTCAACTCTGTCCACAGAAAACCCTCTATGTGGGGGCCCTCTAGTGAGTCTCATGGTCCTGGCCCATGTTTCCAAGATGTCCACTATAAGCACCTAGTGAGAAATTGCTCTAGACTGCGGGTACCAGTGTGGCATGAAATGCCACCCAACAACAACCATTTCTCATGATCTCTCTGCCAAATTGATATCGACTTGAATAGAAAGCTTGTGAGAATTGGCTGGAAAACCCCCAGCAAACTTGCTGCCAGTGACTCGGAGCCAGAGGGCAACTGCCTGGGCCTGGCATGGGGTCTGGAGTAGTGCAACCCGAACCCCGCAAGAAAGCCATCTACGAGCCAGGTGCACATATTCCCAACCCATCCGGCTACTCAGTCCCCTGCTGTGCTCACCCTGGTGCTGGCAGATCAGGTCTGCCATGCCCCCAGACCCTCAACCTAATGCTCAGTTGGGTTTTCAGGCTTCCATCCCCAGGGGCCTGTCCCCTGAGTTTGCAAGATTAGGGATACCAAAAACACACCCCAAGAGACCGCCTGCCACCCAGAAGGACAGCCGTGCCTTTTGGAGCTGTGCAGAACACTCAGACAGGGAGAAACCTGCATTCCAACCTGAGGAAACACCCACCTGTGGCAGTCCCCTGGCCACAAAACCTGGCGCCTGATGTACCGCCCAACCATCATCCTCAATTCACCCTCTAGAGAGTCTCACCATAGCTTGGTTTTTCAGGCTTCTGTTCCCAGAGACCTGGGCCCCCCATGCCCTCCAGATTCGGGACCCCTGAACCACTCCCCAGGACTCCACTGCCACCCAGGATGAAACTGCTGTTCAGAGCTGCCCAAAACCCTCAGAGTGGGAGAAAACCTGAATGCCCTTCCAAGACCACGCACATCCATCGCCCCACTAGGCCACAAACCAAGAGGGTGATGCTCAGACTTACCCCTCCCTCAACTCTGCTCCTGGGATGCTCCCCTGGTGGGGCTACTTGGTGGAGCCACGTGGGACCAGCCCGTGCTCCCGCATGGCCGTGAAATGTACCTAATTAGAAAGTGCTCTAGACCAAGCCACACGTGCAGCCCATAAAGCCGCCCATGCTGGCCAATTCTCCTAAGCTTTATGCCCAAATCAATATCAATTTGGGCAGAAAAAATATCATAATTGTCAGGAAAATGCCAAGAGACCTTGTTTGGGCAACTAGGCTGTGGCCTAGGCCTGGGCCAGAGTCCCGATTGGTTGCAGACCAAACCCTGAGAGAAAGCTCTCTGTGAGGCAGGTGCATGTGGGTCAACCGCCTCTGCTACTCAGCCCCCTGGGATGCCCACGGTGGCACTGGCAGATCAGATCTGTCATGCCCCTAGGCCCTGGACCCAAAGCTTAGTTTGGTTTTCAGACTTTCATCTCCAGGAGCCTGTCCCCTGAGCCCTCAAGATTGGGGACCCCAGAGCCACATCCCAGGAGCAACAAACACAGAGGGTGACACTCAGCCAGACACCCTCCCTCAGCTCTACACCTGGAAAGCTCCGGTGCACGGCGGCCCTCAGGGGAGCCGGGTGGGCCTGGCCCATGTTCCTGGATGTCCGAGACACCCACCTAGCTAGAAAGAGCTGTAGAGCGGGTGCCACCATGGCCCAACTCGCTGCCCAACCACAATATCAATTTGGGCAGTAAGCTTATAATAATTGGACACAAAAAACCTAGGAGCATGCTTCTGGTGTCATGGGCCCACAGGGCTGTGTCTGGGCCTGGTCCAGGGTCCCGAATGTCTCAGCCTGAACCCTGAGAGATAGCCCCCTTCGAGCCAGTCATATGGGTGGCCAATCCCTCCTGCTAGTCACTTCCCTGGGGTGCCTACCCTGGTGCTGGCTGTTCGGGCCTGCTAGGCCCCTAAGCCCTCGTACTAACCCTCAGTTTGTTTTGACACTTCCATCTCCAGAGGCCTGTCCCCCAAGCCCTCAAGATGGGGGATATCTGAGCCACACTACAGAAGTCTACCTGGCACCCAGGAAGAAACCATGCTATTCAGAGTTGCTCAAAACCCTCAGACTGCGGTAAAACCACATGCTTCCCTGAGTCCACCCCTACATCTCGGGACCCCTCAGTCACAAAACACAGAGCTTGACATACCGCTGGTCACCCATCCTTGACTCAGCCAATTGGGGATCCTGCCTCAGTGCCAAAAGATCGGGCCTGTCATGCTCCTAGACCCTAACCCTAACCCTAGTTTGGCTTTTTAGGCTTCCATCCCCAGAGTCATGGCCCCCAAGCCCCCCAGATTGGGAAGTCCTGAGCCACAACCCAGGGCTCCTCCTGCCACCGAGGAGGAAACTGTGCTATTCAGAGCTGCACAAAACCCACAGAGCAGAAGAAACCTGCATGACTCCTTGAGGCCACCCCAACATTCATTGCCCCACGGGGCCACAAACATGGAGGCTGATGTTCAGCAAGACACACTGACTCAGCACAGCCCCCAGAAAGCTCCACTTGTTGGGGGCCTTTGAGGGAGCCACGTGGGCCCAGCCAGTGTTCCCGGATGGCCAGGACACACACCTAGGTAGAAACTGCTCTAGACCATGGTCGCCAGCACAGCCCAAATCGCCACCCAACACTGGCCAACTCTCATAAGCTTTCTACTCAGATCAACATTGATTTAGGCAGAAAACCCATGATAATTGTTCAGAAAACCCCCAGTGAACTATCTGGCAGTGCCGCAGGCCACTGCCTGTGCCTGCCCTTGAATCCCAAGTGGTCGTGACACAAACCCTGTGATATAGCCCTCTATGAGCCAGGGCCATGCACAGCCTACTACTCCTGTTATTCAGTCCTGTGGGGTGCCTGCCCCAGGGCTGTTGGATTGGGCCTGCAAGGGCCCCAGGCCCTCACCTTAAGCCTCCTTTGGATTTTTAGGCTTCGGACCCTGGGATCTCTCCCCTGACCACTCCAGATTGGGGGCCCCGGAGCCACACTGTAGGAGTCCACCTGCCACCCTGAAGGATACCGTGGCCATCAGAGCTGTGCAGAACCCTCAGACTGGGAGAAAGTTGCATGCACCCCTGAGGCCACCCTTAGCTTTGGTGGCCCGCCCCATCCATAAAACCTGGAGTCTGACACGCCGCTTTACCCTCATCCTCAACACACACCCCCCTCTGGGGATACCGCCTCAGAGTTGGCTGATCAGGCCTGTCATTCTCCTAGGCCCTAACGGTAACCATAAGGTGAGCTCTCAGGCTTCTGTCCCCATAGAACTGACCACCAATCCCTCCAGATTAAGGACCCCATAGCCACACCCCAGGCCTCCGCCTGCCACCAAGAGGAAACCATGCAATTACAACCTGACCAAAAGCCTCAGAGCAGGAGAAACCTGCATGCCCCACCCACGAGGCCATCCCCCACTTTCAGCACTCGAGTGGGTCACAAACACGGTGGCTGACCTTCTGCCGGACCCCTTCCCTCAAGCTAGACTCTGACTTCCCGCCTGACCCTTTTCTTTGTCTCAGCCACCCAGTGATCCCGCCTCATTGCCAGAAGATTGGGCCTGCCATTCCCCCTGGCCCTAACCCTAACCCTAGTTTGCGTTTTCATGCTTCCAACCAAAAACTCCTGGCCCCCACGCCCCACAGATTAAGGACACCTGAGTGACACCTCAGGACTGCACCCACCATGCGGAAGGAAGCCATGCCATTGTAGCTTCGCAGTACCCTCAGACAAGGAGAAACCTGCATGTCACCCTGAGGCTACCCCCAGCTTCTACAGCCCCTGGACACAAACCCAGGCTCTGTCATGCTGCCTGATGCCCGCCCCCAAGTCAGCTCTGCTGACTTGAGAGCCTACCTCCTCATCAGAACATCAGGCCTGCCATGCCCCAGGGCCCTAAACTGAACCCTAGGTGTGGTGTATAGGTTTCCATGACCAGAGGCCTGGCCCCTCGGCCCACCAGATTGGGGACCCTTGAGACTCAACCCCAGGACTCCACCAGCTGCCAAGAGAAGTTCTGGAGTTGTCCAGAACCCTCAGAGCAGGAGAAACCTGCATGTCGCCCGAGGCAACCTCAGCTTCTGCAGCACCCCTGGACACAAACCCAGAGTCTGACATGTCACCTGATGCCCACCTTCAACTCAGCCCACTATGGAGCCTGACTCAACACTGGCAGATCAGATTTGCCATACCCCTAGGCCCTAAACCTAACTCTAAGTTGCATTTTCAGGCTTCCTTCCCCAGGGGTCTGTCCCCCAAGACCTCTAGATTGGGAGCCCTGGAGCTACACTGTGGGAGTCTGCTTGCCACCCAGCAGGAAACCAGTCTGTTTGGAGCTGTGCACAACCCTCAGAACTGGAGAAACCTGCATGCCCACATGAGAAATCCCCCACATTGTGAAGCTCCCTAGTTACAAACCCGGAGCCTGATGTACGGCCTGACCCCCATCATCGATTCAGCCCCTTGGGGAACTCACCTCAGTACCAGCAGTTCTGGCCTGCCATGCTAATTGCTTGTCTCTCCTCGGCAAACCCATCAGGTCTAGGCATAGCTAGAATTCCCCTGTCTGCGGCAAAGCTCAGGGATCCCCCATCCTTCTTCTTAATTTACACTCATCCAGGCATTCATGAGAAAGGGGAAGGCTACCTGCTGAATGCTTAACACCTCCTTACCTCTTCTGCCATATTTGTTTCCACTTACCTTTGTACCTGGGCAGACTGGAAGGAACATATCAATGGATCATGGATATGCTCTGACATCTGAATCTTCCTGCAAGCTTTTTGAGGGCTCCTTATGCAAACAGAAACTAGTGTATTGTACCATACCATGTTTGGAAATGATTATTAGAAGAACAGGACAGCGATAACCCCTCCATTTTTACCCCACTCCTCATGAAGTAGAACATGGTCTTCTTCTTTCCTTCCTTGACTTCCATTCCAATTCGTTTCCATGCACTGTTCATTCTTTTGCTTCAGGGGTAGGATTTTGTGATTTCTCACCTGCATAGAACACCCAGAGCTCATCGCAACAAGTACTCTCCCTAATAGCCGTCACCCATTTAACTTTTCCTGCCAACACCCCTGTCCTCTAGCAACCCTCAGTTTGTGCTCTAAGGCTGACACTGCTCCCTCATTGTCCTATCTTTCTCCCCTCACTATGTTCATCTGTGTTCTTTCTCAAATTCCATAGGAGTCAAATCATAGGCCATTGGTCTTTTCTTACTGAGTTTGCTTACTTTAATCCACGCTAGATCCTTCCACATTCTTGCTGATGGCAAGATTTCATTATTTTTGAGGCTGGGTCCTATGCTATTGGATAGATAGATAGATAGATAGATAGATAGATAGATAGATAGACAGATAGATCAATCTCTCACATCTTCTTTCTCCATTCATCAGAAAATGGACAGAGGGACTCCCTCCTTTGTTTTGCTATTGTTGATAATACTGCTATAAACATCATGGTGCTTGTACCCCATTGAATGTGCACTTTTGTGTCCTTTGGATAAATACTTAGGAGTACAATTTCTGGGTCCTAGTGTTGTTCAGATTTTAGCTTTTGGAGAAAACTCCATATTCTTTTCCAAAGAGGCTGCGAAAATCTGCATGCCCACTGACAGTGCGGGAGGGTTCTGCTTTAAGCAGAACGTTACCTTCCTGCAGTTCCCTAGGAGGGAATGGAAAAACCTGTGGGATAACCTGACTCACCAAGTTTCAGGCAAGCAGCCCCAGATATTCACCCCAGGGTTCCTGATGCCAAGCCCCTTGAAGCCACCAGGATGACTCTATCTGGGGGAATTCCCAAAGATTCTCCTTCTGACTTCACCACCCATGAACTGCAGAGAAAATACAGCTGTCCAAGTATCTATTTAGTAAAACTAGAAGGTCAGGTTTCCCTTTTAAATCATCCAAGCCTCCTTGGAATCATTTTGAATGTGCCCTCTGCCCTCACTGGAACTCTTTGGATGGAAAAATGAATCCATTAGTTTACATCACCTTTGACAAAGGAAAAGACATCATCCAAGTCACTATCTGACCTCAAACAGCCACATAACTCTAGATGCCTGCCATTCCCCCACCGCGTAGGCCCAATGGAATAAACCCTGTTAGATGAAGGAACACATTCTATGTTCAAAACACACACCACGTCAATCTCATCTGTGATTCATGAACTGGCATGAGTCTCCTAATGCAGCTCACAATGCCTCACAGTTCTCAAGCCACAATGGCACTGTACCTCCAGACTGGGGGCCCCTGAGACAGACCACAGAACTACACTTGCCACCCAGGATGAGACTGTGACTTTTGGAGATGTGCAAAACCTTCAGAGCAGGAAAAAACTGCATGCCTCCTGAGGTGACCACTACAATCAGAGCCCGCACAGGCCACAAAACCAGTGCCTGGTGTTCACTCTGACCCCCATACTCAATTCTGCCCTCATCAGTGTGAGCTCTCAGGGACCTGTGCAGGCCCAGCCCATGGTCATGGGTGGCTGCTACGTGAACCTAGCGACAAAGCAATCCAGACATTAGGAGCACACGTGACCAAAATCACTCCACAATGCCGGCCAATTCCCACAAAATTTCTGCCTAAATCAATATCGATTTGGGCAGAAATCTCATGTGAAATGGCCAGAAACCTCCTTTGAACTTTCATCCAGAGGTGGGAGCCCTCAGAGAAGCTTCATGGATCTGGACCATTTTCCTGAGTGTTTGCAGCCCAAACCATGCCAGAAAGAGCTCTAAACTCCAGAAGCACACTTGCTCAGAGTTGCCCCAGAATGCTGGCAGTCCTGGCCTCTATTCAGTCCCCTGGAAGGCCAGCCTCAGCACTGGCAGAATGGGTGTGCCATGCCCCTAGGACCTAAACCTAGCCCTAGGTTGTGTGTTCAGGCTTACATTCCCAGAGACCTGGTCCCCAAGCCCTCCAGATTGGGAACCCCAGAGCTGCACCCCAGGACTCCACTGCCATAAAGCAGGAAACATTACTGTTTTGAGCTGCAGAAAACCCTCAGATGGGGAGAAACCTTCATACCCTCCTGAGGCCACCCCCACCTTCAGCACCCAAACGAATCACAAACATGAAGCCTTATTCTCAGCCGGAGACCCTCCCACAACTCTACTTCCGGAAATCTCCCATCAGCTGGGGCACACAGGGGAGCCTTGTGGGACCAGTCCAAGTTCCTGGATGGTCATAATGAGCATCTAGGAAGAAAGCACTCTAAACAATGGGTGTGAGTGCATCCCAAATTGCCTCCCAATGCCGGCCAATTCTCATCAGCTTCTCGCTCATGATAATTAGCCAGAAAATCCCCCACTGAAATGGCTTTTGGCAGCACGGACATGCAGGGTGGCCACTTGGGCCTGGCCCATGATCTCAAGTGGTCACAGTCCAAACCCCATGAGAAAGCAGTCTAAAATCCTGGTGCATACATGGCCACACCCTCACTCTACTCATACCCCTGGAGTGCCAGTCCCAGAGATTTCAGATCAGGCCTGCCATACCCCAGACCCTAAACCTAACACTAGGTTGGGTTTTCAGGCTTCCATCTACAAATTGAGGACTCCAGAGCCACACCCCAGGAATCCACCTGCTACCCAGATGGAAACTGTGCCATTAGAGCTGCGCCCAACCCTCGGAGCAGAAGAAATCTACATGCCTCCCTGAGGCCACGCCCACTTTCGGTGGCACCCATGGTCACCAACCCAGAGACTGAGGCCCTGCATGAAGCCTTCCCTCAACTCAGCCCTCCAGAGAGCCCGCCTCAGCACCAGTAGATCTGGCCTGCCATGCCCATAGGCCCTAACCCTAACGCAGTTTGGGTTTTCAGGATTCTACCATAAAGGCCTGACTCCAAAACCCCCCAGATTAAGAACCCCGATTAACACCCCAGAATTCAGTCCACAATGTGGTTGCAATCCAGACGATTTGGAGCTGTGCCAAACTCTCAGAGTGGGAGAAACCTGCACTCCCTCATAATGCCACCACCACAAAAACGGACTCTGATGCAATGACTGACAAATCCTCAACTTGGCCCTGAGCAGAGCATGCCTCAGAAATGGCAGATCATACCTGCCATGCCCCGAGGCCCTAAGCCTAAACCTATGTGAGGTGCACAGGTTATCATGCTCAGAGACCTGGCCCACAACCCAGACAGACGGGGGACCCCTGAGACTCACACCAGAATTATGCCTCCCACTGAGGGCACAACTCTGCTGCTTGGAGCTGCACAGAACCCTCAGAATGGGAGATACCTCTATGACCCCATGGGGCCACCCCAGGTCCTGTGGAACCCCTTGACACAAACCTGGAATCTGATGCACCTGCAGACATGTGCCATCAACTCAGCCCACCAGAGAACCTGCCATGGTCCTAGGCCCTAACCCTAATCCTAGTTTGGGTTTTCTGGCTTCCATCCCAAAAGACCTGGCCCCCAAACCAGCCTCATTAAGGACCCCTGAGTGTTATCCCAGAATTCAGCCTCCCATGTTGTAGGAAGATGTGCCATATGAAGCTTCACAGAACCCTCCGAGAGGGAGAAACCCGCATACCCCACTAAAGTGAACCCCCCCCACACACACCATCTGCAGCCCCCCTGGCCACAAACCCGGATTCTGAGGCACCGCCTGACATATGCCCTCAACTCAGCCCAAAGAGGATCGTGTCTCAGTGCTGACAGATCGGGCCTGCCATGTCCCTAGGTCCTAATCCTAATCGTAGGTAGGGTGTACAGGCTTCTGCACCCAGAGGCCTGGTCCTTAAGTCCAGATTAAGGATGCCTGATACTCATGCTGAGACTCTGCCTGCCACGCAGGGCACAGCTGTGCTGTTTGGAGCTGAGCTGAACCCTCAGAGCTGGAGAAACTTCCATGGACCCCTGAAGTCACTCCCAGGTTATGTGAATGCCTGGACACAAACCCAGAGGGTAACATACTGTCTGACACCCAAATTCAACTCAGCGCACCACGGCACCTGCCTCAGCACTGGCATATCAGGTCTGCCATGCCCCTAGGCCTTAACCCTATCCCTAATTTGGGTTTTCAGGCTTCCATCCCAAGAGGCCTGACCCCAAGCCCCCAAGATTAAAGACCCCTGGTGACACCCCAGGACTCTGCCCACCATGCGGGAGGAAACCATGCTGTTTGGAGCTTTGCCAAATCCTGAGAGCGGGAGAAACCTGCATGCCCCACCTGAGGCCATCCCAACCTTCTGCACAACCATTGGCAACAAATGCGGGGGCTGACACTCAGCCTGTCACCCAGGAGGAAACCGTGCCAATTGAAGCTGAGTAGAACCCTCAGAGTGGGAGAAACTGCATGTCCCCCTGAGCACACCCTCCTCTGCTGTGGTCATCGGTCCCCTGACCACAAACCTGGACCCTGTCATGCCACCGGACCCCTGCCCTCAATTCAGCCCCCTGGGATCCCTCCTCAGTGCCAGAAAATTAGGTCTTCCATGCTCCTGGCCCTAAACTTAAAGATAGGTTGGGTTTTCAGTCTTCCTCCCCAGAGGCTGGGTCCCCATTTCCTCCATATTTGGACTCCTGATCCCCAAACCAGGTCTCCGTCTGCCACCCAGGAGGAAACTGTTCTGTTTGGAGCTGCACAGAACCATCAGAATGGGAGAAACCTGAACAGCCCCTGAAGCAACCTCCACCATCGGCCACCCCTCAGGCACAAACCCAGAGTGTAATGCACCACTTGGCCATGACCCTCAACTCATTGCCCTAGGCATCCCGCCTCAGCACCAGCAGATCAGGCCAGCCATGCCCCTGTGCTCTATCCCTAGCCCTAGGCTATATTTTCAGTCTTCTGTCCTCTGAGGATCCACACCAAAGCCCCACTGAGGGGTTACACCTGAACTATACCAGAATATTTTGTGGCCCAGTGAGACTATCCCACTCTCAGCAACCCCCTATTCACTACCTGGATCCTAACACTCACACTGACCTACGTCCTCAACTCTGCTCCCCAGGTCGCTCCTCTTAGGGTGGCAGATTCAGCCTGACATGTCCTGAGCATTCCATTCCTAGGGGCCTGGCCCCCTGCCCCAGGCACTGGGGTCACCTTAGCCATACAACAGGACTCAGCCTAACACACACGAGGAAAGTGTGCCATGTAGACCTCTAGAAATATTCAAAGCAGGAGAAAATGCCTGCCCATCTGAGCCCATCCCAGCAAACCACCACTTTCAGTGGCCTCTAGGCTACAAACCCTGTGCCTGACCTGAACGGGAACACTCATCTTTAATTTCTTAATTCCACACACACTGCCAGCTCTTTGGCACTAAAATGCCCCTTGACCCTACTCTATCCATATGTTGGGCTCTCAGGTAACTGTCCCTTAAGGGAGGGCTCCAAAGCCCCAGGATTTGGGGATGGCTGAGCAATACCAGAGGACTCAGCCTCCCACCCAGTAGGAAATCTTCCATAATGGACTCCAATAAGTATATAGGTCAGTAGAAATATGAAGGCCCATCTCTTTCCATCCCAATGAACTCCCACTTTCAATGGTTCATGGATTGAAACCCTGAGCCGCACACTCACCTTAACCCATGCCCTCAACTCAGCCCTCCAGGACACTCACCACACGGTTGGCAGTTCGGACCTTCCATGCTCCTATGTCCTAACCATAACCCTATTTGGAGTTCTGAGAGCACCATCTGTAGAGGCCTGGCTCCCAAGCACCGGGTATTGGGAACACTTGCACAACACCAGAGGATCAGCCTGCCACACAAAAGGAAATTCCCTTTTTTACTCCAGACTAGATTCAGAGCATGACAAATCTGAATGCAAACCTGAGACAATGTCAGTGAACCTACACTTTCATCCACACTCTGAACACAATCCCTGAGCTTCATATACACCCTAAAACTCCATTTTAACTCAGACCTTGTGAAGATCTCCACAGTTCTGGATGAGTGTATCTTCCAGGCTTCAGGGCCTTAACCCAATGTAAGGTCTAGATATGGGTGAAAATATGAACAGACATTTCTCCAATGACGACACACATGTGACCAACAGATATATGCATAAATGTTCCACATCACATGGCTTCTGGGAAACGCAAATCTAAACCTCATTAAGGTGTCCTATCACACAAGGAAGATCGTCTAAAATTAACAAGACATGAAACCACAAGTGTTGGTGATGATACAGAAAATGGGGAAGCTTCCTACACTCCTGGTGGGAATGCATACTGTTACATCCGCTCTGGAAAACAGTACAGGGTGTCTTCAAGAAGTTAAAAGTAAAGTTACCCTAAAACACAGCAATTGCACCACAGGGCTTTTACTACAAAAATAGAGATGTAATGAAAAGAACTGACACCTGCACCCCAGTGTTCATTGCAACAATATCCACTATACCTAAACTATGGAAAGAACCCAGATGCCTATGGACAGAGGAATGGATAAAGAAGATGTTGTTCATAAGTTCAATGGAATATTACTCAGCCATCAGAAAGGATGAGTATTTATCATCACATCAACCTGGATGGGTCTGGAAGATATTATGCTGAGTAAAATATGGCAATGAAAGAAACACAACTATCATATGGTTTCACTCATATGTCAAATATCAGAAATAGGGCAGGGAACTATAGAAAAAGGAAAGGGAAAAAGAATGAGAAGTCATCAGAGATGGGAAAAAACCATAATAGTAACTAACTGTAGTAACAAACTGAGGGTTGCTGGATGGGGGCAGGGGGTACCTGGGTGATGGGCACTAAGGAGTGCACATGATGCAATGAGCACTTGGTGTTATACACATCTGATATATTATTTAACACTACATCTGAAACTAATGATGTATGATAAGTTGGCTAATTGAATTTAAATTTTTTAAAAAATAAAAGAACTCAAAGAAACTACCTTAAAAATTTCTATGGAATCACAAAAAATACTGAAGAACCAACACAATGTTATGATGGAAAACAAAGCTTGAGGCGTCACAATTCCATATTTCAAATTATAGTACAAAGCTTCAGTCATCCTAACAGTATAGGACTGGTGCAGAAATATACACAGTGTCCAAGGGAACAGAATAGAAGCTCAGACATAAACCCACAATCACGTGCCCAATTAGTCTTCTGCAAAACAGGCAAAAGTATTAAAAGGAAAAAGAACAGGCTCTACAACAAATGGTTTTGGGAAAACTGGACAGCTATGCACAAAAGAATGAAATTAGACTGCTTTCTTACACCAGATGGACAAATTAACTCAAGACAGTTTCAAGAACTCAATGTGAGACCTGAAATCATAAAAATCCTACAAGAGGGCACAGAAAGTAACTTCTCTGCCATGAACCATACATTTTCTAGACATGCCACCTAAGGCAAAGGAAACAAAATAAAAAATAAACTACTGGAACTACATCAATATGAAAGCTTACTACACAGCAGAAGAACAATGAAAATGTAATAAATAGAAGACAGCCTACTTAATGGGAGAAGATGTTTGTGAATACCATATGCAATAATGGGGTAGTGTCCAAAATATGTAGAACTGATACAACGCAACACCCAAAAAAACAAATAATACAGTTAAAAAAATAGAAGACATGAATAGACATTTCTCCAAAGAAGAAATACAGATGTCAACAGTCACATGAAAATATGTTCACCATCACCCATCAACAGGAAAATACAAATGAAAAATTCCAAGAGATACTACCTCACACTATCAGAATGGCTAACATCACCAGCAGAAGAAAACAGATGTTGGGAAGATGTGGATAAAAGGGAACCCTCTTACACTGTTGGTGGGAATGCAAGCTGCTGCAGCCACTTTAGAAAACAGTATGACTGTTCCTCAAAACGTTAAATATAGAACTTCATTGTGATCCAGCAATCACACTACCGGGTGTTTACCCGAAGAATATGAGAACAATAACTCAAAAGGATACATGAGCCCCTATATTTCTTGCAACATTATTTACAATATTACAATATAGAAGCAATCCAAGTATTTCTTGATAATTTGATTAATGAGATGATATATGTATGCGCGCACACACACACACACACACACACACACACACACACATACACACACACAAACACAGTGAGAAATTACTCAGCCATAAAAAGAATGAGATCTTGCCATTTGCAGACACATGGATGGAGCTAGAGAGTACTGTCCTAAGTGAAACCCATCAGTTGGAGCAAGACAAATGCCTTTCAATGTCACTCTTACATGGAATTTAAGAAACGAAAATACATAAATAAAGGAGAAAGAAGATACAAAGCAACATACCGACTCTGTGGTTACCAGAGTGGAAGTGGATGGAGGGATGAGTGAAATGGATGACGGGGACTAAGAGTACACTTTTCTTGATATCCGTTGAGTAATACATAGAATCACCGAATCACTACATTGTACACCTGAAACTAATATACCACTGTATGTTAACTCTACCTGAATTAAAATAAACAATAAAAAAGTTTTTTTCTTTCAGTAAACTATTTGGAAAAACTTTTGCTATGCAATGTTCATAAGACTTACTTGTGAGAGTATTTACTGTACAATAATTATTCACTCTATGCTTGGAATTCAAATTTCACTGAATTCTTATACTTTTCCTGTTAATGGTAGCCCACAGGAGCCACGGTCCCTTTCCATCCAGGGTCAGCACCTATGCTTTCAAGAGTGTAAGTAGAGACGGATGTCACTTCACTGTCCAGAAAGCTATTATTGTTTCTGTTTTCGTGTGAGATTGTCATAGAGTATGGGACAGCTTCCAGAGCAGGTTTGTTATGCACCCTGGATCTCTAATTCAGTGGTCGTTACCTGGTTCTGTTGGCTGATAAGTTTCTGTTGATGGGCTTGCTTCCAAGCACATACGTGGAAGACAAATGTGGGTGGGCTGGGTGTGGGACAGGAGGAAGACCAAGTACAGTCAAGGGTTGTATCCCTCCCCTGATCTAGGAATGGCCATGGGAGTGGGTATGGGAGGCAGAAGCGACAGGAAACCACTAAGGTCACCAGCTGAAAGCAGGGAGCCTGGGTCATGGGATCTTGAGATATAGGGCTTGAAGACTGTTCTGAGCTACCTCTGTGTGGGAAGGGAAGAAGGAAAAAGAAGAAGAAATTGTCTGCACCTGCCCATGCCAGCTTCCCACCACTACTAATATACATCAGTCTACGCAGCTGACCCAGCCTGGGCTCAAGATGGGCTGTCTTGGGTCCCTCAACCCTCAGTGGGACAGATGGCTCCAGGGCTCAGGGACATGCTGAGGGAGATGGGAAGGAAGGCTGTCACTCCCAAGTCATGCCCTCCTTGAGCAGGCAGACCTCCAGGACTGCTAAAAACCCACTGGCAGTTTTGAAAGACATGCCATGGATGAACTAAGGCATTGAGAAATATAAAACGATATTCGTTTTTAAGTTCAGAGCTCTCAGCTCATGAAGTGAGAAGAACTTCCCTGAGGAAGACTGAGGGGAGGGGACTTCAGGCTGAGGAAGACTGAGGCGAGGGGTGGTCAGGCTGAAAAGAGAGATGTGGCTTTCTTGACTGGGGACCTGCAACCAGCTTCCAGGGCAAGGTATCATCCTCACGTCACAGAGGAACAATGGAAGTGTCCCATCAAGGGACTGACTGAGCTGCCTCTTGAGAAGGTACCCAGGCATCAGGTTACACAGGGCAGAGGAGATGGCCAGATGGAGGGAGGGCAATACCCTGGAGGCCATGGGGCAAAAGCAGAGGCTCATGTCCATAAAGATGATGAAAAATAAAAGGCAGCAGCATCAGAGCTGGAACAGTGCTCACAGCTACAGTGACTGGATGCCTTCTGTGCCAGGTATGGTTGACTTCAGTGGGCTCCAAACTAGTCTTGACCACAACCCTAGGAAGTGTGCACCACTACCGACCTCCTTTCCCCATGCTACTGCTAAGAATCATGGTCACAGACCGTGGTCTATTTTTATTGAAATGGAGTGCTCCCCGGGCAAACTGCCCCTCTGGTGGTGGTCCAGTGCAACCCTTGTGCTTGACCAGATACTGCTGTCTACCTGTATCCACACAATTCAACAGACAGGAGGGTGTCCCTAGTTCCACAGGACCTTATGAGACAGATTAACAGACCCCACTACCCCCCACCCACCACCAACACCCAGTGGGTCACTCAGGACCTCGGCTATTGTCATGAAGCTCACCATGATGTGTTTCTATCACTTTCAAAGACAGTTCTGTTCCCGTACAATATCATACATCCTGGCTGCTGACCTGGGGCCATGCCATGAACCCACATGGCACCTTTCTGTTAGAAAAGGTCAACCCTGCACCTCATAGAAAATGTTCCTAATTGGGACGCCTGGGTGGCTCAGTGGGTTAAACCTCTGCCTTCAGCTCAGGTCATGATCTCAGGAGCCTGGAATCAAGCCCCGCATTGGGCTCTCTGCTCAGCAGGGGGCCTGCTTCCCCTTCTCTCTCTACCTGCCTCTCTGCCTACTTCTGATCTCTCTCTCTGTCAAAAAAATGCATGAAATCTTTAAAAAAAAAAGAAAAGATAATGTTTCTAATGAAGTGCAAATCCATCAGGAATACGGTGTAAACAGTGGTACACTGCCTTCATGGTAGTCAGTAATTCTAAGAAGGATTGACCACTCCCCACCATCTCGCAAAACCTTCTGTAAGGTTTTATAGGCGAGATAAACACGCCAGGCAAAGTGGGTGCAAGGCAAGACTTATTAAAGGCACTCTCCTGCAAAGTTTCAGGGCTCAAGAGAAGGGGAGCCATGAAAGTTGCTCTGGTAGGAGGTGGGCACCCTCAGGAGAGGTTCCTTGACTCTGGAAAGGGAGAGGGGGAAGTCACACTGGGAGGAGTTGGTGGGGGTCTTTTATATGTTTCCTGCATATGTATCAGGTTACCTATGGAGATGTGACCTGCGCATACATCCTTTACGTGGGAGAGTCAAGGGTGAAGGAAAAGGGGGGGCTGGAAGAAGGCGGGACCCGGCAGCAGTCATTTCCATTGTTCCTCCTGCACTCCACGAGCCTCTAGAGCCGGTGGTCATTTCTATTGTTCCTCCTGCACTCCCGGAGCCTGCCAACCCAACATTCCGACCTTTTTGGTGTAATGGGGGCAGCGACTCAGATCTGGCTACCTCCTGCTGGTAAAGGGGCGTCATCATAGGGTCCTTTGTATGTAGATAGGCAGGTATAGGGATCCAGGAGGAGTTGGTTGACAGTGAGTTTGGAAACCTCACGTATGTGTTCCTGAATGAAGCAAAGAACACAAGGGGTGATAAGTCCTAATAGGCAGAAGAGAATAATGGGACTTAGGTTTGGAAAGAACCAGGTCGTTAAGGGGGAGAACCACCATTGAGAGGGTTTTATTACAGGGTGATGCTGGCCACCAAGGAAGTTGCAGATTTTTGTCAAGGCACTGATATTGGTTTCAACTACACTGGATTCATTGATATAATATCATCATTCTTCATTGAGGAATAAACAGGTTCCTCCCTTGTCTGCAGTGAGCAGTTCCAGGGCTCGCTGGTTCTGTAGGGCTACCTGGGCCACTGAAGTAATCTGTCATTGTAGAGATGCCAAGGACTCAGCTGAGTCTTCCATGGCTGTTCAGAGCTGTTCAGATAAATCTCTGGTAGCACCTATGGAGTGGGCTATGGCCCCGGTGCCCAGCCAGGTGGCCACTAGGGAAGACACCAAGGAGACCCCAATAACAAGAGGAAGAAACACAGCCCTTTTTTGTCACAGGAGGGGGGTGGAGAGGACGGCCATTTCCGCTTGGGCTGGCACCCCCCAGACTGGCAATCTGTGGTGACCAGCTGACTAGACCGTGTGGTGCCCAAGTTTCCACTAGGAAGAAGTACCACTTGAATTCAGGGTCACCTGAGTGACAGCTATGGGGGGGTGTAGAAGGTGGAGGGTGAGAAGAAGTGGTGCGGGAAATCTGCAACCACGTGGGCCCCAGGGTTTGGGAAGTCCAGCCATCCTGTTGTGGGGCTGGTTTTAGAGAGGAGATGTGTACCCATGGGTGGAGTCCTAGGAATTTTGCCCCTGTGGGAGTTGTAAGAATAACAGTATGGGGGCCGGTCCACCTGGGCTGTAAGGACTTTGGGTGAACTTCTCCTAGGAGAACTTGATCCCCAGCATTTAGGGCCTGGAGGAAGTCTCCACTCGGGCTGTCAGGAGCGAGGATGGTTGAACCAGCATGAGCCATTAGGAGGGCTCGTAAGAGGGTCTGATAGGGCATATAGGATAGGAGGGGTGGGGCAGAGGCAGGCAGGTTGTGATTGAGTAGAAAGGACCTGCTGTACAGGAGCTCAAAGGGAGTGAGACCTGATGGGTGGCTAGGGGAGGCCCTAAGGCGGGTGAGTGCTAGTGAGAAAAGGGTTGGCCAGGACAGTCAGGTTTCAAGAGTGCGTTTGGTGAGTTGTTCCTTGAGGAGGCCATTGGCCCTCTTGACCTTACTCGAAGATTGGGAGTGGTAGGGGATATGGAGTTTCCAGGTGACGTTGAGGCTCTCAGAGATCTGTTGTGTGATGCTGGAGATGAAGGCCAGTCCGTTGTCCGATTGTAGGGTTCGAGGGAGTCCAAACCTCGGAATGATGTGCTTAATGAGAACAGCGGCAACCACCTCTGCTGTTTCCCTAGTGGTGGGGAATGCCTCTATCCAGCCTGTGAAGGTGTCCACAAGAGTTAGTAGATATCTAAAGGTTTTGTGTCAAGGCATGTGATTGAAGTCAAGTTGCCAGTCCTCGCCTGGCTGATGCCATTGGAGCTGGTGGGTGGGTCCTGGTCTGAGGAGGCTGCCCTGGGCATTGACCGGAGGACAGGTTCTGCAGGCCTTGTGTACCTCCTTAATAGTCTTTTGGATGGGGGGGGTGAAAGAGAGGTTGGAGAAATTGGTATAGGGCCTTTGGACCGATGTGGAGAGACTGATGGATGTCAGTAAAGAGGGTGTTGATTAGGCTGTTTGGGAGGGCAATTTTGTCCTGGACAAAATACCATCCATTGTCATCCAACCTGCCACCTAATGTTTTAGGGGCCCGAGTCTCCCATGAGTGTACAGGGACTGTGAGGAGTGTTGAGAAACAGGAGAGGGGCTAGAGAGGTGTTTAAAGCCATCTGTCAGGCAACAGAGTCAGCCTTGTTGTTCCCCAATGAGATGGAGTCTTTGGAGGCCTGACAGCCATGGCAGTGGACAATAGCCACCTCAGTAGGGTACTTGAGAGCCTCAAGGAGTTTGTCAATAAGAGCCCCTTTGACTATGGGGGTGCCCTTGGTTGTGAGAAATCCCCTTTCTCGCCAGAGGACAGAGTGAGTGTCAGTAATAAGGAGAGAATATTTGGAGTCAGTATAAAGAGTGACACGTTGGCCCTCAGATAAGTGAAGGGCCTTGGTAAGAGCCAGAAGTACTGCCTTTTGAGAAGTAGTCCCAATGGGAAGGGGGGCTGCTTATATGACGGCATCCAGGGTGACCACTGCATAGGCCACACATTGCCGTCCATATGGAGCTATGAGGGAGCTCACATCCACGAACAGAGTGTGATCGGGTTGAGTCAGCGGCTGTCCCAAAGTCCTGGATGGGAGGGAGAGAGTTCTTCTAGGTGTTGAGCGCAGGAGTGGAGAGGAGTGGGGGGTAGATGAAGGTGTCGGCAAGAGAGTGGTGGGATTTAGGCGAAGGGAGACAGAGTGTGACCTGGGGGTTTCCTATGAACAGCAGGTGGTAGATTTGGAGATGGGAAGGAGTGAGCTGTGCCAAGTATTTGTGGCTGACTAAGTCCATCAGTCTATGGGGGGAGAAGACCATGATGGGCTGTCCTAAGGTAAGTTTGAGGGCCTCCTTTGCCAGAGAAGTGGCTGCTGCTAGGGCCTTGAGGCAGGGCTGCCATCCCTGGACAGTGAAATCTAGTTCCTTGGAGAGTTAATGCGAATAAGGAGACCCTGCTGCCAAAGGCGGTCACTGATGAACTTGAGTCCTCACTGGTGGGTTGCTACTACAGGTCTGGAAATGTCCCATATCTGTGGGTCTGCAGAGGGGAGACAGTCTGGGATAGAGGACGAGTCAGAGGGAAGTAGAGGAAGGATGAGGTGAACAGAAGTCAAGGGAGAGGGAGAGAGACAAATGGTGGCCTGAAGTTTGTGGAGGATGTCCCTGCCTAGTAAGGGAACAGGGCAGTAAGGGATAATGAGGAAGAAGTGTGAGAAGGGGAACCCATACAGGCTGCAGGTAAGGTGTTGGCTGGCCTTTGGAGTGGAGGAAGTACCATCAATTCCCATAACTGCAACTGAGGAGGGATGATTAGGAGCTGAGTACAAAGGCAGGACAGCATGTGCCATGTCCAATAGAAAGGAAAGGGACTTACCCACTACCTGGAGCATGACCCTGGGCTCGGCATGGGTGAGAGGGGTGTCCGAGACTGGGCTCCATCAGTCATCCAATAGGAGAAGTTGGAAGACAGAACTTACCGTCTCAGGGTCTCCCCCACGTGGAGGCGCTGGGAATACCCTGAGGCTGGGGCAGTCCAATTTCCAGTGGCCCATCATGCGGCATTGAGGGCACGGCCTAGTAGGCGTTTTTCGATTGGGGCATTGACGGGCCCAGAATCCCTTGGCTCCACACGTGAAACAGGCCCCCAGAGGGACACAGTTAGGTGCTCCCTTCTGTTGACCCCCAGAACCTGCCGGCCTTAGGGCTGCTACCAGTGCTTGGGTCCGCAGTTGGACCTTCAGTTGGAGTCTGGCTTGGTGCTTACGTTCTGCCTCCTCTTGGGAGTCAAACACTTTAAATGCCATTTTCACCAGATCAAAAATGGGAGTTTGAAAGTGGAGTTCCTCCACTTTCTTTAATTTTTGCCGAATGTCGGCGGCTGACTGAGAAATAAAGTGAGTAGCTAAAACAGTCGCCCCTGCTGGAGAGGCCAGGTCTAGGCAAGTGTATTGAGTCAGCGCCTCAGTAAGTTGGTTAAGAAACATGGCCGGGTTTTCATTGGGTTCCTGAATGATTTCCCTACACAAACCTTCTACAACTTTCCTTTGCATTCAGGTTTTGTCTCAAAAATCCTTCTCAATTAGGACAAAATTATCTCCTTTCACTTTCAATAAAATATACTCCCATTCCTTAAATCTTTCTCATATATCTTCTACTTTCCTACATACAGAGTTGCTTCCTTTATTTAGCAGAATTTTGTACTCTTAGAAACACCTTTAGTTATTAACCTCTAGTCAGTTATTAATCATGAACGGCTATAACAGAATTCTTTAGATGCCAATTTATGAATCAGTTAAGCACAAACCATGCTTACTCACAGATTTAAATATTCTTATTTTCTTTGCTGTAAAAAGTCAAAAGCACAAAGCTATTTTCAGTAATAAATGACTTGGCATTTTATCCCTTTGGAAAAGACCTAAATGTCCAACAGATTTAATCCCATTTGTCATCCAAGGAAAACTTAAAACTTTCAGGTTACCAAAGACTTTGAAAGCTATCTCAGCAATTACCCATTAAAACTTTGAGACAGACAATTAACCATCCGTTTAGTCATTTCTTTGCTAACAGATTTTAACAAATAAAAAGAGCTTCAGTAAACTGATTAAAGTTTCATATTTACTGTGGATAAATTTGTCAGGAGTTCGGATAGGAGTGGGGAGAGGGATGGGTAAACAAGGGCGCTGGTTCAGAAATCCTGAACTTAAGGGACCTTGGCCCATCTGCCTTGGTGTCTATTGAGGTTATTTACGTCCATGAAAATCTGATAATTAAACGTGACTTCTGGAGACCATTGGGACTGACTGTCTAATCAGTATTGTGGCCAAGCTACAGTATAGTAACGTCATTTTTGCAGGTCCTGGTCCAGTTCCAGGGTTTTAAGATTGTCCAACAGGCCTAAAACACCCCTGCGATGTTTTAGGGTTGAATTTGGATTGGGAGGTCCCCAAGACTCCTTGCCAGTCAACCCGAGGGCAGGAGGAAGGCATCCTCTCATCCACCACTGGGTTGCAGAAAAACTGTGTCAAATACCCTAGAGGTTAGTATGTCTCCCAGCTTCTCAGAGTCACGGAGGTCACCTGGTGACTGGCGGGGTCCGCCCTGACGCGGGCGCGATTCGGGCAGGGCTTTCCAGACAGAGGCGCGGAATCCGGGAAACTCACCATGGCTTCAGAAGTGGCATTGGGAAAGGCAGGTCCAGGTCTGGCTAGGGAGAGGAGAGAGCCTCCTCACCAGGGTGGGAGGCTCTCAAAACCCTCCCGGGTTTTGGGCACCAAATGTAAGGTTTTATAGGCGAGATAAACACGCCAGGCGAAGTGGGTGCAAGGCAAGATTTATTAAAGGCACTCTCCTGCAACGTTTCATGGCTCAAGAGAAGGGGAACCAGGAAAGTTGCTCCGGGAGGAGGTGGGTACCCTCTGTCAAGGTTCCTTGACTCCTGAAAGAGAGTAGGGGAAGTCACACTGGGAGGGAGTTGGCAGGGGTTTTTCATCTGTTTCTGCATAGGTATCAGGTTACCTATGGGGACATGACCTGAGCATACATCCTTTTGGCGGGAGCGTCAAGGGTGAAGGAAAGTGGGGGTGGAGGCTGGAAGATGGCGGGACCCGGCGGCGGTCATTTCCATTGTTCCTCCTGCACTCCTGGAACTTGCCAACCCAACACCTTCCACTGTATGGAGCTCATTCTCTGCCCTCAGAAAAAAAGCCCAGTAAAAAAAACTTTATCCTGAATGTTCCCCTCACCTGCTGATTCAAATATTGTCCAACCACAATGATATGAAACTAGAAATCAATCACAAGAAGAAAATGCGAGAGTCAAAAATATGTAGAGATTTAACAACATGGTAATAAACTACCAACAGTCAAAGAAGAAATCAAGAAATTTTAAAAGTACCTCGAGACAAAAAGAAAAACCTACAAAAATGTAAGGGATACAGCAAAATTAGTTCTAAGGGGGAACTTCATAGAAATTCAGGTCCCCGTCAGTCCACAAGAAAGCTCTCCTATAAACATTATAATTTTACATGATAAAGAAGTATTAAAAAAAAAACAAGCAAATCCCGAAATCAGTAGGAATAAGGAAATAACAAAACGGAATGTGAAAATGAATAATGATGACTAAAAAGACAAAAGATCAATGAAAATAAGAACTGCCTTTGTTGGAAAGATAAACAAAACTAAGAAACCCTTAGCTAGACTCACCAAGAAGGAGAGAGGTCTCAAATACAATCAGGAAAGAAAGATGATTAATTCCTGTCTCACACCAAAATCCCAGAGAACACAGGCAGCAACCTCTTCGATTTCCAACACAGCAACATCTTTCAAGACAAGTCTCTAAATACAAGGGAAACAAAAGCAAAAATAAACTTTCAGTACTTCATCAAGTTGAAAAGCTTGTAAACAATCAGCAAAACTAAATGGCAACCTGTAAAATGGCTGTAGATATTTGCAAATGCTATTACAGTTAAAGGTCTGGTATCCAAGATTTACACAGAATTTCTCAAACTCAACACCCCAAAAAAACAAAGAGTCCACTCAAGAAATGGTCAGAAGACCTAAAAAGACACTTTTCCAGAAAGACATACAGATGACTAACAGACACATGAAAACATTCTCCACATGCCTTGCCATCAGGGAAATAAAAATCAAAACCACAATGAGACAACACCTTACACCTGTTAGATGGCAAAAATTAAAAGACAGGGAACAACAAATGTTGATGAGGATGTGAAACATATTACCCAACAGTGTAAGAGGAAACCCTCTTACACTGTTTGTTGGAACGCAAGCTGGTACACTCACTCTGAAAAACGGCATGGATTTTCCTCAAGACATTAAAAATAAAACTACCCTATGACCCACCAATTCCACCCCTGGGTATCTATCATATGGATTTGGTAAAATGAAGAGGCATATGCACCCCAGTGTTCCTAGCAGCAATTTCCACAATAGCCAAACTGTGGAAGGAGCAGAGATGTCCTTCAACAGATTAATGTATAAAGAAGACGTGGTTCAGGGGCCCCTGGGTGACTCAGTGTGTTAAGCCTCTGCCTGTGGCTCAGGTCAAGATCTCAGGTTCCTGGGATCAAGCATGCATAGGGCTTTCTACACAGTGCGGAGCTGCTTCCCCTGCTATCCCTGCCTGCCGCTCTGCCTATTTGTGATAGTTGTCTCTCTCTGTGTCAAATAAATAAACAAAATCCTTTAAAAAAAAGAAGAAGAATATGTGGTTAATATATACAATGGAATATTACTCAGCCATCAGAAATAATGAATACGTACCATTTGCATTGACATGGCTGGAACTGGAGGAGATTATGCTAAGTGAAATACGTCAAGCAGAGAAAGACAGTTATCATATGGTTTCACTCATATGTGGAATATAAGGAACAACAGAGAGGATCATAGGGACAGGGTGGGAAACCTGAATTGGAAGATATCTGAGAAGGAGAAAAAACATATGAGACTCTTGACTCTGGGAAAAAAATTGAGCAGCAGCAGCAGGCTGCCCAGGTTTGGCCTCAGTCTTGCACATCAGGACTCAAGCACAACTAGAGCATCATGGAGAATGGAGTACTGTGTGGCCTTGGAATCTAATAGCAGGATCTGAGATTTCAGTTCCAAATGAAAACTGGCCTCTTCCACACAGCACAGGAAAGTGGAGGATTTCTCAGGGGTGTGGCTCTGGAAGAACTGCTTCTGATGGTTGAATTAATAGACACCAGGTAGAGAATGCCTGCTGTGCCTCATCTGAGGAATCAAGGGGCACCTGGGCAAGAATCAATAAGGTTGCCTGTGGGTGGCTTCCCACCAACCACCCTGCTGAGCCAAGAGCATGAGAACCAAAGAGAACTTAACTTTCGTGGTACATCTGCAGTAGTAGGGCTGACCAGGTAGAAGAGCCCTATCCCTGGAGCAGGATGGCCTTCCCTCAAGAGTAATGGTCCACCACCATGGCCTCACAATCTCCCAGCTGTCTGATCTGACAATGCATTTCGGTTCAGACCTGCTCACACGATGAGTCCTAAGATCCAGAGACTGCTTTCCGCCCCAGCTCAATGCTACTCACAGAGAAGCAAACTCCAGCCTCAGAAATGTATTCATCATTAGCTCTGGAATTCCCTTAGTTTGTCTACACTGGCCCACCCAGGTGTCTCATCCAAATCATTCCTCAAGTGCCCTAGGGTTCCAAGCCACTTTTAAGCTCCCCTTAGGAAGGCAGGAACTGGTCCAATTAGGAAGACCAGCCAAGTAACTCTACATGCTGGAAACTTGGACATCATCTTCCCTGAACACCAACACCTCCAAGTCCAAGATTCAAACCTTTTCTCACTGTGCACTGAGGACCATGTCAGCATGAACATTATTTTTTTCAAATCTCTTATATCCCATTCCTTCAAATCAGAAACCAGGCTCCAGTCACCACTTCCTTTTCCCTTCAGAGAAGTAAGGAAAATGATAGAATAAAACACTACATGTGTTGGGCACCTGGGTGTCTCAGTGGGTTAAGCCTCTGCCTTCAGATTAGGTCATGATCTCAGTATCCTGGTGTTTAGCCCCGTATCAGGCTCTCTGCTCAGCAGGGAACCTGCTTCCCCCTCTCTCTGCCTGCTTCTCTGCCTACTTGTGATGTCTCCCCTCTGTGTCAAATAAAATCTTTAAACACACACACATGCACACACACACACACGCAAGATGGTGGAGAAGCAGCTGGTTAAGACAACATCAGGTAGCAGGAGATGGGCTACATAGCTTGTCAAAGCATTGTGAACACCTACAAATCCAACAGGAGATCAAATAGAAGAAGAGAAACAATTCTAGAAACAGAGAATCAACCACTTTATGAAAGGTAGGACTAGCAGAGAAGTGAATCCAAAATGACAGCAAGATAGACTTGTGGTGGGAGGAGCCAGCTCCTGGCAAGTGGCAGAATAACAGAGCACAAAATCAGGACTTTTAAAAGTCTGCTCCACTGAGGGACATTGCTCCAGAGGCTAAACTGGGATGAAGTCCATGCGGGGTCAGCTTGGCCCCAGAAGGTTCGGTCACAGATCCTTCTGGTCACAGAAAGATCCGGGGTGTCTGATTATGAAAGAGCTCGCAGGTATTAGAGTGGGGAAGCTGGCTACAGAGACAGAGCAAAGAAGTGAGCTCTCAACTCGGGGTTACCTTGAACCCGGCACAGGCTGGGTGAGTTCCGAGTTTGGCTGGAGACCAGGGAGACAGGAGTAATTGAGCACTTTTCTCTGAGTGCGCACTGAGGAGTGGGGCCCCAAGCTCTCGTCTACTCTGGGCTGCAGAGACGGGGAGGCCGGCATTTTCATTCCCGTCCTCCAGAACTCTACAGAAAGTGTTCAGGGAAGAAAAGCTCCCGAAGATTACTTAGTCTGGCCCCTGGTAAAGGCGGTGTAATTCCACCTCCGGCAAAGGCACTTGAGAATCACTACAAGAGGCCCCTCCCTCAGAAGATCAACAAGAAATCCAGCCATGACCAAGTTCATTTACCAAGGATAACAGCAAAATTCCAGAGGAGGAGAAAGCAAAGCATAGAATGCATGGCTTTTCCCCCATGATTCTTTAGTCTTGCAGTTAATGTTTTTTTAATTTTCTTTTTTTTTCTTCTGCTATTTTTTTTTAACTTTTACCCTTTCTTCTTTTAATGTTAACTAATTTATCTTAACAATGCCTTTCATTTAAAAATAATCTTTTTTAACCTTCATTATTATAATCATATTTTATCCTTCATTGTATCTAACTTTATTTTTGTATACACATGGGGTTTTTTTCTTCTCAAAAAATTTGGGGTACAATTTCTTTTAATAGATCAAAATACACTCTAAATCTATCTTGGGCTTGTTCTAGTCTCCAGCCCGAGCAAATTCTCCCCACTTTCTTTTTTCTTTTTTTCCCAACCAACTTACTTTATCAACTCCTTTTTTTAGAAAATTTTTTTCATCTTTATAGGCATATTCTTTCCCTTCATTGTGTTTACCCTTAAATATGTTCTTCATTCTTTAAAATTTTGGGAGGTAGTTTCTTCTAAGAGACCAAAATACTCCCAAAATTAAGTAATTAAGTGGGTGACCCAGTTCTAGTCACCAAACTAATATATATATATATATATATATATATATGTATATATATATATATATATATATATATATATATATATATTGGGAGGGAGATATATATCTATTTATATCTCCCTTCAACGATTTGGAGTCTCTTCTTATTTAGTTAAAGCACATTTTCCTGGGGTCTTTGCCACCCTTTGCCACCCTTCTTGAGATCAACCATCTCAAGAAGTGATTGAGACTTTCCTTATCTGGACAAAATGACAAGGCAGAAAAACTCATCACAAAAAAAAAAAAAAAAGAACAAGGCCAGTACCAAAGGCTGGGTACCTAATCAATACAGATATTGGTAATATGTCTGATCTAGAGTTCAGAGTGACAACTCTCAAGGTTCTAGCTGTGCTCGAAAAAGGCATGGAAGATATTAGAGAAACCCTCTCTGGAGAGATAAAAGTCCTTTCTGGAGAAATGACATAACTAAAATCTAACCAAGTTGAAAACAAAAAAGTTATTAATGAGGTGCAATAAAAAAATTGAGGCTCTTACTGCTAGGATAAATGAGGCAGAAGAAAAAATAGTGATATAGTAGACCAACTGACAGAGAATAAAGAAGCTGAGCAATAGAGAGACAAACAAACACTGGACCATGAGCAGAGAATTTGAGAGTTAAGTGACACCATAAGATGAAATTATTAGAATAATTGGGATTCCAGAAGAAGAAGAAAGAGAGAGGGGAGCAGAAAGTATATTAGGGGGAATTATTATAGAGAATTTCCCTAATATGGCAAAGGGAACAAGCATCAAGAGATTCACCCCTCAAAATCAATAAGAATATGTCCACACCCTGTCACCTAATAGTAAAATTTACAAGTCTTAGCAACAAAGAGAAAATCCTGAAAGCCGCCCAGGAAAAGAAGTCTGTAACATACAATGGTAAAAATATTAGATTGGCAGTGGACTTACCCACAGAGACCTGGCAGGCCAGAAAGAACTTCAAAGCACTAAACGAGAAAAACATGCAGCCAAGAATACTATATCCAGCTAGGCTATCATTGAAAATAGAAGGAAAGATAAAAATCTTCCAAGACAAACAAAAACTGAATATGCAAAGAATTTGCAGACACCTAATCAGCTGTGCGGGATATATTGAAAGGGGTCCTCTAATCAAAGAGAGAACCTAAAAGAACTAGATCAGAAAGGATCAGAGACAATACACAGTAACAGTCACCTTACAGGCAATACAATGACACAAAATTCGTATCTCTCAATAGTTAACCTGAATCTAAATGGGATAAATGCCCCAATCAAAAGACACAGGGTATCAGAATGGATAAAAAAACAAAACCCATCAATATTCTGTCTACAAGAAACTCAATTTAGACCCAAAGACATCTCCAGATTTAAAATGAGGAGGTGGAAAACAATTTACCATGCTAATGAATATCAGAAGAAAGCTGGGGTGGCAATCCTTATAGGATATCAATTAGATTTTAAGCCAAGGAATATAATAATAGAGGAGGAAGTACACTATGTCGTACTCAAAGGGTCTGTCCAACAAGAAGATCTAGCAATTCTAAATATCTATGCCCCTAACTTGGGAGCAGCCAACTATAGAAACCAATTAATAGTAACAAAATCAAAGAAACACATTGACAATAATACAATAATAGTAGGGGACGTTAACACTCCCCTCACTGAAATGGAAAGATCTTCCAGCAAAAGATCAACAAGGAAATAAAAGCCTTAAATGACACACTGGACCAAATGGAAATAACAGATCTCTTCAGAACAGTTCATCCCAAAGCAACAGAATACACATTCTTCTTTAGCACATATAGAACAGTCTCCAGAATGGATCACATCCTGGGTCATAAATCATGTCTCAACTGGTATCAAAAGATTGGGATCGGGGCAGCTGGGTGGCTCAGTGGGCTAAGGCCTCTGCCTTCGGCTCAGGTCATGATCCCAGAGTCCTGGGATCGAAACACTCATCAGGCTCTCTGCTCAGTGGGGAGCCTGCTTCCTCCTCTCTCTCTGCCTGCCTCTCTGCCTACTTGTGATCTCTGTCTGTCAAGTAAATAAATAAATAAACTTAAAAAAAAATGGGATTATTCCCTGCATGTTCTCAGACCACAATGCTCTGAAGCTAGAACTCAATCACAAGAGGAAATTTGGAAAGAACACAAATACATGGAGACTAAACAGCATCCTTCTAAGGAATGAATAGGCCAACCAGGAAATTAAAAAGAATTGAAAAAAATTCATGGGAACAAATGATAATGAAAACACAACAGTTCAAAATCTGTGGAACACAGCAAGGAAGTCCTGAGAGGAAAATATATAGTGATATACGCCTTTCTCAAGAAACAAGAAAGGTCTGAAATACAGAAAATAAGCCTACACCTAAAGGAGCTGGAGAAAGAACAACAAAGGAAGCCTAAACCCAGCTTTTCTCCTAAGGTCAGGAACACATCAGGGATGTCCATTATCACCACTGCTATTCAACATAGTACTAGAAGTCCTAGCCTCAGCAATCAGACAACAAAAAGAAATTAAAGGCATCCAAATCGACAAAGAAGACAAACCATTACTCTTTGCAGATATATGACACTCTGTGTGGAAAACGCAAAAGGCTCCACTCCAAAAATGCTAGAACTTGTACAGGAGTTCTGTAAAGTGTCAGGATATAAAATCAATGCACAAAAATCAGTTGTATTTCTTTACAACAACAGCAAGACAGAAGAAATAAATTAAGAAGTCAATCCCATTTCCAATTGCACCCAAAACCGTAAAATACCTAGGAATAAACCTAACCAAAGAGGCAAAGAATCTATACTCAGAAAACTATAAAGTACTCATGAAAGAAATTAAGGAAGACACAAAGGAATGGAAAAATGTTCTATGCTCCTGGATTGGAATAACAAATATTGTGAAAATGTCTATTATACCTAAAGCAATCTGCACATTTAATGCCATCCTTACCAAAATCCCATCCATTTCTTCAAAGAAATGGAAGAAATAATCCTAAAATTTATATGGAACCAGAAAAGACATCGTATAGCCAAAGGAATATTGAAAAAGAAAGCCAAAGTTGGTGGCATCACCATTCCGGACTTCAAGCTCTATTATAAAGCTGTCATCATCAAGACAGTATGGTACTGACACAAAAACAGACATACAGATCAAAGGAATAGAATAGAGAGCCCAGAAGTAGACTTCTGCTCTATAGTCAACTAATCTACAACAAAGCAGGAAAGAATGTCCAATGGAAAAAAGACAGCCTCTTCAACAAATGGTGTTGGGAAAATTGGACAGTCACATGTAGAAAAATGAAATTGGACCATTTCCTTGCACCATACATGGAAATAGACTCAAAAGGGATGAAGGACTGCAAGGTAAGAAAGGAATCCATCAAAGTCCTTGAGGAGAACACAGGGAAGAACCTCTTCAACCTCAGCTGCAGAAACTTCTTTCTAGGAACATCGCCAAAGGCAAGGGAAGCAAGGGCAAAGATGAATTATAGGGATTTCATCAAGTGCAAAAGCTTTTTCACAGCAAAAAAAACAGTTAACAAAGCCAAAAGACAACTGACAGAATGGGAGAAGATATTTGCAAACCGCATATGAGATAAAGGGCTAGTATTTAAAATTTATAAAGAGCTTAGCAAACTCAACACCCAAAGAACAAATAATCCAAACAAGAAATGGGCAGAGGACATGAACAGAGATTTCTGCAAAGAAGCCATCCAGATGGCCAACAGACACATGAAGAAATGCTCCAAATCACTCGGCATCAGGGAATTACAAATCAAAACCACAATGAGTACCACCTCACACCAGTCAGAATGGCTAAAATCAACAAGCCAGGAAGTGACATATGCTGGCAAGGATGCAAAGAAAGGGGAATCCTCCTACACTGTTGGTGGGATGCAAGCTGGTGCAACGACTCTGGAAAACATCATGGAATTTCCTCAAAAAGTTGAAAATAGAACTGCCCTATGACCCAACTTTTGCACTACAGGGTATTCACTCTAAAGATACAAGTCTAGTGATCCAAATGGGCAAGTACACCCGAATGTTTTTAGCAGCAATGTCCACAATAGCCAAACTATGGAAATAACCTAGATTCCCATCAACAGATGAATGGATAAAGAAGATGTGGCTCACAAACACACACACACACACACACACACACACACACAATGGAATAATATTCAGCCATCAAAGAAATGAAATATTGCCATTTGTGACAACATGGATGGAACTAGAGAGTATTATGCTTAGTGAAATAAGTCAATCAGAGAAAGACAGCTATCATATGATATCCCTGACATGAGGAAGTGGAGATGCAACGTGGGGGTGGTTTGGTGTTAGGAAAATAACAAATGTAACATGATGGGATCGGGAGGGAGACAAACCATAAGTGACTCTTAGTCTCACAAAATAAACAGGGTTTCTAGGGGGTGTCAGGAGACGGTGGTGGGGTTATGGACATCAGGAAGGGTATGTGCTATGGTGAGTGCTGTGAAGTGTGTAAACCTGGTGATTCACAGATCTGTACCCGTTGGGCTAAACTTCCATTATTTGTTTATATAAAAATTTTTAAAAATTAAAAAATAATTAAAAAATAAAACAAAATAAATAAAAAATTAACACATACACTACACTTGCACAGCACACTTCGATCAAAATATAATTCCTTGGTTTTCTCATATGGGCAGTCCTAAGTTACTCTTACTAATGAGAGATAACACAAGTTTAGTCATTATAATATATATATATATATATATATATATATATATATATATATAACCTTTTGGTTTTCCTTTTGACATTTGTATCTTGAAGACAGTGCCTACATTGCTTCCTTAAAATAACAATAATAATAATTCCATGGTCACATAAAAGTCTGGATCTTGGTAACCAGACAACATGGTTCTGGTTCAGATAAGGATGAAGATACAACCTCTTCCCAGGGAGCAAAGCCCACACCCTCAGGGATCCTGACATGTCTCATGGGTGATGAGTTCCTTTGCTCCATGGAATTGTCTGAGTGCAAAGGATATAGGCACCCTTCAGGTTTCATTCTGTTTTCTTCATAAATTCCCCAGTTCAAGTCAATAGTGATTTACTGGGTCAGGTTTCAGAGACCAGGATGGTCCACCAGGTGATCAGCAACCCCTACCTCCCCCACCCACTGTCAAGGAAGGCTAACAGGGGCTTGTGTTCCACTGGGGGCATAATGAGCCACACCCCAAGCTCCTAAACAACCTACACTCCTACTCTATTTCTCCCCCTCAGAAAGGGCACAGCACCCTGTTACATCTCTGAGTCTGAGCTTTAATTAAAAAAAGTTTCTACTATCAGAAAGTGGTTCACAGAAGAGAAAAACATGAGTCCTCATGAAGGGTTTTTTAATTCCTCAAAAGATTGTTTTCCCATTGTTTAATTTAAACAGGAAATAAAAACACACAGATCGCCCCTTCCACTAGCAGGTATGATTCACTGTGGTGAATTAAAGAGCAGGAAATCAGAATAATAGCCATTCTGATGACCCGCCATTTCCATAATCAAAGTTTTTTTTTTAATTTTATTTATTTTTCAGAGAGAGAGGAGCGAGAGTGAGCACAAGTAGACAGAGAGGCAGGCAGAGGCAGAGGGAGAAGCAGGCTCCCTGCCGAGCAAGGAGCCCGATGTGGAACTCGATCCCAGGATGCTGGAATCATGACCTGAGCCGAAGGCAGCTGCTTAACCAACTGAGCCACCCAGGTGTCCCTTCCATAATCAAAGTTTTGAAACTTCATTGACATGAAAAGAAAGGAGCACAAACCAACATCTCGTCCTGGCAGCACAGAGCAGTCAGAATTGGAGTGACAGGGACAGACAATGAGGTTGTGTGTGTGGGGTGAGGCTGGTGGCACAGAAGAAGGTGTTCTGCCTGTTCTCCACCTGTGGCTCACTTGTCCTCATCCAGGAAACTGCTCACAGCTCTGACCTGTCACAACCGTCACACGGGAGACGCAGCCACCCCCTGGAGCCAGTCCTGCCCACAACCTCTTGCAGAATTCACTCAGCTTTACTCTGGGACCCCTGTCAGCTCTACTCAGACCTGGAATTCCCCTGTCTGCCAGAAAGCTCCAGGATTCCTTCTCCTTCTTTCAAAATTACACTGGCCCAAGGCTTTCATGAGAAATGCAGAATGCTACCTAATGAATGGTTAACACTTACTTTTGCCTTCTGTCATATTTCTCTCCACTTACCTCCTACCTGGTAAATGGTCACTAACCTACCAATGGAACCTGAATGTGCTCTGTGATCTGACACTTTCATTATAGCCTTCTGAGGACTCCTTGTGCAATAAAATACCATATCTCATGACAGGAGGGTTTAAAACTATTCCTGTAAAGATTTTATTTATTTATTTAAGCAGAGATCACAAGCAGGCAGAGAGAGAGAAAGGGAAGCAGGCTCTCTGCTGAGCAGAGAGCCTAATGTGGGGCTCAATTCCAGGACCCTGAGATCATGACCTCATCTCTACCAAAGGCAGAGGCTTTAACCCAGTGAGCCACCCAGGCATCCTGTCGGAGGCAAGGATTAAAACTATTATTTACAGAACAATACAGCCAAATCATCTGATTTTAATTTGCTCTTCAATATACATTACAGTTTCTGTGTAAAAAGCCTTTCCATAGATATTACCTGCCAGCAGATTCATAAGGAGGAAACAGAAACTCTGTGGTATAACCTGACTCACCTAAGGTCAGGCAAGCAGTTGCAGAACTCACCCCAGTGCTCCTGACACCAAGCTCCTTGGAGCCACCAGCATGCATCTATCCATAAGAATTTCTGAAGTCTCTCCTTCTGAATCTACCACCAAAGAAACTGCAGAAAAAATACAGCACGTCAAAGTATCTAGATGATGCATTTAGTTAAATTAGAAAACCAAGGTCAACTTTTAAACAGTAAATGGCTACTTTGAATAACTTTGAATTTTCCCTATACGTTAATTATAACTCTTCTGATGAAAAGACTAATAAATTAGGAAACATCACCTTTGACAAATGACAAGACATCATCCAAGTCTGTATCTGATGACCAAAAGCCACCCAACTCTAGATGTTGGTCACCTAACTATACCCTAGGCCCAACGGAATAAACCTTGTTAGATAAGGGATGAAATTGTATGTTAAAAGCACACAAAGATCTGGGGCGCCTGGGTGGCTCAGTGTGTTAAAGCCTCTGCCTTTGGCTCAGGTCATGACTCCAGGGTCCTGGGATTGAGCCCCTCATGGCGCTCTCTGCTCTGCGGGGAGCCTGCTAACTCCTCTCTCTCTCTCTGCCTGCCTCTCTGCCTACTTGTGATCTCTGTCTGTCAAATAAATAAATAAAATCTTTAAACACACACACACACACACACACACATGCACGCACAAGGGGTAAATCTTATCACTCCTTTCCAATAAGTGATTTCCTCAGAAACAGATGTTCAGATGATATTTTGTAAGCAATAAATCAACAGATAAAAGGGTATTCCCTGAAATGGTCTACCTGCAGGGAAACTGAGTAACTCTTGAACCAAATCCAGAATGCTTACAATGACATAAGTTTTACTTAGTTGCTCAACTAGAGGAAAGAGAAAAGTCCAAGAGATTTTGAGTTAATGAGAAGTTTTACCTCTACTCCTGACATGGATGTGACATTGCGCCCACTGTATCTGCTGCTTTCTCTGAACATAAATGTCCTGTGACAAGCTGCATCACTGACCCAGATGCTGGAGTTCAAAACTTCAGGTTTTCTGGAGCCAGAGCAGAGAAATGCTGTCAGGTGGGCACAAATAGGCATCTGCAATCTATGGCCTGCACATCTGTTTCAGTTCCTGGGAGAAGGGGAAACACACACTTGTTTCTTTTTTTAAGATTTTATTTATTTATTTGACAGAGAGATTACAAGCAGTCCGGGAGGCAGACAAAGAGAGAAGAGGAAGGAGTTTCCCTGCTAATCAGAGAGCCCAATTTGAGGCTCGATCCCAGGACCGTGGGATCACAACCTCAACGGAAGGCAGAGGCTTAACCCACTGAGCCACCCAGGTGCCCCCCACACACTTTTTTCTTAAGTAGTAATTATCTTCATCAAAAGTAGACTGATGACTCTGTCTTTGTTGGAAAAGTGAGATTACTCTTCCAAATGAACACCTCAACTCACCTGTTCCTTGTGCAACTTGACTGGGGTCTGGTTTACTCCAGCTTCCAGGCCCCCAACTGGATGACTCTCCTGCAGGATCCTGCAGACTATGACCACCAACCCCAGGGCACGAGGCACAGTGTTGAAGATGGGGTACTACTCTAAAGTTTGTTGCCACCACACCTGTGCCTGGGAGAACAAGAACTTGGAGGACTCTCCTGCACAATCCTGACAGCCTATCGCCACCATCCTTGAGGGACACAGGGCACAATGATAAAATGGGTGGATGCCTCTGGGGCTGTTACCACCACACCTGTGCCTGGGTCCAGAGAAAGGAACTTGGAGGACCCACCTGCATGATCCTGACAGGCCATTACCATCATCTCCTAGGGACACAGGGAACAATGCTGAAGTTGGGGGGGGGTGGCTCTGAGGTCGGTGCTGCCACACTTGTGCCTGAACAGGGGGACCCTGATGAACTGGAGGTGCTGCTCAAGGTCCATTACCTGCACTGTGTCAGAGACCCGGGTGCAACTCAATGACGTGGGGACTGTGGGCCATCCTTACATCCACTTTTCCTGGGGAACACTGGGAAACCTGAAATGTCCACAACTCATCCCACAAAACCTGGAGTGAGTGGGCGCCCTAGAGTTCAGGGATCTTGGGGATACGGCCAATTAACGGATATAGGGCAGAAGAGACTTTCAAAGGAAAAAGGAGAACTCATTTGAGTTCCCAGGATTAGTTCATTCCATGCCCCCTTCCCATATCCCAACCTCCCACGTGGGGCTCAACCTACCCCCCAGGTCCCTACCCTGGTCCACAGTGTCTATTCACCCACGAGGGAACCCCCATAGGTCAATTTCGTCTTCTCCTACCTCACTGCTGCATCCTGGGCAGCTGGGGGCCTACCCACAGAAAGGTAGCTCCACCCCCACAGGATGATTGGTAAGGGAGGGTGGTGCCCCACGCCCATTGGTTGCTGTGACTGCCTGCATCCAGCCACTGGAACTTATACTGGTGCCTTCCTGTATATGCAAGTGGTCCTAGAGTCCCTTCCCACCTGTACAGCTGACTGGGACACACAGGCATGGGAGGAGTTTGGAGCAGGGCCCCCTCACACAGGGCCCATTACCCACATCCCTCTAGCTGCAGACCACCCTCAGAGCCTTGCCCCTTCCATTCCTGCACCAACACTACCTGAGGAGCTGTGCCTGGCTCCTGAACAGGTCAGCTGTTCTCAGACCTTCTGAGGCTTGGGCTTCAGGAAATGCAATGGTTTCCCACATTTCCAAGACAACTTTTAGACCCAAATAGTAATGCTCCAAGTGGGAATAACTCTCACCCCTAGAGTGGGCAGTACTCATTAGACCTTCAACACACCCTCTAGGATGAGCCATTTGTGCTGCAATATATATACATGTGCTTGCTTCTGCAGGGAAGCTCAAGGATGAATGAGAACAACCGCCCTTCTGTGCTGTTGGAGTTGTAAACAAGGAATACAATTCACTTAAAAAGAAAACATATTGCTATTATTGACACTAAATTACAAACCCTTTTAAACATTTTAGAGAGAAAGGAAGAGAGTTTTATTCAAACCCAAGTCAAGACAGCTGCCTGAGAGACACAATATTCACAAAAAAGGGAGAGCCCATGGCACCTGGGTGGCTCAGCCTTTAGGTGTCTGCCTTCAGCTCAGGTCATGATCCCAGGGTCCTGGAATCAAGCCCTGCATTGAGCTCCACATCAGGCTCCCTGCTCAGTGGTAACCTGATTCTCCCTCTTCCTTGGCTTGTGTGCACTCTCTCTTTCTCTCTTAAATAAATAAAATCTTAAAGAAAAGGAGGACTCCAGGGAAAGGACATTTGGGGAAAATTTCTATATTCTGTTTTGTTTGTACACATCATCATGAGGAAGAATATTCCAGAACTTTTTCATATGTTTTCAGTTTGTGCAATTCAGTATGACTTTAATCTTATGGGAGCAGGAGAGGTTCTTCTGTTTTTCTTATCTTTATGTTTGCAATGGCAGTCTTTGGTGATCTTTTTCTTCTCAAAGCAGATGTGAAACATGTGCTTAGGACAGAAATAGGGCCTATGCACTGAGGTTTTGCCCCATCATTTTGAGCTTGGTAAAATGATAAGGGATAGCTTCCCTGGGATCCCAGGATCTGGCCCCATGGATGGTCAAAGATAAAAATTTCCTTTATCATTCTAAGTACTTCTGAAGGGAAGAACTTGAGACAAAAGCAATTTAACAATAGTACCAAGAAATCAAAATGATATCTACAGAAGTTTACCTGTTCCATGGTCAACACAGATAACAGAAATGTTCACAGACGCTGGGCTCCTCCCCTTCTCCTGCCCAAATCTCTGAAACACACAGATAATTTAAAGTCAGAATTTTAAGCTGTCTGGCACCATTCCCTTGTACTATAGAACAAAACAGCATAGCTCATTGTCACAACACTAGTATTAACATGAAGTGTCCCTAAAATTGGGTACAATTTCTAAGTTCTTTCCTTGCAGATTTTGACTAATGTAAGTCATAGTCAGACCATATAAACACTACGGTGGTTGGTAATAAGTAACCGTAGGTAAAGATATAGTTCAGCAATGTTTACAAGCATTGTCTCCCTTTGTAGAAGAGGCTGAGCTGAGTCTTTTTAAATACTATCTCAGATCTGTCTTATAGAACATTCTGAACATACCAGAGTGTTAATTAATTTTAAAAAGGTAATTTCAGTGACTTTAATATCAGAAAAGTATTATAATGTCTGTATTCTTAAAGATCTTTGAGTATCTTACTGGAAGTCCTCCACTGAGATAATTATCTTAATGATCATGATGGGCAGAGGTTAAAAGCCAGATGAATCTGTTCCAGTTGGCCATGCAAGAAAACCCTGAGACTTGAGATGTTTTCAGATTGAGAAGACCACATGGATAGGAGGGAAATAGTACCATGTATGGAATAACAAGGGATTTTGAATCAGTTTGGGGATGCCATTTAGGTTTCTGACACTAAAATTCACTCTTACTGGAGTCATCTCTAAGCCCCTATCTAACCACCTAGAAAATGTGCCTACTAAAATACCTACATCACAGTTTAAAAGTTTATGAGGGACAATTCCACAAGGAGCCACTGTTATGGGTCTCAAGAGCAGGTGCTCAGGAAGCCATGATTACTATTTGGGTTTCTTTCCTTCTTTCTTTTTTCTTTCTTTCTTTCTTTCTTTCTTTCTTTCTTTCTTTCTTTTTTCAGAAAAAGAAGACATGTTGAAATCATATTTCTAATAGATGACTCAAGATGATTTTCAAATCTTAAGAAGGTCAAGAAGCTGCTATTTATTTCACTCAGAAATCATGTTGTTGGACTGGTGAGAACAATACAATAGCGCCATCATCAATAGGGGTGTGAAGCTTCCCATCTCCATATGACCTTGTGGTCCCCACTAGCTCAGGGCCACCAGAAAGTGCATCTGGGGAGGGGAGCACAGGCCAAGGCTGCCAGGTATGGCTGAAGCAGGAAGAACTCTGACTTAAGGCTCAAATCCTGCCTACCTTATTTATACTGCTCTTCAGAGATAGAGTGTCATTGTGAGCTCTGATGTAAGAATGGTTGAGAATCTCCATTGTGATTCCCTCTCTGACCCTTAGGATCTGTATTAAAGTCACATTTAATTTTTTTAATTTTATTTATTGAGTGTTCCATGATTCATTGTTTATGCACCATACCTAGTGCTCCATTTAATACATGCCTTCCTTAATACCCACTACCAGGCTCACCCATCCCCCCACTCCCCTACCCTCCAAAACCCTAAGTTTATTTCTCAGTGTCCACAGTCTCTCAGGTTCATCTCCCTGTCCGATTTATCCCAATTCACATTTCCTTTCCTTCTCCGAATGTCCTCCGTGATATTCCTTTTGTTACACAAGTAAGTGAAACCATATGATAATTGACTTTCTCTGCTTGACTTAGTTCACTCAGCTTAATCTCCTCCTGTCCCATCTATGTTAATATAAAATTGGGTATTCAAAGGGATAAGATGGCAGGGAAGTAAGAGAAGGCACCTTTTCAGCCCTTACACCAAAGTGAGCTGATTTCCTACCAAAGAACTCCGATCACCCATGAAATCAGAATTATACACTTTGGATCTCTACTGGGGCAGAAGACACCAGTGGGCAAGTAAAGCAGAGTGGGAATGGCGACTGATATCGGAAGATAAACAAAAGGGGGAGGGAGCCACCAAAGGTGATTGGTTGGAAAGTAATACCCCAATAGGAGCAAGAGTGCCCTGCTTCTGGGGACCAGCATTAACTTGGAGACTGGTTGAAAGCACTCCAAAAGAGCAAAGGATCGCGGGGGGAAATTGTGGGAATCGGGGCAGCTTGGGACAGGGGCTTAAGTCCCAAGTCCCAGGAGAGCCTCCTTGATTACCATGACAGCATGGGACCGGCATAAAAACAGACCCATAGACCAGTGGAACACAGTAGACAGCTCATATATGGACCATCAACTCCATGGCCAAATAATATTCAAGAAAGCAGGAAAAAATATACAGTGGAAAAAAGACAGTCTCTTCAATAAATGTTGCAGGGGAAACTGGGCAGCTCTATTTAGAAGAATAAAAATCGACCAGCCTCTTACACCATACACAAAGATAAACTCATAATGGATAAAAGACTTCAACGTGAGACAGGAATCCATCAGAATCCTAGAGGAGAACATAGGCAGTATCTCTTCAATATCAGCCACAGTGACTTCTTTCAAGACATGCCTCCAAACCAAAGGAAAAAATAAAGCCAAAATAAACTTCGGAACTCACCAACACCAAAAATTCTGCACAGAATAGTAAACAATAAAGAAAGAAAAGTGGCAACCCATGGAACAAGATAAGATATTGGCAAATGAGAGGACAGACAAAAAGTTGATATCAAGGATCTATGAAGATCTCCTCAAACTCAACACAAACAAAACAGATAATCATATCAAAAAATGGGCAGAAGACATGAAAAGACACTTCTTCAATGAAGACATACAAATGGCTTCCAGACACCTGAAAAAATGTCCATCATCACTAGGTATCAGGGAGATTCAAATGAAAACCACATTAAGATGTCACTTTACACCAGTTAGGATGGCCTAAATTAGCAAGACGGGAAACAACATGTGTTGGAGAGGATGTGGAGAAAGGGGAATCCTCTTACACTGTGGGTGGGAATGCCATTTGTTTCAGTCTCTTTGGAGAACAGTGTAGAGATTCCTCAAGAAATTAAAAATAGAACTTCAATATAACCCTGAAATTACACTCTTATGTTTTTACCCCAAAGATATAGATGCTGTGAAAAGAAGGGCCGTCTGTAGCCCAAATGTATAGCAGCAATGGCCACGCTTGCCAAACTGTGGAAAGAACCAAGATGCCCTTCAACAGAAGAATGGATAAGGAAGATGTGGTCCATATACACTATGGAGAATTATGCCTCCATTCAGAAAGGATGAATACCCAAATTTGGTAGCAACATGGACGGGGTTGGAAGAGATTCTGCTGAGTGAAATAAATCCATCAGAGAGAGTTAATTATCATATGGTTTCACTTCTGTGTGGAGTATAACAAATAGCATGGAGGACAAGGGGAGATGGAGAGGAGAAGGGAGTGGAGGGAAATTGGAAGAGGAGGGGAACTATGAGAGACTATGGACTCTGAAAAAGAATCTGAGGGCACCTTTTATTTCTCTTTGTTGTCTGATTCCTGTTGCTAGGACTTCTAATACTATGTTGAACAAGAGGGGTGAAAGTGGGCATCCTTGTCTTGTTCCTGATCTCAACGGGAATGCTGAAAACTTTATCCCATTGAGGATGATATTTGCTATGGGTCTTTCATAGATAGATTTGATGAAGTCCAGGAATGTTCCCTCTATCCCTATACTTTGAAGCAATTTAATCAAGAACGGATGGTGGAATTTGTCAAATGCTTTTTCTTCATCAATTGAGAGGATCATGTGGTTCTTCTCTTCTCAAATTAATTTGTCTATCACATTGTTTGATTTGTGAACGTTTAACCATCCTTGTAGGCCAGGGATGAATCCCACCTGGTCATGGTGGATAATCTTTTTAATGTGCTATAGGATCCTGTTTGTTAGGATCTTCTTGAGAATCTTAGCATCTATATTCATCAGTGATATTGGTCTGAAATTCTCCTTTTTGGTACGGTCTTTGCTTGAAAAACAATCTGAGGCGTTTGAAGTGGCATGGGGGTGGGAGGTTGGGGTACCAGGTGGTGGGTATTATAGCGGGCATGGGTTACATGGAGCACGGGGTGTGGTGAAAAAAATAATGAATACTGTTATGCAGAAAATAAATAAATTAATTAATTTTAAAAATATATGCCACAGTAAAAAAAATTATCTGAGGCATTGATAGAGAGGGGGTGGGAGATAGGGGAAACACGTGGTGGGTAATAGAGAGGGCACAGATTGCATGAATCACTGAGTGTGATGCTAAAACAATGAATACGGTTACACTGAAAAGAAATGGGAAAAAAAAAAAAACAAGTATATGCCAATAAGCTAAGCAACCTAGGTGGAATGGATGCATTCCTAGAAAACTGTAAAATCCCAAAAGTGATCCAGGAAGAAATGTACAACCTGAATAGACTGTTATCCAGTAACGAGATTAAAGCAGTGATTAAAAACCTCCCAAAAGAAAGACCCCAGGACCTGAAGGATGCCCTTGCAAATTCTACCAAACTTTAAGAAAAGAACTAACACCTCTTTTCCTGAGGCTCTTTCCAAAATTTGAAGCAGACACTTTTTTTTGATGCCAGCATTACCCTGATCCACAAACCAAGCAAAGACCTCACCAAAAAGGAGAATTTCAAACCAATATAACTGATAAATATGGATGCTAAGATTCTCAACGAGATTCTAGCTCCTAGGAAACTACAGTACATTAAAACGTTTATCCACCATGACTGAGTAGGATCTATCCCTGGGTTGCAAGGTTGGTTCGACATTCACAAATCAATCAATGTCATAGAACAAATTAAGAAGTGAAAATTAGAGAACCACATGGTACTCTCAATTGATGAAGAGAAAACATTGGACAATATCCAGCATCTGTCCCTGACTAAAATGCTGCAAAGTATAGGGATAGAGGGAATATTCGTCAACTTCATAAAATGTTTCTATGAAAAACCCACAGTGAATACCATCCTCAAAGGGTAAAAGCTGACAGCCATCGCTTTCAAATCAGGAACAAGACAAGGATGCCCACTCTCACGAATCTTGTTCAGCATAGCTTGTGAAGTCCTAGCAACAGCAATCAGACAACAAAGAGAAAAAAAAGATATCCAAGTTGGCAACCAAGAAGTCGAATTCTTTGTCCTCACAGATGACATACTTGATATGGAAAACCCAAAAGACTCCACCCCCAAACTCTCAGAACTCATACTGCAATTCAATAATGTGGCAGGATATAAAATCATAGTACCGAAATCAGTGACTATCTCCTACATTATCAATGAAAATACAGAAAGGGAATTTAAAGAATCAATTCCATTTACAACAGCACCCAAACCATAAGAAACCTTGGAATAAACCAAACCAAAGAGGTAAAGGATTTTTACTTGAGGAACTAAAGAACACTCATGAAAGAAATGGAAGAAAACTGAAAAGACGGAAAATCATTGCATTCTCATGGATCAGAAGAATAAAAATTGTTAAAATGTCTATACTGACTAGAGAAATCGATACATTTAATGCATTCCAATCAAAATTCCACGAGCATCTTTAAAAGAGTTGGAACAAACACATGCCTCAAATTTGTGTGGAATCAGATGCGACCCCATATTGCTAAGAATTGCTGAAAAGAGAAACAAAACTGGGAGCTACATTTTGTCTGATTTCAAAGGTTGCTATGAAGCCGTGATCACAAAGACAGCAGGGGACTGGCATACAAACAGACCCATAGACCAGTGGAACATAGTAGACAGCTCAGATATGGACCATCAAATCTATGGATAAATAATCTTCAAGAAAGCAGGAAAAAATATACAGTGGAAAAAAGACAGGCTCTTCAATAACTGGTACAGTGAAAACTGGGCAGCTCTATATAGAAGAATGAAACTAGACATCTTCTTACACCATACACAAAGTTAAACTCATAATGGATAAAAGACCTCAACGTGACACAGTAATCCATCAGAATCTTAGAGGAGAACATAGGCAGTAATCTCTTTGATATCAGCCAGAGCGACTTTTTCAAGATATGATTCCAAACCAAAGGAAATAAAAGCCAAAATAAACTTCTGGGACTTCATCCAAACCAAAAGCTTCTGCACTGCATATGAAACAGTAAGAAAGCAAAGAGGCAACACATGGAATGCTATAAGATATTTAAAAATGACCGTATAGAAAAAAGGTTCATATCCAGGATTTATGAAGAAATCCTCAACCTCAACACACATAAAACATAATTATATCAAAAAATAGGCAGGAGATATGAACAGACACTTCTCCAATGAAGACATATAAATAGCTATCAGACACCTGTAAACAATGTTCATCATCACTAGGCATCATAGAGATTCAAATGAAAACCATATTAAGATGACACTTTACACCAGTTAGAATGGCCTAAATTAGGAAGACGGGAAACAACATGTGTTAGAAAGGATGTGGAGAAAGGGGAATCCTCTTACACTGTGGGTGAGAAGGCAAGGTGGTGCAGACTCTTTAGAGAAGAGTGTGGATATTCCTCAAGAAATTAAAAATAGAACTTCCCTATAACCTTGCAATTACACTCCTAGGTATTCACCTAAAAGATACAGATGGCGTGAAAAGAAGGGCCATCTGTAACCCAAATTTATAGCAGCAATGGCCACACTTGCCAAACTGTGGAAAGAACCAAGATGCCCTTCAATGGAAGAATGGATAAGGAAGATGTGGTCCATATACACTATGGAGTATTATGCCTCCATTCAGAAAGGATGGATACTCAACTTTGGTAGCAACATGGACGGGACTGGAAGAGATTCTGCTGAGTGAAATAAATCCATCAGAGAGAGTTAATTATCATATGGTTTCACTTCTGTGTGGAGTATAACAAATAGCATGGAGGACAAGGGGAGATGGAGAGGAGAAGGGAGAAGGGAGAGGAGAGAAATTGGAAGGGGAGGGAAACCATGAGAGACTATGGACTCTGAAAAAGAACCTAAGAAGGCATTGAATGAGCTGGGGTGGGAGGTTGGGGAAAGACGTGGTAGGTAATAGAGAGGGCACGGATTGCATGGAGCACTGGGTGTGGTGCTAACACAATGAATACAGTTACACTAAAAAGAAACTGGAAAAAAAAGTATATGCCAATAAGCGAAGCAACCTAGGTGAAATGGATGCATTCCTCGAAAACTGTAAAATTCCAAAATTGAACCAGGAATAAATGTACAACCTGAATAGACCATTATCCAGTTAAGGGATTAAAGCAGTAATCAAAAACCTACCAAGAGACAAGACCCCGGGACCTGAAGGATGCCCGAGCGAATTCCACCAAACGTTAAGAAGAAAACTAACACCTCTTCTCCTGAAGCTCTTTCCAAAATTTGAAGCAGAGGGAATACTTCCAGACACTTTTTATAAAGCCAGCATTACCCTGTTCCATGAACCAGGCAAAGACCTCATCAAAAAGGAGAATTTCAAACCAATATCACTGGTGAATATGGATGCTAAGATATTCAACAAGATTCTAGCTCCTAGGAACTTACAGTACATTAAAACGTTTATCTACCATGACCGAGTAGGACCCATCACTGGGTTGCAAGATTGGTTCAATATCCGCAAATCAATCAATGTCATAGAACAATTTAAGATGTGAAGATTAGAGCAACACATGGTCCTCTCAATTCGTGAAGAAAAAGCATTTCCAATATCCAGCATCCGCTACTGACTAAAATGCTGCAAAGTATAGGGATAGAATGAATATTCGTTAACTTCATAAAATGTTTCTATGAAAACCCCACAGTGAATATCATCCCCAAAGGGTAAAAGCTGACAGCCTAAGCTTTGAAATCAGGAACATGACAAGGATGCCCACTCTCACCACTCTTGATCAACATAGGATGTGAAGTCCTAGCAACAGCAATCAGACAACAAAGAGGATAAAAGGTATCCAAGTTGGCAACCAAGAAGTCGAACTCTTTCTCCTCACAGGACATACTTGATATGGAAAACCGAAAAGACTCTGCCCCCAAACTCTCAGAATTCATACCGCAATTCAATAATGTGGCAGGATATAAAATCATAGAACCTAAATCAGTAGCTATCTCCTACATTATCAATGAAAATACAGAAAGGGAATTTAGAGAATCAATTCCATTGATAGAGCACCCAAACCATAAGAAACCTGGGAATAAACCAAACCAAAGAGGTAAAGGATTTTTACTTGAGGAACTAAAGAACACTCATGAAAGAAATGGAAGAAAACTGAAAAGACAGAAAATCTTTGCATTCTCATGGATCAGAAGAATAAACATTGTTAAAATGTCTATACTGCTTAGAGCAATTGGTCCATGTAATGCCATTGCAATCAAAATTGCACTGGAGTCTTTCAAAGAGCTGGAACAAACACACGCCTCAAATTTGTGTGGAATCAGAAGTGACCCCGTATTGCTAAGAATTGCTAAAAAGAGAAACAAAACTAGAAGCAACACGTTGCCTTATTTCAAGGGTTACTATGAAGCAATGATCACCAAGAGAGCATGGGAATGTCATAAAAACAGACCCATAGACCAGTGGAACACAGTAGACAGCTCAGATATAAAACATCACATCTATGGCCAAATAATCTTCAAGAAAGCAAGGAAAATTATACAGTGGAAAAAAGAGAGTTTTCAATAAATGGTGCAGGATAACTGGGCAGCTCTATGTAGAAGAATGAAACTCGACCATCCTCTTACACCACACACAACGATAAACTCATAATGGGTAAAAGACCTCAATGTGAGATAGGAATCCATTAGATTCCTAAGGAGAACATAGGCAGTATTCTCCTCAAATTCAGCCACAGTGACTTCTTTTAAGATATGCCTCCAAACCAAAGGAAACAGAAGCCAAAATAAACTTCTGGAACTTCATCAAAATCAAAAGCTTCTGCAGTGCATAGGAAACAGTCAAGAATGCAAAGAGGCAACCCACAGAATGCAATAAGATATTTTCAAATGACAGGACAGACAAAAAGTTCATATCCAGGATTTATGAAGAACACCTCAAACTCAACACACACAAAACAGATAATCATATCAAAAAATGGGTAGAAGATATGAATAGACACTTCTTCATGAAGAAATAAAATGGCTATCTGACAGCTGAAGAAATGTGCATCATCACTAGGCATCAGGGAGATTCAAATGAAACCATATTAATTGTCACCTTACACCTTACAGTTAGAATGCAAGAATGCTTTCTTGCATTCTAAACTTACAGTTAGAATGGCGTAAATTAGTTAGACGGGAAACAACATGTTGGGAGAGGATGTGGAGAAAGGGGAATCCTCTTACATTGTGGGTGGGAAAGCAAGTTGGTGCAGCCTGTTTAGAGAACAGTGTGGATATTCCTCAAGAAATTAAAAATAGAACTTCCCTATAACCCTTCAATTACACTGAGGGGTTTGAAGTGTCATGGGGGTGGGAGGTTGGGGTACCAGGTGGTGGGTATTATAGAGGGTACAGATTGCATGGAGCACAGGGTGTGGTGAAAAAAATAATGAATGCTGTTATTCAGAAAATAAATAAATTTAATTTAAAAAATATATGCAACAGTAAAAAAATTATCTGAGACATTGAAAGAGAGGGGTTGGGATGTTGGGGAAACACGTGGTGTGTAATAGAGAGGCACGGATTGATGGAGCACTGGGTGTGGTGCTAAAACAATGAATACGGTTAAACTGAAAAGAATTTGGAAAAAGAACACAAGTATATGCCAATAGCTAAGCAACCTAGGTGAAATGGATGCATTTCTAGAAAACTGTAAATACCAAAATTGAACCAGGAAGGAATGTACAACCTAAATGGACCATTATCCAGTAACGAGATTAAAGCAGTGATCAAAAACCTCCCAAAACAAGACCCTATGACCTGAAGGATGCCTTAGCGAATTCTACCAAACATTATGTAAGAACTAACACCTCTTCTTCTGAAGCTCTTTCCAAAATATGAAGCAGAAGGAAAAATTCCAGACACTTTCTATGAAGCCAGCATTACCCTGATCCACAAACCAGGCAAAGTCCTCATCAAACAGGAGAATTACAAACCATATCACTGACGAATATGGATGCTAAGATTCTCAACAAGATTCTAGCTCTTAGGAACCTACAGTACATTAAAAAGTCTATCCACCATGATTGAGTAGGATCTATCCCTGGGTTGCAAGGTTGGTTCGACATTCACAAATCAATCAATGTCATAGAACCAATTAAGAAGTGAAGAGAGAAGAACCATATGGTCCTCTCAATTGGTGAAGAAAAAGATTTGGACAAAATCCAGCATCCGCTCCGGACAAAAACGCTGCAAAGTATAGGGATAGATGGAATATTCGTCAACTTCATAAAATGTTACTATGAAAAACTCACAGTGTATACCATCGTCAAAGATAAAAGCTGACAGTCTTTGCTTTGAAATCAGGAACATGACAAGGATGCCCATTAAACCACTCTAGTTCAACATAGGCTGTGAAGTCTGGCAACAGCCATCAGACACAAAGAGAAATAAAAGTTATCCAAATTAGCAATGAAGAAGTCAAACTCTCTCTCCTCACAGATGACATACTTGATATGGAAAACACTGTCTGAGAGTCTAAGTGGAGATGGTTGCTCCGCTGGTGTCAGAGAGCCCCTCTTAGTCCAGGGCGGCCTACACAATTGATGGCCTCAGGGGTCTTGGAGCTTTTCCCTAATCTGTAGGGTTGTGGTCAATGGATTGGGCACACTTTCCCTGGAGAGGGCAGGCACAATCTTTTGCTGTGTCTCCAGAGGCCCTAGCCTGGAGGTTGTGTGGGTCCAGGCTGTGGGAACAGAAGTCTGAAAACACAAACTCAGCTTATGAGTGGCGCTTAGGGTATGGCAGGCCGGATGTACAGCCCGAGAGGGAGCTCCTGGGCCTCTGAAACAAGGGCGAGTGGGAGGCGTTCCTTCAGGCTTTTGTCTCTGGATGTTGTGTCCGGGATAGCCGGGGATTGGAGGGGTGGCCTCAGGGACTATGGATGAGTATCCCTCTCTGGGGATTTGTCCCAGCTCCCAAGAGTTTGGGGTCATTTTGTGGGAAGGGTGGAGTCGTGTTGTCTGGCTCATGTGTCTCTACAAAAAAGGGAATCCGGGCGGGGTGACTGGAAAACTCAAACACTGGTGAGGATTGGGTGCATAGGGGCTTGGCAAGCCCCATATACGGGCTCTTGGTCCAGGCCCTGACAGGCCTTTCTTTGACATGGGGCTCATGCTGAGGGTCACAGTGTGAATTTGTCCCCAAGCAGCACTCAAGTTTGGGCTTGGCATCAGGGGACATGAAGGTTTCTCCCACCCTAAAGGTGTGACTCCATGCCAAGAGCAAGCTTTACAGCCATAGGGAAGGAGGAGTTCTGTTTTGTGCTTCCGACCCGGTTGTGGGGAGAATTGATATAATGTCTAGGTTCAGATATCTGAAAACCAAGGTTAGGAAGAGCTGACGGCATAAGACCATGGCGTGTCCGAAGTGCTGGGTGTGCGGCCAGCTGTCTCTTTGTCTGTCTGGACGCCTGGCTTCAGGCTGTGTAAGGCAGAGCATGAGTGCCCCGAGCAGCCTATCCAGTTCGGGTGCCATCGAGGCCCGAGCAGGTTGATCCTCATCTGGGTTTTCTGGAGAGCCCCACAGGGAAACGTTTTTCTTCCATTGGGTAGACACTGGGCTGGGTTGTGGTTCTGGAGTTCCTAGTCCGGAGGGCTTGTTTGCCAGGAGTGTGAGGAAGGAAGTCTGAAAACACAAGCAAGCGTGAGGTCTGGGACCGAGGGCACGGCAGGCCCACTCTGCGGAGGCTGAATCGAGATCTCCTGCACTGAGGTCATGTCAACTATGAGACGTGCCTCAAGCTAGAGTTTTTGTCCAGCATGGCCTCTTCCTGAAGGGTGTGGGGGCTTCATGAGGCCAGGGAGGTTTGCCTACGATGGGATTTGTGAACTACTCCAAACCTCAAGGTTTCCTACTGCACGATAGTCGAGTCCTATTGGATGGTTCCAGGAGGCCCCATACGGAAAGACTGGAGAGCAGGTGTCTAAGCATGGATGCTTGGGAACGCCACCTCATATTCCCACTCTTTAGTCAGGACAAGGCAGGCTCAGTCTGCAGGCTCCTGGGTGAGCTACCCAGAGGGGAGAGTTGAAATGGACTCTCCTGAAGATGAGTCCTACTGTGGCTTGGTGGCCTGGGAGACCTTGGCATGTGGAGGTGGCTCAGGGACTCTGCAGGATTCTCCAACCTGAGGTGTTTGACACGGCTCCAACAAGGAAGCTCCCCATGTGGAGACGAGAGGAGTTCTGTTCAGTGCCTCAGGAAAGCCCCATATCCTGTTCTTCGAACCAAAGCCTCTGAGGATTGACACCTGGAAACAAAAGCAAGAGTTGAGATTAGTGCCTAAGGGCCTGTCCGGCTCAACCTTCTATATCTGTTGACATCTGTGTGCATGCCTTCGTGGAGGTAGCTGCTCAGCTTGTGTCAGAATGCCCCTGTGTGTCCAGGGAGGCTCCCAGTAGTGGGATGTCCTCGGGGGCCTTGAGGTTTCTCTTATTCTGGAAGTGTGTGGCCAAAGAATGGACACATTTTCCCAGGAGAGAGCAGTCACGGTCCTGTGGTATGGCTCCAGAGGACCCAGCCTAGAGGCTGTTTTTGCCAGGGCTGTGGGGACAGATGTTTGAAAAAGCAAACTTGGCTCAGATAGGGGCCTAGGTATTAACAGGCCTGATCTCCAGTCTGTGAGGAAAGATCCTCTATAAGAAGTAGGGCAAGTGGGAGGCAGTCGCTCAGGCTTTTGTCTCTGGGGGTTGCGTTCACAGTGGCCGTTCAAAGTAGGGGTTGCTTCAGGGGCCAAGGAAGAGCCTTCCTCTCTGGGGATTGCCCATGCTCCCAATTGTTTGGGTTCATCTGTGGGAAGGGAAGAGTACTGTTTTCTACCACAGGGGACCCCCCAGGAGAGGGACTCTAGAGCACAGCAGTGGGTTCCCTCAACTGGAATACACACCATCTAGTTAGTCCTGGGTGCCTATGGGCATGGCAAGTCACATATGCGGGCTCTTGGTCCAGTCACTGAGAGGCGTTACTTGAATGAGTTACTCACGCTGAGGGTCACAATGTGTGTTTGTGCCTAAGGCAGCCCTCACGCATGGGCCGGGTCTCATGGGCCATGCAGTTTTCTCCTACACTGAAGGTTTGACTCACTGCCAGCAGCAAGGTTCTTGCCATACGGCAGGAGGGGTTCTGACTTGTGCATCATGTTCCACCCTGTGCAGGGATTGGAGATAAGGTCTAGGTTCCGATGACTGAAAACCGAGGTTGGGAATGGATGGTGGCCTAAGCCAGTTGCGTGTCCAATGTGCTGGGTGTGCAGCCAGCTGTGTCGGTGTCGGTTGGAAGGTCTGGGCTCAGGCTATTTGCGACAGAGCATCAGTGTTTAAGGTGGCCTATGAAATTGGGGTGTTGCCGAGGGCCAAGCAGTTTGATCCTCATTTGGGGTTTCTGGGCAGCACCATAGACAATGTTTTTCTCCTGGGAGGCAGGCAGAGTGCTTCATTGTGGCCCCAGCATTCCCAGAGTAGGGAGGGTTTGTGGGCCAAGAGTGTGAGGAAAGATGTCTGAAAACAAAAGCTAGGGTGAGGATTGGAGCCAAGGGCAGAGCAGGCCCACTCTGCAGAAGCTGTATCAAAATCTCCTGCATCTGAAGTCAGGCTGAGCATCAGACGTTGGCTGAGGCTGGAGTATGTGTCCATGATGGCACCTTCATGGAGCGGGGGCCTCATTAGGTCAAGGAAGTTTTCCCACGCTGAGTTGAAGGTTGCCCCAAACCACAAGGTTTCCTTCTATGGGACATTCGAGTCCTGTTGGATGGCTCCAGGACATACCATATGGAAGGACTGGAGAGCGGGGTTCGAAGGAGGGATTCCTGTACAGCATGCCTCGCATTCCCATTGGCCATTAGCGACAAGGTATGTTTGATCTGCTGCCTCAAGGGCACGCTACCCAGGGGGCTGAGTTGAAATGGCCTCTCCTGAGGATGCGTCATCATGTGCGTTTGGGTCCATGGAGACCTTGGAATGTGCTGGTTGTTCAGTGGCCCTGCGGAACTCTCCTACCTGAAGGGTTTCATACATCCCCAGCAAGAAAGCTCCCAATGTGGAGACGAGAGAGGTTTGGTTTGGTGCCTCAGAAAAGCCCCGTGTGCTGGTCTACGAAAACAGTCCTCTGAGGATGGACACATGGAAACCAAAGCTAAGGTTCAGATTAGGGCCTGGGGGCCTCTCCATTTCAACCTTCTGTCTCTGGGAACACTGTCTGAGAGTCTAAGTAGAGATCATTGCTCTGCTGGTGTCAGAGAGCCCCTCTTAGTCCAGGGTGGCCTACACTATTGATGGCCTCAGGGGTCTTGGAGCTTTTTCCTAACCTGTAGGGTTGTGGTCAATGGATTGGGCACACTTTCCTTGGAGAGGGCAGGCACAATCTTTTGCTGTGGCTCCAGAGGCCGTAGCCTGGAGGTTGTGTGGGTCCAGGCTGTCGGAACAGAGTCTGAAATCACAAACTCAGCTTATGAGTTGCGCTTAGGGTATGGCAGGCCGGATGTACAGCCCAAGGGGAGCTCCTTGGCCTCTGAAACAAGGGCGAGTGGGAGGCGTTCTTTCAGGCTTTTGTCTCTGGATGTTGTGTCCGGGATAGCCGGGGATTGGAGGGGTGGCCTCAGGGACTATGGACGAGTATCCCTCTCTGGGGATTTGTACCAGCTCCCAAGAGTTTGGGGTCATTTTGTGGGAAGGGTGGAGTCGTGTTGTCTGGCTCATGTGTCTCTACAAAAAAGGGAATCCGGGCGGGGTGACTGAAAAACTTAAACACTGGCGAGGATTGGGTGCATAGGGGCTTGGCAAGCCCCATATACGGGCTCCTGTTCCAGGCCCTGACAGGCCTTTCTTTGACATGGGGCTCATGCTGAGGGTCACAGTGTGAATTTGTGCCCAAGCAGCACTCAAGTTTGGGCTTGGCATCAGGGGCCACGAAGGTTTCTCCCACCCTGAAGGTGTGACTCCATGCCAAGAGCAAACTTTACAGCCATAGGGAAGGAGGAGTTCTGTTTTGTGCTTCCGACCCGGTTGTGGGGAGAATTGATATAATGTCTAGTTCAGATATCTGAAAACCAAGGTTAGGAAGAGCTGACGGCATAAGACCATGGCGTGTCCGAAGAGCTGGGTGTGCGGCCAGCTGTCTCCTTGTCTGTCTGGACGCCTGGCTTCAGGCTGTGTCAGACAGAGCATGAGTGCCTTGAGCAGCCTATCCAGTTCGGGTACCGTCGAGGCCCGAGCAGGTTGATCCTCATCTGGGTTTTCTGGAGTGCCCCACAGGGAAACGTTTTTCTTCCGTTGGGCAGACACTGGGCTGGGTTGTGGTTCTGGATTTCCTAGTCCGGAGGGCTTGTTTGCCAGGAGTGTGAGGAAGGAAGTCTGAAAACACAAGCTAGCGTGAGGTTTGGGACCGAGGGCACGGCAGGCCCACTTTGCGGAGGCTGAATCGAGATCTCCTGCACTGAGGTCATGTCAACTATGAGACGTGCCTCAGGCTAGAGTTTTTGTCCAGCATGGCCTCTTCCTGAAGGGTGTGGGGGCTTCATGAGGCCAGGGAGGTTTGCCTACGATGGGATTTGTGAACTATTCCAACCTCAAGGTTTCCTTCTGCACGACAGTCGAGTCCTATTGGATGGTTCCAGGAGGCGCCCTACAGAAAGACTGGAGAGCAGGTGTCTAAGCATGGATGCTTGGGAACGCCACCTCATATTCCCACTCTTTAGTCAGGACAAGGCAGGCTCAGTCTGCGGGCTCCTGGGTGAGCTACCCAGAAGGGAGAGTTGAAATGGACTCTCCTGAAGATGAGTCCTACTGTGGCTTGGTGGCCTGGGAGACCTTGGAATGTGGAGGTGGCTCAGGGACTCTGTAGGATTTCCAACCTGAGGTGTTTGACACAGCTCCAACAAGGAAGCTTCCCATGTGGAGACGAGAGGAGTTCTGTTCAGTGCCTCAGGAATGCCCCATATCCTGTTCTTCGAACCAAAGCCTCTGAGGAGTGACACCTGGAAACAAAAGCAAGAGTTGAGATTAGTGCCTAAGGGCCTGTCCGGCTCAACCTTCTATATCTCTTGACATCTGTGTGCATGCCTTCGTGGAGGTAGCAGCTCAGCTTGTGTCAGAATGCCCCTGTGTGTCCAGGGGGGCTCCCAGTAGTGGGATGTCCTCGGGGGCCTTGAGGTTTCTCTTATTCTGGAAGTGTGTGGCCAAAGAATGGACACATTTTCCCAGGAGAGAGCAGGCACGGTCCTGTGGTATGGCTCCAGAGGACCCAGCCTAGAGGCTGTTTTTGCCAGGGCTGTGGGGACAGATGTTTGAAAAAGCAAACTTGGCTCAGATAGGGGCCTAGGTATTAACAGGCCTGATCTCCAGTCTGTGAGGAAAGATCCTCTATAAGAAGTAGGGCACGTGGGAGGCAGTCGCTCAGGCTTTTGTCTCTGGGTGTTGCGTTCACAGTGGCCGTTCAAAGTAGGGGTTGCTTCAGGGGCCAAGGAAGAGCCTTCCTCTCTAGGGATTGTCCATGCTCCCAATTGTTTGGGTTCATCTGTGGGAAGGGAAGAGTACTGTTTTCTGCCACAGGGGACCCCCCAGGAGAGGGACTCTAGAGCACAGCAGTGGGTTCCCTCAACTGGAATACACACCATCTAGTTAGTCCTGGGTGCCTATGGGCATGGCAAGTCACATATGCGGGCTCTTGGTCCAGTCACTGAGAGGCGTTACTTGAATGAGTTACTCACGCTGAGGGTCACAATGTGTGTTTGTGCCTAAGGCAGCCCTCACGCATGGGCCGGGTCTCATGGGCCATGCAGTTTTCTCCTACACTGAAGGTTTGACTCACTGCCAGCAGCAAGGTTCTTGCCATAGGGCAGGAGGGGTTCTGACTTGTGCATCATGTTCCACCCTGTGCAGGGATTAGAGATAAGGTCTAGGTTCCGATGACTGAAAACCGAGGTTGGGAATGGATGGTGGCCTAAGCCAGTTGCGTGTCCTATGTGCTGGGTGTGCAGCCAGCTGTGTCGGTGTCGGTTGGAAGGTCTTGGCTCAGGCTATTTGAGACAGAGCATCAGTGTTTATGGTGGCCTATGAAATTGGGGTGTTGCCGAGGGCCAAGCATTTTGATCCTCATTTGGGGTTTCTGGGCAGCACCATAGACAATGTTTTTCTCCTGGGAGGCAGGCAGAGTGCTTCATTGTGGCCCCAGAATTCCCAGAGTAGGGAGGGTTTGTGGGCCAAGAGTGTGAGGAAAGATGTCTGAAAACACAAGCTAGGGTGAGGATTGGAGCCAAGGGCAGAGCAGGCCCACTCTGCAGAAGCTGTATCAAAATCTCCTGCATCTGAAGTCAGGCTGAGCATCAGACGTTGGCTGAGGCTGGAGTATGTGTCCATGATGGCACCTTCATGGAGCGGGGGCCTCATTAGGTCAAGGAAGTTTTCCCACGTTGGGTTGAAGGTTGCCCCAAACCACAAGGTTTCCTTCTATGGGACATTCGAGTCCTGCTGGATGGCTCCAGGACATACCATACGAAAGGACTGGAGAGCGGGGTTCGAAGGAGGGATTCCTGTACAGCATGCCTCGCATTCCCATTGGCCATTAGCGACAAGGTATGTTTGATCTGCTGCCTCAAGGGCACGCTACCCAGGGGGCTGAGTTGAAATGGCCTCTCCTGAGGATGCGTCATCATGTGCGTTTGGGTCCATGGAGACCTTGGAATGTGCTGGTTGTTCAGTGGCCCTGCGGAACTCTCCTACCTGAAGGGTTTCATACATCCCCAGCAAGAAAGCTCCCAATGCGTAGACGAGAGAGGCTTGGTTTGGTGCCTCAGAAAAGCTCCGTGTGCTGGTCTACGAAAACAGTCCTCTGAGGATGGACACATGAAAACCAAAGCTAAGGTTCAGATTAGGGCTGGGGGCCTCTCCATTTCAACCTTCTGTCTCTGGGAACACTGTCTGAGAGTCTAAGTAGAGATCATTGCTCTGCTGGTGTCAGAGAGCCCCTCTTAGTCCAGGGTGGCCTACACTATTGATGGCCTCAGGGGTCTTGGAGCTTTTTCCTAACCTGTAGGGTTGTGGTCAATGGATTGGGCACACTTTCCTTGGAGAGGGCAGGCACAATCTTTCGCTGTGGCTCCAGAGGCCGTAGTCTGGAGGTTGTGTGGGTCCAGGCTGTCGGAACAGAGTCTGAAATCACAAACTCAGCTTATGAGTTGCGCTTAGGGTATGGCAGGCCGGATGTACAGCCCAAGGGGAGCTCCCTGGCCTCTGAAACAAGGGCGAGTGGGAGGCGTTCCTTCAGGCTTTTGTCTCTGGATGATGTGTCCGGGATAGCCGGAGATTGGAGGGGTGGCCTCAGGGACTATGGACGAGTATCCCTCTCTGGGGATTTGTCCCAGCTCCCAAGAGTTTGGGGTCATTTTGTGGGAAGGGTGGAGTCGTGTTGTCTGGCTCATGTGTCTCTACAAAAAAGGGAATCCGGGCGGGGTGACTGAAAAACTCAAACACTGGTGTGGATTGGGTGCATAGGGGCTTGGCAAGCCCCATATACGGGCTCCTGTTCCAGGCCCTGACAGGCCTTTCTTTGACATGGGGCTCATGCTGAGGGTCACAGTGTGAATTTGTTCCCAAACAGCACTCAAGTTTGGGCATGGCATCAGGGCCCATGAAGGTTTCTCCCACCCTGAAGGTGTGACTCCATGCCAAGAGCAAGCTTTAAAGCCATAGGGAAGGAGGAGTTCTGTTTTGTGCTTCCGACCCGGTTGTGGGGAGAATTGATATAATATCTAGTTCAGATATCTGAAAACCAAGGTTAGGAAGAGCTGACGGCATAAGACCATGGCGTGTCCGAAGAGCTGGGTGTGCGGCCAGCTGTCTCCTTGTCTGTCTGGACGCCTGGCTTCAGGCTGTGTCAGACAGAGCATGAGTGCCTTGAGCAGCCTATCCAGTTCGGGTACCGTCGAGGCCCGAGCAGGTTGATCCTCATCTGGGTTTTCTGGAGTGCCCCACAGGGAAACGTTTTTCTTCCGTTGGGCAGACACTGGGCTGGGTTGTGGTTCTGGAGTTCCTAGTCCGGAGGGCTTGTTTGCCAGGAGTGTGAGGAAGGAAGTCTGAAAACACAAGCTAACGTGAGGTTTGGGACCGAGGGCACGGCAGGCCCACTCTGCGGAGGCTAAATCGAGATCTCCTGCACTGAGGTCATGTCAACTATGAGACGTGCCTCAGGCTAGAGTTTTTGTCCAGCATGGCCTCTTCCTGAAGGGTGTGGGGGCTTCATGAGGCCAGGGAGGTTTGCCTACGATGGGATTTGTGAACTATTCCAACCTCAAGGTTTCCTTCTGCACGACAGTCGAGTCCTATTGGATGGTTCCAGGAGGCCCCATACGGAAAGACTGGAGAGCAGGTGTCTAAGCATGGATGCCTGGGAACGCCACCTCATATTCCCACTCTTTAGTCAGGACCAGGCAGGCTCAGTCTGCGGGCTTCTGGGTGAGCTACCCAGAGGGGAGATTTGAAATGGACTCTTTTGAAGATGAGTCCTACTGTGGCTTGGTGGCCTGGGAGAGCTTGGCATATGGAGGAGGCTCAGGGACTCTGCAGGATTCTCCAACCTGAGGTGTTTGACACGGCTCCAACAAGGAAGCTTCCCATGTGGAGACGAGAGGAGTTCTGTTCAGTGCCTCAGGAAAGCCCCATATCCTGTTCTTCGAACCAAAGCCTCTGAGGATTGACACCTGGAAACCAAAGCAAGAGTTGAGATTAGGGCCTAAGGGCCTCTGCGGCTCAGCCTTCTACCTCTGTTGACATCTGTGTGCATGCCTTCGTGGAGGTAGCTGCTCAGCTTGTGTCCGAATGCCCCTGTGTGTCCAGGGAGGCTCCCAGTAGTGGGATGTCCTCGGGGGCCTTGAGGTTTCTCATATTCCGGAGGTGTGTGGCCAAAGGAATGGACACAGTTCCCCAGGAGAGAGCAGGCACGGTCCTGTGATATGGCTCCAGAGGACCCAGACTAGAGGCTGTGTTTGCTAGGGCTGTGGGGACAGATGTTCGAAAAAGCAAACTTGTCTCACATAGGGGCCTAATTATAGGCAGGCCTGATCTCCAGTCTGTGAGGGGAAATCCTCTGGATATCAAAGTAGGGCAAGTGGGAGGCAGTCCCTCAGGCTTTTGTCTCTGGGTGTTGCGTTCACAGTGGCCGTTCAAAGTAGGGGTTGCTCAGGGGCCAAGGAAGAGCCTTCCTCTCGGGGGATTGTCCAAGCTGCCAAGTGTTTGGGTTCATCTGTGGGAAGGAAAGAGTACTGTTTTCTGCCACAGGGGACACCCCAGGAGAGGGACTCTAGAGCACAGCAGTGGGTTCCCTCAACTGGAATACACACCATCTAGTTAGTCCTGGGTGCCTATGGGCATGGCAAGTCACATATGCGGGCTCTTGGTCCAGTCACTGAGTGGCGTTAATTGAATAAAATACTCAAGCTGAGAGTCACAATGTGTGTTTGTGCCCAAGGCGGCCCTCTCGCATGGGCGTGGCCTCATGGGCCATGCCTTTTTCTCCTACTTGAAGGTTTCACTCACTGCCAGCAGCAAGGTTTCTTGCCATGGGGAAGGAGGGGTTCTGACTTGTGCATCAGGTTCCCCCCTGTGCAGTGATTGGAGATAAGGTCTTGGTTCCGATGACTGAAAACCCAGGTTGGGAATGGATGGTGGCCTAAGGCTTTGGCGGGTCCAATGTGCTGGGTGTGCAGCCAGCTGTGTCGGTGTCTGTTGGAAGGTCTGGGCTCAGGCTATTTGCGACAGAGCATCAGTGTTTAAGGTAGCCTATGCAATTGGGGTGTTGCCGTGGGCCAAGCAGTTTGATCCTCATTTGGGGTTTCTGGTCAGTACCATAGACAATATTTTTCTCCTGAGAGGCAGGCAGAGTGCTTCATTGTAGCCCCAGAATTTCCAGTAGGGAGGGTTTTTGGGCCAGGAATGTGAGGCTGGAAGTCTGAAAACACAAGCTAGGGTGAGGATTGGAGTCAAGGGCAGAGCAGGACCACTCTGCAGAGGCTGAATCAAAATCTCCTGCATCTGAAGTCAGGCTGAGGATCTACGTTGGCTGAGGCTGGAGTATGTGTCCATGATGGCACCTTCATGAAGCGGGGGCCTCATGAGGCCAAGGAAGTTTTCCCACGCTGAGTTTGGAGGTTGCCCTAAACCACAAGGTTTCCTTCTGCGGGACATTCGAGTCCTGCTGGATGGCTCCAGGACATACCATACGAAAGGACTGGAGAGCAGGGTTCAAAGGATGGATCCCTGTACAGCATGCCTCGCATTCCCATTGGCCATTAGCGACAAGATATGTTTGATCTGCTGCCTCAGGGGCACGCTACCCAGGGGGCTGAGTTGAAATGGCCTCTCCTGAGGATGCGTCATCATGTGCGTTTGGGTCCATGGAGACCTTGGAATGTGCTGGTTGTTCAGTGGCCCTGCGGAACTCTCCTACCTGAAGGGTTTGATACAACCCCAGTAAGAAAGCGCCCCATGTGGAGACGTGAGAGGTTTGGTTTGGTGCCTCAGAAAAGCCCCGTTTGTTGGTCTACGAAAACAGTCCTCTGAGGACGGACACATGGAAACCAATGCTAAGGTTCAGATTAGGGCCTGGGGGCCTGTCCATTTCAACCTTATGTCTCTGGGGACACTGTCTGAGAGTCTAAGTGGAGATCGTTGCTCCGCTGGTGTCAGAGAGCCCCTCTTAGTCCAGGGTGGCCTACACTATTGATGGCCTCAGGGGTCTTGGAGCTTTTCCCTGACCTGTAGGGTTCTGGTCAATGAATTGGGCACACTTTGCTTGGAGAGGGCAGGCACAATCTTTCGCTGTGGCTCCAGAGGCCCTAGCCTGGAGGTTGTGTGGGTCCAGGCTGTGTGAACAGAAGTCTGAAAACACAAACTCAGCTTATGAGTGGCGCTTAGGGTATGGCAGGCCGGATGTACAGCCGGAGAGGGAGCTCCTGGGCCTCTGAAACAAGGACGAGTGGGAGGCGTTCTTTCAGGCTTTTGTCTCTGGATGTTGTGTCCGGGATAGCCGGGGATTGGAGGGGTTGCCTCAGGGACTATGGACGAGTATCCCTCTCTGGGGATTTGTCCCAGCTCCCAAAGTTTGGGGTCATTTTGTGGGAAGGTTCGAGTCGTGTTGTCTGGCTCATGTGTCTCTACAAAAAAGGGAATCCGGGCGGGGTGACTGGAAAACTCAAACACTGGTGAGGATTGGGTGCATAGGGGCTTGGCAAGCCCCATATACGGGCTCTTGTTCCAGGCCCTGACAGGCCTTTCTTTGACATGGGGCTCATGCTGAGGGTCACAGTGTGAATTTGTGCCCAAGCAGCACTCAAGTTTGGGCTTGGCATCAGGGGCCATGAGGGTTTCTCCCACCCTGAATGTGTGACTCCATGCCAAGAGCAAACTTTACAGCCATAGGGAAGGAGGAGTTCTGTTTTGTGCTTCCGACCCGGTTGTGGGGAGAATTGATATAATGTCTAGGTTCAGATATCTGAAAACCAAGGTTAGGAAGAGGTGACGGCATAAGACCATGGCGTGTCCGAAGTGCTTAGTGTGCGGCCAGCTGTCTCCTTGTCTGTCTGGACGCCTGGCTTCAGGCTGTGTCAGACAGAGCATGAGTGCCACGAGCAGCCTATCCAGTTCGGGTACCGTCAAAGCCCGTGCAGGTTGGTCCTCATCTGGGTTTTTTGGAGAGCCCCACAGGGAAACGTTTTTCTTCCGTTGTGCAGACACTGGGCTGGGTTGTGGTTCTGGAGTTCCTAGTCCGAGGGCTTGTTTGCCAAGAGTGTGAGGAAGGAAGTCTGAAAACACAAGCTAGTGTGAGGTTTGGGACCGAGGGCACGGCAGGCCCACTCTGGGGAGGCTGAATTGAGATCTCCTGCACTGAGGTCATGTCAACTATGAGACGTGCCTCAGGCTAGAGTTTTTGTCCAGCATGGCCTCTTCCTGAAGAGTGTGGGGGATTCATGAGGCTAGGGAGGTTTGCCTACGATGGGATTTGTGAACTACTCCAAACCTCAAGGTTTCCTACTGCACGACAGTCGAGTCCTATTGGATGGTACCAGGAGGCCCCATACGGAAAGACTGGAGAGCAGGTGTCTAAGCATGGATGCCTGGGAACGCCACCTCATATTCCCACTCTTTGGTCAGGACAAGGCAGGCTCAATCCGCGGGCTCCTGGGTGAGCTACCCAGAGGGGAGAGTTGAAATGGACTCTCCTGAAGATGAGACCTACTGTGGCTTGGTGGCCTAGGAGACCTTGGCATGTGGAGGTGGCTCAGGGACTCTGCAGGATTCTCCAACCTGAGGTGTTTGACACGGCTCCAACAAGGAAGCTTCCCATGTGGAGACGAGAGGAGTTCTGTTCAGTGCCTCAGGAAAGCCCCATATCCTGTTCTTCGAACCAAAGCCTCTGAGGATTGACACCTGGAAACCAAAGCAAGAGTTGAGATTAGGGCCTAAGGGCCTGTCCGGCTCAACCTTCTATCTCTGTTGACATCTGTGTGCATGCCTTCGTGGAGGTAGCTGCTCAGCTTGTGCCCGAATGCCCCTGTGTGTCCAGGGAGGCTCCCAGTAGTGGGATGTCCTCGGGGGCCTTGAGGTTTCTCATATTCCGGAGGTGTGTGGCCAAAGGAATGGACACAGTTCCCCAGGAGAGAGCAGGCACGGTCCTGTGGTATGGCTCCAGAGGACCCAGCCTAGAGGCTGTGTTTGCCAGGGCTGTGGGGACAGATGTTCGAAAAAGCAAACTTGTCTCACATAGGGGCCTAATGATAGGCAGGCCTGATCTCCAGTCTGTGAGGGGTGATCCTCTGGATATCAAAGTAGGGCAAGTGGGAGGCAGTCGCTCAGGCTTTTGTCTCTGGGTGTTGCGTTCACAGTGGCCGTTCAAAGTAGGGGTTGCTCAGGGGCCAAGGAAGAGCCTTCCTCTCGGGGGATTGTCCAAGCTGCCAAGTGTTTGGGTTCATCTGTGGGAAGGAAAGAGTACTGTTTTCTGCCACAGGGGACACCCCAGGAGAGGGACTCTAGAGCACAGCAGTGGGTTCCCTCAACTGGAATACACACCATCTAGTTAGTCCTGGGTGCCTATGGGCATGGCAAGTCACATATGCGGGCTCTTGGTCCAGTCACTGAGTGGCGTTACTTGAATAAAATACTCAAGCTCAGAGTCACAATGTGTGTTTGTGCCCAAGGCGGCCCACTCGCATGGGCGTGGCCTCATGGGCCATGCCTTTTTCTCCTACTTGAAGGTTTCACTCACTGCCAGCAGCAAGGTTTCTTGCCATGGGGAAGGAGGGGTTCTGACTTGTGCATCAGGTTCCCCCCTGTGCAGTGATTGGAGATAAGGTCTTGGTTCCGATGACTGAAAACCCAGGTTGGGAATGGATGGTGGCCTAAGGCTTTGGCGGGTCCAATGTGCTCGGTGTGCAGCCAGCTGTGTCGGTGTCTGTTGGAAGGTCTGGGCTCAGGCTATTTGCGACAGAGCATCAGTGTTTAAGGTAGCCTATGCAATTGGGGTGTTGCCGAGGGCCAAGCAGTTTGATCCTCATTTGGGGTTTCTGGTCAGCACCATAGACAATATTTTTCTCCTGAGAGGCAGGCAGAGTGCTTCATTGTAGCCCCAGAATTTCCAGTAGGGAGGGTTTTTGGGCCAGGAATGTGAGGCTGGAAGTCTGAAAACACAAGCTAGGGTGAGGATTGGAGTCAAGGGCAGAGCAGGACCACTCTGCAGAGGCTGAATCAAAATCTCCTGCATCTGAAGTCAGGCTGAGGATCTACGTTGGCTGAGGCTGGAGTATGTGTCCATGATGGCACCTTCATGAAGCGGGGGCCTCATGAGGCCAAGGAAGTTTTCCCACGCTGAGTTTGGAGGTTGCCCTAAACCACAAGGTTTCCTTCTGCGGGACATTCGAGTCCTGCTGGATGGCTCCAGGACATACCATACGAAAGGACTGGAGAGCAGGGTTCAAAGGATGGATCCCTGTACAGCATGCCTCGCATTCCCATTGGCCATTAGCGACAAGATATGTTTGATCTGCTGCCTCAGGGGCACGCTACCCAGGGGGCTGAGTTGAAATGGCCTCTCCTGAGGATGCGTCATCATGTGCGTTTGGGTCCATGGAGACCTTGGAATGTGCTGGTTGTTCAGTGGCCCTGCGGAACTCTCCTACCTGAAGGGTTTGATACAACCCCAGTAAGAAAGCGCCCCATGTGGAGACGTGAGAGGTTTGGTTTGGTGCCTCAGAAAAGCCCCGTTTGTTGGTCTACGAAAACAGTCCTCTGAGGACGGACACATGGAAACCAATGCTAAGTTTCAGATTAGGGCCTGGGGGCCTGTCCATTTCAACCTTATGTCTCTGGGGACACTGTCTGAGAGTCTAAGTGGAGATCGTTGCTCCGCTGGTGTCAGAGAGCCCCTCTTAGTCCAGGGTGGCCTACACTATTGATGGCCTCAGGGGTCTTGGAGCTTTTCCCTGACCTGTAGGGTTGTGGTCAATGGATTGGGCACACTTTGCTTGGAGAGGGCAGGCACAATCTTTCGCTGTGGCTCCAGAGGCCCTAGCCTGGAGGTTGTGTGGGTCCAGGCTGTGTGAACAGAAGTCTGAAAACACAAACTCAGCTTATGAGTGGCGCTTAGGGTATGGCAGGCCGGATGTACAGCCGGAGAGGGAGCTCCTGGGCCTCTGAAACAAGGACGAGTGGGAGGCGTTCTTTCAGGCTTTTGTCTCTGGATGTTGTGTCCGGGATAGCCGGGGATTGGAGGGGTGGCCTCAGGGACTATGGACGAGTATCCCTCTCTGGGGATTTGTCCCAGCTCCCAAAGTTTGGGGTCATTTTGTGGGAAGGTTCGAGTCGTGTTGTCTGGCTCATGTGTCTCTACAAAAAAGGGAATCCGGGCGGGGTGACTGGAAAACTCAAACACTGGTGAGGATTGGGTGCATAGGGGCTTGGCAAGCCCCATATACGGGCTCTTGTTCCAGGCCCTGACAGGCCTTTCTTTGACATGGGGCTCATGCTGAGGGTCACAGTGTGAATTTGTGCCCAAGCAGCACTCAAGTTTGGGCTTGGCATCAGGGGCCATGAGGGTTTCTCCCACCCTGAATGTGTGACTCCATGCCAAGAGCAAACTTTACAGCCATAGGGAAGGAGGAGTTCTGTTTTGTGCTTCCGACCCGGTTGTGGGGAGAATTGATATAATGTCTAGGTTCAGATATCTGAAAACCAAGGTTAGGAAGAGGTGACGGCATAAGACCATGGCGTGTCCGAAGTGCTTAGTGTGCGGCCAGCTGTCTCCTTGTCTGTCTGGACGCCTGGCTTCAGGCTGTGTCAGACAGAGCATGAGTGCCACGAGCAGCCTATCCAGTTCGGGTACCGTCAAAGCCCGTGCAGGTTGGTCCTCATCTGGGTTTTTTGGAGAGCCCCACAGGGAAACGTTTTTCTTCCGTTGTGCAGACACTGGGCTGGGTTGTGGTTCTGGAGTTCCTAGTCCGAAGGGCTTGTTTGCCAGGAGTGTGAGGAAGGAAGTCTGAAAACACAAGCTAGTGTGAGGTTTGGGACCGAGGGCACGGCAGGCCCACTCTGGGGAGGCTGAATTGAGATCTCCTGCACTGAGGTCATGTCAACTATGAGACGTGCCTCAGGCTAGAGTTTTTGTCCAGCATGGCCTCTTCCTGAAGAGTGTGGGGGATTCATGAGGCTAGGGAGGTTTGCCTACGATGGGATTTGTGAACTACTCCAAACCTCAAGGTTTCCTACTGCACGACAGTCGAGTCCTATTGGATGGTACCAGGAGGCCCCATACGGAAAGACTGGAGAGCAGGTGTCTAAGCATGGATGCCTGGGAACGCCACCTCATATTCCCACTCTTTGGTCAGGACAAGGCAGGCTCAATCCGCGGGCTCCTGGGTGAGCTACCCAGAGGGGAGAGTTGAAATGGACTCTCCTGAAGATGAGTCCTACTGTGGCTTGGTGGCCTAGGAGACCTTGGCATGTGGAGGTGGCTCAGGGACTCTGCAGGATTCTCCAACCTGAGGTGTTTGACACGGCTCCAACAAGGAAGCTTCCCATGTGGAGACGAGAGGAGTTCTGTTCAGTGCCTCAGGAAAGCCCCATATCCTGTTCTTCGAACCAAAGCCTCTGAGGATTGACACCTGGAAACCAAAGCAAGAGTTGAGATTAGGGCCTAAGGGCCTGTCCGGCTCAACCTTCTATCTCTGTTGACATCTGTCTGCATGCCTTCGTGGAGGTAGCTGCTCAGCTTGTGTCCGAATGCCCCTGTGTGTCCAGGGAGGCTCCCAGTAGTGGGATGTCCTCGGGGGCCTTGAGGTTTCTCATATTCCGGAGGTGTGTGGCCAAAAATGGACACAGTTCCCCAGGAGAGAGCAGGCACGGTCCTGTGATATGGCTCCAGAGGACCCAGCCTAGAGGCTGTGTTTGCCAGGGCTGTGGGGACAGATGTTCGAAAAAGCAAACTTGTCTCACATAGGGGCCTAATGATAGGCAGGCCTGATCTCCAGTCTGTGAGGGGAAATCCTCTGGATATCAAAGTAGGGCAAGTGGGAGGCAGTCGCTCAGGCTTTTGTCTCTGGGGGTTGCGTTCACAGTGGCCGTTCAAAGTAGGGGTTTCTTCAGGGGCCAAGGAAGAGCCTTCCTCTCGGGGGATTGTCCAAGCTGCCAAGTGTTTGGGTTCATCTGTGGGAAGGAAAGAGTACTGTTTTCTGCCACAGGGGACCCCCCAGGAGAGGGACTCTAGAGCACAGCAGTGGGTTCCCTCAACTGGAATACACACCATCTAGTTAGTCCTGGGTGCCTATGGGCATGGCATTCACATATGCGGGCTCTTGGTCCAGTCACTGAGTGGCGTTACTTGAATAAAATACTCAAGCTGAGAGTCACAATGTGTGTTTGTGCCCAAGGCGGCCCTCTCGCATGGGCGTGGCCTCATGGGCCATGCTGTTTTCTCCTACTTGAAGGTTTCACTCACTGCCAGCAGCAAGGTTTCTTGCCATGGGGAAGGAGGGGTTCTGACTTGTGCATCAGGTTCCCCCCTGTGCAGTGATTGGAGATAAGGTCTTGGTTCCGATGACTGAAAACCCAGGTTGGGAATGGATGGTGGCCTAAGGCTTTGGCGGGTCCAATGTGCTGGGTGTGCAGTCAGCTGTGTCGGTGTCTATTGGAAGGTCTGGGCTCAGGCTATTTGTGACAGAGCATCCGTGTTTAAGGTAGCCTATGCAATTGGGGTGTTGCCGAGGGCCAAGCAGTTTGATCCTCATTTGGGGCTTCTGGTCAGCACCATAGACAATGTTTTTCTCTTGAGAGGCAGGCAGAGTGCTTCATTGTAGCCCCAGAATTCCCAGTAGGGAGGGTTTGTGGGCCAGGAATGTGAGGCTGGAAGTCTGAAAACACTAGCTAGGGTGAGGATTGGAGCCAAGGGCAGAGGAGGCCCACTCTGCAGAGGCTGAATCAAAATCTCCTGCATCTGAAGTCAGGCTGAGGATCTACGTTGGCTGAGGCTGGAGTATGTGTCCATGATGGCACCTTCATGAAGCGGGGGCCTCATGAGGCCAAGGAAGTTTTCCCACGCTGAGTTTGGAGGTTGCCCTAAACCACAAGGTTTCCTTCTGCAGGACATTCGAGTCCTGCTGGATGGCTCCAGGACATACCATACGAAAGGACTGGAGAGCAGGGTTCGAAGGATGGATCCCTGTACAGCATGCCTCGCATTCCCATTGGCCATTAGCGACAAGATATGTTTGATCTGCTGCCTCTGGGTCACGCTACCCAGGGGGCTGAGTTGAAATGGCCTCTCCTGAGGATGCATCATCATGTGCGTTTGGGTCCATGGAGACCTTGGAATGTGCTGGTTTTTCAGTGGCCCTGAGGAATTCTCCTACCTGAGGGGTTGATACATCCCCAGTAAGAAAGCGACCCATGTGGAGACGTGAGAGGTTTGGTTTGGTGCCTCAGAAAAGCCCCGTTTGCTGGTCTACGAAAACAATCCTCTGAGGACGGACACATGGAAACCAAAGCTAAGGTTCAGATTAGGGCCTGGGGGCCTGTCCATTTCAACCTTCTGTCTCTGGGGACACTGTCTGAGAGTCTAAGTGGAGATCGTTGCTCCGCTGGTGTCAGAGAGCCCCTCTTAGTCGAGGGTGGCCTACACTATTGATGGCCTCAGGGGTCTTGGAGCTTTTCCCTGACCTGTAGGGTTGTGGTCAATGGATTGGGCACACTTTCCTTGGAGAGGGCACGCACAATCTTTCGCTGTGGCTCCAGAGGCCCTAGCCTGGAGGTTGTGTGAGTACAGGCTGTGGGAACAGAAGTCTGAAAACACAAACTCAGCTTATGAGTGGCGCTTTGGTTATGGCAGGCCGGATGTACAGCCCGAGAGGGAGCTCCTGGGCCTCTGAAACAAGGGCGAGTGGGAGGCGTTCTTTCAGGCTTTTGTCTCTGGATGTTGTGTCCGGGATAGCCGGGGATTGGAGGGGTGGCCTCAGGGATTATGGACGAGTATCCCTCTCTGGGGATTTGTCCCAGCTCCCAAGAGTTTGGGGTCATTTTGTGGGAAGGGTGGAGTCGTGTTGTCTGGCTCATGTGTCTCTACAAAAAAGGGAATCCGGGCGGGGTGACTGGAAAACTCAAACACTGGTGAGGATTGGGTGCATAGGGGCTTGGCAAGCCCCAAATATGTGCTCTTGGTCCAGGCCCTGACAGGCCTTTCTTTGACATGGGGCTCATGCTGAGGGTCACAGTGTGAATTTGTGCCCAAGCAGCACTCAAGTTTGGGCTTGGCATCAGGGGCCATGAAGGTTTCTCCCACCCTGAATGTGTGACTCCATGCCAAGAGCAAACTTTACAGCCATAGGGTCGGAGGAGTTCTGTTTTGTGCTTCCGACCCGGTTGTGGGGAGTATTGATATAATGTCTAGGTTCAGATATCTAAAAACCAAGGTTAGGAAGAGGTGACGGCATAAGACCATGGCGTGTCCGAAGTGCTGGGTGTGCGGCCAGCTGTCTCCTTGTCTGTCTGGACGCCTGGCTTCAGGCTGTGTCAGACAGAGCATGAGTGCCCCGAGCAGCCTATCCAGTTCGGGTACCGTCAAAGCCCGTGCAGGTTGGTCCTCATCTGGATTTTTTGGAGAGCCCCACAGGAAACGTTTTTCTTCCGTTGTGCAGACACTGGGCTGGGTTGTGGTTCTGGAGTTCCTAGTCCGGAGGGCTTGTTTGCCAGGAGTGTGAGGAAGGAAGTCTGAAAACACAAGCTAGTGTAAGGTTTGGGACCAAGGGCACGGCAGGCCCACTCTGGGGAGGCTGAATCGAGATCTCCTGCACTGAGGTCATGTCAACTATGAGACGTGTCTCAGGCTAGAGTTTTTGTCCAGGATGGCCTCTTCCTGAAGAGTTTGGGGGATTTATGAGGCAAGGGAAGTTTGCCTACGATGGGATTTGTGAACTACTCCAAACCTCAGGGTTTCCTACTGCACGACAGTCGAGTCCTATTGGATGGTACCAGGAGGCCCCATATGGAAAGACTGGAGAGCAGGTGTCTAAGCATGGATGCCTGGGAACGCCACCTCATATTCCCACTCTTTGGTCAGGACAAGGCAGGCTCAATCCGCGGGCTCCTGGGTGAGCTACCCAGAGGGGAGAGTTGAAATGGACTCTCCTGAAGATGAGTCCTACTGTGGCTTGGTGGCCTAGGAGACCTTGGCATGTGGAGGTGGCTCAGGGACTCTGCAGGATTCTCCAACCTGAGGTGTTTGACACGGCTCCAACAAGGAAGCTTCCCATGTGGAGACGAGAGGAGTTCTGTTCAGTGCCTCAGGAAAGCCCCATATCCTGTTCTTCGAACCAGAGCCTCTGAGGATTGACACCTGGAAACCAAAGCAAGAGTTGAGATTAGGGCCTAAGGGCCTGTCCGGCTCAACCTTCTATCTCTGTTGACATCTGTGTGCATGCCTTCGTGGAGGTAGCTGCTCAGCTTGTGTCAGAATGCCCCTGTGTGTCCAGGGAGGCTCCCAGTAGTGGGATGTCCTCGGGGGCCTTGAGGTTTCTCATATTCCGGAGGTTTGTGGCCAAAGGAATGGACACAGTTTCCCAGGAGAGAGCAGGCACGGTCCTGTGGTATGGCTCCAGAGGACCCAGCCTAGAGGCTGTGTTTGCCAGGGCTGTGGGGACAGATGTTCGAAAAAGCACACTTGGCTCAGATAGGGGCCTAGGTATTGGCAGGCCTGATCTCCAGTCTGTGAGGGGAGATCCTCTGGATATCAAAGTAGGGCAAGTGGGAGGCAGTCGCTCAGGCTTTTGTCTCTGGGTGTTGCGTTCACAGTGGCCGTTCAAATAGGGGTTGCTTCAGGGGCCAAGGAAGAGCCTTCCTCTCGGGGGATTTTCCAAGCTCCCAAGTGTTTGGGTTCATCTGTGGAAAGGAAAGAGTACTGTTTACTGCCACAGGGGAACCCCCAGGAGAGGGACTCTAGAGCACAGCAGTGGGTTCCCTCAACTAGAATACACTCCATCTAGTTAGTCCTGGGTGCCTATGGTCATGGCAAGTCAAATATGCGGGCTCTTGGTCCAGTCACTGAGTGGCGTTACTTGAATAAAATACTCACCCTGAGAGTCACAATGTGTGTTTGTGCCCAAGGCAGCCCTCTCGCATGGGCGTGGCCTCATGGGCCATGCTGTTTTCTCCTATTTGAAGGTTTCACTCACTGCCAGCAGCAAGGTTTCTTGCCATGGGGAAGGAGGGGTCCTGACTTGTGCATCAGGATCCCCCCTGTGCAGTGATTGGAGATAAGGTCTTGGTTCCGATGACTGAAAACCCAGGTTGGGAATGGATGGTGGCCTAAGGCTTTGGCGGGTCCAATGTGCTGGGTGTGCAGCCAGCTGTGTCGATGTCTGTTGGAAGGTTTGGGCTCAGGCTATTTGCGACAGAGCATCAGTGTTTAAGGTAACCTTTGGAATTGGGGTGTTGCCGAGGGCCAAGCAGTTTGATCCTCATTTGGGGTCACTGGGCAGCACCATAGACAATGTTTTTCTCCTGGGAGGCCGGCAGAGTGCTTAATTGTGGCCCCAAAATTAGCCGTAGGGAGGGTTTGTGGGCCAGGAGTGTGAGGCTGGAAGTCTGAAAACACAAGCTAGGGTGAGGATTGGAGCCAAGGGCAGAGCAGGCCCACTCTGAAGAGGCTGAATCAAAATCTCCTGCATCTGAAGTCAGGCTGAGGATCAACGTAGGCTGAGGCTGGAGTATGTGTCCATGATGGCACCTTCATGAAGCGGGGGCCTCAAGAGGCCAAGGAAGTTTTCCCACGCTGAGTTTGGAGGTTGCCCCAAACCACAAGGGTTCCTTCTGGGGGACATTCGAGTCCTGTTGGATGGCTCCAGGACATACCATACGGAAGGACTGGAGAGCAGGATTCGAAGGATGGATCCCTGTACAGTATGCCTCGCATTCCCATTGGCCATTAGCGACAAGGTATGTTTGATCTGCTGCCTCTGGGGCACGCTACCCAGGGGGCTGTTTTGAAATGGCCTCTCCTGAGGATGCGTCATCATGTGCGTTTGGGTCCATGGAGACCTTGGAATGTGCTGGTTGTTCAGTGGCCCTGCGGAACTCTCCTACCTGAAGGGGTTGATACATCCCCAGTAAGAATGCGCCCCATGTGGAGATGTGAGAGGTTTGGTTTGGTGCCTCAGAAAAGCCCCGTTTGCTGGTCTACGAAAACAGTCCTCTGAGGACGGACACATGGAAACCAAAGCTAAGGTTCAGATTAGGGCCTGGGGGCCTGTCCATTTCAACCTTCTGTCTCTGGGGACACTGTCTGAGAGTCTAAGTGGAGATCGTTGCTCCGCTGATGTCAGAGAGCCCCTCTTAGTCCAGGGCGGCCTACACTATTGATGGCCTCAGGGGTCTTGGAGCTTTTCCCTAACCTGTAGGGTTGTGGTCAATGGATTGGGCACACTTTGCTTGAGAGGGCAGACACAATCTTTCGCTTTGGCTCCAGAGGCCTTAGCCTTTAGGTTGTGTGGGTCCAGGCTGTGTGAACAGATTCTGAAAACACACACTCAGCTTATGAGTGGCGCTTAGGGTATGGCAGACCGGATGTACAGTCCGAGAGGGAGCTCCTGGGCCTCTGAAACAAGGGCGAGTGGGAGGCGTCCCTCCAGGCTTTTGTCTCTGGATGTTGTGTCCGGGATAGCCGGGGATTGGAGGGGTGGCCTCAGGGACTATGGACGAGTATCCCTCTCTGGGGGTTTGTCCCAGCTCCCAAGAGTTTGGGGTCATTTTGTGGGAAGGGTGGAGTCGTGTTGTCTGGCTCATTTGTCACTACAAAAAAAGGATTTCGGGTGGGGTGACTGGAAAACTCAAACACTGGTGAGGATTGGGTGCATAGGGGCTTGGCAAGCCCCATATACGGGCTCTTGGTCCAGGCCCTGACAGGCCTTTCTTTGACATGGGGCTCATGCTGAGGGTCACAGTGTGAATTTGTGCCCAAGCAGCACTCAAGTTTGAGCTTGGCATCAGGGGCCATGAAGGTTTCTCCCACCCTGAAGTTGTGACGCCATGCCAAGAGCAAGCTTTACAGCCATAGTGAAGGAGTTCTGTTTTGTGCTTCCGACCCGGTTGTGGGGAGAATTGATATAATGTCTAGGTTCAGATATCTGAAAACCAAGGTTAGGAAGAGGTGACGGCATAAGACCATGGCGTGTCCGAAGTGCTGGGTGTGCGGCCAGCTGTCTCAATGTCTGTCTGGACGCCTGGCTTAAGGCTGTGTCAGACAGAGCATGAGTGCCCCGAGCAGCCTATCCAGTTCGGGTACCGTCGAGGCCCGAGCAGGTTGATCCTCATCTGGGTTTTCTGGGGAGCCCCACAGGGAAACGTTTTTCTTCCGTTGTGCAGACACTGGGCTAGGTTGTGGTTCTGGAGTTCCTAGTCCGGAGAGCTTGTTTGCCAGGAGTGTGAGGAAGGAAGTCTGAAAACACAAGCTAGCGTGAGGTTTGGGACCGAGGGCACGGCAGGCCCACTCTGCGGAGGCTGAATCGAGATCTCCTGCACTGAGGTCATGTCAACTATGAGACGTGCCTCAGGCTAGAGTTTTTGTCCAGCATTGCCTCTTCCTGAAGGGTGTGGGGGCTTCATGAGGCCAGGGAGGTTTGCCTACGATGGGATTTGAGAACTACTCCAAACCTCAAGGTTTCCTACTGCACGACAGTCGAGTCCTATTGGATGGTTCCAGGGGGCCCCATACGGAAAGACTCGAGAGCAGGTGTCTAAGCATGGATGCCTGGTAACGCCACCTCATATTCCCACTCTTTAGTCAGAACAAGGCCGGCTCAATCTGCGGGCTCCTGGATGAGCTACCCAGAGGGGAGAGTTGAAATGGACTCTCCTGAAGATGAGTCCTACTGTGGCTTGGTGGCCTAGGAGACCTTGGCATGTGGAGGTGACTCAGGGACTCTGCAGGATTCTCCAACCTGTGGTGTTTGACACGGCTCCAACAAGGAAGCTTCCCATGTGGAGACGAGAGGAGTTCTGTTCAGTGCCTCAGGAAAGCCCCATATCCTGTTCTTCGAACCAAAGCCTCTGAGGAGTGACACCTGGAAACCAAAGCAAGAGTTGAGATTAGGGCCTAAGGGCCTGTCCGGCTCAACCTTCTATCTCTGTTGAAATCTGTGTGCATGCCTTCGTGGAGGTAGCTGCTCAGCTTGTGTCAGAATGCCCCTGTGTGTCCAGGGGGGCTCCCAGTAGTGGGATGTCCTCGGGGGCCTTGAGGTTTCTCATATTCTGGAGGTGTGTGGCCAAAGGAATGGACACAGTTTCCCAGGAGAGAGCAGGCACGGTCCTGTGGTATGGCTCCAGAGGACCCAGCCTAGAGGCTGTGTTTGCCAGGGCTGTGGGGACAGATGTTCCAAAAAGCAAACTTGGCTCAGATAGGGGCCTAGTTATTGGCAGGCCTGATCTCCAGTCTGTGAGGGGAGATCCTCTGGATATCAAAGTAGGGCAAGTGGGAGGCAGTCCCTCAGGCTTTTGTCTCTGGGTGTTGCGTTCATAATGGCCGTTCAAAGTAGAGGTTGCTTCAGGGGCCAAGGAAGAGCCTTCCTCTCGGGGGATTGTCCAAGCTCCCAAGTGTTTGGGTTCATCTGTGGGAAGGAAAGTGTACTGTTTTCTGCCACAGGGGAACCCCCAGGAGAGGGACTCTAGAGCACAGCAGTGGGTTCCCTCAACTGGAATACACACCATCTAGTTAGTCCTGGGTGCCTATGGGCATGGCAAGTCACATATGCGCGCTCTTGGTCCAGTCACTGAGTGGCGTTACTTGAATAAAATACTCATGCTGAGAGTCACAATGTGTGTTTGTGCCCAGGCGGCCCTCTCGCATGGGCGTGGCCTCATGGGCCATGCTGTTTTCTCCTACTTGAAGGTTTCACTCACTGCCAGCAGCAAGGTTTATTGCCATGGGGAAGGAGGAGTTCTGACTTGTGCATCAGGTTCCCCCCTGTGCAGTGATTGGAGATAAGGTCTTGGTTCCGATGACTGAAAACCCAGGTTGGGAATGGATGGTGGCCTAAGGCTTTGGCGGGTCCAATGTGCTGGGTGTGCAGTCAGCTGTGTCGGTGTCTGTTGGAAGGTCTGGGCTCAGGCTATTTGCGACAGAGCATCAGTGGTTAAGGTAGCCTATGCAATTGGGGTGTTGCCGAGGGCCAAGCAGTTTGATCCTCATTTGGGGTTTCTGGGCAGCACCATAGACAATGTTTTTCTCCTGAGAGGCAGGCAGAGTGCTTCATTGTAGCCCCAGAATTCCCAGTAGGGAGGGTTTGTGGGCCAGGAATGTGAGGCTGGAAGTCTGAAAACACAAGCTAGGGTGAGGATTGGAGCCAAGGGCAGAGCAGGCCCACTCTGCAGAGGCTGAATCAAAATCTCCTGCATCTGATGTCAGACTGAGGATCAACGTAGGCTGAGGCTGGAGTATGTGTCCATGATGGCACCTTCATGAAGAGGGGGCCTCATGAGGCCAAGGAAGTTTTCCCACGCTGAGTTTGGAGGTTGCCCCAAACCACAAGGTTAGCTTCTGCGGGACATCCGAGTCCTGTTGGATGGCTCCAGGACATACCATACGGAAGGACTGGATGTAGGGTTCAAAGGATGGATCCCTGTACAGCATGCCTCGCATTCCCATTGGCCATTAGCGACAAGATATGTTTGATCTGCTGCCTCTGGGGCACACTACCCAGGGGGCTGAGTTGAAATGGCCTCTCCTGAGGATGCATCATAATGTGCGTTTGGGACCATGGAGACCTTGGAATGTGCTGGTTGTTCAGTGGCCCTGCGGAACTCTCCCACCTGAAGGGTTTGATACATCCCCAGTAAGAAAGCTCTTCATGTGGAGACGAGAGAGGTTTGGTTTGGTGCCTCAGAAAAGCCCCGTTTGCTATTCTATGAAAACAGTCCTCTAGGACGGACACATGGAAACCAAAGCTAAAGTTCAGATTAGGGCCTGGGGGCCTATCCATTTCAACCTTCTGTCTCTGGGGACACTGTCTGAGAGTCTAAGTTGAGATAGTTAGTTGCACCGCAGGTGTCAGAGAGCCCTTCTTAGTCCAGGTTGGCCAACACTATTGATGGCCTCAGGGGCCTTGGAGCTTTTCTCTAACCTGTAGGGTTGTGGTCAATGGATAGGTCACAATTTCCATGGAGAGGGCAGGCACAATCTTTTGCTGTATCCCCACAGGCCCTAGCCTGGAGTTTATGTGGGTCCAGGCTGTGGGCACAGAAGTCTGAAACACAAACTCAGCTTATGAGTGGCTCCTAGGGTATGGCAGGCCGGATGTACAGCCCGAGAGGGAGCTCCTGGGCCTCTGAAACAAGGGCGAGTGGGAGGCGTCCTTCAGGCTTTTGTCTCTGGATGTTGCGTCCGGGATAGCCGTGGATTGGAGGGGTGGCCTCAGGGACTATGGATGAGTATCCCTCTCTGGGGATTTGTCCCAGCTCCCAAGAGTTTGGGGTCATTTTGTGGGAAGGGTGGGTCGTGTTGTATGGCTCATGTGTCTCTCCAAGAAAGGGATTCCTGAGCAGATCCCCAAGTACGGGCGGGGCGACTGGAAAACTCAAACACTGGTGAGGATTGGGATAATAGGGGGTGGCAAGACCCTTATGCGTGCTCTTGGTCCAGGCCCTGACAGGCCTTTCTTTGACATGGTGCTCATGCTGAGGGTCACAGTGTGAATTTGTGCCCAAGCAGCACTCAAGTTTGGGCGTGGCATCAGGGGCCATGAAGGTTTCTCCCATGCTGAAGGTGAGACTCCATGCCATGAGCAAGATTTACAGCCAAGGGGAAGGAGGAGTTCTGTTTTTGTGCTTCCGATACCCGGCTGTGTGGAGAATTGATATAATGTCTAGGTTCAGATATCTGCAAACCAAGGTTAAGAAGAGGTGACAGCATAAGACCATGGCGTGTCTGAAGTGCTGGGTGTTCGGCCAGCTGTCTCCTTGTCTGTCTGGACGCCTGGCTTCAGGCTGTGTCAGACAGAGCATGAGTGCCCCGAGCAGCCTATCCAGTTTGGGTACCGTCAAGGCCCGAGCAGGTTGATCCTCATCTGGGTTTTCTGGAGAGCCCCACAGGGAAACGTGTTTCTTCCGTTGGGCAGACACTGGGCTGGGTTGTGGTTCTGGACTTCCTAGTCTGGAGGGCTTGTTTGCCAGGAGTGTGAGGAAGGAAGTCTGAAAACACAAGCTAGCGTGAGGTTTGGGATCGAGGGCACGGCAGGCCCACTCTGCGGAGCTGAATCGAGATCTCCTGCACTGAGGTCATGTCAACTATGAGACATGCCTCAGGCTAGAGTTTTTGTCCAGCATTGCCTCTTCCTGAAGGGTATGGGGGCTTCATGAGGCCAGGGAGGTTTGCCTACGATGGGATTTGTGAACTACTCCAAACCTCAAGGTTTTCTACTGCACGACAGTCGAGTCCTGTTGGATGGTTCCAGAAGGCCCAGTACGGAAAGACTCGAGAGCAGGTGTCTAAGCATGGATGCCTGGGAACGCCACCTTATATTCCCCCTCTTTAGTCAGGAAAAGGCAGGCTCAATCTGCGGGATCCTGGGTGAGCTACCCAGCGGGAGAGTTGAAATGGACTCTCCTGAAGATGAGTCCTACTGTGGCTTGGTGGCCTGGGAGACCTTGGAATGTGTAGGTGGCTCAGGGACACTGCAGGATTCTCCAACCTGAGGTGTTTGACACGGCTCCAACAAGGAAGCATCCCATGTGGAGATGAGAGGAGTTCTGTACAGTTCCTCAGGAAAGCCCCATATCCTGTTCTTCGGACCAAAGCCTCTGATGAGTGACACATGGAAACCAAAGCAAGAGTTGAGATTATGGCCTAAGGGCCTGTCCGGCTCAACTTTCTATCTCTGTTGATATCTGTGTGCATGCCTTCGTGGAGGTAGCTGCTCAGCTTGTGTCAGAAGGCCCCTGTGTGTCCAGGGACGCTCCCAGTAGTGGGATGTCCTCGTGGGCCTTGAGGTTTCTCATATTCTGGAGGTGTGTGGCCAAAGGAATGGACACAGTTTCCCAGGAGAGAGCAGGCACGGTCCTATGGTATGGCTCCAGAGGACACAGCCTATAGGTTGTGTTTGCCAGGGCTGTGGGGACAGTTGTCTGAAAAAGCAAACTTGGCTCAGCTAGGGCCAAGGTAATGGCAGGCCTGATCTCCAGTCCGCGATGGGAGATCCTCTGGATATCAAAGGAGGGCAAGTGGGAGGCAGTCGCTCAGGCTTTTGTCTCTGGGTGTTGCGTTCACAGTGGCTGTTCATGGTAGGGTTTGCTTCAAGGGCCGAGGAAGAGCCTTCCTGTCAGGGAATTGTCCAAGCTCTCAAGTGTTTGGGTTCATTCTGTGGGAAGGGAAGCGTATTGTTTTCTGCCACAGGGGATCCTTCAGGAGAGGGACTCTAGAGCACAGCAGTGGGTTCCCTCAACTGGAATACACACCATGTAGTTAGTCCTGTGTGCCTATGGGCATGGCATGCTCCATATGCAGGCTCTCGGTCCAGAGCCCTGACAGGCCTTTCTTTGACATGGAGCTCATGCTGAGGGTCACAGTGTGAATTTGTGCCTAGCAGCACTCAAGTTTGGGCGTGGCATCAGGGGCCATGCAATGTTCTCCCACCCTGAAGATGTGAATCCCTGCGAAGAACAAGCATTACAGCCATGTGGAAGGCAGAGTTCTGGTTTGTGATTCCGATACACAAACTCAGCTTTGGTTTGGGGACGTAGGTATGGCAGGCCCAATCTACAAACCATGATAAGAACCATGAGGATTTGAATATAGAGCGAGTCTGAGGGGCTTGCTCAGGCTTTTATTTCAGGATTTTGTATCAGCGATGGTTGTGGAATGTCGGGGAGACCTCAAAGCCCATGGACGAATCTTCCTCTCTGAGGATTTGGCCCGATTCCCAATTGTTTTTCGTCAAAGGTGGGATGGGAGGACTCCTTTCAGTTATGTTGCCTCAGGTGTCCCACCAAAAGAAGAATTCCAAAGCAAAGCCGTAGGGAAGACTGAAGGGACAACCCAAATATGGTTAAAAATTGGGGCCTACGGGCATGGCAAGCCCAGTATGCTATCTCTTCATCCAGCCACTGAGAGGCCTTACTTGAGGACTGGGCTCTGGCTGAGGCTCACAATGTGTGTTTGTGACCAAAGTGGCAGGCAAGCATGGGCGGGGCCTCATGGGCCACACTGGTTTCATCTACACTGAAGTTTGGACAACATGCCAATCACAAGGTTCTTGCAATTTGGAAAGAGTTCTGATTTCTGCATTACGTTTAACCCTGGGCAGTGATTGGAGATAAGGTCTAGGTTCTGAAGCCTGAAAACCGAGGTTGGGAAGAGATGACGACCTAAGGCCATGGCGGCTCGATGTGCTCAGTGTGCGGCCAGCTGTCTGAGTGGGGCCAGAAGGTCCAGGCTCAGGCTGTGTAAGAAAGAGCATTAGTGCCCTGGTCAGCCTATGTATTTGGGGTACAGCCAAGATAGGGGCATGTTGATCCTCATTTGGGGTTACTGGTTAGCCCCAGAGGGCAACGATTTTCTTCAAGAGGGCATGCAGAGTGCTGCATTGTATTTCTGGATGCCAAACTGGAGGGCTTGTGGGCCAGTAGTCTGAGGACAAAACTCTGAGAACACAAGCTAGGCTTAGGTTTCTGTGTAAGGCCATGGCAGGCACAATCTACAGACCTGAATCGAGATCTCGTGCATCTGAAATCAGGGCGAGGATCAGACGATTGCTCCGGTTATAGTTTCTGTCCCTGATGGCCCCTTCAAGAAAGGGGGGCATCAGGAGGCCATGGGGGTTTTCCCACGATGGGAGTTTTGAGAAGCTCCAAACTGCAAAAAGTCTTTGGCAGGACAATTGAGACGTGTTGTTTGACTCCAGGCCAATGATTCTGAGCAGGGTTCTAAGGATGGATAGCTGGGTAACACATCTCGCATTCCAATTGTCTCCTAGCAACAAGACAGGTTAGATCTGCTGGATCTGTGGGAGCAACAAAGAAGGCTGAATTGAAATGGACTCTCCTGTGGATGGGTCCTAATATGCTTTTGTGTCTATGGAGACCTTGTAATGAAGCGGTGGCACTGGGTCCTGAAGGGTTCTCCTAAACAGAGGCTTTGACACAGCTCCAACGTGCAAGTTTCCCATGTGTAGATGAGATGTTTTCTGATGGGTGAGTCAAGAAAAGGTCATATGCGGGTTTTGAAATAAAGGCCTCTGAGTAGTGATATCTGGAAAACAAAGCAATGGATCTGATTAGTGCCTAGGGGCCTGTTCTTTCCTTTTTACCTCTGGGGACAACTGTCTATGGGTCTGAGTGCAGGTAGGTGCTCAGATGGGCTAAGATTGCCCCTCTTTTTCCTGGGAAGCCAATTACTATTGAGATAGATCAGGGACTTTGGAGGCTTATCCTATTAGAAGGGTTGTGGCCATTGGAATGGGCACACACATTCCCTTGGAGAGGGCAAATACAGTCCTCAGGTTTGGCTCCAGGGCCTGAGCCTGTAGGTTGTGTAGGCCTGGGCTTTTTGGACAGTTGTCTGAAAACACAAACTCGGCTTATGTTTCGGGTCATAGGTATGGCAGGACTGATATACAGACCATGAGGAGAACTCTTCGGGATTTGAAAAAAGGGCGAGTGTGAGGCTCTTGCTCACGTTTTTGTCTCTGGATATCGTGTCACTCATGGTCGTGAAATTTCTGGGTGACTTCATGGGAAATGGACGAGTCTTACTCTCAGGTGCTTTGGCCCCATCCAAAGAGTTTGGGGTCATTCTGTGGGATGGAAGAAGTCCGTTTTTGTTGTTGTTGTTGTTGTTGTTTTTCAACCTCAGGTGTTCCACAAAATGAGGGATTCCCGAGTAGAGCCCTGAGGAGGGGTGACTGGACAATCAGAAATCTTCTTAAAAATTGGGGCCTAGGGACAGGTCAAGCCCATTATGAATCTATTGGTCCAGCCACTGAGAGGACGTACTAGAGGACAGGACTCATGCTGAGGTCCACAATGTGTGTTTATGCCCTCGTCACACTCAAGAATGGCCGGGGCCTCAGGGTGGATGCTGGTTTCTCTTACACTTAACGTTGGACAACGTGCCAACCACAAGCTTTCTTGCCATGGGTAAGGAGGAGTTGTGATTTCTCCATCACACTCACCCTTGGGCAGTGATTGGAGATAAGGCCTCGCTTCTGAAGTCTGAAAACAGAGGTAGGGAAGAGATGATGACCTAGGTCATGGCGCGTCTTATGTGCTCAGTGTGCGGTCAGCTTTCTGGGTGTTGGTCAGGAGGTCCGGGCTCAGGTTGTGTCCGACAGTGCATTAGTGCCCAGGTTAGACTATATAATTTGGGTAAAGTCGAGTGCTGTGTAGGTTTATCCTCATTTAATTTGCCTGGGCAGCTCATTAGGCAATATTTTTTTTTTCTAGAAGGCAGGCAGAGTGCTGCATTGTGGGTCCAGAATTGCCAAACGTGAGGGTTTCGGGGCCAGGGGTGTCAGGACAGAAGTCTGAGAAGACAAGCTAGACTTGGGTTTCAGGGCGAGGGCACGGCAGGTACCCCTGCAGATCTGAACCAATATCTCATGCATCTGAATTCAGGGCGAAAATCAGAAGTTGGCTCAGGTTGGAGTTTCCGAGCATGACAGCCGCTTCATGAAGGGAGCGGAATCTCGAGGCCAGTGATGTTTTCCCACGTTGGGAGTTGTGGGATGCCCCCTTCAAGGATTCCTTCTGCGGGAAAATTGAGACCTGTTGGACAGCTCCAGGACATCCCATATGGAATGACTCCAGAGTACCAATCGAGGATGGATGCCTGGGAAGCCCGCCTCGCATTCCAATTATCTCCTAGCAACAAGACAGTTTCGATCTGATGGTTCTGCCGGAGCAACCGGGGTGGCTGAGTTGAAATGGACTTTCCTGAGGATGGGTCCTAATGTGTTTTTGTGTCCATGAGGGCCTTGGAATGGGGCGGTGGCACCGGGACCCTGAAGTACTCTCCTAAGCTTTGGACATGGCTCCCATGCACAGGTTTCCTTGTGGAGACGAGATGAGTTCTGATGGGTGCCTCAGCAAAACCCCTAAGCTCGTACTGGAATCAGGCTTTTGGGGAGACATGACTGTAAACCAAAGCTATGGATCCTATTATGGCCTCGGGTCCTGTCTGGTTCAATCTTCTTCTCTGGGGACATCCATATATGGTATGAGTGGATGCAGATTATCAGCTGGTGTCAGACAACCCTTGTTTGTTCCGGGCGACCTACACTATTGGGATGGCCTAGGGACTTTGGAAGTTTCTCCTCATTTGTACGATTTTGGACCATGGAATGGGCAGAATTCCCATGGATTGGTGGGCACAGTACTAATGTGTGGCTCCATGGGCGCCAGCCTGTTGGGTGTGTGGCCCAGGACATTGAGGACAGAAGTGTGAATACACAAACTCAGCTTAGGTTTGGGGACGTAGGTATGGCAGGCCCGATCTACAAACCATGAGAAGAACTCTTCAGGATATGAAGAAAGTGCGAGTCTGAGGCGCTTGCTCAGGCTTTTGTCTCTGGATTTTGTATTAGCGATGGCCGCGGAATGTCGGGGAGGCCTCATGGGCCATGGAAGAATCTTCCTCTCTGAGGATTTGGCCCGATTCCCAATCGTTTTTCATCCATCTGTGAAATGGAAGGATTCCTTTCAGTTTTATTACCTCAGGTGTCCCACCAAAAGAGGAATTCCAAAGCAAAGCCGTGGGGAAGACTGAAGGGACAACCCGAACTATGGTTAAAAATTGGGAAAAAAAAATTGGGGGATAGGGGCAGGGCGAGCCCAATATGCTATCTCGTCATCCAGCCACTGAGAGGTCTTACTTGAAGACTGGGCTCAGGCTGAGGGTCACAATATGTGTTTGTGACCAATGTGGCCCACGAGCATGGGCAGGGCCTCATGGGCCACACTGGTTTCAACAACACTGAATGTTGGAAAACATGCCAACCACAAGGTTCCTTGCCATGGGGAAGGAGTTCTGATTTCTGCATCACATTCAACCCTGGGCAGTGATTGGAGATAAGATCTAGGTTCTGAAGCCTGAAAACCGAGGTTGGGAAGAGATGACGACCTAAGGCCATGGCGGCTCAATGTGCTCAGTGTGTGGCCAGCTGTCTGGGTGGGGCCAGGAGTTCCAGGCTCAGGCTGTGTCAGAAAGGACATTAGTGCCCAGGTCAGCCTATGTATTTGCGGGTACAGCCAAGGTAGGTGCAGGTTGATCTTCATTTAGGTTTACTGAGTAGCCCCAAAGGGCAATGTTTTTCTTCTGGAGGGCAGGCAGAGTGCTGCATTGTAGTTCTGGATTGCCAAACTGGAGTGCTTGAGGGCCAGTTGTCTGAGGACAGAAGTCTGAGAACACAAGCTAGGCTTGGGTTTCTGGGTGAGGACATGGCAGGCACAATCTACAGACCGGAATCGAGATCTCGTTCATCTGAAGTCAGGGCGAGGATCAGACGATCGCTCAGGTTGGAGTTTCTGGCCCTGATGGCCCCTTCATGAAGGGGGGGCATCACGAGGCCATGGTGGTTTTCCCATGATGGGATTTGTGAGCAGCTCCAAGCTGCAGAGAGTCTTCTTCAGGATAATTGAGACCTGTTGTTTGGCTCTAGGCCAATGATTCTGAGCAGGGTTCTAAGGATGGATGGCTGGGTAGCCCACCTCGCATTCCAATTATCTCCTAGCAACAAGACAGGTTAGATCTGCTGGATCTGGGGGAGCAACCGAGGAGGCTGAGTTGAAATGGACTCTCCTGTGGATGGGTCCTAATGTGCTTTTGTGTCTATGGAGACCTTGGAATGAAGCGGTGCACTGGGGCCCTGAAGGCTTCTCTTAAACAGAGGCTTTGACACAGCTCCAACGTGCAAGGTACCCATGTGTAGATGAGATGATTTCTGATGGGTGAGTCAAGAAACAGCCATATGCTGGTTTTGAAATCCAGGCCTCTGAGGAGAGATGCCTGGAAACCAAAGCAATGGATCTGATTAGTGCCTAGGGGCCTGTTCTTTCCTTTTGACCCCTGGGGACATCTGTCTATGGGTCTGAGTGCAGGTACGTGCTCAGATGGGCTCAGATTGCCCCTGTTTTTCCTGGGAAGCCCCACTATTGAGATGGATCAGGGACTTTGGAGTTTTATCCTATTAGAAGGGTTGTGGCCCTTGGAATGGGCACACACAATTCCCTTGGAGAGGGCAAGTACAGTCCTCAGGTTTGGCTCTGGGGGCCTGAGCCTGTAGGTTGTGTAGGCCAGGGCTGGTTGGACAGTTGTCTGAAAACACAAACTCGGCTTATGTTTCGGGTCATAGGTATGGCAGGACTGATCTACATACCATGAGGAGAACACTTCGGGATTTGAAAAAAGGGCGAGTGTGAGGCTCTTCCTCAAGTTTTTGTCTCTGGATATCGTGTCACTCATGGTCGTGAAATTTCTGGGTGACTTCATGGGAAATGGAAGAGTCACTCTCTGGTGGTTTGGCCCCGTCCAAAGAGTTTGCGGTCATTCTGTGAAATGGAAGAAGTCCGTTTTTTTGTTGTTGTTGTTTTCTTTTTTAACCTCAGGTATCCCACCAATTGAGGGATTCCAGAGTAGAGCCCTGAGGAGCAGCGACTGGACAATCAGAAATCTGGTTAAAAATTGGGGCCTAGGGACATGTCAAGCCCATTATGACATCTAATGGTCCAGTCACTGAGAGGACTTACTAGAGGACAGGACTCATGCTGAGGGTCACAATGCGTGTTTATGCCCTCGTCGCACTCAAGAATGGGCGGGGCCTCAGGGTGCATGCTGGTTTCTCCTACACTGAATGTTGGACAACGGGCCAACCACAAGGTTTCTTGCCATGGGTAAGGAGGAATTCTGATTTCTGCCTCACAGTCACCCCAGGGCAGTGATTGGAGATAAGGTCTCGGTTCTAAAGCCTGAAAACTGAGGTAGGGAAGCGATGATGACCTAAGGCCATGGCGGGTCTTATGTGCTCAGTGTGCGGTCATCTTTCTGGGTGTTGGTCAGGAGGTCCGGGCTCAGGTTGTGTCTGAAAGTGCATTAGTGCCCAGGTTAGACAATATATTTTGGGTAATGTCGAGGGCTGTGTAGGTTATCCCTATTTAAGGTGCCTGGGCAGCTCATTAGACAATAATTTTTTTTCTAGAGGGCAGGCAGAGTGCTGCATTGTGGGTCCAGAATTGCCAAACTCGAGGGCTTCAGGGCCAGGAGTGTGAGGACGGAAGTATGAGAAGACAAGCTAGACTCGGGTGTCAGGGCGAGGGCACGGCAGGTACCCCCTGCAGATCTGAACTAATATCTCATGCATGTGAAGTCAGGGCGAGGATCAGACGTTGGCTCAGGTGGGAGTTTCCGTGCTTGACGGCCGCTTCATGAAGGGAGCGGAATCTCGAGGCCATTGAGGTTTTCCCACGTTGGGAGTTGTGGAATGACCTCTTCAGGGATTCCTTCTGCGGGACAATTGAGACCTGTTGGACAACTCCAGGACATCACATATGGACTGACTCCAGAGCACCGTTAGAGATGGATGCCTGGGAATCCCGACTCGCATTCCAATTTTCTCCTAGCAACAAGACAGTTTAGATCCAAGGATCTGCGGGAGCAACTGGGGTGGCTGAGTTGAAATAGACTTTCATGAGGATGGGTACTAATGTGTTTTTGTGTCCATGAGGGCCTTAGAATGGGGCGCTGGCACCGGGACCCTGAAGTACTCTCCTAAGCTTTTGACATAGCTCCCATGCACAGGTTTTCTTGTGGAGACGAGTTGAGTTCTGACGCGTGCCTCAGCAAAACCCCTATGCTCGTATTGGAATCAGGCTTTTGAGGAGACATGCCTGTAAAAGAAAGCAATGGATCCTATTATGGCCTAGGGTCCTGTCTGGTTCAATCTTCTTCTCTGGGGACATACATCGATGGTATGAGTGGAGGTAGATGCTCAGCTGGTGTAAGACCGCCCTTGTTTGTCCCGGGAGACCTACACAATTGGGATGGCCTCAGGGACTTTGGAGGTTTCTCCTAATTTGTACAATTTTGGACAATGGAATGGGCAGAATTCCCATGGATTGGTAGGCACAGTCCTAATGTGTGGCTCCAGGGGCCCCAGCCTGGAGCGTGTGTGGCTCAGGACTTTGAGGACAGAAGTCTGAAAACACAAACTCAGCTTAGGTTTGGGGACTTAGGTATGGCAGTTCCGACCTACAAACCATGAGAACTCTTCCGGATGTGAAGTAAGTGCGAGTCTGAGGCGCTTGCTCAGGCTTTGTCTCTTGATTTTGTATCAGCGATGTCCTTGGAATGTCGGGGAGGCCTCATGGGCCATGGAAAAATCTTCCTCTCTGAGGATTTGGCCCAATTCCCAATTGTTTTTCCTCAGTCTGTGGGATGGGAGGACTCCTTTCAGTTTTATTACCTCAGGTGTCCCACCAAAAGAGGAATTCCAAAGCAAAGCCGTGGGGAAGACTGAAAGGACAACCTGAACTATGGTTAAAAATTGGGGCCTAGGGGCATGGCAAGCCCAATATGCTATCTCTTCATCCAGCCACTGAGAGGCCTTACTTGAGGACTAGGCTCAGGCTGAGGGTCACAATGTGTGTTTGTGACCAATGTGGCCGCGAGCATGAGCATGGCCCCATGGGCCACACTGGTTTCAACTACACTGAACGTTGGACAGCATGCCAACCACAAGGTTTCTTGCTATGGGAACGAGTTCTGATTTCTGCTTCACGTTCAACCCTGGGCAGTGATTGGAGATAAGGTCTAGGTTCTGAAGCCTGGAAACCGAGGTTGGGAAGAGATGACGGCCTAAGGCCATGGCGGCTCGATGTGCTCAGTGTGCGGCCAGCTGTCTGGGTGGGGCCAGAAGGTCCAGGCTCAGGCTGTGTCAGAAAGAGCATTAGTGCCCTGGTCAGCCTATGTATTTGGGGTACAGCCAAGGTAGGTGCAGGTTGATCCTCACTTGGGGTTACTGGGTAGCCCTAAAGGGCAATGTTTTTCTTCTGGAGGGCAGGCAGAGTGCTGCATTGTAGTTCTGGATTGCCAAACCGGAGGGCTTGATGGCCACTAATCTGAGGACAGATGTCTGAGAACACAAGCTTGGCTTAGGTTTCTGGGTGAGGACATGGCAAGCACAATCTACAGACCGGAATCTAGATCTCGTGCATCTGAAGTCAGGGCGAGGGTCAGACGATCGTTCACGTTGGAGTTTCTGTCCCTGATGGCCCCTTTATGAATGCGGGGCATCACGAGGCCATGGGGGTTTTCCCACGATGGGAGTTGTGAGCAGCTCCAAACTGCAAAGAGTCTTCTGAAGGACAATTGAGACCTGTTGTTTGGCACCAGGCCCATGATTCTGAGCAGGGTTCTAAGGATGGATGGCTGGGTAGCCCACCTCACATTCCAATTGTCTCCTAGAAACAAGACAGGTTAGATCTGCTGGATCTGGTGGAGCAACCGAGGAGGCTGAGTTGAAATGGATCTCCCGTGGATGGGTCCTAATGTGCTTTTGTGTCTATGGAGACTTTTGAATGAAGCGGTGGCACTGGGGCCCTGAAAGGTTCTCTTAAACAGAGGCTTTGACACAGCTCCAACGTTCAAGTTTCCCATGTGTAGATGAGATGTTTTCTGATGGGTGAGTCAAGAAACAGCCATATGCTGGTTTTGACAGCGAGGCCTCTGAGGAGAGATGCCTGGAAACCAAAGCAATGGATCTGATTAGTGCCTAGGGGCCTGTTATTTTTTTTTAACCCCTGGGGACTTCTGTCTATGGGTCTGAGTGCAGGTAAGTGCTCACATGGGCTCAGATTGCCCCTGTTTTTCCTGTGAAAGCACCACTATTGAGATGGATCTGGGACTTTGGAGGTTTATCCTATTAGAAGGGTTGTGGCCCTTGGAATGGGCACACACAATGCCCTTGGAGAGGGCAAGTACAGTGCTTAGGTTTGGCTGCAGGGGCTTGAGCCTGTAGGTTCTGTAGGCCAGGGCTGTTTGGACAGTTGTCCAAAACACAAACTTGGCTTATGTTTCAGGTCATAGTTATGGCAGGACTTATCTACAGACCATGAAGAACTCTTCGGGATTTGGAAAAAGGGCGAAAGTGAGGCTCTTGCTCACGTTTTTGTCCCTGGATATCGTGTCACTCATGGTCGTGAAATTTTTGGGTGACTTCCTGGGAAATGGACGAGTCTTACTCTCTGCTGGTTTGGTCCCGTCCAAGAGTTTGGGATCATTCTGTAAATGGAAGAAGTCCGTTTTTTTCTGTTGTTGTTTTCTTTTTTAACGTCAGCTGCCCCACCAAATGAGGGATTCCAGAGTAGACACCTGGGGAGGGGCGACTGGACAATCAGAAATCTGGTTAAAAATTGGGGTCTAGGGACATGTCAAGCCATATAAGACATCTAATGTTCCAGCCACTGAGAGTACTTACTAGAGGACAGGACTCATGCCTAGGGTCACAATGCGTGTGTATGCCCTCGTCACACTCAAATATTGGTGGGGCCTCAGGGTGAATTCTGGTTTCTCCTTCACTGAACTTTGGACAACGTGGGAACCAAAAGGTTTCTTGTCATGGGTAAGGAGGAGGTCTGATTTCTGCATCATACTCAGCCTGGGCAATGATTGCAGATAAGGTCTCGGTTCTGAAGCCTGAAATCTGAGGTAGGGAAGAGATGATGACCTAAGGCCATGGCGAGTCTTATGTGCTCAGTGTGCGGTCAGCATTCTGGGTGTTGGTCAGGAGGTCCGGGCTCAGGTTTTGTCAGACAGTGTATTAGTGCCCAGGTTAGACTATATAATTTGGGTAAAGTCGAGTGCTGCGTAGGTTTTCCCTCATTTAAGGTGCCTGGGCAGCTCATTAGGCAATAATTTTTTTCTAGAGGGCAGGGAGAGTGCTGCATTGTGGGTCCGGAATTGCCAAACTTGAGGGCTTCGGGCCCAGGAGTTTGAGGACAGAAATCTGATAAGACAAGCTAGACTTGGGTTTCAGGGCTAGGGCACGGCAGATACCCCCTGCAGGTCTGAACCAATATCTCATGAATCTGAAGTCAGGGCGAGGATCAGACGTTGTCTCCGGTTGGAGTTTCCGTGCATGACGGCCGCATCATGAAGGGAGCGGAATCTCGAGGCCATTGCGGTTTTCCCATGTTGGGAGTGCGGGATGCCCCCTTCAAGGACACCTTCTGCGGAAAAATTGAGACGTGTTGGACAGCTCTAGGACATCGCATATGGAATGACCCCAGAGCACCGTTCGAGGATGGATGCCTGGGAATCCCGCCTCGCAGGGCTTCCAATTGTCTCCTAGCAACAAGACAGTTTAGATCTGATGGCTCTGCAGGAGCAACCGGGGTGCCTGAGTTGAAATGGACTTTCCTGAGGATGGGGCGTAATGTGTGTTTGTGTCCATTTGGGCCTTGGAATGGGGCGGTTGCACCGGGACCCTGAAGTATGCTCCTAAGCTTTTGAAATAGCTCCCATGCACAAGTTTCCTTTTGGAGACGAGATTTGTTCGGATGGGTGCCTCAGGAAACACTCTTTCCTGGTTTTGGAATCCAGGCTTTTGAGGAGACATGCCTGTAAACCAAAGCAATGGATCCGATTATTGCCTAGGGTCCTGACTGGTTCAATCTTCTTCTCTGGGTACATCCATCTATGGTATGAATGGAGGTAGATGCTCAGCTGGTGGCAGACCGCCCTTGTTTGTCCCTGGAGACCTACACTGTTGGGATGGCCTCGGGGACTTTGGAGGGTTCTCCTAATTTGTACGCTTTTAGACAATAGTATGGGCAGAGCTCCCATGGATTGGGTAGGCACAGTCCTAATGTGTGGCTCCATGGGCCTCAGCCTGGAGGGTCTGCGGCCCAAGATTTTGAGGACAGAAGTCTGAAAACACAAACTCACCTTAGGTTTGGGGACTTAGGTATGCCAGGCCCAATCTACAATCTATGAGAAGAACTTAAGGATATGAAGAAAGAGCGAGTCTGTGGCACTTGCTCAGGCTTTTGTCTTTGGATTTTGTATCAACGATAGCTGTGGAATGTTGGGGGCCTCATGCGCCATGGACGATTCTTCCTCTCTGTGGATTTGGCCCGGTCCCAATTGTTTATAGTCAAGCTGTGGGATGGGAGGTCTCCTTTCAGGTTTGTTACCTCAGGTGTCCCAACCAAAGAGGAATTACAAAGCAGAGGCCTGGGAAAGAGTGAAGGGACAACCCAAACTATTGTTAAAAATTGGGGCCTGGGGCATGGCAGGCCCAATATGCTTTCTCTTCATCCAGCCACTGAGAGGCCTTACCTGAGGAATGGGCTCAGGCTGAGGGTCACAATGTGTGTTTGTGACCAATGTGGCCCACGAGCATGAGCGGGGCCTCATGGGCCACACTGGTTTCAACTACACTGAACTTTGGACAACATGCCAATCACAAGGTCTCTTGCCATGGGGAAGCAGTTCTGATTTCTGCTTCATTTTCAACCGTGGGCAATGGTTGTAGATAAGGTCTAGGTTCTGAAGCCTTAAAACCAAGGTTGGGAAGAGATGACGACCTAATTCCATGGCGGGTCTGATGGGCTCAGTGTGCTGTCAGCTGCCTGGGTGTTGGTCAGGAGGTTAGGGGTCAGGTTGTGTCAGACAGTGCATTAGTGCCCAGGTTAGACTAAATAATTTGGGTACAGTCAAGTGCCGTGTAGGTTGATCCTCATTTGAAGTGCCCGGGCAGCTCATTAGGCAAGATATTTTTTCTAGAGGGCAGGCAGAGTGCTGTATTGTGGGTCCAGAATTGCCAAACTTGAGGGCTTCTGGGCCACGAGTGTGAGGACAGAAGTCTGAGAACACAAGATAGACTTGGGCTTCAGGCCGAGGACATGGAATGTACCCCCTACAGATCTGAACCAATATCCATGCATCTGAATTCACGGTGAGGATCAAACGTTGGCTCAGGTCGTAGTTTCTGGGCATGACTGCCCCTTCATGAACGGAGCGGAATCTCAAGGCCATGGAGGTTTTCCCACGTTGGGAGTTGTGGGATGCCCCCTTCAAGGATTCCTTCTGCGGGACCATTGAGACCTCTTGGGAAGCTCCAGGATATCTCATATGGAATGACTCCAGAGCACCGTTCGAGGATGGAAGCCAGGGAAGTCCGTCTCACATTCCAATTTTCTTATAGCAATAAGACAGTTGAGATCGGATGTCTCTGTTGGAGCAACCATGTTGGCTGATTTGAAATGGACTTCCCTGGTGATGGGGCCTAATATGTGTTTGTGTCCATGAAGACCTTGGAATGGGGTGGTGGCACAGGGACCCTGAAGTATTCTCCTAAGATTTTGACATAGCTCCCATGCACAAGTTTCCTTGTGGAGACAAGATTTGTTCTGATGGGTGCCTCAGGAAACACCCTATGCTGTTATTGGAATCCCGGCTTTTTTGGAGAAATGCCTGTAAAACCAAACCAATGGATCCGATTATGTCCTAGGGTCCTGCCTGGTTCAATCTTCTTCTCTGGGGACATCCATCTATGGTATGAGTGGAGGTAGATGCTCAGCTGGTGTCAGACCGCACTTGTTTGTCCCGGGGACCTACACTATTGGGATGGCCTCGGGCACTTTGGAGGGTTCTCCTAATTTGTACGATATTGGACAATGGAATGGGCAGAATTCCCATGGATTGGGTAGGCACAGTCCTAATGTGTGGCTCCAGTGGCCCCAGCCTGGATGGTGGGTGGACGAGGATTTTGAGGACAGAAGTCTGAAAACACAAACTCAGCTTAGGGTTGGGGACGTAGGTATGGAAGGCCCAATCTACAAACCATGAGAAGAACTCTTCAGGATATGAAGAAAGAGCGAGTCTGAGGTGCTTGCTCAGGCTTCTGTCTCTGGATTTTGTATATTCGATGGCGGTGGAAAGTGGGGAGGCCTCATGGGCCATGGAAGAATCTTCCTCTCTGTAGATTTAGCCCGGTCACAATTGCTTTTCGTCAAGCTGTGTGATGGGAGGTCTCATTTCAGGTTTGTTACCTCAGGTGTCCCAACCAAAGATGAATTCCAAAGCAGAGCCATAGGGAAGAGTGAAGGGACAACCCAAACTAGGGTTAAATATTGGGGCCTAGGGGTATGGCAGGCCCAATATGCTGTCTCCTCATCCAGCCACTGAGAGGCCTTACTTAAGGAATGGGCTCTGGCTGAGGGTCACAATGTGAGTTTGTGATCAATGTGGCCCGCGTGCATGGGCGGGGCCTCATGGGCCACCCTGGTTTCAACTACACTAAACGTTGGAGAACATGGCAATCACAAGGTCTCTTGCCATTGGGAAGGAGTTCTGATTTATGCATCATTTTCAACCCTGGGCAGTGGTTGGAGATAAGGTCTTGGTTCTGAAGGCTGAAAACCGCAGTTGGGAAGAGATGATGACCTAAGGCCATGGCGGGTCTGATGGGATCAGTGTGTGGTCATCTGCCTGGGTGTTGGTCAGGAGGTTCGAGCTCAGGTTGTGTCAGACAGTGCATTATTACCCAGGTTAGACTATATAATTTGGGTACAGTCGAGTGCCGTCTAGGTTTATCCTCATTTGAGGTGCCTGGGCAGCTCATTAGGCAAGATATTTTTTCTAGAGGGCAGGCAGAGTGCTGCATTGTGGGTCCGGAATTGCCAAGCTTGAGGGCTTCTGGGCCAGGAGTGTGAGGACAGAAGTCTGAGAACACAAGCTAGACTTGGGCTTCAGGCCGAGGGCATGGCAGGTACCCCCTGCAGATCGGAACCAATATCTCATGCATCTGAAGTCCCGGCGAGGATCAGATGTTGGCTCAGTTTGGAGTTTCTGTGCATGACTGCCCCTTCATATACGGAGCGGAATATCAAGGCCATGGAGGTTTTCCCACGTTGGGAGTTCTGGGATTCGCCCTTCAAGTATTCCTTCTGCGGGACAATTGGGAACTTTTGGGCAGCTCCAGGACTACTCATATGGAATGACTCCAGAGCACCATTCGAGGATGGATGCCAGGTAAGCCCTCTTCACATTCCAAAAGTCTCCTAGCAACAAGACAGTTGAGATCGGATGTTTCTGCTGGAGTAACCGGGTTGGCTGAGTTGAAATGGAATTTCCTTAGGATGTGGCCTAATGTGTGTTTGTGTCCATGAGGGCCTTGCAATGGGGCGGTGGCACCGGGATCCTGAAGTATTCTCCTAAGCTTTTGACATAGCTCCCATGCACAAGTTTCCTTGTGGAGACGAGATTTGTTCTGATGGGGAGCCTCTGGAAACCCTCTATGCTGGTATTGGAATCCCGGCTTTTGAGGAGACATGCCTGTAAACCAAAGCAATTGATCCGATTATGTCCTAGGGTCCTGTCTGGTTCAGTCTTCTTCTCTGGGGACATCCATCTATGGTATGAGTGGAGCTAGATGCTCAGCTGGTGGCAGACCGCCCTTATTTGTCCCCGGAGACCTACACTATTGGGATGGCCTCGGGGACTTAGGAGGGTTCTCCTAATTTGTACGATTTTGGACAATGGAATGGGCAGAATTCCCATGGATTGGGTAGGCAGAGTCCTAAAGTGTGGCTCCAGGGCCCCAGCCTGGAGGGTGTGTGGCCCAGGATTTTGAGGACTGATGCCTGAAAATACAAACTCAGCTTGGGTTTGGGGACGTAGGTATGGCAGGCCCAATCTACAAACCATGAGAAGAACTCTTCAGGATATGAAGAAAGAGTGAGTCTGAGGCGCTTGCTCAGGCTTTTGTCTCTGGATTTTGTATCAACGATGGCCGTGGAATGTGGGGAGGCCTCATGGGCCAGGGAAGAATCTTCCTCTCTGTAGATTTAGCCCGGTCACAATTGATTTTCGTCAAGCTGTAGGATGGGACGTCTCCTTTCAGGTTTGTTACCTCAGGTGTCCCAACCAAAGAGAAATTCCAAAGCAGAACCTGGGGAAGAGTGAAGGGACAACCCAAACTATGGTTAAATATTGGGGCCAAGGGGCATGGCAGGCCCAATATGCTGTCTCTTCATCCAGCAACTGAGCAGCCTTACTTGAGGACTGGACTCTGGCTGAGGGTCATAATGTGAGTTTGTGACCAATGTGGCCCTTGAGCATGGGCGGGGCCTCTTGGGCCACATTGGTTTCAACTACACTGAACTTTGGAGAACATGCCAATCACAAGGTCTCTTGCCATGGGGAAGGAGTTCTGATTTCTGCATCATTTTCAACCCTGGGCAGTGGTTGGAGATAAGGTCTAGGTTCTGAAGCCTGAAAACCGCAGTTGGGAAGAGATGATGACCTAAGGCCATGGCGGGTCTGATGGGCTCAGTGTGCGGTCATCTGCCTGGGTGTTGGTCAGGAGGTTCGGGCTCAGGTTGTGTCAGACAGTGCATTAGTGCCCAGGTTAGACTATATAATTTGGGTACAGTCGAGTGCCGTGTAGGTTAATCCTCATTTGAGGTGCCTGGGCAGCTCATTAGGCAAGATATTTTTTTCTAGAGGGCAGGCAGAGTGCTGCATTGTGGGTCCCAAATTGCAAAACTTGAGGGCTGCTGGGCCAGGAGTTTGAGGACAGAAGTCTGAGAACACAAGCTAGACTTGGGCTTCAGGCCGAGGGCACGGCAGGTACCCCCTGCAGATCGGAACCAATATCTCATGCATCTGAAGTCACGGCGAGGATCAGACGTTGGCTCAGGTTGGAGTTTCTGTGCATGACTGCCCCTTCATGAATGGAGCAGAATCTCAAGGCCATGGAGGTTTTCCCACGTTGGGAGTTGTGGGATGCCCCCTTCAAGGATTCCTTCTGTGGGACAATTGGGACCTGTTGAGCAGCTCCAGGACTACTCATATGGAATGACTCCAGAGCACCATTTGAGGATGGATGCCAGGTAAGCCCTCTTTGCATTCCAATTGTCTCCTAGCAACAAGACAGATGAGATCGGATGTCTCTGCGGGAGCAAACGGGTTGGCTGAGTTGAAATGGACTTTCCTGGGGATGGGGCCTAATGTGTGTTTGTGTCCATGAGGGCCTTGGAATGGGGCGGTGGCACCGGGATCCTGAAGTATTCTCCTAAGCTTTTGACATAGCTCCCATGCACAAGTTTCCTTGTGGAGACGAGATTTGTTCTGATGGGTGCCTCTGGAAACCCCCTATGCTGGTATTGGAATCCTGGCTTTTGCGGAGACATGCCTGTAAACCAAAGCAATGGATCCGATTATGGCCAAGTGTCCTGTCTGGTTCAATCTTCCTCTCTGGGGACATTCTTCTATGGTATGAGTGGAGATAGATGCTCAGCTGGTGGCAGACCGTCCTTGTTTGTCCCCAGAGACCTACACTATTGGATGGCCTCGGGGTTTGGAGGGTTCTCCTAATTTGTACGATTTTGGACAATGGAATGGGCAGAATTCCCATGGATTGGGTAGGCAAAGTCCTAATGTGTGGCTCCCGGACCCCAGCCTGGAGGTTGTGTGGCCCAGGATTTTAAGGACAGAAGTCTGAATACACAAACTCAGCTTAGGTTTGGGGACGTATGTATGGTAGGCCCAATCTACAAACCATGAGAAGAACTCTTCAGGATATGAAGAAAGAGCGAGTCTGAGGCACTTGCTCAGACTTTTGTCACTGGATTTTGTATCAACGATGGCCGAGGAATGTGGAGAGGCCTCATGGGCCATGGAAGAATCTTCCTCTCTGTAGATTTAGCCCAGTCACAATTGTTTTTCGTCAAGCTGTGGGATGGGACGTCTCCTTTCAGGTTTGTTACCTCAGGTGTCCAAACAAAAGAGGAATTCCAAAGCATAGCCCTGGGGAAGAGTGAAGGGAGAACCCAAACATGGTTAAAAATTGGGGCCTAGGGGCATGGCTGGCCCAATATGCTGTCTCTTCATCCAGTCACTGAGAGGCCTTACTTGAACACTAGGCTCAGGCTTAGAGTCACAATGTATATTTGTGTACAATGTGTCCCGCGAGCATGGGCGGGGCCTCATGGGCCACACTGGTTTCAACTACACTGAACGTTGGACAACATGCCAATCACAAGATTTCTTGCCATGGGGAAAGAGTTCTGATTTCTGCATCATTTTCAAGCCAGGGCAGTGATTAGAGATCAGGTCTAGGTTCTGAAGCCTGGCAACCGAGGTTGAGAAGAGATGACGACCTAGGCCATGGCGTGTCCACTGTGCTCAGGGTGTGGTCAGCTGTCTGTGTGGGGCCAGGAGGTCCAGGCTCAGGCTGGGTCAGAAAGGGCAATAGTGCCCAGGTCAGCCTATATATTTGGGGTACAGCCGAATGGCGTGCAGGTTGATCCTCATTTGCGGATTCGGGGGGCCCAGAGGGCAATGTTTTTTCTTCTGGAGGGCGGGCTGAGTGCGGCATTGTAGTTCTGGATTGCCAAACTGGAAGGCTTGTGGGCCAGTAGTCTGAGGACGGAAGTCTGAGAACACAAGCTAGGCCTAGTTTTCTGGGTGAGGATATGGCAGGCACAATCTACAGACCTCAATCGAGACCTCGTGCATCATTAAGTCAGGGCAAGGATCAGACGATCGCTCAGGTTCGACTTTCTGTCCCTGATGGCCCCATCTTGAAGGGGGGTTGGATCACGAGGCCATGGGGGTTTTCCCACGATGGGAGTTGTGAGAAGCTCCAAACTGCCAAGATTCTTCTGCAGGACAATTGAGACCTGTTGGTTGGCTCCAGGCCAACGATTCCGAGCAGGGTTCTAAGGATGGATGGCTGGGTAGCCCACCTCGCATTCCAATTGTCTCCAAGCAACAAGCTAGGTTAGATCTGCTGGATGTGGGGGAGCAACCGAGGAGGCTGAGTTGAAATGGAATCTCCAGTGGATATGTCCTAATATGTGTTTGTGTCTATGGAGCCCTTGGAATGAAGCGGTGGCACTGGGGCCCTGAAGGGTTCTCCTAAACAGAGGCTTTGACACAGCTCAAACGTGCATGTTTCCCATGTGTAGATGAGATATGTTCTGATGGGTGAGTCAAGAAACAGCCATATGCTGGTATTGAAATCCAGGCCTCTGAGGAGAGATGCCTGGACACCAAAGCAATGGATTCGATTAGTGCCTAGGGGCCTGTTCGTTCCTTTTTACCTCTGGGGATATCAGTCTACGGGTCTGAGTGCAGGTAGGTGCTCTGATGGGCTCAGATTACCCTTGTTTGTCATGGGAAGCCACAACTATTGGGATGGCCTCAGGCAGTTTGGAGGTTTATCCTATTAGTAGGGCTGTGGTCATTGGAATCGGCACATTCAATTCCCTTGGAGAGTGCAAGTACAGTCCTCAGGTTTGTCTCCATGGGCCTGAGCCTGTAGGGTGTAAAGGCCACAGATGTTTGGAAAGTTGTTTGAAACACAAACTCAGCTTATGTTTCGGGTCATAAGTATGGCAGGACTAATCTACAGACCATGAGGAGAACACTTTCGGATAAGAAAAAACGGCGAGTGTGAGGCTCTTGCTCAAGTTATTGCCTCTGCATATCGAGTCACACATGGTCGTGACTTGAGACATGGACGAGTCCTACTCTCTGGTGGTTTGGCCCCGTCCAAAGAGTTTGGGGTCATTCTGTGGGATGGAATAAGTCCGTTTTTTTGTTGTTGTTTTTTTCTTTTTTAACCTCAGGTATTCCACCAAATGAGGGATTCCAGAGTAGAGCCCTGGGAGGGGCGAGTGGACAATCAGAAATCTGGTTAAAAATTGGGGCCTAGGGACATGTCAAGCCCATTATGACATCTAATGGTCCAGCCACTGAGAGGACTTACTAGAGGTCAGGACTCACGCTGAGGTCACAATGCGTGTTTATGCTCTCGTCGCACTCAAGAATGTTCGGGGCCTCAGGGTGAATGCTGTTTTCTCCTACTCTGAACGTTGGACAACATGCCAACCACAAGGTTTCTTGCCATGGGTCAGGAAGAGTTCTGATTTCTGCATCACAGTCACCCCTGGGCAGGGATTGGAGAAAAGGTCTCGGTTCTGAAGTCTGAGCACTGAGGTAGGGAAGAGATGATGACCTAAGGCCATGGCGGGTCTGATGTGCTCATTGTGCGGTCAGCTGTCTGAGTGTTGATCAGGAGGTCCGGGCTCAGGTTGTGTCAGACATTGCATTAGTGCCCAGGTTAGTCTATATAATTTGGGTACATTCGAGTGCCGTGTAGGTTTGTCCTCATTTAAACTGCCTGGGCAGCTCGTTAGGCAATATATTTTTTTTCTAGGGGCCAGCAGAGTGCTTGATTGTCGGTCCGGAATTGCCAAACTTGAGGGCTTCGGGGCCAGGAGAGTGAGGACGGAAGTCTGAGAACACAAGCTAGACATCGGATTCAGGGTGAGGGCATGGCGTTTACCCCCTGCAGATCTGAACCAATATCTCATGCATCTGAAGTCAGGGCGAGGATCAGACGTTGGCTCAGTTTGGAGTTTCTGTGCATGACGGCCCCTTCATGAATGGAGGGGAATCTCGAGACCATGGAGGTTTTCCTCGTTGGGAGATGTGTGATGCCCCCTTCAACGATTCCTTCTGTGGGACATTTGAGACCTGTTGGACAGCTTCAGGTCATCCCATATGGAATGACTCCAGAGCACCTTTCGAGGATGGATGCCTGGGAAGTCCGCCTCGCATTCTAATTGTCTCCTAGCAACAAGACAGTTTAGATCCAATGGATCTGAGGGAGCATCCGGGGTGGCTGAGTTGAAATGGACTTTCCTGAGGATGGGTCCTAATGTGTGTTTGTGTCCATGAGGCCTTGGAATCGGGCATTGGCACCGGGATCCTGAAGTATTCTCCTAAGCTTTTGACATAGCTCCCATGCACAAGTTTCCTTGTGGAGACGAGATTTGTTCTGATGGGTGCCTCAGGAAATTCCCTCTGCTGGTATTGGAATCCAGGCTTTTGAGGAGACATGCCTGTAAAACAAAGCAATGGATACGATAATGGCCTCGGGTTCTGTCTGGTTCAATCTTCTTCTCTGGGGACATCCATCTATGGTATGAGTGGAGGTAGATGCTCAGATGGTATCAACCGCCCTTTTTTGTCCCGGCAACCTACACTATTGGGATGGCCTCAGGGACTTAGGTGGGTTCTCCTAATTTGTACGATTTTTGACAATGGAAGGGGCAGAATTCCCATGGATTATGTGGGCGCAGTCCTAATGTGTGGCTCCAGGGGCCCCAGCCTGGAGGGAGTGTGGCCCAGGACTTTGAGGACAGAAGTCTGAAAACACAAACTCAGCTTAGGTTTCGGGACGTAGGTATGGCACGCCCGATCTACAAACCGTGAGAAGAACTCTTCAGAATATGAAGAATGAGCGAGTCTGATGCGCTTGCTCAGGCTTTTGTCTCTGGATTTTGTATCAGTGATGGCCGTGGAATGTTGGGGAAGCCTCATGGGCCATGGACGAATCTTTCTCTCTGTGGATTGGACCGATCCAAATTGTTTTTCGTCAATCTGTGGGATGGGAGGACTCCTTTCAGGTTTGTTACCTCAGGTGTCCCACCAAAAGAGGAATTCCAAAGCAGAGCCCTGGGGAAGAGTGAAGGGACAACCCGAACTATGTTTAAAAATTGGGGCCTAGGGGCATGGCAAGCCCAATATGCTGTCTCTTCATCCAGCCACTGAGGGGCCTTACCTGAGGACTGGGCTCAGGCTGAGGGTCACAATGTGTGTTTGTGACCAATGTGGCCCGCAAGCTTGGGCTGCGCCTCATGGGCCATGCTGGTTTAAACTACACTGAACGTTGGACAACATACCACCCACAAGGTTTCTTGCCATGGGGAAAGAGTTCTGATTTCTGCATCATTTTCAAACCAGGGCAGTGATTGGAGATCAGGTCTAGGTTCTGAAGCCAGGAAACCGAGGGTGAGAAGAGATGAAGACCTAAGGCCATTGCGGGTCCGATGTGCTCCGTTTGCGGCCAGCTGTCTGGGTGGGACCAGGAGGTCCAGGCTCAGGCTGGGTCAGAAAGGGCAATAGTGCCCAGGTCAGCCTATATATTTGGGGTACAGCCGAATGGCGTGCAGGGTGATCCTCATTTGGGGTTTCGGGGTAGCCCCAGAGGGCAATGTTTTTCTTCTGGAGGGCAGGCAGAGTGCAGGAGCTGTGTCAAAGCCTCTGTTTAGGAGAACCCTTCAGGGACCCAGTGCCATCGCTTCATTCCAAGGTCTCCAAAGACACAAAAGCACATTAGGACCCATCCAAAGGTGAGTCCATTTCAAATCAGCCTCTTTGGTTGCTCCCCCAGATCCAGCAGATCTAACCTGTCTTGTTGCTAGGAGACTATTGGAATGCAAGGTGGGCTACCCAGCCATCCATCCTTAGAACCATGCTCAGAATCATTGGCCTGGAGCCAAACAACAGGTCACAATTGTCCTGCAGAAGACACTTTGCAGTTTGGAGCTTCTCACAACTCCTATCGTGGGAAAACCCCCATGGCCTCGTGATGCTCCCCCTTCATGAAGAGGCCATCAGGGACAGAAACTCCAACCTGAGCGATCGTCTGACCTTACCCTGACTTCAGATGCACGAGATCTCGATTCCGGTCTGTAAATTGTGCCTGCCATGTCCTCAACCAGAAACCTAAGCCTAGCTTCTGTTCTCAGACTTCTGTCCTCAGACTACTGGCCCACAAGCCCTCCAGTTTGGCAATCCAAAACTACAATGCAGCACTCGTACGGCCCTCCAGAAGAAAAACATTGCCCTCTGGGGCTACCCAGTAACACCAAGTGAGGATCAACCTGCACCTACCTTGGCTGTATCCCAATACATAGGCTGACCAGGGCACTAATGCCCTTTCTGACACAGCCTGTGCCTTGACCTCCGGGCCCAACCCAGACAGCTGGCCGCACACTGAGCACATCGAGCCGCCATGGCCATAGGTCGTCATCTCTTTCCAACCTCGGTTTTCAGGCTTCAGAACCTAGACAATATCTGCAATCACTGCCCAGGGTTGAACGTGATGCAGACATCAGAACTCCTTCCCCATGGCAAGAATCCTTGTGTTTGGCATGTTGTCCAACTTTTACTGTAGTTGAAACCAGTGTGGCCCTTGAGGCCCCGCCCATGCTCGCGGGCCACAGTGGTCACAAACACACATTGTGACCCTCAGCCTGAGCCCAGTCCTCAAGCAAGGCCTCTCAGTTGCTGGATGAAGAGATAGCATACTGGGCTTGCCATGCCGCTAGGCCCCAATTTTTAACCATCGTTCGGGTTGTCCCTTCAGTCTTCTCCACGGCTTTGCTTTGTAATTCCTCTTTTGGTGGTACACCTGAGGTAACAAAACTGAAAGGAGTCATCCCATCCCACAGACTCACGGAAAACGATAGGGAATCTGGCCAAATCCTCAGAGAGGATATTCGTCCATGGCCCATGAGGCCTCCCGGACATTCCACGGCCATCTCTGATACAAAATCCATAGACAAAAGCCTGAGCAAGCGCCTCAGACTCGCACTTTCTTCATATCCTGAAGAGTTCTTCTCACGGTTTGTAGATCGGGCCTGCCATACCTACGTCCCCAACCTACGCTGAGTTTGTGATTTCAAACTTCTGTCCTCAAAGTCCTGGGCCACACACCCTCCAGGCTGGGGCCCCTGGAGCCACACATTATAACTGTGCCTAACAATCCATGGGAATTCTGCCCATTCCCTTGTCCAAAATCGTACAAATTAGGAAAAACCTCCAAAGTCCCTGAGGCCATCCCAATAGTGTAGGTCGCCCAGAACAAACAAGGGATGTCTGACAACAGCTGATAATGTACCTCCACTCATACCATAGATGGATGTCTCCAGAGAAGAAGATTGAACCAGACAGGAACCGAGGCCTTAATAGGATCCATTGCCTTGGTTTACAGGCATGTGTCCTCAAAAGAGTGATTCCAATACGAGCATAGGGGTTTTCCTGGGGCACCCATTAGAACTCATTTCATCTCCACAAGGAAACTTGTGCATGGGAGCAATGTCAAAAGCTTAGGAGAGTATTTCAGGGTCCCGGTGCCACCGACCCATTACAAGGCCCTCATGGACACAAAAACACATTAGGACCCATCCCCAAAAAAGTCTATTTCAACTCAGCCACCCCGGTTGCTCCCGCAGAGGCATCAGGTCTAAACTGTCTTGTTGCTAGGAGACAATTGGAATGTGAAGCGGGCTTCCCAGGCATCCATCCTCGAAAGGTGCTCTGGAGTCATTCAATATGGGATGTCCTGGAGCTGTCCAACAGGTCTCAATAGTCCCGCAGAAGGAATCTTTGAAGGGGGCGTCCCACAACTCTCAACGTGGGAAAACCTCCATGGCCTCGAGATTCCGCTCCTTTCATGAAGCGGCCAACATGCACGGAATCTCCAACCTGAGCCAACGTCTGATCTTCGCCCTGACTTCAGATCCATGAGATATTGGTTCAGATCTGCAGGGGGTACCTGCCGTGCCCTCTCCCTAAACCCAAGTCTAGCTTGTCTTCTCAGACTTCCGTCCTCACACCCTTGGCCCAGAAGCCCTCAAGTTTGGCAATTCCGGACCCACAATGTAGCACTCTTCCTGCCCTCTAGAAAGAAATTATTGCCTAATGAGCTGGCCAGGCACCTTAAATGAGGATAAACCAACACAGCACTCGACTTTACCCAAATTATATAGTCTAACCTGGGCACTAATGCACTGTCGGACACAACCTGTGCCCGGACCTCCTGACCAACATCCAGAAAGCTGACCGCACACTGAGCACATAAGAACCGCCATGGCCTTAGGTCATCATCGCTTCCCTACCTCAGTTTTCAGGCTTCAGAACCGAGTCCTTATCTCCAATCACTGCCCAGGGGTGATTGTGATGCAGAAATCAGAACTCCTCCTTACCCATGCCAAGAAACCTTGTGGTTGGCACATTATCCAACGTTCAGTGTAGGAGCAACCAGCATTCACCCTGAGGCCCCCTACATTCTTGAGTGCGACGAGGGCATAAACACGCATTGTGACCCTCAGCATGAGTCCTGTCCTCTAGTAAGTCTTCTCAGTGGCTGGACCATTAAATGCCGTAATGGGCTTGACATGTCCCTAGGCCCCAATTTTTAACCAGATTTCTGATTGTCGAGTCACACCTCCCCAGGGCTCTACTCTGGAATCCCTCATTTGGTGGGACACCTGACGTTAAAAAAGAAAACAACAACAACAAAAATAAACGGACTTCTTCCATCCCACAGAATGACCCCAACTATTTGGACGGGGCCAAACCACCAGAGAGTAAGACTCGTCCATTTCCCATGAAGTCACCCAGAAATTTCACGACCATGAGTGACACTGTATTCAGAGACAAAACCTTGAGCAAGAGCCTCACACTCGCCCTTTTGTCAAATCCCGAAGAGTTCTCCTCATGGTATGTAGATCAGTCCTGCCATACCTATGACCCGAAACATAAGCCGAGTTTGTGTTTTCAGACAACTGTCCAAACAGCCCTGACCTACACAACCTACAGGTTCAGGCTTCTGGAGCCAAACCTGAGGACTGTACTTGCCCTTACCAAGGGAATTGTGTGTGCCCATTCCAATGGCCACAACACTTCTAATAGGATAAACCTCCAAAGTCCCTATCCATCTCAATAGTGGTGGCTTCCTAGGAAAAAGAGGGGCAACCTGAGCACATCGGAGCACCTCCGTGCACTCAGACCAATAGACAGATGTCCCCTGAGGTCAAAAGGAAAGAACAGGCCTTTGGCACTAATTAGATCCATTGTTTGTTTTCCAGGCATCCCTCCTCAGAGGCCTGGATTTCAAAACCAGCATATGGCTGTTTCTTGACTCACCCATCAGAACAAATCTCATCTACACATGGGAAACATGCACATTGGAGCTGTGTCAAAGCCTCTGTTTAGGAAACCCTTCAGGGCCCCAGTGCCACCGCTTCATTCCAAGGTCTCCATAGACACAAATGCACATTAGGACCCATCCACAGGGGAGTCCATTTCAACTCATCCTCCTCGGTTGCTCCCCCAGATCTAGCAGATCTAACCTGTCTTGTTGCTAGGAGACAATTGGAATGCGAGGTGGGCTACCCAGCCATCCATCCTTAGAACCCTGCTCAGAATTATTGGCCTGGAGCCAAACAACAGGTCTCAATTGTCCTGCAGAAGACTCTTTGCAGTTTGGAGCTTCTCACAACTACCATCGTGGGAAAACCCCCATGGCCTCGTGATCCAACCCCACTTCAAGAAGGGTATCGCAAGCACAAAACAAAAATCCTACTTTCCTATGGCTGTAAAGCTTGCTCTTGGCATGGAGTCACACCTTCAGGTGAGAAAAACCTACATGGCCCCTGATGCTACGCCCAAACTTGAGTGATGCTTGGGCACAAATTCACACTGTGACCCTCAGCATGAGCCCCATGTCCAAGAAAGTCCTGTCAGGGTCTAGACCAAGAGCCCACATATGGGGCTTGCCAAGCCACTATGTACCCAATCCTCACCGGTGTTTGAGTTTTCCAGTCTTCCCGCCCCGCCCCATCAGGGACAGAAACTCCAACCTGAGTGATCGTCTGATCCTCGTCTGACTTCAGTTGCACGAGATCTCAAATCCGGGCTGTAGTTTGTGCCTGCCATGTCCTCACCCAGAAACCTAAGCCTAGCTTGTTTTCTCAGACTTTGGTCCTCAGACTACTGGCCCACAAGCCATCCACTTTGGCAACCAGAACTACAATGCAGCACTCGGCCTGCCCTCCAGAAGAAAAACATTGCCCTCTGGGGCTACCCAGTATCCCCACGTGAGGATCAACCTGCACCTATCTTGGCTATACCCCAAATCCATAGGCTAACCAGAGCACTAATGACCTTTCTGACACAGCCTGAGCCTGGACCCCCTGCCCCACCCACACAGCTGGCCGCACACTGATCACATGGAGCCGCCATGGCCTTAGGTCGTCATCTCTTCCCAACCTCGGTTTTCAGGTTTCTGAACCTAGACATTATCTCTAATCACTACACAGGGCTGAACGTGATGCAGAAATCAGAACTCCTTCCCCATGGCAAGAACCTTGTGTTTGGCATGTTGTCCCACCTTCAGTGTAATTGAAGCCAGTGTGGCCTATGAGGCCCCGCCCATGCTCGCGGGCCACATTGGTCACAAACAAACATTGTGACCCTCAGCCTGAGCCCAGTCCTCAAGTAAGGACTCTCAGTGGCTGGATGAAGAGATAGCATATTGGGCTTGCCATGCCCCTAGACCCAATTTTTAACCATAGTTCGGGTTGTCCCTTCAGTCTTCCCCAGGGCTTTGCTTTGGAATTCCTCTTGTGGTGTGACTCCTGAGGTAACAAAACTGAAAGGGGTCCTCCCATCCCACAGTTTGACGAAAAGCGATTGGGAATCGGGCCAAATCCTCAGAGAGGAAGATTCTTCCATGGCCCATGTGGCCTCCCCGACATTCCACGGCCATCACTGATCAAAATCCAGAGACAAAAGCCTGAGCAAGCGCCTCAGACTCGCACTTTCTTCATATCCTGAAGAGTTCTTCTCATGGTTTGTAGATCGGGCCTGCCATACCTACGTCCCCAAACCAAAGCTGAGTTTGAGTATCGGAATCACAACTCAGAACTCTGTCTTCACATGGCTGTGATACTTGTTCTTCGCATGGAGTCACACCGTCACGTGGGAGAACCCTTCATTGCCCCTGATGCCATGCCCAAACTTGAGTGCTCCTTGGGCACAAATTCACACTGTGACCCTAAGCATGGAACCCATATCAAAGAAAGGCCTGTCAGGGTCTGGACCACGAGCCTGCATATAATGCTTGCCATGCCCATAGGGACCCAGGACTAACTAGATGATGTGTATTCCAGTTGAGGGAACCCACTGCTGTGCTCTAGAGTCCCTCTCCTGGAGGGTCCCCTGTGGCAGAAAACAATACTCTTCCCTTCCCACAAAATGAACCCAAACACTTGGGAGCTTGGACAATCCCTCGAGAGGAAGGCTCTTCCTCGGCCCTGAAGCAACCCCTACCCTGAACGGCCACTGTGAACGCAACACCCAGAGACAAAAGCTTGAGCGTCTGCCTCCCACTTGCCCTTCTTTGATATCCAGAGAATCTCCCCTCACGGACTGGAGATCAGGCCTGCCATTACCTTGGCCCCTAGCTGAGCCAAATTTGCTTTTTCAGACATCTGTCCCCACAGCCGTGGCAAACACAGCCTCTCGTCTGGGTCCTCTGGAGCCATACCACAGGACCGTGCCTGCTCTCTCCTGGGAAACTGTGTCCATTCCTTTGGCCACACACCTCAAGAATATGAGAAACCTCAAAGCCCCCGAGGACATCCCACTACTGGGAGCCTCCCTGGACACACAGGGCCATTAGGACACAAGCTGAGCAGCTACCTCTACGAAGGCATGCTCACAGATGTCAACAGAGATAGAAGGTTGAGCCGGACAGGCGCTTAGGCCCTAATCTCAACTCTTGCTTTGGTTTCCAGGTGTCAATCCTCAGAGGCTTTGGTTCTAGGAACAGGATATGGGGCTTTCCTGAGGCACTGAACAGAACTCCTCTCGTCTCCACATGGGAAGCTTCCTTGTTGGAGCCGTGTCAAACACCTCAGGTTGGAGAATCCTGCAGAGTCCTTGAGCCACCTCCACATTCCAAGGTCTCCCAGGCCACCAAGCCACAGTAGGACTCATCTTCAGGAGAGTCCATTTCAACTCTCCCCTATGGGTAGCTCACCCAGGAGCCCGCAGATTGAGCCTGCTTTGTCCTGTCTAAAGAGGGGAATATGAGGTGGTGTTCCCAGACATCCATGCTTAGACACCTGCTCTCGAGTCTATCCGTATGGGGCCTCCTGGTATGTCCTGAAGCCATGCAACAGGACTCGAATGTCCCGCAGAAGAAAACCTTTTGGTTTGGGGCAACCTCCAAACAGCGTGGGAAAACTTCCTTGGACTAATGAAGCCGCTGCTTCACGAAGGAGCCATTATAGACATATATTCCAGTCTCAGCCAACGTCTTATCCTCAGCCTGACTTCAGATGCAGGAGATTTTGATTCAGCCTCTGCAGAGTGGGCATCCTCTGCCCTTGGCTCCAATCCTCACCCTAGTTGTGTTTTCAGACTTCCGTCCTCACATTCCTGGCCCAAAAACCCTCCCTACTTGGATTTCTGGGGCCACAATAAAGCACTCTGCCTGACTCCCAGGAGAAAATCATTGTCTATGCTGCTGCCCAGAAACCCCAAATGAGGATCAAACTGCTTGGCCCTCGGCAACACCCCAATTGCATAGGCTACCTTAAACACTGATGCTCTGTCGAAAATAGCCTGAGCCCAAACTTCCAACAGACACCGACACAGCTGGCTGCACACCCAGCACATTGGACCCGCCACTGCCTTAGGCCACCATCCATTCCCAACCTGGGTTTTCAGTCATCGGAACCTAGACCTTATCTCCAATCCCTGCACTGTGGGGAACCTTATGCACAAGTCAAAACCCCTACCGACCCCATGGCAAGAAACCTTGCTGCTGGCAGCGAGTCAAACCTTCAGTGTAGGAGAAAACGGCATGGCCCATGAGGCCACGCCCATGCGTGTGGGCCGCCTTGGGACAAACACACATTGTGACCCTCAGCGTGAGTACCTTATTCAAGTAACGCCTCTCAGTGACTGGACCAAGAGACCGCATATGTGGCTTGCTATGCCCATAGGCACCCAGGACTAACTAGATGGTGTGTATTCCAGTTGAGGGAACCCACTGCTGTGCTCTAGAGTCCCTCTCCTTGGGGGTCCCCTGTGGCAGAAAACAGTACTCTTCCCGTCCCACAGAATGAACCAAAACACTTGGGAGCTTGGACAATACCACGAGAGGAAGCCTCTTCCTCGGCCCCTGAAGGAACCCCTACCCTGAACATCCACTGTGAAAGCAACACCGAGAGACAAAAGCTTGAGCGACTGCCTCCCACTTGCCCTCCTTTGATATCCAGAGGATCTCCACTCACGGACTGGAGATCAGGCCTGCCATTACCTTGGACCCAAACTGAGCCAAGTTTGCTTTTTCAGACATCTGTCCCCACAACCCTGGCAAACACAGCCTCTCCGCTGGGTCCTCTGGAGCCATATCACAGGACCGTGTTTGCTCTCTCCTGGGAAACTGTGTCCATTCCTTTGGCCACACACCTCCAGAATATGAGAAACCTCAAAACTCCCGAGGACATCCCACTACTGGGAGCCTCCCTGGACACAAAGGGGCATTCGGACACAAGCTGAGCAGCTACCTCTACGAAGGCATGCACACAGATGTCAACAGAGATAGAAGGTTGAGCCGGAAAAGCCCGTAGGCCCTAATCTCAACTCTTGCTTTGGTTTCCAGGTGTCACTCCTCAAAGGCCTTGGTTCGAGGAACAGGATATGGGGCTTTCCTGAGGCACTGAACAGAACTCCTCTCGTCTCCACATGGGAAGCCTACTTGTTGGAGCCGTGTCAATCACCTCACGTTGGAGAATCTGCAGAGTCCCTGAGCCACCTCCACATTCCAAGGTCTCCCAGGCCACCAACCCACAGTAGGACACATCTTCCAGAGAGTCCATTTCAACTCTCCCCTCTGGGTAGCTCACCCAGGAGCCCACAGATTGAGCCTGCCTTGTCCTGACTAAAGAGTGGGAATATGAGGTGGCATTCCCAGACATCCATGCTTAGACACCAGCTCTCAGTCTTTCTGTATTGGGCCTCCTGGAACCATCCAATAGGACTCGACTGTCGTGCAGAAGGAAACCTTGAGGTTTGGAGTAGTTCACAAATCCCATCGTAGGCAAACCTCCTTGGCCTCATGAAGCCCCCACACCCAGGCCATGCTGGACAAAAACTCTAGCCTGAGACACGTCTCATAGTTGACATGACCTCAGTGCAGGAGATCTCGATTCAGCCTCTGCAGAGTGGGCCTGCCTTGCCCTCGGTCCCAAACCTCACGCTAGCTTGTGTTTTCAGATCCTTCCTCACACTCCTGGCAAACAAGCCCTCCGGACTAGGAACTCCAGAACCACAACCCTGCCAAGTGTCTGCCCATCGGAAGAAAAACGTTTCCCTGTGGGGCTCTCCAGAAAACCCAGATGAGGATCAACCTGCTCCGGACTCGACGGTACCCGAACAGGATAGGCTGCTCTGGGCACTCATGCTCTGTCTTACACAGCCTGAAGCCAGACGTCCAGTCAGACAAGGAGACAGCTGGCCGCACACCAGCACTTCGGACACGCCATGGCCTTATGCCGTCACCTCTTCCTAACCTTGGTTTTCAGACATTATATCAATTCTCCACACAGCTGGTTATCGCAAGCACAAAACAGATCTCCTCCTTCCCCATGGCTGTCAAGCTTGCTCTTGGCATGGAGTCACACCTTCAGGGTGGGAGAAACCTTCATGGCCCCTGATGCCACGCCCAAACTTGAGTGATGCTTGGGCACGAATTCACACTGTAACCCTCAGCATGAGCCCCATGTCAAAGAAAGTCCTGTCAGGGCCTGGACAAAGAGCCGCATATGGGGCTTGCCAAGCCACTATGCCCCCAATCCTCACCACTGTTTGAGTTTTCCAATCGCACCGCCCGTGCCTGGGGCTCTGCTCTGGAATCTCTTTCTTGGAGAGACACATGAGCCAGACAACACGACTCCACGCTTCCCACAAAATGACACAAAACTCTTGGGTGCTGTGACAAATCCCAAGAGACGGACACTCGTCCACATTCTCTGAGGCCAACCCTCCAATCCACAGCTATCCCGGACACAACATCCAGAGACAAAAACCTGAAGGAACGCCTCCCTCTCGCCCTTGTTTCAGAGGCCCAGGAGCTCCCTCTCGGGCTGTACATCCGGCCTGCCATACCCTAAGCGCCACTCATAAGCTGAGTTTGTGTTTTCAGACTTCTGTGCCCACAGCCTGGACCCACACAACCTCCAGGCTAGGGCCTCTGGAGCCACAGCGAAAGATTGTGCCTGCCCTCCACAAGGAAATTGTGCCCAATCCATTGACAACAACCATACATGTTAGGGAAAAGCTCCAAGGCCCCTGAGGTCATCAATAGTGTAGACCACCCTGGACTAAGAGGGGCTCTCTGACACCAGCGGAGCAACTATCTCCACTTAGACTCTCAGAGAGTGCCCCTGAGACAGAATGTTGAAATGCACAGGCCCCCAGGCCCTAATCTGAACCTTAGCTTTGGTTTCCACGTGTCATCCTCAGAGGACTGTTTTCATAGACCAGCACACGGGGCTTTTCCGAGGCACCAAACCAAACCACTCTCGTATCCACATGGGTGCTTTCCTACTGGGTATGTATCAAACCCTTCAGGTAGGAGAGATCCGCAGGGCCACTGAACCACCAGCACATTCCAAGATCTCCATGGACCCAAACACACATTATGACACATCCTCAGGAGAGGCAATTTCAAATCAGCCCCCTGGGTAGCGTGCCCCAGATGCAGCAGATCAAACATATCTTGTCACTAATGGCCAATGGGAATGCGAGGCATGCTGTACAGGGATCCATCCTTCGAACCCTGCTCTCCAGTCCTTTTGTACGGTATGTCCTGGAGTCATGGAACAGGACTCGAATGTCCCGCAGAAGGAAACCTTGTGGTTTGGGGCAACCTCCAAACTCAGCGTGGGAATACTTCCTTGGATCATGAGGCCCCCGCTTCATGAAGGTGCCATCATGGACACATACTCCAGCCTCAGCCAACGTCTGATCCTCAGCCTGACTTCAGATGCAGGGGATTTTGATTCAGCCTCTGCAGAGTGGGCCTGCCCTGCCCTTGGCTCCAATCCTCACCCTAGCTTGTGTTTACAGACTTCCGTCCTCACACTCCTGGCCCACAAACCCTCCCTACTGGGAATTCTGGGGCCACAATGAAGCACTCTGTCTGCCTCCCAGGAGAAAAACATTGTCTATGGTGCTGCCCAGAAACCTCAAATGAGGATCAGCAACACTCAGATACAAAAGCCTTAGCGACTGCCTCCCACTTGCCCTCCTTTGATATCGAGAGGATCTCCCCTCACAGACTGGAGATCAGGCCTGCCATTACCTTGGACCCTACCTGAGCCAAGTTTGCTTTTTCAGACATCTGTCCCGACAGCCCTGGCAACCACAGCCTCTAGGCTGGGTCCTCTAGAGCCATAACACAGGACTGTGCTTGCTCTCTCCTGGGAAACTGTGTCTATTCCCATGGCCACACACCTCCAGAATATTAGAAACCTCAAGCCCCCCGAGGACATCCCACTACTGGGAGCCTCCTTGGACACACAGGGGCATTTGGAGAAAAGCTGTGCAGCTACCTTAACGAAGGCATGCACACAGATGTCAACAGAGATTGAAGGTTGAGCCAGACAGGCCCTTAGGCCCTAATCTCAACTCTTGCTTTGGTTTCCAGGTGTCAATCCTCAGAGGCATTGTTATGAAGTACAGGATATGGGGCTTTCCTGAGGCACTGAACAGAACTCCTCTCGTCTCCACATGGGAAGCTTCCTTGTTGGAGCCGTGTCAAACACCTCAGGTTGGAGAATCCTGCAGATTCCCTTGCCACCTCCACATTCCAAGGTCTCCCAGGACACCTACCCACAGTAGGACTCATCTTAAGGACAGTCCATTTCAACTGTCCCCTCTGGGTTAGCTCACCCAGGAGCCCGCAGATTGAGCCTGCCTTGTTCTGACGAAAGAGTGGGAATATGAGGTGGCGTTCCCAGGCATCCATGCTTAGACACCTGCTCTCGAGTCTTTTCATTTGGGGCCTCCTGGAACCATCCAATAGAACTCGACTGTCGTGCAGAAAGAAACCCTGAGGTTTGGAGTAGTTCACAAATTCCATTGTAGGCAAACCTCCCTGGCGTCATGAAGCCCCCACACCCTTCAGGAAGAGGCCATGCTGGACAAAAACTCTAGCCTGAGGCACGTCTCATAGTTGACATGACCTCATTGCAAGAGATATCGATTCAGCTTCTGCAGAGTGGGCCTGCCGTGCCCTCAATCCCAAACCTCATGCTAGCTTGTGTTTTCAGACTTCCTTCTTCACAATCCTGGCAAACAAGCCCCCGGACTAGGAACTCCAGAACCACAACACAGCCTAGTGTCTGCCCAACGGACGAAAATCGTTTCCTGTGGGGCTCTCCAGAAAACCCAGATGAGGATCAACCTGCTCGGGCCTCGAAGGTACCAGAACTGGATAGGCTGCTCTGGGCACTCATGCTCTGTCTGACACCACCTGAAGCCAGACGTCCAGACAGACAAGGAGACAGCTGGCAGCACACGCAGCACTTCAGAAACGCCATGGTCTTATGCCGTCACCTCTTCCTAAACTTGGTTTTTAGAAATCTGAACCTAGACATTATCAATTCTCCACACAGCGGGGTATCGAAGGCAAAAAACAGAACTCCTTCTTCCCCATGGCTGTAAAGATTGTTCTTGCCATGGAGTCACACCTTCAGGGTGGGAGAAACCTTCATGGCCCCTGATGCCAAGCCCAAACTTGAGTGCTGCTTAGGCACAAATTCACACTTTGACCCTCAGCATGAGCCCCATGTCAAAGAAAGGCCGGTCAGGGCCTGGACCAAGAGCTCGCATCTGGGGCTTGCCAAGCACCTATGAACCCTATCCTCACTGGTGTTTGAGTTTTCTTGTCGCTCCGCCCGTACCTGGGGCTCTGCTCTGGAATCCCTTTCTTGGAGAGACACATGAGCCAGAAAACACGACTCCACCCTTCCCACAAAATGACCCAAACTCTTGGGAGCTGGGACAAATCCCCAGAGATGGATACTCGTCCATAGTCCCTGAGACCACCCCTCCAATCCACGGCTATTATAGACACAACATCCAGAGACAATAGCCTGAAGGATCGCCTCCACTCTCCCTTGTTTCAGATGCCAAGGAGCTCCCTCTCAGGCTGTACATCTGGCCTGCCATACCCTAGGCGCCACTCATAAGCTGAGTTTGTGTTTTCAGACTTCTGTGCCCACAGCCTGGACCCACACAACCTCCAGGCTAGGGCCTCTTGAGCCACAGCGAAAGATTGTGCCTGCCCTCTCCAAGGAAAGTGTGCCCAATCCATTGACCACAACCCTACATGTTAGGGAAAAGCTCCAAGGCCCCTGAGGCCATCATAGTGTAGGCCACTCTGGACTAGAGGTTCTCTCTGACACCAGCGGAGCAACTATCTCCACTTACACCCTTAGAAAGTGTTCCCAGAGACAGAAGGTTGAAATGGACAGGCACTCTGCCTGCCTCCCAGGAGAAAAACATTGTCTATGGTGCTGCCCAGAAATCCCAAATGAGGATCAAACTGCTTGGCCCTCGACAACACCACAATTGCATAGGCTACCTTAAACACTGGTGCTCTGTCGCAAATAGCCTGAACCCAGACCTTCCAACAGACACCGACACAGCTGGCTGCACAACCAGCACATGGACCAGCCACTGCCTTAGGCCACCATCCATTCCCAACCTGGGTTTTCAGTCATCAGTACCTAGACCTTTTCTCCAATTCCTGCACAAAGGGGAACCTGATGCACAAGTCAGAACCCCTCCGTCCACATGGCAAGAAACCTTGCTGCTGGCAGTGAGTCAAACCTACAGTGTAGGAGAAAACGGCATGGCCCATGAGGCCACGCCCATGCGTGAGGGCCGCCTTGGGCACAAACACACATTGTGACCCTCAGCGTGAGTACCTTATTCAAGTAAAGCCTCTCAGTGACTGGACCAAGAGCCCGTATATGTGGCTTGCCTTGCTAGTAGGCACCCAGGACTAACTAGATGGTGTGTATTTCAGTTTAGGGAACCACTGCTTTGCTCTAGAGTCCCTCTCCTGGGGCGTCCCCTGTGGCAGAAACAGCACACTTCCTTTCTCACAGAATGAACCAAACACTTGTAGCTTGGACAATCCCGCGAGAGGAAGGCTCTACCTCGGTCCCTTTCGCAACCCCTACCCTGAATGGCCACTGTGAATGCAACACCCAGAGACAAAAGCCTGAGCGATTGCCTCCGACTTGCCCTTGTTTGATATCCAGAGGATCTCCCCTCACGGACTGGAGATCAGGCCTGCCATTACCTTGGCCCTTAGCTGAGCCAAGATTTCTTTTTCAGACATCTCTCCCCACAGCCCTGGCAAACACAGCCTCTGGGTCCTCTGTAGCCATACCACAGGACCGTGCCTGCTCTCTCCTGGGAAACTGTGTCCATTCCTTTGGCCACACACCTCAAGAATATGAGAAACCTCAAGGCCCCCGAGGCATCCCACTACTGGGAGCCTCCCTGGACACACAGGGTCATTCGGACACAAGCTGAACAGCTACCTCCACGAAGGCATGCACACAGATGTCAACCGAGATAGAAAGTTGAAGCGGACAGGCTCTTAGGCCATAATCTCAACTCTTGCTTTGGTTTCCAGGTGTCACTCCTCAGAGGCTTTGATACGAAGAACAGGATATGGGGCTTTCCTGAGGCACTGAACAGAACTCCTCTCGTCTCCACATGGGAAGCTTCCTTGTTGGAGCCATGTCAAACACCTCAGGTTGGAGAATCCTGCAGAGTCCCTGAGCCACCTCCATATTTCAAGGTCTCCCAGGCCACCAATCCACAGTAGGACTCATCTTCAAGAGAGTCCATTTCAACTCTCCCCTCTGTGTAGCTCACCCAGGACCCCGCAGATTGAGCCGGCCTTGTCCTGACTAAAGAGTGGGAATATGAGGTGGCGTTACCAGGCATCCATGCTTAGACACCTGCTCTTGAGTCTTTCCGTATGGGGCCTCCTGGAACCATCCAATAGGACTCGACTGTCGTGCAGAAGGAAACCTTGAGGTTTGGAGTAGTTCACAAATTCCATTGTAGGCAAACCTCCCTGGCCTCATGAAGCCCCCACACCCTTCAGGAAGAGGCCATGCTGGACAAAAACTCTAGCCTGAGGCACGTCTCATAGTTGACATGACCTCAGTGCAGGAGATCTCGATTCAGCCTCTGCATAGTGGGACTGCCGTGCCCTCGGTCCCAAACCTCACGCTAGCTTGTGTTTTCAGACTTCCTTCTTTACACTCCTGGCAAACAAGCCCTCCGGAAGGAAATCCAGAACCACAACACAGCCCAGTTCTGCCCACTGGAAGAAAAATGTTTCCCTGTGGGGCTCTCCAGAAAACCCAGATGAGGATCAACCTGCTCGGGCCTCGATGTTACCCGAACAGGATAGGCTGCTCTGGGCACTCATGCTCTGTCTGACACAGCCTGAAGCCAGACGTCCAGACATACGAGGAGACTGCTGGTCGAACACCCAGCACTTGGACACCCCATGGTCTTATGCCGTCACCTCTTCCTAACCTTGGTTTTCAGAAATCTGAACCTAGACATTATATCAATTCACCACACAGCTGGGTATCGCAAGCACAAAACAGAACTCCTCCTTCCCCATGGCTGTAAAGCTTGCTCTTGGCATGGAGACACATCTTCATGGTGGGAGAAACCTTCATGGCCCCTGATGCCACGCCTAAACTTGAGTGCTGCTTGGGGACAAATTCACACTGTGACCCTCAGCATGAGCCCCATGTCAAAGAAAGGCCTGTCAGGGCCTGGACCAAGAGCCCATATATGGGGCTTGCCAAACCCCTATGAACCCAATCCTCACCGGTGTTGGAGTTTTCCAGTCGCCCCGCCCGTTCCTGGTGCTCTGCTCTGGAATCCCTTTCTTGGAGAGACACATGAGCCAGACAACACGACTCCACCCTTCCCACAAAATGACACAAAACTCTTGGGAGCTGGGACAAATCCCCAGAGACGGATACTCGTCCACAGTCCCTGAGGACACCACTCCAATCCACGGCTATCCCGGACACAACATCCAGAGACAAAAGCCTGAAGGAACGCCAACCACTCGCCCTTGTTTCAGAGGCCCAGGAGCTCCCTCTAGGGATGTACATCCGGCCTGCCATACCCTAAGCGCCACTCTTTGGTTGGGACACCTGATAACAAACCTGACAGGAGACCTCCCATCCCAAAAATAGACGAAAAACAATTGGGACCTGGAAAAATCCTAAGAGAGGAATATTCGTCCATGGCCCTTGAGGCATCCCCACATTCCATGGCCATCGTTGATACAAAATCCAGAGACAAAATCCTGAGTGAGCGCCTCAGACTCGCTCTTTCTTCATATCCTGAAGTTTTTCTCATGGTTTGTAGATTGGGCCTGCCATACCTACGTCCCCAAACCTAAGCTGAGTTTGTGTTTTCAGACATCTCTCCTCAAAATCCGGGACCACACACCCTCCAGGCTGGGGCGCCTAGAACCACACATTAGGACTGTGCCTACCCCATGCATGGGAATTCTGCCCATTCCATTGTCCAAAATCGTACAAATTAGGAGAACCCTCCAAAATCCCTGAGGCCATCCCAATAGTGTACGTATCCCGGGACAAACAAGGGCTGTCTGACACCAGCTGAGCATCTACCTTCACTCATAACATAGATGGATGTCCCCAGAGAAGAAGATGGAACCAGACAGGACCCTAGGCCGTAATCGAATGCATTGCTTTGGTTTACAGGCATGTGTCTTCAAATCCTGCATTCCAATACCAGCATAGGGGGTTTCCTGAGGCACCCATCAGAACAAATCTTGTCGCCACCAGGAAACCTGTGCATGGGAGCTATGTCAAAAGCTTAGGAGAATACTTCAGGGTCCAGGTGGATCTGCCCCATTCCAAAGCTCCCATGGACACAAACACACATTAGGCCCCATCATCAGGAAAGTCCATTTCAACTCAGCCATTCCGGTTGCTCCCGCAGAGCCATCAGATCTCAACTGACTTGTTGCTAGGAGACAATTGGAATGCGAGGCGGTCTTCCCTGGCATCCATCCTCGAACGGTGCTCTGGAGTCATTCAATATGGGATGTCCAGGAGCTGCCCAACAGGTCTCAACTGTCCCGCAGAAGGAATCCTTGAAGAGGGCATCCCATAACTCCGAACGTGGGAAATCCTCCATGGCCTTGAGATCCGCTCCGTTCATGAAGGGGCAGTCATGCACAGAAACTCCAACCTGAGCCAACGTCTGATCCTCGCGGTGACTTCAGAGGCATGAGATATTGGTTGAGATCTGCAGAGGGGAACTGCCGTGCCCTCGGCCTGAAGCCCAAGTCTAGCTTGTGTTCTCAGACTTCTGTCCTCACACTCCTGGCCCAGAAGCCCTCAAGTTTGGCAATTCCGGACCCACAATGCAGCACTCTGCCTGCCCTCTAGAAAAAATATCTTGCCTAATGAGCTGCCCGGGCACCTCAAATTAGTATCAACCTACATGGCACTCGACTGTACCCAATTATATAATCTAACCTGGGCACTAATGCACTGTCTGACACCACCTGAGCCTGAAACTCCTGACCAACACCCAGTCAGCTGACCGCACAATGAGCACATCAGACCCGCCATGGCCTTAGGTCGTCATCATTCCCAACTGCGGTTTCATGCTTCAGAACCTAGACCTTATCTCCAACCAATGCCCAGGGTTGAAAATGATGCAGAAATAAGAACTCCTTTCCCATGGCAAAAGACCTTGTGATTGGCATGTTGTCCAAAGTTCAGTGTAGTTGAAACCAGTGTGGTTTTGAGGCCCCGCCCATGCTCGTGGGCCACATTGGTCACAAACACAAATTGTGACCCTCAACCTGAGCCCAGTCCTCAAGTAAGGCCTCTCAGTGGCTGGATGAAGAGACAGCATATTTGGCCTGCCATGCTCCTACGCCCCAATTTTTAACCATAGTTTGGGTTGTACCTTCACTCTTCCCCAGGGCTCTGCTTTGGAATTCCTCTTTAATTGGGCCACCTGAGGTAACAAACCTGAAAGGAGACCTCCCATCCCACAGATTGACGAAAAACAATTGGGACCAGGCCAAATCCACAGAGAGAAAGATTCGTCCAGGGCCCTTGAGGCCTCCCCACATTCCACGGCCATCGTTGATCCAAAATCCAGAGCCAAAAGCCTGAGCAAGCGCTTCAGACTCGCTCTTTCATTATATCCTGAAGAGTTCTTCTCATGGTTTGTAGATTGGCCCTGCCATACCTATGTCCCCAAACCTAAGCTTAGTTTGTGTCAAACTTCTGTCCTCAAAGTCCTGGGCTACACACCCTACAGGCTGGGGCCCCTGGAGCCACACATTAGGACTCTGCCTACCCCATGCATGGGAAATCTGCCGATTCCATTGTCCCAAATCGTACAAATTAGGAGAACCCTCCAAAGTCCCTGAGGCCATCCCAATTGTGTAGGTCTCCCGGGACAAACAAGGGCGGTCTTACACCAGCTGAGCATCTACCTCCACTCATACCATAGATGGATGTCCGCAGAAAAGAAGATGGAACCAGACAGGACCCTAGGCCATAATCGGATCCCTTGTTTCGGTTTACAGGTATGTCTCCTCAAAAGCCTGGATTCCAATACCAGCATAGGGGGTTTCCTGAGGCACCCATCAGAAAAAATCTCGTCTCCACAAGGAAACGTGTGCATGGGACGTATGTTAAAATCTTAGGAGAATACTTCAGGGTCCCGGTGCCACCGCCCCATTCCAAGGCCCTCATGGACACAAACACACATTAGGCCCCATTCTCAGGAAAGTCCATTTCAACTCAGCCACCCCGGTTGCTCCCGCAGAGCCATCCGATCTCAACTGTCTTGTTGCTAGGAGACAATTGGAATGCGAGGCGGGCTTCCCTGGCATCCATCCTCGAACGGTGCTCTGGATTCATTCCATATGGGATGTCCTGGAGCTGCCCAACAGGTCTCAATTGTCCCGCAGGAGCAATCCTTTAAGGGGGCATCCCACAACTCCCAACGTGGGAAAACCTCCATGGCCTTGAGATTCCGCTCGGTTCATAAAGGGGCAGTCATGCACAGAAACTCCAACCTGAGCCAATGTCTGATCCTCGCCGTGACTTCAGATGCATGAGTTTGGTTCAGATCTGCAGGGGGTACCTGCCTTGCCCTCGGCCTGAGGCCCAATTCTAGCTTGTGTTCTCAGATTTCTGTCCTCACACTCCTGGCCCAGAAGCCCTCAAGTTTGGCAATTCCGGACGCACAATGCAGCACTCTGCCTGCCCTCTAGAAAAAATATCTTGCCTAATGACTGCCCAGGCATCTCAAATAAGGATAAACCTACACGGCACTCGACTGTACCCACATTATATTGTCTAACCTGGGCACTAATGCACTGTCTGACACAACCTTAGCCCGAACCTCCTGACCAACAACCAGGCAGCTGACCGCACACTGAGCCCATCAGACCCGCCATGGCCTTAGATCCTCATCTCTTCCCAACTTCGGTTTTCAGGCTTCCGAAATTAGACCTTATCTCCAACCACTGCCCAGGGTTGAAAATGATGCAGAAATCAGAACTCCTTCCCCATGACAAGAGACCTTGTGTTTGGCATGTTGTCCAAAGTTCAGTGTAGTTGAAACCAGTGTGGTTTTTGAGGCCCCGCCCATGCTCGCGGGCCACATTGGTCACAAACACACATTGTGACCCTCATCCTGAGCCCAGTCCTCAAGTAAGGCCTCTCAGTGGCTGGATGATGAGACAGCATATGGGGCCAGCCATGCACCTAGGCCTCAATATTTAACCATATTTAGGGTTGTCTCTTCACTCTTACCCAGGTCTCTGCTTTGGAATTCCTCTTTGGTTGGGACACCTGATAACAAACCTGACAGGAGACCACCCATCCCAAAGATAGACGAAAAACAATTGGGACGGGGCCAAATCCACAGAGAGGAAGATTCGTCCATGGCCCTTGAGGCCTCCCCACATTCCATGGCCATCGTTGATACAAAATTCAGAGACAAAATCCTGAGTGGCGCCTCAGACTCGCTCTATCTTCATATCCTGAAGAGTTCTTCTCATGGTTTGTAGATTGGGCCTGCCATACCTACGTCCCCAAACCTAAGCTGAGTTTGTGTTTTCAGACTTCTCTCCTCAAAGTCCGGGACCACACACCCTCCAACCTGGGGCGCCTAGAACCACACATTAGGACTGTGCCTACCCCATGCATGGGAATTCTGCCCATTCCATTGTCCAAAATTGTACAAATTAGGAGAACCCTCCAAAATCCCCGAGGCCATCCCAATGGTGTAGTTCTCCCGGGACAAACAAGGGCGGTCTGACAACAGCTGAGCATCCACCTCCACTCATAACATAGATGGATGTCCCCAGAGAAGAAGATTGAACCAGAAAAGACCTAGGCCGTAATCGGATCCATTGCTTTGGTTTACAGGCATGTCTCCTCAAAAGCCTTGATTCCAATACCAGCATAGGGGGTTTCCTGAGGCACCCATCAGAACAAATCTCGTCTCCACAAGGAAACATGTGCATGAGACCTATCTCAAAAGCTTAGGAGAATACTTCAGGGTCCTGGTGCCACCGCCCCATTCCAAAGCTCTCATGGACACAAACACACATTAGAACCCATCCTCAGAAAAGTCCATTTCAACTCAGCCATTCCGGTTGCTCCCGCAGAGCCATCAGATCTCAACTGACTTGTTGCTAGGAGACAATTGGAATGGGAGGCGGGCTTCCCAGGCATCCATCCTCAAACGGTGCTCTGGAGTCATTCCATATGGGATGTCCAGGAGCTGCCCAACAGGTCTCAATTGTCCCGCAGAAGGAATCCTTGAAGAGGGCATCCCATAACTCCGAACGTGGGAAATCCTGATGGACTTGAGATTCCGCTCCGTTCATGAAGGGGCAGTCATGCATAGAAACTCCAACCTGAGCCAAAGTCTGATCCTCGCCGTGACTTCAGATGCATGAGATATTGGTTGAGATCTGCCTGGGGTAACTGCCGTGCCCTCGGCCAGAAGCCCAAGTCTAGATTGGATTCTCAGACTTTTGTCCTCACACTATTGGTTCAGAAGCCCTCAGTTTGGCAATTCCGGACCCAGAATGCAGCACTCTGCCTGCCCTCTACAAAAAATATCTTGCCTAATGAGCTGCCCAGGCACCTCAAATGAGTATCAACCTAAACGGCACTCGACTGTACCCAAATTATATAGTCTAACCTGGGCACTAATGCACTGTCTGACACAACCTGAGCCCGAACCTCCTGACCAACACCCAGGCAGCTGAAAGGACACTGAGCACATCAGACCCGCCATGGCCTTAGGTCGTCATCTCTTCCCAACTGCGGTTTTCAGGCTTCAGAACCTAGACCTTATCTCCAACCACTGCCCAGGGTTGAAAATGATGCAGAAATCAGAACTCCTTCCCCATGGCAAGAGACCTTGTTATTGGTATGTTGTCCAAAGTTCAGTGTAGTTGAAACCAGTGTGGTCCATGAGGCCTGCCCATGCTCGCGGGCCTATTGGTCACAAATACACATTGTGACCCTCAGCCTGAGCCCAGTCCTCAAGTAAGGCCTCTCAGTGGCTGGATGAAGAGACAGCATATTTGGCCTGCCATGCTCCTACGCCCCAATTTTTAACCATAGTTTGGGTTGTACCTTTACTCTTCCCCAGTGCTCTGCTTTGGAATTCCTCTTTAATTGGGCCACCTGAGGTAACAAAACTGAAAGGAGACCTCCCATCCCACAGATTGACGAAAAACAATTGGGACCAGGCCAAATCCACAGAGAGAAAGATTCGTCCAGGGCCCTGAGGCCTCCCCACATTCCACGGCCATCGTTGATCAAAATCCAGAGACAAAAGCCTGAGCAAGCGCCTCAGTCTCGCTCTTTCTTCATATCCTGAAGAGTTCTTATCATGGTTTGTAGATTGGACCTGCCATACCTACGACCACAAACCTAAGCTTAGTTTGTGTTCAGACTTCTGTCCTCAAAGTCCTGGGCCACACACCCTCCAGGCTGGGCCCCTGGAGCCACACATTAGGACTCTGCCTACCCCATGCATGGGAATTCTGCCCATTCCATTGTCCCAAATCGTACACATTAGGAGAACCCTCCAAAGTCCTGGAGGCCATCCCAATAGTGTAGGTCTCCCGGGACAAACAAGGGCGGTCTGACACCAGCTGATCATCTACCTCCACTCATACCATAGATGGATGTCCGCAGAGAAGAAGATGGAACCAGACAGGACCCTAGGCCATAATCGGATCCATTGCTTTGGTTTACATGCATGTCTCCTCAAAAGCCTGGATTCCAATACCAGCATAGGGGGTTTCCTGAGGCACCCATCAGAACAATTCTCATCTCCACAAAAAAACCTGTGCATGGGAGCTATGTCAAAAGCGTAGGAGAATACTTCAGGGTCCTGGTGCCACCGCCCCATTCCAAGGCCCTCATGGACACAAACACACATTAGGCCCCATTCTCAGGAAAGTCCATTTCAACTCAGCCACCCCGGTTGCTCCCGCAGAGCCATCCGATCTCAACTGTCTTGTTGCTAGGAGACAATTGGAATGCGAGGCGGGCTTCCCTGGCATCCATCCTCGAACGGTGCTCTTGAGTCATTTCATATGGGATTTCCTGGAGCTGACGAAGAGTTCTCAATTGTCCCGCAAAAGGAATCCTTGAAGGGGGCATCCGACAGCTCCCAACGTGGGAAAAGCTCCATGGCCTTGAGATTCTGCTCCGTCCATGAAGGAGCAGTCATGCACAGAAACCCTAACCTGAGCCAACCTCTGATCCTCGCCGTGAGTTCAGATGCATGAGATATTGGTTCAGATCTGCAGGGGGTACCTGCCTTGGCCTCGGCCTGAAGCCCAAGTCTAGCTTGTGTTCTCAGACTTCTGTCCTCACACTCCTGGCCCAGACGACCTCAAGTTTGGCAATTCAAGACCCACAATGCAGCACTATGCCTGCTCTCTAGAAAAAATATCTTGCCAGGCACCGCAAATGAGGATCAACCTACACGGCACTCGTCTGTACCCAAATTATATAGTCTAACCTGGGCACTAATGCACTGTCTCACACAACCTGACCCCGAACCTCCTGACCAACACCTAGGCAGCTGACAGCACACTGAGCACATCAGACCCGCCATGGCCTTAGGTCGTCATCTCTTCCCAACTGCGGTTTTCAGGCTTCAGAACCTAGACCTTATCTCCAACCACTGCCCAGGGTTGAAAATGATGCAGAAATCAGAACACCTTCCCCATGGCAGGAGACCTTGTGATTGGCATGTTGTCCAAAGTTCAATGTAATTGAAACCAGTGTGACACATGAGGCCCCGCCCATGTTCGTGGGCCACATTGGTCAAAAACACACATTGTGACCCTCAGCCTGAGCCCAGTCCTCAAGTAAGGCCTCTCAGTGGCTGGATGAAGAGACAGCATATTGGGCCTGCCAGCCCCTAGGCCCCAATTTTTAACCATAGTTTGGGTTGTCCCTTCACTCTTCCCCAGTGCTCTGCTTTGGAATACGTCTTTGGTTGGGACACTTGAGGTAACAAACCTGAAAGGAGACCTCCCATCACACAGACAGACAAAAAACAATTGGGACCTAGCCAAATCCATAGAGAGGAAGATTCGTCATGGCCCATGAGGCCTCTTCACATACCACAGACATCGTTGATACAAAATCCATAGACAAAAACCCGAGCAAGCTCCTCAGTCTTGCTCTTTCTTCATATCCTGAAGAGTTCTTATCATGGTTTGTAGATTGTACCTGCCATACCTACGTCCCCAAACCTAAGCGGAGTTGGTGTTTTCAGACTTCTGTCCTCAAAGTCTTGGGCCACACACCCTCCAGGCTGGTCCCCTGGAGTCACACATTAGGACTGTGCCTACGCCATGCATGGGAATTTTGCCCATTCCATTGTCCCATATCGTACAAATTAGTAGAACCCTCCAAAGTTCCTGAGGCCATCCGAATAGTGTAGGTCTCCCTGGACAAACAGGGGTGGTCTGACAACAGCTGAGCACCTACCTCCACTCATAACATAGATGGATGTCCCCAGAGAAGAAGATGGAACAAGACAGGACCCTAGGCCATAATCGGATCCATTGCTTTGGTTTACAGGCTTGTCTCCTCAAAAGCCTGGATTCCAATACCAGCATAGGGGGTATCCTGAGGCACCCATCAGAATAAATCTCGTCTCCACAAGGAAACTTGTGCATGGATCCTATGTCAAAAGCTTAGGAGAATACTTCAGGGTCCTGGTGCCACCGCCCCATTCCAAGACCCTCATGGACACAAACACACATTAGGCCCCATCGTCAAAAAGTCCAATTCAACTCAGCAACCCCGGTTGCTCTCCCAGAGCCTTCAGATCTCAACTGTCTTGTTGCTAGGAGACAATTGGCATGCAAGGCGGGCTTCCCTGGCATCCATCCTCGAACCGTGCTCTGGAGTCATTCCATATGGGATGACCTTGAGCTGCCCAACAGGTCTCAATTGTCCCGCAGAAGGAATCCGTGAATGGGGCATCCCACAACTCCCAACGTGGGAAAACCTCCATGGACTTGAGATACCGCTCCATTCATGGAGGGGCAGTCATTTACAGAAACTCCAACCTGAGCCAACGTCTGATCCTCGCCGTGACTTCAGATGCATGACATATGGTTCAGATCTCCAGGGGGTACCTGCCTTGCCCTCGACCTGAAGTCCAAGTCTAGCTTGTGTTCTCAGACTTCTGTCCTCACACTCCTGGCCCAGAAGCCCTCAAGTTTGGCATTCCGGACCCAAAATGCAGCACTCTGCCTGCACTCTAGAAAAAATATCTTGACGAATGAGCTGCCCAGGCACCTCAAATGCGAATCAACCTACACGGCACTCGACTGTACCCACATTATATAGTCTAACCTGGGCACTAATGCACTGTCTGACAAATCTGAGCACGAACCTCCTGACTAACACCCAGGCAGCTGACCGCACAATGAGAACATCAGACCCGCCATGGCCTTAGGTCGTCATCTCTTCCCAATTGCGGTTTTCAGGCTTCAGAACCTAGACCTTATCTCCAACCAATGCCAAGGGTTGAAAATGATGCAGAAATCAGAACTCCTTCCCCATGGCAAGAGACATTGTGATTGGCATGTTGTCCAAATTTCAGTGTAGTTGAAACCAGTGTGGCCCATGAGGCCCCGCCCATGCTCGTGGGCCACATTGGTCACAAACACACATTGTGACCCTCAGCCTGTACCCAGTCCTCAAAAAAGGCCACTCAGTGGCTGGATGAAGAGACAGCATATTGGGCCTGCCATGCCAAAGGCCCCAATTTTTAACCATAGAATGGGTTGTCCCTTCACTCTTCCCGAGGGTTCTGCTTTGGAATTCGTCTTTGGTTGGGACACCTGAGGTAACAAACCTGAAAGGAGACCTCCCATCCAATAGATTGACAAAAAACAATTGGGACCAGGCCAAATCCACAGAGAGAAAGATTCGTCCATGGACCATGAGGCCTCTCCACTTTCGACGGCCATCGTTGATACAAAATCCAGAGACAAAAGCCTGAGCAAGCGCCTCAGACTCGCTGTTTCTTCATATCCTGAAGAGTTCTTCTCATGGTTTGTAGATTGGGCCTGCCATACCTACATCCCCAAACCTAAGCTGAGTTTGTGTTTTCAGACTTCTGTCCTCAAAGTCTTGGGCCACACACCCTCCAGGCTGGGGCCCCTGGAGCCACACATTAGGACTGTGTCCACCCAATCAATGGGAATTCTGCCCATTCCATTGTCAAAAATCGTACAAATTAGGAGAACCCTCCAAAGTCCCCGAGGCCATCCCAATAGTGTAGGTCTCTCGGGACAATTAAGGGCTGTCTGACACCAGCTGAGCATCTACCTCCCTCATACCATAGATGGAAGTTCCCAGAGAAAAAGATGGAACCAGACAGGACCCTAGGCCATAATCGGATCCATTGCTTTGGTTTACTGGCATGTCTCCTCAAAAGCCTGGATTCCAAGACCAGCATTGGGCGTTTCCTGAGGCACCCATCAGAACAAATCTCGTCTCCACAAGGAAACTTGTGCATGGGAGCTATGTCAAAAGCTTAGGAGAATACTTCAGGTTCCCGGTGCCACTGCCCCATTTCAAGGCACGCATGGACACAAACACACATTAGGCCCCATCCTCGGGAAAGTCCATTTCAACACAGCTGCCCCGATTGCTCCCGCAAAGCCACCAGATCTCAACGGTCTTGTTGCTAGGAGACAATTGGAATGCGAGGCGGGCTTCCCTGGCATCCATCCTCGAACAGTGCTCTGGAGTCATTCCATATGGGATGTCCTGGAGCTGCTCAACAGGTCTCAATTGTCCTGCAGATGGAATCCTTGAAGGGGGCATCCCACAACTCCCAAATGGGAAAACCTCCATGGACTTGAATTCCGATCCATTCATGAAGGGGCAGTCATGCACAGAAGCACCAACCTGAGCCAACGTCTGATCCTCGCCATGACTTAAGATGCATGAGAAATTGGTTCAGATCTGCAGGGTGTACAGGCCGTGTCCTCGGCCAGAAGCCCAAGTCTAGCTTGTGTTCTCAGACTTCTGTCCTCACACTCATGGTCCAGAGCCCTCACGTTTGGCATTTCCGGACCCACAATGCAGCACTCTGCCTGCACTTTAGAAAAAATATATTGCCTAATGAGCTGTCCAGGCACCACAAATGAGGATAAACCTACACGGCACTCGACTGTACCTAAATTATAGAGTCTAACATGGGCACTAATGCACTGTCTGACACAACCTGAGCCCGAAACTCCTGACCAACACCCAGGAAGCTGACTGCATACTGAGCACATCAGACCCGCCATGGCCTTAGTTTGTCATCTCTTCCCAACTGTGGTTTTCATGCTTCAGAACCTAGACCTTATCTCCAACCACTCCCCAGGTTTGAAAATGATGCAGAAATCACAAATCCTTTCCCATGGCAAGAGACCTTGTGATTGGCATGTTGTCCAAAGTTCAGTGTAGTTGAAACCAGTGTGGCCCATGAGGCCTTGCCCATGCTCGCGGGCCACATTGGTCACAAACACACATTGTGAACCTCAGATTGAGCCCAGTCCTCAAGTAAGGCCTCTCAGTGCCTGGATGAAGATACAGCATATTGGGCCTACAATGCCACTAGGCCCCAGTTTTTAACCATATTTTCGGTTGTCCCTTTACTCATCCCCAGTGCTCTGCTTTGGAATTCCTCTTTGGTTGGGACACCTGAGGTAATAAACCTGAAAGGAGACCTCCCATCCCACAGATTGACGGAAAGCAATCGGACCGGGCAAAATCCACAGAGAGGAAATTCGTCAATGGCCATTGAGGCCTCCCCACATTTCACGCCTATCGTTGATACAAAATCCAGAGACAAAAGCCTGAGCAAGCGCCTCAGACTCGCTCTTTCTTCATATCCTGAAGAGTTCTTCTCATGGTTTGTAGATTGGGCCTGCCATACCTACATCCCCAAACCTAAGCTTAGTTTGTGTTTTCAGATTTCTGTCCTCAAATTCCTGGGCCACACACCCCCCAGGCTGAAGCCGCTGAAGCAACACATTTGGACTGTGCCTACCCAAACCATGGGAATTCTGCCCAATCCATTGTTCAAATCGTACAAATTAGGAGAACCCTCCAAAGTCCCCGAGGCCATCCCAATAGTGTAGGTCTCCCGGGACAAACAAGGGCGGTCTGACACCAACTGAATCTACCTCCATTCATACCATAGATGGATGACTGCAGAGAAGAAGATTGAACCAGACAGGACCCTAGGCCATAATCGGATCCATTGCTTTGGTTTACAGACATGTCTCCTCAAAAGCCTGGATTCCAATACCAACATTGGGCATTTCCTGAGGCACCCATCAGAACAAATCTCGTCTCCACAAAGAATCTTCTGCATGGGACCTATGTCAATATCTTAGGAGAATACTTCAGATTCCCGGTGCAACCGACCCATTCCAAGGCCCTCATGGACACAAACACACATTAGGCCCCATCCTCGGGAAAGTCCATTTCAACACCGCTGCCCCGATTGCTCCCAAAGAGCCATCAGATCTCAACTGTATTGTTGCTCAGAGACAATTGGAATGAGAGGCTGGCTTCCCTGGCATCCATCCTCGAACTGTGCTCTGGAGTCATTCCATATGGGATGTCATGGAGCTGCCGAACAGGTCTCAATTGTCCTGCAGAAGGAATCCTTGAAGGGGTCTTCTCACAATTCCCAAAGTGGGAAAACCTCCATGGCCTTTAGATTCCGCTCCGTTCATGAAGGGGCAGTCATGCACAGAAACTCCAAACTGAGCCAACGTCTGATCCTCGCCATGACTTCAGATGCATGAGAGATTGGTTCAGATCTGCAGGGGGGACCTGCCGTGACCTCGGCGTGAAGCCCAAGTCTAGCTTGTGTTCTCAGACTTCTGTCCTCACATTCCTGGTCCAGAAGCCCTCACGTTTGGCATTTCCGGACCCACAATGCAGCACTATGCCTGCCCTTTAGAAAAAATATCTTGCCTAATGACTGCCGAGGCATCACAAATGAGGATAAATCTACACGGCACTCGACTGAACCTAAATTATATAGTCTAACCTGGGCACTAATGCACTGTCCGAAGCAACCTGAGACCGAACCTCCTGACCAACACCCAGGCAGCTGACCGCACACTGAGCACATCAGACCCGCCATGGCCTTAGGTCGTCATCTCTTCCCAACTGCAGTTTTCATGCTTCAAAACCTAGACCTTATCTCCAAACACTGCCCAGGGTTGAAAATGATGCAGAAATCAGAACTCCTACTTCATGGCAAGAGACCTTGTGATTGGCATGTTGTCCAATGTTCAGTGTAGTTAAAACCAGTCTGGCCCATGAGGCCCTGCCCATGCTCACGGGCCGCATTGGTCACAAACACCATTGTGACCCTCAGCCTGAGCCCATTCCTCTAGTAAGGCCACTCAGTGGCTGAATGAAGACATAGCATATTGGGCCTGCCATGCCCCTAGGCCCCAATTTTTAACCATAGTTTGGGTTGTCCCTTCACTCATCCCCAGGTCTCTGCTTTGGAATTCCTCTTTGGTTGGGACACCTGAGGTAACAAACCTGACAGGAGACCCCCCAACCCACAGATTGACAGAAAGAAATTGGGACCGGGCCAAATCAACAAAGAGTAAGATTCGTCCATGGCCCAAGAGGCCTCCCCACATTCCACGCCCATATTTGAAACAATATCCTGAGACAAAAGCCTGAGCAAGTGCCTCAGACTCGCTCTTTCTTCATATCCTGAAGAGTTCTTCTCATGGTTTGTAGATCGGTCGTGCCATACCTACGTCCCCAAAACTAAGCCGAGTTTGTGTTTTCAGACAACTGTCCAAAAAGCTCAGGCCTACACATCCTACAGGCTCAGGCCCCTGGAGACAAACCTGAGGACTGTACTTGCCCTCTCCAAGGGAAATGTATGTGCCCATTCCAATGGCCACAACCCTACTAATAGGATAAACCTCCAAAGGCCCTGAGGCCCTCCCTATAGTTGTGGCTTCCCAGGACAAACAGGGGCAATCTGAGCCCATCGGAGCACCAACCTGCACTCAGACCCGTAGACTGATGTCCCCAGAGGTAAAAACAAAAACAAACAGGCCCTTAGGCACTAATCGGATCCATTTCTTTGGTTTCCAGGCATCTATCCTCAGAGGCCTGGATTTCAATACCAGCATATGGCTGTTTCTTGACTCACCCATCAGAATAAATCTCATCTACACATGGGAAACATGCACGTTGGAGCTGTGTCAAAGCCTCTGTTTAGGAGAACTCTTCAGGGCCCCAGTGCTACCGCTTCATTCCAAGGGCTCCATAGACACAAACACATATTAGGACATATCCACTGGAGATTCCATTTCAACTCAGCCTCCTCGGTTGCTCCCCCACATCCAGCAGATCTAACCTGTCTTGTTGCTTGGAGAAAATTGGAATGCGAGGTGGGCTACCCAGCCATCCATCCTTAGAACCCTGCTCGGAATCGTTGGCCTGGAGCCAACCAACAGGTCTCAATTGTCCTGCAGAAGAATCTTTGCAGTTTGGAGCTTCTCACAACGTCCATCGTGGAAAAATCCCCATGGCCTCTGATTCAACCCCCATTCAAGAAGGGGCCATCCGGGACAGAAAGTCCAACCTGAGCGATCTTCTGATCCTTGCCCTGACATCAGATGCACGAGATCTCGATGGAAGTCTGTAGATTGTGCCTGCCATATCCTCACACAGAAACCTAGGCCTAGCTTGGCTTCTCAGACTTCAGTCCTCAGACTACTGACCCACAAGCCCTCCAGTTTGGCAATCCAGAACTACAATGCCGCACTCTGCCTGCCCTCCAGAAGAAAAACATTGCCTTCTGGTGCTACCCAGAAACTCCAAATGACGATCAACCTGCACGCCATTCGGCTGTACCCCAAATATATAGGCTGACCTGTGCACTATTGCCCTTTCTGACCCAGCCTGAGCCTGGACCTCCTGGCCCCACCCAGACAGCTGCACTACAATGAGCACATCGGAACTGCCATGGCCTTAGGTTTTCATCTCTTCTCAACCTCGTTTTCCAGGCTTCAGAACCTAGACCTGATCTCCAAACACTGCAATGGTTTGAAAATGAGGCAGAAATCAGAACTCTTTCCCCATGGCAAGAAACCTTGTGGTAGGCATGTGTTCCAACGTTCAGTGTAGTAGAAACCAGTGTGGCCCATGTGGCCCCGCCCATGCTTGCGGGCCACATTGGTCACAAACACACATTGTGACCCTCAGCCTGAGCCCAGGCTTCACGTAAAGCCTCTCAGTGGCTGGATGAAGAGACAGCATATTGGGCCTGCCATGCCCCTAGGCCCCAATTTTTAAGCATAGTTCGGGTTGTCCCTTCACTCTTCCCCAGCGCTCTGCTTTGGAATTCCTCTTTTGGTGGGACACCTGAGGTAACAAACCTGAAAGGAGTCCTCCCATCCCACAGATTGACGAAAAACAATTGGGATCGGGCCAAATCCACAGAGAGAACGATTCGTCCAGGGCCCATGAGGCTTCCCCAACATTCCACGGCCATCGCTGATACAAAATCCAGAGACAAAAGCCTGAGCAAGCGACTCAGACTCGCTCAGTCCTCATATTCTGAAGAGTTCTTCTCATGGTTTGTAGATCGGGCGTGCCATACCTACGTCCCCAAACCTAAGCTGAGTTTGTGTTTTCAGACTTCTGTCCTCAAACTCCTGGGCCACACTCCCTCCAGGCTGGGGCCCCTGGAGCCACACATTAGGACTGCACCCACCCAATCCATGGGAATTCTGCCCATTCCATTGTCAAAAATCGTACAAATTAGAAGAACCCACCAAAGTCCCTGAGGCCATCCCAATAGTGTAGGTCGCCGGGACAAAAAAGGGCATTTGATACCAGCTGAGCATCTACCTCCACTCATACCATAGATGGATGTCCCCAGACAAGAAGATTGAACCAGACAGGACCCTAGGCCATAACAGGATCCATTGCTTTGGGTTACAGGCATGTCTCCTCAAAAGCCTGGGTTCCAATACCTGCAGAGAGGATTTCCTGAGGCACCCATCAGAACAAATCTCGTCTCCACAAGCAAACTTGCGCATGGAAGCTATGTGAAAAGCTTAGGAGAATACTTCAGGGTTTCGGTGCCACCGCCCCATTCCAAGGCCCTCATGGACACAAACACACATTAGGACCCTTCCTCAGGAAAGTCTATTTCAACTCAGCCACCCCGGTTGCTCCCGAAGATCCATTGGATCTAAACTGTCGTGTTGTGAGGAGACAATTGGAATGCGAGGCGGACGTCCCAGGCAACCATCCTCGATTGTTGCTCTGGAGTCATTCCATATGGGATGTTCTGGAGCTGTCCATCAGGTCAATTGTCCCGCAGAAGGAATCCTTGAAGGTGGGATCCCACATCGCCCAACGTGGAAAACCTCCATGGCCTCGAGATTCCGCTCCCTTCATGAAGGGGCCGTCATGCACAGAAACTGCAACCTGAGCAACGTCTGATCCTCGCCCTGACTTCAGATGCATGAGATATTGGTTCAGAATTGCAGGGGGTACCTGCCGTGCCCTCACCCTGAATCCGAAGTCTAGCTTGTGTTCTCAGTCTTCCATCCTCACTATCCTGGCCCCGAAGCCCTCACGTTTGGCAATTCCGGACCGACAATGAAGCACTCTGCCTGCCCTCTAGAAAAAATATATTGCATAATGAGCTGCCCAGGCCGCTTAAATGAGGATCAACCTACACGGCACTCGAAGTACCCAAGTTATATAGTCTAACCTGGGCACTAATGCACTGTCTGACACAATCTGAGCCCGGACCTTCTGACCAACACCCAGACAGCTGACGGCACACTGAGCACATCAGACCCTCCATGGCTGTAGTTCATCATCTCTTCCCTATCTAAGTTTTCATGCTTCAGAACCTAGACCTTATCTCCAATCACAGCCCAGGGGTGCCTGTGATGCAGAAATCAGAACTCTTCCTGACCCGTGGCAAGAAACCTTGTGGTTGGCATTTTGTCCAACGTTCAGTGTAGGAGAAAACAGCATTCACCCTGAGGCCCCGCCCATTCTTGAGTGCGACGAGAGCATAAACACGCATTGTGACCTCAGCGTGAGTCCTGTCCTCTAGTAAGTCCTCTGGTGGCTGGACCATTAGATGTCATAATGGGCTTGACATGTCCCTAGGCCCCAATTTTAAACCAGATTTCTGGTTGTCCAGTCGCCCCTCCCCAGGGCTCTACTCTGGAATCCCTCATTTGGTGGGACATCTGAGGTTGAAAAACAAAACGGAACAAATCAACAACAACAAAAAAACGGACTTCTTCCATCCTCAGAATGACCCCAAACTCATTGGACTGGGCCGAGGCCCCAGAGAGTAAGTCTCATCCATTTCCCATGAAGTCACCCGGAAATTTTACGACCATGAGTTACACGATATCCAGAGACAAAAACTTGAGCAATAGCCTCACACTCGCCCTTTTTTCATATCCTGAAGAATTCTCCTCATGGTCTGTAGATCAGTCCTGCCATAACTATGACCAGAAACATAAGCCGAGTTTGTGTTTTCAGACAACTGTCCAAACAGCTCTGGCCTACACACCCTACAGGCTCAGGCCCCTGGAGCCAAACCTGAGGACTGTACTTGCCCTCTCCAAGGGAAATGTATGTGCCCACTCCAATGGCCACAACCCTACTAATAGGATAAACCTCCAAAGGCCCTGAGGCCATCCCAATAGTTGTGGCTTCCCAGGACAAACAGGGGCAATCTGAGCCCATCGGAGCACCAACCTGCACTCAGACCCGTAGACTGATATCCCCAGAGATAAAAACAGAAACGAACAGGCCCTTAGGCACTAATCGGATCCATTGCTTTGGTTTCCAGGCATCTCTCCTCAGAGGCCTGGAATTCAATACCAGCTTATGGCTGTTTCTTGACTCACCCATCAGAGCAAATCTCATCTACACATGGGAAACATGCACGTTGGAGCTGTGTCAAAGCCTCTGTTTAGGAGAACCCTTCAGGGCCCCAGTGCCACCGCTTCATTCCAAGGGCTCCATAGACAAAAACACATATTAGGACATATCCACTGGAGATTCCATTTCAACTCAGCCTCCTCGGTTGCTCCCGCACATCCAGCAGATCTAACCTGTCTTGTTGCTTGGAGACAATTGGAATGCGAGGTGGGCTACCCAGCCATCCATCCTTAGAACCCTGCTCGGAATCGTTGGCCTGGAGCCAACCAACAGGTCTCAATGTCCTGCAGAAGAATCTTTGCAATTTGGAGCTTCTCACAACTCCCATCTTGGGAAAACCCCCATGGCCTCTTGATCCAACCCCCCTTCAAGAACGGGCCATCAGGGACAGAAAGTCCAACCTGAGCGATCGTCTGATCCTTGCCCTGACTTCAGATGCACAAGATCTCGATGGAGGTCTGTAGATTGTGCCTGCCATATCCTCACCCAGAAACCTAGGCCTAGCTTGGCTTCTCAGACTTCCGTCCTCAGAGTACTGGCCCACAAGCCTTCCAGTTTTGCAATCCAGAACTACAATGCCGCACTCTGCCTGCCCTCCAGAAGAAAAACAATGCCCTCTGGGGCTACCCAGAAACCCCAAATGAGGATCAACCTGCACGCAATTCGGCTGTACCCCAAATATATAGGCTGACCTGGGCACTATTGCCCTTTCTGACCCAGCCTGAGCCTGGAACTCCTGGCCCCGCCCAGACAGCTGGCCTCACACTGAGCACATCGGACCCGCCATGGCCTTAGTTTGTCATCTCCTCTCAACCTCGGTTTTTAGGCTTCAGAACCTGGACTTGATCCCCAATAACTGCCCTGTTTGAAATTGAGGCAGATATCAGAACTCTTTCCCCATGGCAAGAAACCTTGTGGTAGTCATGTGTTCCAACGTTCAGTGTAGTAGAAACCAGTGTGGCCCATGAGGCCCCGCCCATGATTGTGGGCCACATTGGTCACAAACACACATTGTGACCCTCAGCCTGAGCCCAGGCTTCACATAAGGCCTCTCAGTGGCTGGATGAAGAGACAGCATATTGGGCCTTCCATGCCCCTAGGCCCCAATTTTTAACCATAGTTCGGGTTGTCCCTTCACTCTTCCCCAGGGCTCTGCTTTGGAATTCCTCTTTTGGTGGGACACCTGAGGTAACAAACCTGAAAGGAGTCCTCCCATCCCACAGATTGACGAAAAACAATTGGGATCGGGCCAAATCCACAGAGAGAAAGATTCGTCCAGGGCCCATGAGGCTTCCCCAACATTCCACGGCCATCGCTGATACAAAATCCAGAGACAAAAGCCTGAGCAAGCGCATCAGACTCACTCATTCTTCATATTCTAGAGATCTTCTCATGGTTTGTAGATCGGGCGTGCCATACCTACGTCCCCAAACCTAAGCTGAGTTTGTGTTTTCAGACTTCTGTCCTCAAAGTCCTGGGCCACACTCCCTCCAGGCTGGGGCCCTGGAGCCACACATTAGGACTGCGCCCACCCAATCCATGGGAATTCTGCCCATTCCATTGTCAAAAATCGTACAAATTAGGAGAACCCACCAAAGTCCCTGAGGCCATCCCAGTAGTGTAGTTAGCCGGGACAAAAAAGGGCGGTTGATACCAGCTGAGCATCTACCTCCACTCATACCATAGATGGATGTCCCCAGAGAAGAAGATTGAACCAGACAGGACCCGAGGCCATTATCGGATCCATTGCTTTGGTTTACAGGCATGTCTCCTCAAAAGCCTGGGTTCCAATATCAGCAGAGAGGATTTCCTGAGGCACCCATCAGAACAAATCTCATCTCCACAAGGAAATTTGTGCATGGGAGCTATGTCAAAAGCTTAGGAGAATACTTCAGGGTCCCGGTGCCATCGCCCCATTCCAAGGCCCTCATGGACACAAACACACATTAGGACCCATCCTCAGGAAAGTCCATTTCAACTCAGCCACCCCGGTTGCTCCCGCAGATCCATTGGATCTAAACTGTCTTGTCGCGAGGAGACAACTGGAATGCGAGGCGGACGTCCCAGGCAACCATCCTCGAATGGTGCTCTGGAGTCATTCCATATGGGATGTTCTGGAGCTGTCCAACAGGTCTCAATTGTCCCACAGAAGGAATCCTTGAAGGGGGGATCCCACATCTCTCAACGTGGAAAACCTCCATGGCCTCGAGATTCCGCTCCCTTCATGAAGGGGCCGTCATGCACAGAAACTGCAACATGAGCAACGTCTGAACCTCGCCCTGACTTCAGATGCATGAGATATTGGTTTAGAATTGCAGGGGGTACCTGCCGTGCCCTCACCCTGAATCCGAAGTCTAGCTTGTGTTCTCATGCTTCCGTCCTCACTCTCCTGGCCCCGAAGCCCTCAAGTTTGGAAATTCCATACCGATAATGAAGCACTCTGCCTGCCCTCTAGGAAAAATATATTGCCTAATGAGCTGCCCAGGCAGCTTAAATGAGGATCAACCTACACGGCACTCGAATGTACCCAAGTTATATAGTCTAACCTGGGCACTAATGCACTGTCTGACAAAACCTGAGCCTGGACCTCCTGACCAACACCCAGACAGCTGATGGCACACTGAGCACATCAGACCCGCCATGGCCTTAGTTCACCCTCTCTTCCCAACGTCAGTTTTCAGGCTTCAGAACCTAGACCTTATCTCCAATCACTGCCCAGGGGTGACTGTGATGCAGAAATCAGAACTCTTCCTGACCCATGGCAAGAAACCTTGTGGTTGGCATGTTGTCCAACGTTAAGTGTAGGAGAAAACAGCATTCACCCTGAGGCCCCGCCCATTCTTGAGTGCGACGAGAGCATAAGCACTCATTGTGACCTCAGCGTGAGTCCTGTCCTCTAGTAAGTCCTCTCGGTGGCTGGACCATTAGATGTCATAATGGGCTTGACATGTCCCTAGGCCCCAATTTTTAACCAGATTTCTGGTTGTCCAGTCGCCCCTCCCCAGGGCTCTACTCTGGAATCCCTCATTTGGTGGGACATCTGAGGTTGAAAAACAAAACGAAACAAATCAACAACAACAAAACGGACTTCTTCCAACCTCAGAATGACCCCAAACTCTTTGGACGGGGCCGAGCCCCCAGAGAGTACGTCTCGTCCATTTCCCATGAAGTCACGCGGAAATTTTACAACCATGAGTGACACGATATCCAGAAACAAAAACTTGAGCAAGAGCCTCACACTCGCTCTTTTTTCATATCCTGAAGAGTTCTCCTCATGGTCTGTAGATCAGTCCTGCCATACCTATGACCCGAAACATAAGCCGAGTTTGTGTTTTCAGACAACTGTCCAAACAGCTTGGCTTAAACACCCTACAGGCTCATGCCCCTGAAGACAAACCTGAGGACTGTACTTGGCCTCTCCAAGGGAAATGTATGTGCCCATTCCAATGGCCTAACCCTACTAATAGGATAAACCTCCAAAGGCCCTGAGGCCATCCCAATAGTTGTGGCTTCCCAGGACAAACAGGGGCAATCTGAGTCCATCTGAGCACCAACCTGCACTCAGACCCATAGACTGATGTCCCCAGAGGTAAAAACAAAAACGAACAGGCCCTTAGGCACTAATCGGATCCATTGCTTTGGTTTCCAGGCATCTCTCCTCAGAGGCCTGGATTTCAATACCAGCATATGGCTGTTTCTTGACTCACCCATCAGAATAAATCTCATCTACACATGGAAAACATGCACGTTGGAGCTATGTCAAAGCCTCTGTTTAGGAGAACCCTTCAGGGCCCCAGTGCCACCGCTTCATTCCAAGGGCTCCATAGACACAAACATATATTAGGACATATCCACTGGAGATTCCATTTCAACCCAGCCTCCTCGGTTGCTCCCCCACATCCAGCAGATCTAACCTGTCTTGTTGCTTGGAGACAATTGGAATTGCAGGTGGGCTACGCAGCCATCCATCCTTAGAACCCTGCTCGGAATCGTTGGCCTGGAGCCAACCAACAGGTCTCAATTGTCCTGCAGAAGAATCTTTGCAGTTTGGAGCTTCTCACAACTCCCATCTTGGGAAAACCCCCATGGCCTCGTGATCCAACACCCCTTCAAGAAGGGGCCATCAGGGACAGAAAGTCCAACCTGAGCTATCGTGTGATCCTTGCCCTGACTTCAGATGCACGAGATCTCGATTGAGGTCTGTAGATTGTGCCTGCCATATCCTCACCCAGAAACCTAGGCCTAGCTTGGCTTCTCAGACTACCGTCCTCAGACTACTGACCCACAAGCCCTCCAGTTTGGCAATCCAGAACTACAATGTCGCACTCTGCCTGCCTCCAGAAGAAAAACATGGCCCTCTTGGGCCACCCAGAAACCACAAATGAGGATCAACCTGCACGCCATTCGGCTGTACCCCAAATATATAGGCTGACCTGGGCACTATTGCCCTTTCTGACCCAGCCTGAGACTGGACCTCCTGGCCCCACCCAGACAGCTGGCCTCACACTGAGCTCATCGGACCCGCCATGGCCTTAGGTTGTCATCTCTTCTCAACCTCGGTTTCCAGGCTTCAGAACCTAGAACTTATCCCCAATCACTGCCCTGGTTTGAAAATGAGGCAGAAATCAGAACTCTTTCCCCATGGCAAGAAACCTTGTGGTTGGCATGTGGTCCAACGTTCAGTGTAGTAGAAACCAGTGTGGCCCATGAGGCCCCGCCCACGCTTGCGGGCCACATTGGTCACAAACACACATTGTGACCCTCAGCCTGAGCCCAGGCTTCACGTAAGGCCTCTCAGTGGCTGGATGAAGAGAAAGCATATTGGGCCTGACATGCCCCTAGGCCCCAATTTTTAACAATATTTGGGTTGTCCCTTCACTCTTCTCCAGGGCTCTGCTTTGGAATTCTTCTTTGGTTGGGACACTTGAGGTAACAAACCTGAGAGGAGACCTCCCATCCCACAATTGACAGAAAGAAATTGGGCCTGGGCCAAATCCACAGAGAGGAAGATTCGTCCATGGCCCATGAAGCCTCCCCACATTCCACGCCCATCTTTGATACAAAATCCAGAGACAAAAGCCTGAGCAAGCGCCTCAGACTCGCTCTTTCTTCATATCCTGAAGAGTTCTTCTCATGGTTTGTAGATTGGGCCTGCCATACCTACGACCCCAAACCTAAGCTGAGTTTGTGTTTTCAGACTTCTGTCCTCAAAGTCCTGGCCCACACACCCTCCAGTTTGGGGCCCCTGGAGCCACACATTAGGACTGTGCCTACCCAATCCATGGGAATTCTGCCCATTCAATTGTCCAAAATCGTACAAATTAGGAGAACCCTCCAAATTCCCCGAGGCCATCCCAATAGTGTAGGTCTCCCGGGACAAACAAGGGCGGTCTGACACCAGCTGACCATCTACCTCCACTCATACTATAGATGGATGTCCCCAGAGAAGAAGATGGAACCATAAAGGATCCTAGGCCATAATTGGATCCATTGCTTTGGTGTACAGGCATGTCTCCTCAAAAGCTTGGATTCCAAGACCAGCATAGGGGGTTTCCTGAGGCACCCATCAGAACAAATCTGGTCTCCACAAGGAAACATGTGCATGGGACCTTTGTCAAAAGATAGGAGAATATTTCAGGGTCCCGGTACGACAGCCCCATTCCAAGGCCCTCATGGACACAGACACACATTAGGCCCCATCCTCGGGAAAGTCCATTTCAACTCTGTCGCCCTGATTGCTCCCGCAGAGCCATCAGATATCAACTGTCTTGTTGCTAGGAGACAATTGGAATGCGAGGCGGGCTTCCCTGGCTTCCATCTTTGAACGGTGCTCTGGAGTCATTCCATATGGGATGTCCTGAGCTGCCCAACAGGTCTCAATTGTCCCGCAGAAAGAATCCTTGAAGGGGGCAACCCAAGACTCCCAAAGTGGGAAAACCTCCATGGATTTGAGTTTCCGCTCCGTTCATGAAGGGGCAGTCATGCACAGGAACTGCAACCTGAGCCAATGTCTGATCCTCACCGTGACTTCAGATGCATGAGATATTGGTTCAGCTCTGCAGGGGGTACCTGCAGTGCCTTCGGCTTTAAGCCTAGTCTAGCTTGTGTTCTCAGAATTCTGTCCTCACACTCCTGGCCCAGAAGCCCTCAAGTTTGGCTATTCCGGACTCACAATGCAGCACTCTGCCTGCACTGTAGAAAAAATATATTGCCTAATGAATTGCCCAGGCATCTAATATGAGGATAAACCTACACGGCACTCGACTGTACCTAAATTATATAGTCTAACCTGGGCACTAATGCACTGTCTGACACAACCTGAACCCGAACCTCCTGACCAACACCCAGGCAGCTGACCGCACAGAGAGCACATAAAACCCGCCATGGCCTTAGGTCGTCATCTCTTCCAACTGCGGTTTTCAGGCTTCAGAACCTAGACCTTATCTCCAACCACTGCCCAGGGTTGAAAATGATGCAGAAATCAGAACTCCTTCCCCATGGCAACAGACCATGTGATTGGCATGTTGTCCAAAGTTCATTGTATTTGAAACCAGTGTGGCCCATGAGGCCCCGCCATGCTCGCGGGCCAGATGGTCACAAACACACATTGTGACCCTCAGCCTGAGCCCAGTCTTCAAGTAAGGCCTCTAAGTGCCTGGATGAAGAGACATCATATTGGGCCTGCCATGCACCTAGGCCCCAAAATTTAACCATAGTTTGGGTTTTCCCTTCACTCTGCCCCAGGGCTCTGCTTTGGAATTCCTCTTTTTTTGGGACACCTGAGGTGACAAACATGAGAGGAGACCTCCCATCCCACAGCTTGACGAAAAACAATTGGGACTGGGCCAAATCCACAGAGAGGAAGATTCGTCCATGGCCCATGAGGCCTTGCCACATTCCACAGCCATCGTTGATTCAAAATCCAGGGACAAAAGCCTGAACAAGCGCCTCAGATTCGCTCTTTCTTCATAACCTGAAGATTTCTTCTCATGGTTTGTAGATTGGGCCTGCCATACCTATGTCCGCAAAACAGAGCTGAGTTTGTGATTTCAGAATTCTGTCCTCAAAGTCCAGGGTCACACACCCTCCATCTGGGTCCCCTGGAGCAACACAGTAGGACTGTGCCTACCCAATCCATGGGAATTCTGCCCATTCCATTGTCAAAAATCGTACCAATTAGGAGAACCGTCCAAAGTCCCCGAGGCCATCCCATTAGGGTAGCTCTCTGTGGCCAAACAAGGCTGTCTGACAACAGCTGAGCATCTACCACCATCATACCATGGATGGATGTCCCCAGAGAAGAAGATTGAACCAGACAGGACCCTAGGACATAATCGGATCCATTGCTTTGGTTTACAGACATGTCTCCTCAAAAGCCTGGATTCCAATACCAGAATAGGGGGTTTCCTGAGGCACCCATCAGAACAAATCTCGTCTCCAAAAGGCAACTTGTGCATGGGAGCTATGTCAAAAGCTTAGGAGAATACTTCAGGGTCCCGGTGCCACCGCCCCATTCCAAGGCCCTCATGGACACAAACTCACATTAGGCCCCATCTCAGGAAAGTCCATTTCAAGTCAGACACCAGGTTCCTCCCGCAGAGCCATCCTATCTCAACTGTCTTGTTGCTAGGAGACAATTGGAATGCGAGGCGGGCTTCCCTGGCATCCATCCTCGAAAGGTGCTAAGGAGTCATTCAATATGGGATGTCCTCGAGCTGCCCAACAGGTCTCAATTGTCCCGCAGAAGAATCTTTGCAGTTTGGAGCTTCTCACAACTCCCATCGTGGGAAAACCCCCATGGCCTCATGATCCAACCCCCCTCCAAGAAGGGGCCATCAGGGACAGAAAGTCCAACCTGAGCGATCGTCTGATCCTTGCCCTGACTTCAGATGCATGAGATCTCGATGGAGGTCTGTAGATTGTGCCTGCCATATCCTCACCCAGAAACCTAGGCCTAGCTTGGCTTCTCAGACTTCCGTCCTCAGACTACCGACCAACAAGCCCTCCAGTTTGGCAATCCAGAACTACAATGCCGCACTCTGCCTGCCCTCCAGAAGAAAAACAATGCCCTCTGGGGCTACCCAGAAACCCCAAATGAGGATCTACATGCACGCCATTCGTGGGCATATACCCCAAATATATAGGCTGACCTGGGCACTATTACCCTTTCTGACCCAGCCTGAGCCTGGACCTCCTGGCCCCACCCAGACAGCTGGCCTCACACTGAGCACATCGGACCCGCCATGGCCTTAGGTTGTCATCTCTTCTCAACCTCGGTTTCCAGGCTTCAGAACCTAGACCTGATCCCCAATCACTGCCCTGGTTTGAAAATGAGGCAGAAATCAGAACTCTTTCCCCATGGCAAGAAACCTTGTGGTTGGCATGTGGTCCAACGTTCAGTGTAGTAGAAACCAGTGTGGCCCATGAGGCCCCGCCCATGCTTGCGGGCCACATTGGTCACAAACACACATTGTGACCCTCAGCCTGAGCCCAGGCTTCACGTAAGGCCTCTCAGTGGCTGGATGAAGAGAAAGCATATTGGGCCTGACATGCCCCTAGGCCCCAATTTTTAACCATATTTGGGTTGTCCCTTCACTCATCTCCAGGGCTCTGCTTTGGAATTCTTCTTTGGTTGGGACACCTGAGGTAACAAACCTGAGAGGAGACCTCCCATCCCACAATTGACAGAAAGAAATTGGGCCTGGGCCAAATCCACAGAGAGGAAGATTCGTCCATGGCCCATGAAGCCTCCCCACATTCCACGCCCATCTTTGATACAAAATCCAGAGACAAAAGCCTGAGCAAGCGCCTCAGACTCGCTCTTTCTTCATATCCTGAAGAGTTCTTCTCATGGTTTGTAGATTGGGCCTGCCATACCTACGACCCCAAACCTAAGCTGAGTTTGTGTTTTCAGACTTCTGTCCTCAAAGTCCTGGCCCACACACCCTCCAGTTTGGGGCCCCTGGAGCCACACATTAGGACTGTGCCTACCCAATCCATGGGAATTCTGCCCATTCAATTGTCCAAAATCGTACAAATTAGGAGAACCCTCCAAATTCCCCGAGGCCATCCCAATAGTGTAGGTCTCCCGGGACAAACAAGGGCGGTCTGACACCAGCTGACCATCTACCTCCACTCATACTATAGATGGATGTCCCCAGAGAAGAAGATGGAACCATAAAGGATCCTAGGCCATAATTGGATCCATTGCTTTGGTTTACAGGCATGTCTCCTCAAAAGCCTGGATTCCAAGACCAGCATAGGGGGTTTCCTGAGGCACCCATCAGAACAAATCTGGTCTCCACAAGGAAACATGTGCATGGGACCTTTGTCAAAAGATAGGAGAATACTTCAGGGTCCCGGTGCCACCGCCCCATTCCAAGGCCCTCATGGACACAGACACACATTAGGCCCCATCCTCGGGAAAGTCCATTTCAACTCTGTCGCCCTGATTGCTCCCGCAGAGCCATCAGATATCAACTGTCTTGTTGCTAGGAGACAATTGGAATGCGAGGCGGGCTTCCCTGGCTTCCATCTTTGAACGGTGCTCTGGAGTCATTCCATATGGGATGTCCTGAGCTGCCCAACAGGTCTCAATTGTCCCGCAGAAAGAATCCTTGAAGGGGGCATCCCAAGACTCCCGAAGTGGGAAAACCTCCATGGATTTGAGTTTCCGCTCCGTTCATGAAGGGGCAGTCATGCACAGGAACTGCAACCTGAGCCAATGTCTGATCCTCACCGTGACTTCAGATGCATGAGATATTGGTTCAGCTCTGCAGGGGGTACCTGCAGTGCCTTCGGCTTTAAGCCTAGTCTAGCTTGTGTTCTCAGAATTCTGTCCTCACACTCCTGGCCCAGAAGCCCTCAAGTTTGGCTATTCCGGACTCACAATGCAGCACTCTGCCTGCACTGTAGAAAAAATATATTGCCTAATGAATTGCCCAGGCATCTAATATGAGGATAAACCTACACGGCACTCGACTGTACCTAAATTATATAGTCTAACCTGGGCACTAATGCACTGTCTGACACAACCTGAACCCGAACCTCCTGACCAACACCCAGGCAGCTGACCGCACAGAGAGCACATAAAACCCGCCATGGCCTTAGGTCGTCATCTCTTCCAACTGCGGTTTTCAGGCTTCAGAACCTAGACCTTATCTCCAACCACTGCCCAGGGTTGAAAATGATGCAGAAATCAGAACTCCTTCCCCATGGCAACAGACCATGTGATTGGCATGTTGTCCAAAGTTCATTGTATTTGAAACCAGTGTGGCCCATGAGGCCCCGCCATGCTCGCGGGCCAGATGGTCACAAACACACATTGTGACCCTCAGCCTGAGCCCAGTCTTCAAGTAAGGCCTCTAAGTGCCTGGATGAAGAGACATCATATTGGGCCTGCCATGCACCTAGGCCCCAAAATTTAACCATAGTTTGGGTTTTCCCTTCACTCTGCCCCAGGGCTCTGCTTTGGAATTCCTCTTTTTTTGGGACACCTGAGGTGACAAACATGAGAGGAGACCTCCCATCCCACAGCTTGACGAAAAACAATTAGGACTGGGCCAAATCCACAGAGAGGAAGATTCGTCCATGGCCCATGAGGCCTTGCCACATTCCACAGCCATCGTTGATTCAAAATCCAGGGACAAAAGCCTGAACAAGCGCCTCAGACTCGCTCTTTCTTCATAACCTGAAGATTTCTTCTCATGGTTTGTAGATTGGGCCTGCCATACCTATGTCCGCAAAACAGAGCTGAGTTTGTGATTTCAGAATTCTGTCCTCAAAGTCCAGGGTCACACACCCTCCATCTGGGTCCCCTGGAGCAACACAGTAGGACTGTGCCTACCCAATCCATGGGAATTCTGCCCATTCCATTGTCAAAAACCGTACCAATTAGGAGAACCGTCCAAAGTCCCCGAGGCCATCCCATTAGGGTAGCTCTCTGTGGCCAAACAAGGCTGTCTGACAACAGCTGAGCATCTACCACCATCATACCATGGATGGATGTCCCCAGAGAAGAAGATTGAACCAGACAGGACCCTAGGACATAATCGGATCCATTGCTTTGGTTTACAGACATGTCTCCTCAAAAGCCTGGATTCCAATACCAGAATAGGGGGTTTCCTGAGGCACCCATCAGAACAAATCTCGTCTCCAAAAGGCAACTTGTGCATGGGAGCTATGTCAAAAGCTTAGGAGAATACTTCAGGGTCCCGGTGCCACCGCCCCATTCCAAGGCCCTCATGGACACAAACTCACATTAGGCCCCATCTCAGGAAAGTCCATTTCAAGTCAGACACCAGGTTCCTCCCGCAGAGCCATCCTATCTCAACTGTCTTGTTGCTAGGAGACAATTAGAATGCGAGGCGGGCTTCCCTGGCATCGATCCTCGAAAGGTGCTAAGGAGTCATTCAATATGGGATGTCCTCGAGCTGCCCAACAGGTCTCAATTGTCCCGCAGAAGAATCTTTGCAGTTTGGAGCTTCTCACAACTCCCATCGTGGGAAAACCCCCATGGCCTCGTGATCCAACCCCCCTCCAAGAAGGGGCCATCAGGGACAGAAAGTCCAACCTGAGCGATCGTCTGATCCTTGCCCTGACTTCAGATGCACGAGATCTCGATGGAGGTCTGTAGATTGTGCCTGCCATATCCTCACCCAGAAACCTAGGCATAGCTTGGCTTCTCAGACTTCCGTCCTCAGACTACCGACCAACAAGCCCTCCAGTTTGGCAATCCAGAACTACAATGCCGCACTCTGCCTGCCCTCCAGAAGAAAAACAATGCCCTCTGGGGCTACCCAGAAACCCCAAATGAGGATCTACATGCACGCCATTCGTGGGCATATACCCCAAATATATAGGCTGACCTGGGCACTATTACCCTTTCTGACCCAGCCTGAGCCTGGACCTCCTGGCCCCACCCAGACAGCTGGCCTCACACTGAGCACATCGGACCCGCCATGGCCTTAGGTTGTCATCTCTTCTCAACCTCGGTTTCCAGGCTTCAGAACCTAGACCTGATCCCCAATCACTGCCCTGGTTTGAAAATGAGGCAGAAATCAGAACTCTTTCCCCATGGCAAGAAACCTTGTGGTTGGCATGTGGTCCAACGTTCAGTGTAGTAGAAACCAGTGTGGCCCATGAGGCCCCGCCCATGCTTGCGGGCCACATTGGTCACAAACACACATTGTGACCCTCAGCCTGAGCCCAGGCTTCACGTAAGGCCTCTCAGTGGCTGGATGAAGAGAAAGCATATTGGGCCTGACATGCCCCTAGGCCCCAATTTTTAACCATATTTGGGTTGTCCCTTCACTCATCTCCAGGGCTCTGCTTTGGAATTCTTCTTTGGTTGGGACACCTGAGGTAACAAACCTGAGAGGAGACCTCCCATCCCACAATTGACAGAAAGAAATTGGGCCTGGGCCAAATCCACAGAGAGGAAGATTCGTCCATGGCCCATGAAGCCTCCCCACATTCCACGCCCATCTTTGATACAAAATCCAGAGACAAAAGCCTGAGCAAGCGCCTCAGACTCGCTCTTTCTTCATATCCTGAAGAGTTCTTCTCATGGTTTGTAGATTGGGCCTGCCATACCTACGACCCCAAACCTAAGCTGAGTTTGTGTTTTCAGACTTCTGTCCTCAAAGTCCTGGCCCACACACCCTCCAGTTTGGGGCCCCTGGAGCCACACATTAGGACTGTGCCTACCCAATCCATGGGAATTCTGCCCATTCAATTGTCCAAAATCGTACAAATTAGGAGAACCCTCCAAATTCCCCGAGGCCATCCCAATAGTGTAGGTCTCCCGGGACAAACAAGGGCGGTCTGACACCAGCTGACCATCTACCTCCACTCATACTATAGATGGATGTCCCCAGAGAAGAAGATGGAACCATAAAGGATCCTAGGCCATAATTGGATCCATTGCTTTGGTGTACAGGCATGTCTCCTCAAAAGCCTGGATTCCAAGACCAGCATAGGGGGTTTCCTGAGGCACCCATCAGAACAAATCTGGTCTCCACAAGGAAACATGTGCATGGGACCTTTGTCAAAAGATAGGAGAATACTTCAGGGTCCCGGTGCCACCGCCCCATTCCAAGGCCCTCATGGACACAGACACACATTAGGCCCCATCCTCGGGAAAGTCCATTTCAACTCTGTCGCCCTGATTGCTCCCGCAGAGCCATCAGATATCAACTGTCTTGTTGCTACTAGACAATTGGAATGCGAGGCGGGCTTCCCTGGCTTCCATCTTTGAACGGTGCTCTGGAGTCATTCCATATGGGATGTCCTGAGCTGCCCAACAGGTCTCAATTGTCCCGCAGAAAGAATCCTTGAAGGGGGCAACCCAAGACTCCCAAAGTGGGAAAACCTCCATGGATTTGAGTTTCCGCTCCGTTCATGAAGGGGCAGTCATGCACAGGAACTGCAACCTGAGCCAATGTCTGATCCTCACCGTGACTTCAGATGCATGAGATATTGGTTCAGCTCTGCAGGGGGTACCTGCAGTGCCTTCGGCTTTAAGCCTAGTCTAGCTTGTGTTCTCAGAATTCTGTCCTCACACTCCTGGCCCAGAAGCCCTCAAGTTTGGCTATTCCGGACTCACAATGCAGCACTCTGCCTGCACTGTAGAAAAAATATATTGCCTAATGAATTGCCCAGGCATCTAATATGAGGATAAACCTACACGGCACTCGACTGTACCTAAATTATATAGTCTAACCTGGGCACTAATGCACTGTCTGACACAACCTGAACCCGAACCTCCTGACCAACACCCAGGCAGCTGACCGCACAGAGAGCACATAAAACCCGCCATGGCCTTAGGTCGTCATCTCTTCCAACTGCGGTTTTCAGGCTTCAGAACCTAGACCTTATCTCCAACCACTGCCCAGGGTTGAAAATGATGCAGAAATCAGAACTCCTTCCCCATGGCAACAGACCATGTGATTGGCATGTTGTCCAAAGTTCATTGTATTTGAAACCAGTGTGGCCCATGAGGCCCCGCCATGCTCGCGGGCCAGATGGTCACAAACACACATTGTGACCCTCAGCCTGAGCCCAGTCTTCAAGTAAGGCCTCTAAGTGCCTGGATGAAGAGACATCATATTGGGCCTGCCATGCACCTAGGCCCCAAAATTTAACCATAGTTTGGGTTTTCCCTTCACTCTGCCCCAGGGCTCTGCTTTGGAATTCCTCTTTTTTTGGGACACCTGAGGTGACAAACATGAGAGGAGACCTCCCATCCCACAGCTTGACGAAAAACAATTGGGACTCGGCCAAATCCACAGAGAGGAAGATTCGTCCATGGCCCATGAGGCCTTGCCACATTCCACAGCCATCGTTGATTCAAAATCCAGGGACAAAAGCCTGAACAAGCGCCTCAGATTCGCTCTTTCTTCATAACCTGAAGATTTCTTCTCATGGTTTGTAGATTGGGCCTGCCATACCTATGTCCGCAAAACAGAGCTGAGTTTGTGATTTCAGAATTCTGTCCTCAAAGTCCAGGGTGACACACCCTCCATCTGGGTCCCCTGGAGCAACACAGTAGGACTGTGCCTACCCAATCCATGGGAATTCTGCCCATTCCATTGTCAAAAATCGTAACCAATTAGGAGAACCGTCCAAAGTCCCCGAGGCCATCCCATTAGGGTAGCTCTCTGTGGCCAAACAAGGCTGTCTGACAACAGCTGAGCATCTACCACCATCATACCATGGATGGATGTCCCCAGAGAAGAAGATTGAACCAGACAGGACCCTAGGACATAATCGGATCCATTGCTTTGGTTTACAGACATGTCTCCTCAAAAGCCTGGATTCCAATACCAGAATAGGGGGTTTCCTGAGGCACCCATCAGAACAAATCTCGTCTCCAAAAGGCAACTTGTGCATGGGAGCTATGTCAAAAGCTTAGGAGAATACTTCAGGGTCCCGGTGCCACCGCCCCATTCCAAGGCCCTCATGGACACAAACTCACATTAGGCCCCATCTCAGGAAAGTCCATTTCAAGTCAGACACCAGGTTCCTCCCGCAGAGCCATCCTATCTCAACTGTCTTGTTGCTAGGAGACAATTAGAATGCGAGGCGGGCTTCCCTGGCATCGATCCTCGAAAGGTGCTAAGGAGTCATTCAATATGGGATGTCCTCGAGCTGCCCAACAGGTCTCAATTGTCCCGCAGAAGAATCTTTGCAGTTTGGAGCTTCTCACAACTCCCATCGTGGGAAAACCCCCATGGCCTCGTGATCCAACCCCCCTCCAAGAAGGGGCCATCAGGGACAGAAAGTCCAACCTGAGCGATCGTCTGATCCTTGCCCTGACTTCAGATGCACGAGATCTCGATGGAGGTCTGTAGATTGTGCCTGCCATATCCTCACCCAGAAACCTAGGCCTAGCTTGGCTTCTCAGACTTCCGTCCTCAGACTACCGACCAACAAGCCCTCCAGTTTGGCAATCCAGAACTACAATGCCGCACTCTGCCTGCCCTCCAGAAGAAAAACAATGCCCTCTGGGGCTACCCAGAAACCCCAAATGAGGATCTACATGCACGCCATTCGTGGGCATATACCCCAAATATATAGGCTGACCTGGGCACTATTACCCTTTCTGACCCAGCCTGAGCCTGGACCTCCTGGCCCCACCCAGACAGCTGGCCTCACACTGAGCACATCGGACCCGCCATGGCCTTAGGTTGTCATCTCTTCTCAACCTCGGTTTCCAGGCTTCAGAACCTAGACCTGATCCCCAATCACTGCCCTGGTTTGAAAATGAGGCAGAAATCAGAACTCTTTCCCCATGGCAAGAAACCTTGTGGTTGGCATGTGGTCCAACGTTCAGTGTAGTAGAAACCAGTGTGGCCCATGAGGCCCCGCCCATGCTTGCGGGCCACATTGGTCACAAACACACATTGTGACCCTCAGCCTGAGCCCAGGCTTCACGTAAGGCCTCTCAGTGGCTGGATGAAGAGAAAGCATATTGGGCCTGACATGCCCCTAGGCCCCAATTTTTAACCATATTTGGGTTGTCCCTTCACTCATCTCCAGGGCTCTGCTTTGGAATTCTTCTTTGGTTGGGACACCTGAGGTAACAAACCTGAGAGGAGACCTCCCATCCCACAATTGACAGAAAGAAATTGGGCCTGGGCCAAATCCACAGAGAGGAAGATTCGTCCATGGCCCATGAAGCCTCCCCACATTCCACGCCCATCTTTGATACAAAATCCAGAGACAAAAGCCTGAGCAAGCGCCTCAGACTCGCTCTTTCTTCATATCCTGAAGAGTTCTTCTCATGGTTTGTAGATTGGGCCTGCCATACCTACGACCCCAAACCTAAGCTGAGTTTGTGTTTTCAGACTTCTGTCCTCAAAGTCCTGGCCCACACACCCTCCAGTTTGGGGCCCCTGGAGCCACACATTAGGACTGTGCCTACCCAATCCATGGGAATTCTGCCCATTCAATTGTCCAAAATCGTACAAATTAGGAGAACCCTCCAAATTCCCCGAGGCCATCCCAATAGTGTAGGTCTCCCGGGACAAACAAGGGCGGTCTGACACCAGCTGACCATCTACCTCCACTCATACTATAGATGGATGTCCCCAGAGAAGAAGATGGAACCATAAAGGATCCTAGGCCATAATTGGATCCATTGCTTTGGTTTACAGGCATGTCTCCTCAAAAGCCTGGATTCCAAGACCAGCATAGGGGGTTTCCTGAGGCACCCATCAGAACAAATCTGGTCTCCACAAGGAAACATGTGCATGGGACCTTTGTCAAAAGATAGGAGAATACTTCAGGGTCCCGGTGCCACCGCCCCATTCCAAGGCCCTCATGGACACAGACACACATTAGGCCCCATCCTCGGGAAAGTCCATTTCAACTCTGTCGCCCTGATTGCTCCCGCAGAGCCATCAGATATCAACTGTCTTGTTGCTAGGAGACAATTGGAATGCGAGGCGGGCTTCCCTGGCTTCCATCTTTGAACGGTGCTCTGGAGTCATTCCATATGGGATGTCCTGAGCTGCCCAACAGGTCTCAATTGTCCCGCAGAAAGAATCCTTGAAGGGGGCATCCCAAGACTCCCAAAGTGGGAAAACCTCCATGGATTTGAGTTTCCGCTCCGTTCATGAAGGGGCAGTCATGCACAGGAACTGCAACCTGAGCCAATGTCTGATCCTCACCGTGACTTCAGATGCATGAGATATTGGTTCAGCTCTGCAGGGGGTACCTGCAGTGCCTTCGGCTTTAAGCCTAGTCTAGCTTGTGTTCTCAGAATTCTGTCCTCACACTCCTGGCCCAGAAGCCCTCAAGTTTGGCTACTCCGGACTCACAATGCAGCACTCTGCCTGCACTGTAGAAAAAATATATTGCCTAATGAATTGCCCAGGCATCTAATATGAGGATAAACCTACACGGCACTCGACTGTACCTAAATTATATAGTCTAACCTGGGCACTAATGCACTGTCTGACACAACCTGAACCCGAACCTCCTGACCAACACCCAGGCAGCTGACCGCACAGAGAGCACATAAAACCCGCCATGGCCTTAGGTCGTCATCTCTTCCAACTGCGGTTTTCAGGCTTCAGAACCTAGACCTTATCTCCAACCACTGCCCAGGGTTGAAAATGATGCAGAAATCAGAACTCCTTCCCCATGGCAACAGACCATGTGATTGGCATGTTGTCCAAAGTTCATTGTATTTGAAACCAGTGTGGCCCATGAGGCCCCGCCATGCTCGCGGGCCAGATGGTCACAAACACACATTGTGACCCTCAGCCTGAGCCCAGTCTTCAAGTAAGGCCTCTAAGTGCCTGGATGAAGAGACATCATATTGGGCCTGCCATGCACCTAGGCCCCAAAATTTAACCATAGTTTGGGTTTTCCCTTCACTCTGCCCCAGGGCTCTGCTTTGGAATTCCTCTTTTTTTGGGACACCTGAGGTGACAAACATGAGAGGAGACCTCCCATCCCACAGCTTGACGAAAAACAATTGGGACTGGGCCAAATCCACAGAGAGGAAGATTCGTCCATGGCCCATGAGGCCTTGCCACATTCCACAGCCATCGTTGATTCAAAATCCAGGGACAAAAGCCTGAACAAGCGCCTCAGACTCGCTCTTTCTTCATAACCTGAAGATTTCTTCTCATGGTTTGTAGATTGGGCCTGCCATACCTATGTCCGCAAAACAGAGCTGAGTTTGTGATTTCAGAATTCTGTCCTCAAAGTCCAGGGTGACACACCCTCCATCTGGGTCCCCTGGAGCAACACAGTAGGACTGTGCCTACCCAATCCATGGGAATTCTGCCCATTCCATTGTCAAAAATCGTACCAATTAGGAGAACCATCCAAAGTCCCCGAGGCCATCCCATTAGGGTAGCTCTCTGTGGCCAAACAAGGCTGTCTGACAACAGCTGAGCATCTACCACCATCATACCATGGATGGATGTCCCCAGAGAAGAAGATTGAACCAGACAGGACCCTAGGACATAATCGGATCCATTGCTTTGGTTTACAGTCATGTCTCCTCAAAAGCCTGGATTCCAATACCAGAATAGGGGGTTTCCTGAGGCACCCATCAGAACAAATCTCATCTCCAAAAGGCAACTTGTGCATGGGAGCTATGCCAAAAGCTTAGGAGAATACTTCAGGGTCCCGGTGCCACCGCCCCATTCCAAGGCCCTCATGGACACAAACTCACATTAGGCCCCATCTCAGGAAAGTCCATTTCAAGTCAGACACCAGGTTCCTCTCGCAGAGCCATCCTATCTCAACTGTCTTGTTGCTAGGAGACAATTGGAATGCGAGGCGGGCTTCCCTGGCATCGATCCTCGAAAGGTGCTAAGGAGTCATTCAATATGGGATGTCCTCGAGCTGCCCAACAGGTCTCAATTGTCCCGCAGAAGAATCTTTGCAGTTTGGAGCTTCTCACAACTCCCATCGTGGGAAAACCCCCATGGCCTCGTGATCCAACCCCCCTCCAAGAAGGGGCCATCAGGGACAGAAAGTCCAACCTGAGCGATCATCTGATCCTTGCCCTGACTTCAGATGCACGAGATCTCGATGGAGGTCTGTAGATTGTGCCTGCCATATCCTCACCCAGAAACCTAGGCCTAGCTTGGCTTCTCAGACTTCCGTCCTCAGACTACTGACCCACAAGCCCTCCAGTTTGGCAATCCAGAACTACAATGCCGCACTCTGCCTGCCCTCCAGAAGAAAAACAATGCCCTCTGGGGCTACCCAGAAACCCCAAATGAGGATCAACCTGCACGCCATTCGGCTGTACCCCAAATATATAGGCTGACCTGGGCACTATTGCCCTTTCTGACCCAGCCTGAGCCTGGACCTCCTGGCCCCACCCAGACAGCTGGCCTCACACTGAGCACATTGGACCCGCCATGGCCTTAGGTTGTCATCTCTTCTCAACCTCGGTTTCCAGGCTTCAGAACCTAGACCTGATCCCCAATCACTGCCCTGGTTTGAAAATGAGGCAGAAATCAGAACTCTTTCCCCATGGCAAGAAACCTTGTGGTTGGCATGTGGTCCAACGTTCAGTGTAGTAGAAACCAGTGTGGCCCATGAGGCCCCGCCCATGCTTGCGGGCCACATTGGTCACAAACACACATTGTGACCCTCAGCCTGAGCCCAGGCTTCACGTAAGGCCTCTCAGTGGCTGGATGAAGAGAAAGCATATTGGGCCTGACATGCCCCTAGGCCCCAATTTTTAACCATATTTGGGTTGTCCCTTCACTCATCTCCAGGGCTCTGCTTTGGAATTCTTCTTTGGTTGGGACACCTGAGGTAACAAACCTGAGAGGAGACCTCCCATCCCACAATTGACAGAAAGAAATTGGGCCTGGGCCAAATCCACAGAGAGGAAGATTCGTCCATGGCCCATGAAGCCTCCCCACATTCCACGCCCATCTTTGATACAAAATCCAGAGACAAAAGCCTGAGCAAGCGCCTCAGACTCGCTCTTTCTTCATATCCTGAAGAGTTCTTCTCATGGTTTGTAGATTGGGCCTGCCATACCTACGACCCCAAACCTAAGCTGAGTTTGTGTTTTCAGACTTCTGTCCTCAAAGTCCTGGCCCACACACCCTCCAGTTTGGGGCCCCTGGAGCCACACATTAGGACTGTGCCTACCCAATCCATGGGAATTCTGCCCATTCAATTGTCCAAAATCGTACAAATTAGGAGAACCCTCCAAATTCCCCGAGGCCATCCCAATAGTGTAGGTCTCCCGGGACAAACAAGGGCGGTCTGACACCAGCTGACCATCTACCTCCACTCATACTATAGATGGATGTCCCCAGAGAAGAAGATGGAACCATAAAGGATCCTAGGCCATAATTGGATCCATTGCTTTGGTTTACAGGCATGTCTCCTCAAAAGCCTGGATTCCAAGACCAGCATAGGGGGTTTCCTGAGGCACCCATCAGAACAAATCTGGTCTCCACAAGGAAACATGTGCATGGGACCTTTGTCAAAAGATAGGAGAATACTTCAGGGTCCCGGTGCCACCGCCCCATTCCAAGGCCCTCATGGACACAGACACACATTAGGCCCCATCCTCGGGAAAGTCCATTTCAACTCTGTCGCCCTGATTGCTCCCGCAGAGCCATCAGATATCAACTGTCTTGTTGCTAGGAGACAATTGGAATGCGAGGCGGGCTTCCCTGGCTTCCATCTTTGAACGGTGCTCTGGAGTCATTCCATATGGGATGTCCTGAGCTGCCCAACAGGTCTCAATTGTCCCGCAGAAAGAATCCTTGAAGGGGGCATCCCAAGACTCCCAAAGTGGGAAAACCTCCATGGATTTGAGTTTCCGCTCCGTTCATGAAGGGGCAGTCATGCACAGGAACTGCAACCTGAGCCAATGTCTGATCCTCACCGTGACTTCAGATGCATGAGATATTGGTTCAGCTCTGCAGGGGGTACCTGCAGTGCCTTCGGCTTTAAGCCTAGTCTAGCTTGTGTTCTCAGAATTCTGTCCTCACACTCCTGGCCCAGAAGCCCTCAAGTTTGGCTATTCCGGACTCACAATGCAGCACTCTGCCTGCACTGTAGAAAAAATATATTGCCTAATGAATTGCCCAGGCATCTAATATGAGGATAAACCTACACGGCACTCGACTGTACCTAAATTATATAGTCTAACCTGGGCACTAATGCACTGTCTGACACAACCTGAACCCGAACCTCCTGACCAACACCCAGGCAGCTGACCGCACAGAGAGCACATAAAACCCGCCATGGCCTTAGGTCGTCATCTCTTCCAACTGCGGTTTTCAGGCTTCAGAACCTAGACCTTATCTCCAACCACTGCCCAGGGTTGAAAATGATGCAGAAATCAGAACTCCTTCCCCATGGCAACAGACCATGTGATTGGCATGTTGTCCAAAGTTCATTGTATTTGAAACCAGTGTGGCCCATGAGGCCCCGCCATGCTCGCGGGCCAGATGGTCACAAACACACATTGTGACCCTCAGCCTGAGCCCAGTCTTCAAGTAAGGCCTCTAAGTGCCTGGATGAAGAGACATCATATTGGGCCTGCCATGCACCTAGGCCCCAAAATTTAACCATAGTTTGGGTTTTCCCTTCACTCTGCCCCAGGGCTCTGCTTTGGAATTCCTCTTTTTTTGGGACACCTGAGGTGACAAACATGAGAGGAGACCTCCCATCCCACAGCTTGACGAAAAACAATTGGGACTCGGCCAAATCCACAGAGAGGAAGATTCGTCCATGGCCCATGAGGCCTTGCCACATTCCACAGCCATCGTTGATTCAAAATCCAGGGACAAAAGACTGAACAAGCGCCTCAGACTCGCTCTTTCTTCATAACCTGAAGATTTCTTCTCATGGTTTGTAGATTGGGCCTGCCATACCTATGTCCGCAAAACAGAGCTGAGTTTGTGATTTCAGAATTCTGTCCTCAAAGTCCAGGGTCACACACCCTCCATCTGGGTCCCCTGGAGCAACACAGTAGGACTGTGCCTACCCAATCCATGGGAATTCTGCCCATTCCATTGTCAAAAATCGTACCAATTAGGAGAACCATCCAAAGTCCCCGAGGCCATCCCATTAGGGTAGCTCTCTGTGGCCAAACAAGGCTGTCTGACAACAGCTGAGCATCTACCACCATCATACCATGGATGGATGTCCCCAGAGAAGAAGATTGAACCAGACAGGACCCTAGGACATAATCGGATCCATTGCTTTGGTTTACAGACATGTCTCCTCAAAAGCCTGGATTCCAATACCAGAATAGGGGGTTTCCTGAGGCACCCATCAGAACAAATCTCATCTCCAAAAGGCAACTTGTGCATGGGAGCTATGTCAAAAGCTTAGGAGAATACTTCAGGGTCCCGGTGCCACCGCCCCATTCCAAGGCCCTCATGGACACAAACTCACATTAGGCCCCATCCTCAGGAAAGTCCATTTCAAGTCAGACACCAGGTTCCTCCCGCAGAGCCATCCTATCTCAACTGTCTTGTTGCTAGGAGACAATTGAAATGCGAGGCGGGCTTCCCTGGCATCCATCCTCGAAAGGTGCTAAGGAGTCATTCAATATGGGATGTCCTCGAGCTGCCCAACAGGTCTCAATTGTCCCGCAGAAGAATCTTTGCAGTTTGGAGCTTCTCACAACTCCCATCGTGGGAAAACCCCCATGGCCTCGTGATCCAACCCCCCTCCAAGAAGGGGCCATCAGGGACAGAAAGTCCAACCTGAGCGATCATCTGATCCTTGCCCTGACTTCAGATGCACGAGATCTCGATGGAGGTCTGTAGATTGTGCCTGCCATATCCTCACCCAGAAACCTAGGCCTAGCTTGGCTTCTCAGACTTCCGTCCTCAGACTACTGACCCACAAGCCCTCCAGTTTGGCAATCCAGAACTACAATGCCGCACTCTGCCTGCCCTCCAGAAGAAAAACAATGCCCTCTGGGGCTACCCAGAAACCCCAAATGAGGATCAACCTGCACGCCATTTGGCTGTACCCCAAATATATAGGCTGACCTGGGCACTATTGCCCTTTCTGACCCAGCCTGAGCCTGGACCTCCTGGCCCCACCCAGACAGCTGGCCTCACACTGAGCACATCGGACCCGCCATGGCCTTAGGTTGTCATCTCTTCTCAACCTCGGTTTCCAGGCTTCAGAACCTAGACCTGATCCCCAATCACTGCCCTGGTTTGAAAATGAGGCAGAAATCAGAACTCTTTCCCCATGGCAAGAAACCTTGTGGTTGGCATGTGGTCCAACGTTCAGTGTAGTAGAAACCAGTGTGGCCCATGAGGCCCCGCCCATGCTTGCGGGCCACATTGGTCACAAACACACATTGTGACCCTCAGCCTGAGCCCAGGCTTCACGTAAGGCCTCTCAGTGGCTGGATGAAGAGAAAGCATATTGGGCCTGACATGCCCCTAGGCCCCAATTTTTAACCATATTTGGGTTGTCCCTTCACTCATCTCCAGGGCTCTGCTTTGGAATTCTTCTTTGGTTGGGACACCTGAGGTAACAAACCTGAGAGGAGACCTCCCATCCCACAATTGACAGAAAGAAATTGGGCCTGGGCCAAATCCACAGAGAGGAAGATTCGTCCATGGCCCATGAAGCCTCCCCACATTCCACGCCCATCTTTGATACAAAATCCAGAGACAAAAGCCTGAGCAAGCGCCTCAGACTCGCTCTTTCTTCATATCCTGAAGAGTTCTTCTCATGGTTTGTAGATTGGGCCTGCCATACCTACGACCCCAAACCTAAGCTGAGTTTGTGTTTTCAGACTTCTGTCCTCAAAGTCCTGGCCCACACACCCTCCAGTTTGGGGCCCCTGGAGCCACACATTAGGACTGTGCCTACCCAATCCATGGGAATTCTGCCCATTCAATTGTCCAAAATCGTACAAATTAGGAGAACCCTCCAAATTCCCCGAGGCCATCCCAATAGTGTAGGTCTCCCGGGACAAACAAGGGCGGTCTGACACCAGCTGACCATCTACCTCCACTCATACTATAGATGGATGTCCCCAGAGAAGAAGATGGAACCATAAAGGATCCTAGGCCATAATTGGATCCATTGCTTTGGTTTACAGGCATGTCTCCTCAAAAGCCTGGATTCCAAGACCAGCATAGGGGGTTTCCTGAGGCACCCATCAGAACAAATCTGGTCTCCACAAGGAAACATGTGCATGGGACCTTTGTCAAAAGATAGGAGAATACTTCAGGGTCCCGGTGCCACCGCCCCATTCCAAGGCCCTCATGGACACAGACACACATTAGGCCCCATCCTCGGGAAAGTCCATTTCAACTCTGTCGCCCTGATGGCTCCCGCAGAGCCATCAGATATCAACTGTCTTGTTGCTAGGAGACAATTGGAATGCGAGGCGGGCTTCCCTGGCTTCCATCTTTGAACGGTGCTCTGGAGTCATTCCATATGGGATGTCCTGAGCTGCCCAACAGGTCTCAATTGTCCCGCAGAAAGAATCCTTGAGGGGGGCATCCCAAGACTCCCAAAGTGGGAAAACCTCCATGGATTTGAGTTTCCGCTCCGTTCATGAAGGGGCAGTCATGCACAGGAACTGCAACCTGAGCCAATGTCTGATCCTCACCGTGACTTCAGATGCATGAGATATTGGTTCAGCTCTGCAGGGGGTACCTGCAGTGCCTTCGGCTTTAAGCCTAGTCTAGCTTGTGTTCTCAGAATTCTGTCCTCACACTCCTGGCCCAGAAGCCCTCAAGTTTGGCTATTCCGGACTCACAATGCAGCACTCTGCCTGCACTGTAGAAAAAATATATTGCCTAATGAATTGCCCAGGCATCTAATATGAGGATAAACCTACACGGCACTCGACTGTACCTAAATTATATAGTCTAACCTGGGCACTAATGCACTGTCTGACACAACCTGAACCCGAACCTCCTGACCAACACCCAGGCAGCTGACCGCACAGAGAGCACATAAAACCCGCCATGGCCTTAGGTCGTCATCTCTTCCAACTGCGGTTTTCAGGCTTCAGAACCTAGACCTTATCTCCAACCACTGCCCAGGGTTGAAAATGATGCAGAAATCAGAACTCCTTCCCCATGGCAACAGACCATGTGATTGGCATGTTGTCCAAAGTTCATTGTATTTGAAACCAGTGTGGCCCATGAGGCCCCGCCATGCTCGCGGGCCAGATGGTCACAAACACACATTGTGACCCTCAGCCTGAGCCCAGTCTTCAAGTAAGGCCTCTAAGTGCCTGGATGAAGAGACATCATATTGGGCCTGCCATGCACCTAGGCCCCAAAATTTAACCATAGTTTGGGTTTTCCCTTCACTCTGCCCCAGGGCTCTGCTTTGGAATTCCTCTTTTTTTGGGACACCTGAGGTGACAAACATGAGAGGAGACCTCCCATCCCACAGCTTGACGAAAAACAATTGGGACTGGGCCAAATCCACAGAGAGGAAGATTCGTCCATGGCCCATGAGGCCTTGCCACATTCCACAGCCATCGTTGATTCAAAATCCAGGGACAAAAGCCTGAACAAGCGCCTCAGACTCGCTCTTTCTTCATAACCTGAAGATTTCTTCTCATGGTTTGTAGATTGGGCCTGCCATACCTATGTCCGCAAAACAGAGCTGAGTTTGTGATTTCAGAATTCTGTCCTCAAAGTCCAGGGTCACACACCCTCCATCTGGGTCCCCTGGAGCAACACAGTAGGACTGTGCCTACCCAATCCATGGGAATTCTGCCCATTCCATTGTCAAAAATCGTACCAATTAGGAGAACCATCCAAAGTCCCCGAGGCCATCCCATTAGGGTAGCTCTCTGTGGCCAAACAAGGCTGTCTGACAACAGCTGAGCATCTACCACCATCATACCATGGATGGATGTCCCCAGAGAAGAAGATTGAACCAGACAGGACCCTAGGACATAATCGGATCCATTGCTTTGGTTTACAGACATGTCTCCTCAAAAGCCTGGATTCCAATACCAGAATAGGGGGTTTCCTGAGGCACCCATCAGAACAAATCTCATCTCCAAAAGGCAACTTGTGCATGGGAGCTATGTCAAAAGCTTAGGAGAATACTTCAGGGTCCCGGTGCCACCGCCCCATTCCAAGGCCCTCATGGACACAAACTCACATTAGGCCCCATCCTCAGGAAAGTCCATTTCAAGTCAGACACCAGGTTCCTCCCGCAGAGCCATCCTATCTCAACTGTCTTGTTGCTAGGAGACAATTGAAATGCGAGGCGGGCTTCCCTGGCATCCATCCTCGAAAGGTGCTAAGGAGTCATTCAATATGGGATGTCCTCGAGCTGCCCAACAGGTCTCAATTGTCCCGCAGAAGAATCTTTGCAGTTTGGAGTTTCTCACAACTCCCATCGTGGGAAAACCCCCATGGCCTCGTGATCCAACCCCCCTCCAAGAAGGGGCCATCAGGGACAGAAAGTCCAACCTGAGCGATCGTCTGATCCTTGCCCTGACTTCAGATGCACGAGATCTCGATGGAGGTCTGTAGATTGTGCCTGCCATATCCTCACCCAGAAACCTAGGCATAGCTTGGCTTCTCAGACTTCCGTCCTCAGACTACCGACCAACAAGCCCTCCAGTTTGGCAATCCAGAACTACAATGCCGCACTCTGCCTGCCCTCCAGAAGAAAAACAATGCCCTCTGGGGCTACCCAGAAACCCCAAATGAGGATCTACATGCACGCCATTCGTGGGCATATACCCCAAATATATAGGCTGACCTGGGCACTATTACCCTTTCTGACCCAGCCTGAGCCTGGACCTCCTGGCCCCACCCAGACAGCTGGCCTCACACTGAGCACATCGGACCCGCCATGGCCTTAGGTTGTCATCTCTTCTCAACCTCGGTTTCCAGGCTTCAGAACCTAGACCTGATCCCCAATCACTGCCCTGGTTTGAAAATGAGGCAGAAATCAGAACTCTTTCCCCATGGCAAGAAACCTTGTGGTTGGCATGTGGTCCAACGTTCAGTGTAGTAGAAACCAGTGTGGCCCATGAGGCCCCGCCCATGCTTGCGGGCCACATTGGTCACAAACACACATTGTGACCCTCAGCCTGAGCCCAGGCTTCACGTAAGGCCTCTCAGTGGCTGGATGAAGAGAAAGCATATTGGGCCTGACATGCCCCTAGGCCCCAATTTTTAACCATATTTGGGTTGTCCCTTCACTCATCTCCAGGGCTCTGCTTTGGAATTCTTCTTTGGTTGGGACACCTGAGGTAACAAACCTGAGAGGAGACCTCCCATCCCACAATTGACAGAAAGAAATTGGGCCTGGGCCAAATCCACAGAGAGGAAGATTCGTCCATGGCCCATGAAGCCTCCCCACATTCCACGCCCATCTTTGATACAAAATCCAGAGACAAAAGCCTGAGCAAGCGCCTCAGACTCGCTCTTTCTTCATATCCTGAAGAGTTCTTCTCATGGTTTGTAGATTGGGCCTGCCATACCTACGACCCCAAACCTAAGCTGAGTTTGTGTTTTCAGACTTCTGTCCTCAAAGTCCTGGCCCACACACCCTCCAGTTTGGGGCCCCTGGAGCCACACATTAGGACTGTGCCTACCCAATCCATGGGAATTCTGCCCATTCAATTGTCCAAAATCGTACAAATTAGGAGAACCCTCCAAATTCCCCGAGGCCATCCCAATAGTGTAGGTCTCCCGGGACAAACAAGGGCGGTCTGACACCAGCTGACCATCTACCTCCACTCATACTATAGATGGATGTCCCCAGAGAAGAAGATGGAACCATAAAGGATCCTAGGCCATAATTGGATCCATTGCTTTGGTTTACAGGCATGTCTCCTCAAAAGCCTGGATTCCAAGACCAGCATAGGGGGTTTCCTGAGGCACCCATCAGAACAAATCTGGTCTCCACAAGGAAACATGTGCATGGGACCTTTGTCAAAAGATAGGAGAATACTTCAGGGTCCCGGTGCCACCGCCCCATTCCAAGGCCCTCATGGACACAGACACACATTAGGCCCCATCCTCGGGAAAGTCCATTTCAACTCTGTCGCCCTGATTGCTCCCGCAGAGCCATCAGATATCAACTGTCTTGTTGCTAGGAGACAATTGGAATGCGAGGCGGGCTTCCCTGGCTTCCATCTTTGAACGGTGCTCTGGAGTCATTCCATATGGGATGTCCTGAGCTGCCCAACAGGTCTCAATTGTCCCGCAGAAAGAATCCTTGAGGGGGGCATCCCAAGACTCCCAAAGTGGGAAAACCTCCATGGATTTGAGTTTCCGCTCCGTTCATGAAGGGGCAGTCATGCACAGGAACTGCAACCTGAGCCAATGTCTGATCCTCACCGTGACTTCAGATGCATGAGATATTGGTTCAGCTCTGCAGGGGGTACCTGCAGTGCCTTCGGCTTTAAGCCTAGTCTAGCTTGTGTTCTCAGAATTCTGTCCTCACACTCCTGGCCCAGAAGCCCTCAAGTTTGGCTATTCCGGACTCACAATGCAGCACTCTGCCTGCACTGTAGAAAAAATATATTGCCTAATGAATTGCCCAGGCATCTAATATGAGGATAAACCTACACGGCACTCGACTGTACCTAAATTATATAGTCTAACCTGGGCACTAATGCACTGTCTGACACAACCTGAACCCGAACCTCCTGACCAACACCCAGGCAGCTGACCGCACAGAGAGCACATAAAACCCGCCATGGCCTTAGGTCGTCATCTCTTCCAACTGCGGTTTTCAGGCTTCAGAACCTAGACCTTATCTCCAACCACTGCCCAGGGTTGAAAATGATGCAGAAATCAGAACTCCTTCCCCATGGCAACAGACCATGTGATTGGCATGTTGTCCAAAGTTCATTGTATTTGAAACCAGTGTGGCCCATGAGGCCCCGCCATGCTCGCGGGCCAGATGGTCACAAACACACATTGTGACCCTCAGCCTGAGCCCAGTCTTCAAGTAAGGCCTCTAAGTGCCTGGATGAAGAGACATCATATTGGGCCTGCCATGCACCTAGGCCCCAAAATTTAACCATAGTTTGGGTTTTCCCTTCACTCTGCCCCAGGGCTCTGCTTTGGAATTCCTCTTTTTTTGGGACACCTGAGGTGACAAACATGAGAGGAGACCTCCCATCCCACAGCTTGACGAAAAACAATTGGGACTCGGCCAAATCCACAGAGAGGAAGATTCGTCCATGGCCCATGAGGCCTTGCCACATTCCACAGCCATCGTTGATTCAAAATCCAGGGACAAAAGCCTGAACAAGCGCCTCAGACTCGCTCTTTCTTCATAACCTGAAGATTTCTTCTCATGGTTTGTAGATTGGGCCTGCCATACCTATGTCCGCAAAACAGAGCTGAGTTTGTGATTTCAGAATTCTGTCCTCAAAGTCCAGGGTCACACACCCTCCATCTGGGTCCCCTGGAGCAACACAGTAGGACTGTGCCTACCCAATCCATGGGAATTCTGCCCATTCCATTGTCAAAAATCGTACCAATTAGGAGAACCATCCAAAGTCCCCGAGGCCATCCCATTAGGGTAGCTCTCTGTGGCCAAACAAGGCTGTCTGACAACAGCTGAGCATCTACCACCATCATACCATGGATGGATGTCCCCAGAGAAGAAGATTGAACCAGACAGGACCCTAGGACATAATCGGATCCATTGCTTTGGTTTACAGACATGTCTCCTCAAAGCCTGGATTCCAATACCAGAATAGGGGGTTTCCTGAGGCACCCATCAGAACAAATCTCGTCTCCAAAAGGCAACTTGTGCATGGGAGCTATGTCAAAAGCTTAGGAGAATACTTCAGGGTCCCGGTGCCACCGCCCCATTCCAAGGCCCTCATGGACACAAACTCACATTAGGCCCCATCTCAGGAAAGTCCATTTCAAGTCAGACACCAGGTTCCTCCCGCAGAGCCATCCTATCTCAACTGTCTTGTTGCTAGGAGACAATTGGAATGCGAGGCGGGCTTCCCTGGCATCGATCCTCGAAAGGTGCTAAGGAGTCATTCAATATGGGATGTCCTCGAGCTGCCCAACAGGTCTCAATTGTCCCGCAGAAGAATCTTTGCAGTTTGGAGTTTCTCACAACTCCCATCGTGGGAAAACCCCCATGGCCTCGTGATCCAACCCCCCTCCAAGAAGGGGCCATCAGGGACAGAAAGTCCAACCTGAGCGATCGTCTGATCCTTGCCCTGACTTCAGATGCACGAGATCTCGATGGAGGTCTGTAGATTGTGCCTGCCATATCCTCACCCAGAAACCTAGGCATAGCTTGGCTTCTCAGACTTCCGTCCTCAGACTACCGACCAACAAGCCCTCCAGTTTGGCAATCCAGAACTACAATGCCGCACTCTGCCTGCCCTCCAGAAGAAAAACAATGCCCTCTGGGGCTACCCAGAAACCCCAAATGAGGATCTACATGCACGCCATTCGTGGGCATATACCCCAAATATATAGGCTGACCTGGGCACTATTACCCTTTCTGACCCAGCCTGAGCCTGGACCTCCTGGCCCCACCCAGACAGCTGGCCTCACACTGAGCACATCGGACCCGCCATGGCCTTAGGTTGTCATCTCTTCTCAACCTCGGTTTCCAGGCTTCAGAACCTAGACCTGATCCCCAATCACTGCCCTGGTTTGAAAATGAGGCAGAAATCAGAACTCTTTCCCCATGGCAAGAAACCTTGTGGTTGGCATGTGGTCCAACGTTCAGTGTAGTAGAAACCAGTGTGGCCCATGAGGCCCCGCCCATGCTTGCGGGCCACATTGGTCACAAACACACATTGTGACCCTCAGCCTGAGCCCAGGCTTCACGTAAGGCCTCTCAGTGGCTGGATGAAGAGAAAGCATATTGGGCCTGACATGCCCCTAGGCCCCAATTTTTAACCATATTTGGGTTGTCCCTTCACTCATCTCCAGGGCTCTGCTTTGGAATTCTTCTTTGGTTGGGACACCTGAGGTAACAAACCTGAGAGGAGACCTCCCATCCCACAATTGACAGAAAGAAATTGGGCCTGGGCCAAATCCACAGAGAGGAAGATTCGTCCATGGCCCATGAAGCCTCCCCACATTCCACGCCCATCTTTGATACAAAATCCAGAGACAAAAGCCTGAGCAAGCGCCTCAGACTCGCTCTTTCTTCATATCCTGAAGAGTTCTTCTCATGGTTTGTAGATTGGGCCTGCCATACCTACGACCCCAAACCTAAGCTGAGTTTGTGTTTTCAGACTTCTGTCCTCAAAGTCCTGGCCCACACACCCTCCAGTTTGGGGCCCCTGGAGCCACACATTAGGACTGTGCCTACCCAATCCATGGGAATTCTGCCCATTCAATTGTCCAAAATCGTACAAATTAGGAGAACCCTCCAAATTCCCCGAGGCCATCCCAATAGTGTAGGTCTCCCGGGACAAACAAGGGCGGTCTGACACCAGCTGACCATCTACCTCCACTCATACTATAGATGGATGTCCCCAGAGAAGAAGATGGAACCATAAAGGATCCTAGGCCATAATTGGATCCATTGCTTTGGTTTACAGGCATGTCTCCTCAAAAGCCTGGATTCCAAGACCAGCATAGGGGGTTTCCTGAGGCACCCATCAGAACAAATCTGGTCTCCACAAGGAAACATGTGCATGGGACCTTTGTCAAAAGATAGGAGAATACTTCAGGGTCCCGGTGCCACCGCCCCATTCCAAGGCCCTCATGGACACAGACACACATTAGGCCCCATCCTCGGGAAAGTCCATTTCAACTCTGTCGCCCTGATTGCTCCCGCAGAGCCATCAGATATCAACTGTCTTGTTGCTAGGAGACAATTGGAATGCGAGGCGGGCTTCCCTGGCTTCCATCTTTGAACGGTGCTCTGGAGTCATTCCATATGGGATGTCCTGAGCTGCCCAACAGGTCTCAATTGTCCCGCAGAAAGAATCCTTGAGGGGGGCATCCCAAGACTCCCAAAGTGGGAAAACCTCCATGGATTTGAGTTTCCGCTCCGTTCATGAAGGGGCAGTCATGCACAGGAACTGCAACCTGAGCCAATGTCTGATCCTCACCGTGACTTCAGATGCATGAGATATTGGTTCAGCTCTGCAGGGGGTACCTGCAGTGCCTTCGGCTTTAAGCCTAGTCTAGCTTGTGTTCTCAGAATTCTGTCCTCACACTCCTGGCCCAGAAGCCCTCAAGTTTGGCTATTCCGGACTCACAATGCAGCACTCTGCCTGCACTGTAGAAAAAATATATTGCCTAATGAATTGCCCAGGCATCTAATATGAGGATAAACCTACACGGCACTCGACTGTACCTAAATTATATAGTCTAACCTGGGCACTAATGCACTGTCTGACACAACCTGAACCCGAACCTCCTGACCAACACCCAGGCAGCTGACCGCACAGAGAGCACATAAAACCCGCCATGGCCTTAGGTCGTCATCTCTTCCAACTGCGGTTTTCAGGCTTCAGAACCTAGACCTTATCTCCAACCACTGCCCAGGGTTGAAAATGATGCAGAAATCAGAACTCCTTCCCCATGGCAACAGACCATGTGATTGGCATGTTGTCCAAAGTTCATTGTATTTGAAACCAGTGTGGCCCATGAGGCCCCGCCATGCTCGCGGGCCAGATGGTCACAAACACACATTGTGACCCTCAGCCTGAGCCCAGTCTTCAAGTAAGGCCTCTAAGTGCCTGGATGAAGAGACATCATATTGGGCCTGCCATGCACCTAGGCCCCAAAATTTAACCATAGTTTGGGTTTTCCCTTCACTCTGCCCCAGGGCTCTGCTTTGGAATTCCTCTTTTTTTGGGACACCTGAGGTGACAAACATGAGAGGAGACCTCCCATCCCACAGCTTGACGAAAAACAATTGGGACTGGGCCAAATCCACAGAGAGGAAGATTCGTCCATGGCCCATGAGGCCTTGCCACATTCCACAGCCATCGTTGATTCAAAATCCAGGGACAAAAGCCTGAACAAGCGCCTCAGACTCGCTCTTTCTTCATAACCTGAAGATTTCTTCTCATGGTTTGTAGATTGGGCCTGCCATACCTATGTCCGCAAAACAGAGCTGAGTTTGTGATTTCAGAATTCTGTCCTCAAAGTCCAGGGTCACACACCCTCCATCTGGGTCCCCTGGAACAACACAGTAGGACTGTGCCTACCCAATCCATGGGAATTCTGCCCATTCCATTGTCAAAAATCGTACCAATTAGGAGAACCGTCCAAAGTCCCCGAGGCCATCCCATTAGGGTAGCTCTCTGTGGCCAAACAAGGCTGTCTGACAACAGCTGAGCATCTACCACCATCATACCATGGATGGATGTCCCCAGAGAAGAAGATTGAACCAGACAGGACCCTAGGACATAATCGGATCCATTGCTTTGGTTTACAGACATGTCTCCTCAAAAGCCTGGATTCCAATACCAGAATAGGGGGTTTCCTGAGGCACCCATCAGAACAAATCTCGTCTCCAAAAGGCAACTTGTGCATGGGAGCTATGTCAAAAGCTTAGGAGAATACTTCAGGGTCCCGGTGCCACCGCCCCATTCCAAGGCCCTCATGGACACAAACTCACATTAGGCCCCATCTCAGGAAAGTCCATTTCAAGTCAGACACCAGGTTCCTCCCGCAGAGCCATCCTATCTCAACTGTCTTGTTGCTAGGAGACAATTGGAATGCGAGGCGGGCTTCCCTGGCATCGATCCTCGAAAGGTGCTAAGGAGTCATTCAATATGGGATGTCCTCGAGCTGCCCAACAGGTCTCAATTGTCCCGCAGAAGAATCTTTGCAGTTTGGAGTTTCTCACAACTCCCATCGTGGGAAAACCCCCATGGCCTCGTGATCCAACCCCCCTCCAAGAAGGGGCCATCAGGGACAGAAAGTCCAACCTGAGCGATCGTCTGATCCTTGCCCTGACTTCAGATGCACGAGATCTCGATGGAGGTCTGTAGATTGTGCCTGCCATATCCTCACCCAGAAACCTAGGCATAGCTTGGCTTCTCAGACTTCCGTCCTCAGACTACCGACCAACAAGCCCTCCAGTTTGGCAATCCAGAACTACAATGCCGCACTCTGCCTGCCCTCCAGAAGAAAAACAATGCCCTCTGGGGCTACCCAGAAACCCCAAATGAGGATCTACATGCACGCCATTCGTGGGCATATACCCCAAATATATAGGCTGACCTGGGCACTATTACCCTTTCTGACCCAGCCTGAGCCTGGACCTCCTGGCCCCACCCAGACAGCTGGCCTCACACTGAGCACATCGGACCCGCCATGGCCTTAGGTTGTCATCTCTTCTCAACCTCGGTTTCCAGGCTTCAGAACCTAGACCTGATCCCCAATCACTGCCCTGGTTTGAAAATGAGGCAGAAATCAGAACTCTTTCCCCATGGCAAGAAACCTTGTGGTTGGCATGTGGTCCAACGTTCAGTGTAGTAGAAACCAGTGTGGCCCATGAGGCCCCGCCCATGCTTGCGGGCCACATTGGTCACAAACACACATTGTGACCCTCAGCCTGAGCCCAGGCTTCACGTAAGGCCTCTCAGTGGCTGGATGAAGAGAAAGCATATTGGGCCTGACATGCCCCTAGGCCCCAATTTTTAACCATATTTGGGTTGTCCCTTCACTCATCTCCAGGGCTCTGCTTTGGAATTCTTCTTTGGTTGGGACACCTGAGGTAACAAACCTGAGAGGAGACCTCCCATCCCACAATTGACAGAAAGAAATTGGGCCTGGGCCAAATCCACAGAGAGGAAGATTCGTCCATGGCCCATGAAGCCTCCCCACATTCCACGCCCATCTTTGATACAAAATCCAGAGACAAAAGCCTGAGCAAGCGCCTCAGACTCGCTCTTTCTTCATATCCTGAAGAGTTCTTCTCATGGTTTGTAGATTGGGCCTGCCATACCTACGACCCCAAACCTAAGCTGAGTTTGTGTTTTCAGACTTCTGTCCTCAAAGTCCTGGCCCACACACCCTCCAGTTTGGGGCCCCTGGAGCCACACATTAGGACTGTGCCTACCCAATCCATGGGAATTCTGCCCATTCAATTGTCCAAAATCGTACAAATTAGGAGAACCCTCCAAATTCCCCGAGGCCATCCCAATAGTGTAGGTCTCCCGGGACAAACAAGGGCGGTCTGACACCAGCTGACCATCTACCTCCACTCATACTATAGATGGATGTCCCCAGAGAAGAAGATGGAACCATAAAGGATCCTAGGCCATAATTGGATCCATTGCTTTGGTTTACAGGCATGTCTCCTCAAAAGCCTGGATTCCAAGACCAGCATAGGGGGTTTCCTGAGGCACCCATCAGAACAAATCTGGTCTCCACAAGGAAACATGTGCATGGGACCTTTGTCAAAAGATAGGAGAATACTTCAGGGTCCCGGTGCCACCGCCCCATTCCAAGGCCCTCATGGACACAGACACACATTAGGCCCCATCCTCGGGAAAGTCCATTTCAACTCTGTCGCCCTGATGGCTCCCGCAGAGCCATCAGATATCAACTGTCTTGTTGCTAGGAGACAATTGGAATGCGAGGCGGGCTTCCCTGGCTTCCATCTTTGAACGGTGCTCTGGAGTCATTCCATATGGGATGTCCTGAGCTGCCCAACAGGTCTCAATTGTCCCGCAGAAAGAATCCTTGAGGGGGGCATCCCAAGACTCCCAAAGTGGGAAAACCTCCATGGATTTGAGTTTCCGCTCCGTTCATGAAGGGGCAGTCATGCACAGGAACTGCAACCTGAGCCAATGTCTGATCCTCACCGTGACTTCAGATGCATGAGATATTGGTTCAGCTCTGCAGGGGGTACCTGCAGTGCCTTCGGCTTTAAGCCTAGTCTAGCTTGTGTTCTCAGAATTCTGTCCTCACACTCCTGGCCCAGAAGCCCTCAAGTTTGGCTATTCCGGACTCACAATGCAGCACTCTGCCTGCACTGTAGAAAAAATATATTGCCTAATGAATTGCCCAGGCATCTAATATGAGGATAAACCTACACGGCACTCGACTGTACCTAAATTATATAGTCTAACCTGGGCACTAATGCACTGTCTGACACAACCTGAACCCGAACCACCTGACCAACACCCAGGCAGCTGACCGCACAGAGAGCACATAAAACCCGCCATGGCCTTAGGTCGTCATCTCTTCCAACTGCGGTTTTCAGGCTTCAGAACCTAGACCTTATCTCCAACCACTGCCCAGGGTTGAAAATGATGCAGAAATCAGAACTCCTTCCCCATGGCAACAGACCATGTGATTGGCATGTTGTCCAAAGTTCATTGTATTTGAAACCAGTGTGGCCCATGAGGCCCCGCCATGCTCACGGGCCAGATGGTCACAAACACACATTGTGACCCTCAGCCTGAGCCCAGTCTTCAAGTAAGGCCTCTAAGTGCCTGGATGAAGAGACATCATATTGGGCCTGCCATGCACCTAGGCCCCAAAATTTAACCATAGTTTGGGTTTTCCCTTCACTCTGCCCCAGGGCTCTGCTTTGGAATTCCTCTTTTTTTGGGACACCTGAGGTGACAAACATGAGAGGAGACCTCCCATCCCACAGCTTGACGAAAAACAATTGGGACTGGGCCAAATCCACAGAGAGGAAGATTCGTCCATGGCCCATGAGGCCTTGCCACATTCCACAGCCATCGTTGATTCAAAATCCAGGGACAAAAGCCTGAACAAGCGCCTCAGACTCGCTCTTTCTTCATAACCTGAAGATTTCTTCTCATGGTTTGTAGATTGGGCCTGCCATACCTATGTCCGCAAAACAGAGCTGAGTTTGTGATTTCAGAATTCTGTCCTCAAAGTCCAGGGTCACACACCCTCCATCTGGGTCCCCTGGAGCAACACAGTAGGACTGTGCCTACCCAATCCATGGGGATTCTGCACATTCCATTGTCAAAAATCGTACCAATTAGGAGAACCATCCAAAGTCCCCGAGGCCATCCCATTAGGGTAGCTCTCTGTGGCCAAACAAGGCTGTCTGACAACAGCTGAGCATCTACCACCATCATACCATGGATGGATGTCCCCAGAGAAGAAGATTGAACCAGACAGGACCCTAGGACATAATCGGATCCATTGCTTTGGTTTACAGACATGTCTCCTCAAAAGCCTGGATTCCAATACCAGAATAGGGGGTTTCCTGAGGCACCCATCAGAACAAATCTCATCTCCAAAAGGCAACTTGTGCATGGGAGCTATGTCAAAAGCTTAGGAGAATACTTCAGGGTCCCGGTGCCACCGCCCCATTCCAAGGCCCTCATGGACACAAACTCACATTAGGCCCCTTCTCAGGAAAGTCCATTTCAAGTCAGACACCAGGTTCCTCCCGCAGAGCCATCCTATCTCAACTGTCTTGTTGCTAGGAGACAATTGGAATGCGAGGCGGGCTTCCCTGGCATCGATCCTCGAAAGGTGCTAAGGAGTCATTCAATATGGGATGTCCTCGAGCTGCCCAACAGGTCTCAATTGTCCCGCAGAAGAATCTTTGCAGTTTGGAGCTTCTCACAACTCCCATCGTGGGAAAACCCCCATGGCCTCGTGATCCAACCCCCCTCCAAGAAGGGGCCATCAGGGACAGAAAGTCCAACCTGAGCGATCATCTGATCCTTGCCCTGACTTCAGATGCACGAGATCTCGATTGAGGTCTGTAGATTGTGCCTGCCATATCCTCACCCAGAAACCTAGGCCTAGCTTGGCTTCTCAGACTTCCGTCCTCAGACTACTGACCCACAAGCCCTCCAGTTTGGCAATCCAGAACTACAATGCCGCACTCTGCCTGCCCTCCAGAAGAAAAACAATGCCCTCTGGGGCTACCCAGAAACCCCAAATGAGGATCAACCTGCACGCCATTCGGCTGTACCCCAAATATATAGGCTGACCTGGGCACTATTGCCCTTTCTGACCCAGCCTGAGCCTGGACCTCCTGGCCCCACCCAGACAGCTGGCCTCACACTGAGCACATCGGACCCGCCATGGCCTTAGGTTGTCATCTCTTCTCAACCTCGGTTTCCAGGCTTCAGAACCTAGACCTGATCCCCAATCACTGCCCTGGTTTGAAAATGAGGCAGAAATCAGAACTCTTTCCCCATGGCAAGAAACCTTGTGGTTGGCATGTGGTCCAACGTTCAGTGTAGTAGAAACCAGTGTGGCCCATGAGGCCCCGCCCATGCTTGCGGGCCACATTGGTCACAAACACACATTGTGACCCTCAGCCTGAGCCCAGGCTTCACGTAAGGCCTCTCAGTGGCTGGATGAAGAGAAAGCATATTGGGCCTGACATGCCCCTAGGCCCCAATTTTTAACCATATTTGGGTTGTCCCTTCACTCATCTCCAGGGCTCTGCTTTTGAATTCTTCTTTGGTTGGGACACCTGAGGTAACAAACCTGAGAGGAGACCTCCCATCCCACAATTGACAGAAAGAAATTGGGCCTGGGCCAAATCCACAGAGAGGAAGATTCGTCCATGGCCCATGAAGCCTCCCCACATTCCACGCCCATCTTTGATACAAAATCCAGAGACAAAAGCCTGAGCAAGCGCCTCAGACTCGCTCTTTCTTCATATCCTGAAGAGTTCTTCTCATGGTTTGTAGATTGGGCCTGCCATACCTACGACCCCAAACCTAAGCTGAGTTTGTGTTTTCAGACTTCTGTCCTCAAAGTCCTGGCCCACACACCCTCCAGTTTGGGGCCCCTGGAGCCACACATTAGGACTGTGCCTACCCAATCCATGGGAATTCTGCCCATTCAATTGTCCAAAATCGTACAAATTAGGAGAACCCTCCAAATTCCCCGAGGCCATCCCAATAGTGTAGGTCTCCCGGGACAAACAAGGGCGGTCTGACACCAGCTGACCATCTACCTCCACTCATACTATAGATGGATGTCCCCAGAGAAGAAGATGGAACCATAAAGGATCCTAGGCCATAATTGAATCCATTGCTTTGGTTTACAGGCATGTCTCCTCAAAAGCCTGGATTCCAAGACCAGCATAGGGTTTTCCTGAGGCACCCATCAGAACAAATCTGGTCTCCACAAGGAAACATGTGCATGGGACCTTTGTCAAAAGATAGGAGAATACTTCAGGGTCCCGGTGCCACCGCCCCATTCCAAGGCCCTCATGGACACAGACACACATTAGGCCCCATCCTCAGGAAAGTCCATTTCAACTCTGTCGCCCTGATGGCTCCCGCAGAGCCATCAGATATCAACTGTCTTGTTGCTAGGAGACAATTGGAATGCGAGGCAGGCTTCCCTGGCTTCCATCTTTGAACGGTGCTCTGGAGTCATTCCATATGGGATGTCCTGAGCTGCCCAACAGGTCTCAATTGTCCCGCAGAAAGAATCCTTGAAGGGGGCATCCCAAGACTCCCAAAGTGGGAAAACCTCCATGGATTTGAGTTTCCGCTCCGTTCATGAAGGGGCAGTCATGCACAGGAACTGCAACCTGAGCCAATGTCTGATCCTCACCGTGACTTCAGATGCATGAGATATTGGTTCAGCTCTGCAGGGGGTACCTGCAGTGCCTTCGGCTTTAAGCCTAGTCTAGCTTGTGTTCTCAGAATTCTGTCCTCACACTCCTGGCCCAGAAGCCCTCAAGTTTGGCTATTCCGGACTCACAATGCAGCACTCTGCCTGCACTGTAGAAAAAATATATTGCCTAATGAATTGCCCAGGCATCTAATATGAGGATAAACCTACACGGCACTCGACTGTACCTAAATTATATAGTCTAACCTGGGCACTAATGCACTGTCTGACACAACCTGAACCCGAACCTCCTGACCAACACCCAGGCAGCTGACCGCACAGAGAGCACATAAAACCCGCCATGGCCTTAGGTCGTCATCTCTTCCAACTGCGGTTTTCAGGCTTCAGAACCTAGACCTTATCTCCAACCACTGCCCAGGGTTGAAAATGATGCAGAAATCAGAACTCCTTCCCCATGGCAACAGACCATGTGATTGGCATGTTGTCCAAAGTTCATTGTATTTGAAACCAGTGTGGCCCATGAGGCCCCGCCATGCTCGCGGGCCAGATGGTCACAAACACACATTGTGACCCTCAGCCTGAGCCCAGTCTTCAAGTAAGGCCTCTAAGTGCCTGGATGAAGAGACATCATATTGGGCCTGCCATGCACCTAGGCCCCAAAATTTAACCATAGTTTGGGTTTTCCCTTCACTCTGCCCCAGGGCTCTGCTTTGGAATTCCTCTTTTTTTGGGACACCTGAGGTGACAAACATGAGAGGAGACCTCCCATCCCACAGCTTGACGAAAAACAATTGGGCCTGGGCCAAATCCACAGAGAGGAAGATTCGTCCATGGCCCATGAGGCCTTGCCACATTCCACAGCCATCGTTGATTCAAAATCCAGGGACAAAAGCCTGAACAAGCGCCTCAGACTCGCTCTTTCTTCATAACCTGAAGATTTCTTCTCATGGTTTGTAGATTGGGCCTGCCATACCTATGTCCGCAAAACAGAGCTGAGTTTGTGATTTCAGAATTCTGTCCTCAAAGTCCAGGGTCACACACCCTCCATCTGGGTCCCCTGGAGCAACACAGTAGGACTGTGCCTACCCAATCCATGGGGATTCTGCCCATTCCATTGTCAAAAATCGTACCAATTAGGAGAACCATCCAAAGTCCCCGAGGCCATCCCATTAGGGTAGCTCTCTGTGGCCAAACAAGGCTGTCTGACAACAGCTGAGCATCTACCACCATCATACCATGGATGGATGTCCCCAGAGAAGAAGATTGAACCAGACAGGACCCTAGGACATAATCGGATCCATTGCTTTGGTTTACAGACATGTCTCCTCAAAAGCCTGGATTCCAATACCAGAATAGGGGGTTTCCTGAGGCACCCATCAGAACAAATCTCATCTCCAAAAGGCAACTTGTGCATGGGAGCTATGTCAAAAGCTTAGGAGAATACTTCAGGGTCCCGGTGCCACCGCCCCATTCCAAGGCCCTCATGGACACAAACTCACATTAGGCCCCATCCTCAGGAAAGTCCATTTCAAGTCAGACACCAGGTTCCTCCCGCAGAGCCATCCTATCTCAACTGTCTTGTTGCTAGGAGACAATTGAAATGCGAGGCGGGCTTCCCTGGCATCCATCCTCGAAAGGTGCTAAGGAGTCATTCAATATGGGATGTCCTCGAGCTGCCCAACAGGTCTCAATTGTCCCGCAGAAGAATCTTTGCAGTTTGGAGCTTCTCACAACTCCCATCGTGGGAAAACCCCCATGGCCTCGTGATCCAACCCCCCTCCAAGAAGGGGCCATCAGGGACAGAAAGTCCAACCTGAGCGATCATCTGATCCTTGCCCTGACTTCAGATGCACGAGATCTCGATGGAGGTCTGTAGATTGTGCCTGCCATATCCTCACCCAGAAACCTAGGCCTAGCTTGGCTTCTCAGACTTCCGTCCTCAGACTACTGACCCACAAGCCCTCCAGTTTGGCAATCCAGAACTACAATGCCGCACTCTGCCTGCCCTCCAGAAGAAAAACAATGCCCTCTGGGGCTACCCAGAAACCCCAAATGAGGATCAACCTGCACGCCATTCGGCTGTACCCCAAATATATAGGCTGACCTGGGCACTATTGCCCTTTCTGACCCAGCCTGAGCCTGGACCTCCTGGCCCCACCCAGACAGCTGGCCTCACACTGAGCACATCGGACCCGCCATGGCCTTAGGTTGTCATCTCTTCTCAACCTCGGTTTCCAGGCTTCAGAACCTAGACCTGATCCCCAATCACTGCCCTGGTTTGAAAATGAGGCAGAAATCAGAACTCTTTCCCCATGGCAAGAAACTTTGTGGTTGGCATGTGGTCCAACGTTCAGTGTAGTAGAAACCAGTGTGGCCCATGAGGCCCCGCCCATGCTTGCGGGCCACATTGGTCACAAACACACATTGTGACCCTCAGCCTGAGCCCAGGCTTCACGTAAGGCCTCTCAGTGGCTGGATGAAGAGAAAGCATATTGGGCCTGACATGCCCCTAGGCCCCAATTTTTAACCATATTTGGGTTGTCCCTTCACTCATCTCCAGGGCTCTGCTTTGGAATTCTTCTTTGGTTGGGACACCTGAGGTAACAAACCTGAGAGGAGACCTCCCATCCCACAATTGACAGAAAGAAATTGGGCCTGGGCCAAATCCACAGAGAGGAAGATTCGTCCATGGCCCATGAAGCCTCCCCACATTCCACGCCCATCTTTGATACAAAATCCAGAGACAAAAGCCTGAGCAAGCGCCTCAGACTCGCTCTTTCTTCATATCCTGAAGAGTTCTTCTCATGGTTTGTAGATTGGGCCTGCCATACCTACGACCCCAAACCTAAGCTGAGTTTGTGTTTTCAGACTTCTGTCCTCAAAGTCCTGGCCCACACACCCTCCAGTTTGGGGCCCCTGGAGCCACACATTAGGACTGTGCCTACCCAATCCATGGGAATTCTGCCCATTCAATTGTCCAAAATCGTACAAATTAGGAGAACCCTCCAAATTCCCCGAGGCCATCCCAATAGTGTAGGTCTCCCGGGACAAACAAGGGCGGTCTGACACCAGCTGACCATCTACCTCCACTCATACTATAGATGGATGTCCCCAGAGAAGAAGATGGAACCATAAAGGATCCTAGGCCATAATTGGATCCATTGCTTTGGTTTACAGGCATGTCTCCTCAAAAGCCTGGATTCCAAGACCAGCATAGGGGGTTTCCTGAGGCACCCATCAGAACAAATCTGGTCTCCACAAGGAAACATGTGCATGGGACCTTTGTCAAAAGATAGGAGAATACTTCAGGGTCCCGGTGCCACCGCCCCATTCCAAGGCCCTCATGGACACAGACACACATTAGGCCCCATCCTCGGGAAAGTCCATTTCAACTCTGTCGCCCTGATTGCTCCCGCAGAGCCATCAGATATCAACTGTCTTGTTGCTAGGAGACAATTGGAATGCGAGGCGGGCTTCCCTGGCTTCCATCTTTGAACGGTGCTCTGGAGTCATTCCATATGGGATGTCCTGAGCTGCCCAACAGGTCTCAATTGTCCCGCAGAAAGAATCCTTGAGGGGGGCATCCCAAGACTCCCAAAGTGGGAAAACCTCCATGGATTTGAGTTTCCGCTCCGTTCATGAAGGGGCAGTCATGCACAGGAACTGCAACCTGAGCCAATGTCTGATCCTCACCGTGACTTCAGATGCATGAGATATTGGTTCAGCTCTGCAGGGGGTACCTGCAGTGCCTTCGGCTTTAAGCCTAGTCTAGCTTGTGTTCTCAGAATTCTGTCCTCACACTCCTGGCCCAGAAGCCCTCAAGTTTGGCTATTCCGGACTCACAATGCAGCACTCTGCCTGCACTGTAGAAAAAATATATTGCCTAATGAATTGCCCAGGCATCTAATATGAGGATAAACCTACACGGCACTCGACTGTACCTAAATTATATAGTCTAACCTGGGCACTAATGCACTGTCTGACACAACCTGAACCCGAACCTCCTGACCAACACCCAGGCAGCTGACCGCACAGAGAGCACATAAAACCCGCCATGGCCTTAGGTCGTCATCTCTTCCAACTGCGGTTTTCAGGCTTCAGAACCTAGACCTTATCTCCAACCACTGCCCAGGGTTGAAAATGATGCAGAAATCAGAACTCCTTCCCCATGGCAACAGACCATGTGATTGGCATGTTGTCCAAAGTTCATTGTATTTGAAACCAGTGTGGCCCATGAGGCCCCGCCATGCTCGCGGGCCAGATGGTCACAAACACACATTGTGACCCTCAGCCTGAGCCCAGTCTTCAAGTAAGGCCTCTAAGTGCCTGGATGAAGAGACATCATATTGGGCCTGCCATGCACCTAGGCCCCAAAATTTAACCATAGTTTGGGTTTTCCCTTCACTCTGCCCCAGGGCTCTGCTTTGGAATTCCTCTTTTTTTGGGACACCTGAGGTGACAAACATGAGAGGAGACCTCCCATCCCACAGCTTGACGAAAAACAATTGGGACTCGGCCAAATCCACAGAGAGGAAGATTCGTCCATGGCCCATGAGGCCTTGCCACATTCCACAGCCATCGTTGATTCAAAATCCAGGGACAAAAGCCTGAACAAGCGCCTCAGACTCGCTCTTTCTTCATAACCTGAAGATTTCTTCTCATGGTTTGTAGATTGGGCCTGCCATACCTATGTCCGCAAAACAGAGCTGAGTTTGTGATTTCAGAATTCTGTCCTCAAAGTCCAGGGTCACACACCCTCCATCTGGGTCCCCTGGAGCAACACAGTAGGACTGTGCCTACCCAATCCATGGGGATTCTGCCCATTCCATTGTCAAAAATCGTACCAATTAGGAGAACCATCCAAAGTCCCCGAGGCCATCCCATTAGGGTAGCTCTCTGTGGCCAAACAAGGCTGTCTGACAACAGCTGAGCATCTACCACCATCATACCATGGATGGATGTCCCCAGAGAAGAAGATTGAACCAGACAGGACCCTAGGACATAATCGGATCCATTGCTTTGGTTTACAGACATGTCTCCTCAAAAGCCTGGATTCCAATACCAGAATAGGGGGTTTCCTGAGGCACCCATCAGAACAAATCTCATCTCCAAAAGGCAACTTGTGCATGGGAGCTATGTCAAAAGCTTAGGAGAATACTTCAGGGTCCCGGTGCCACCGCCCCATTCCAAGGCCCTCATGGACACAAACTCACATTAGGCCCCATCCTCAGGAAAGTCCATTTCAAGTCAGACACCAGGTTCCTCCCGCAGAGCCATCCTATCTCAACTGTCTTGTTGCTAGGAGACAATTGAAATGCGAGGCGGGCTTCCCTGGCATCCATCCTCGAAAGGTGCTAAGGAGTCATTCAATATGGGATGTCCTCGAGCTGCCCAACAGGTCTCAATTGTCCCGCAGAAGAATCTTTGCAGTTTGGAGCTTCTCACAACTCCCATCGTGGGAAAACCCCCATGGCCTCGTGATCCAACCCCCCTCCAAGAAGGGGCCATCAGGGACAGAAAGTCCAACCTGAGCGATCATCTGATCCTTGCCCTGACTTCAGATGCACGAGATCTCGATGGAGGTCTGTAGATTGTGCCTGCCATATCCTCACCCAGAAACCTAGGCCTAGCTTGGCTTCTCAGACTTCCGTCCTCAGACTACTGACCCACAAGCCCTCCAGTTTGGCAATCCAGAACTACAATGCCGCACTCTGCCTGCCCTCCAGAAGAAAAACAATGCCCTCTGGGGCTACCCAGAAACCCCAAATGAGGATCAACCTGCACGCCATTCGGCTGTACCCCAAATATATAGGCTGACCTGGGCACTATTGCCCTTTCTGACCCAGCCTGAGCCTGGACCTCCTGGCCCTACCCAGACAGCTGGCCTCACACTGAGCACATCGGACCCGCCATGGCCTTAGGTTGTCATCTATTCTCCACCTCGGTTTCCAGGCTTCAGAACCTAGACCTGATCCCAAACACTGCCCTGTTTGAAAATGAGGCAGAAATCAGAACTCTTTCCCCATGGCAAGAAACCTTGTGGTTGGCATGTGGTCCAACGTTCAGTGTAGTAGTAACCAGTGTGGCCAAAGAGGCCCCGCCCATGCTTGCGGGCCACATTGGTCACAAACACACATTGTGACCCTCAACCTGAGCCCAGGCTTCAAAGAAGGCCTCTCAGTGGCTGGATGAAAAGACAGCATATTGGGCCTGCCATGCCCCTAGGCCCAAATTTTTAACCATAGTTCGGGTTGTCCCTTCACTCTTCCCCAGGGCTCTGCTTTGGAATTACTCTTTTGGTGGGACACCTGAGGTAACACACCTGAAAGGAGTACTCCCATCCCACAGATTGACGAATAACAATTGGGATCGGGCCAAATCCACAGAGAGAAAGATTCGTTCATGGCCCATGAGGCTTCCCCAACATTCCACGACCATCGCTGATACAAATACAGAGACAAAAGCCTGAGCAAGCGCATAAGACTCGCTCATTCTTCATATTCTGAAGAGTTCTTCTCATGGTTTGTAGATCGGGCGTGCCATACCTACGTCCCCAAACCTAAGCTGTGTTTGTGTTTTCAGACTTCAGTCCTCAAAGTCCTGGGCCACACTCCCTCCAGGCTGGGGCCCTGGAGCCACACATTAGGACTGCGCCCACTCAGTCCATGGAAATTCTGCCCATTCCATTGTCAAAAATCGTACAAATTAGGAGAACCCACCAAAGTCCCTGAGGCCATCCCAGTAGTGTAGTTCGCCGGGACAAAAAAGGGCGGTTGATACCAGCTGAGTTTCTACCTCCACTCATACCATAGATGGATGTACCCAGAGAAGAAGATTGAACCAGACAGGACCCGAGGCCATTATCGGATCCATTGCTTTGGTTTACAGGCATGTCTCCTCAAAAGCCTGGGTTCCAATATCAGCAGAGAGGATTTCCTGAGGCACCCATCAGAACAAATCTCATCTCCACAAGGAAACTTGTGCATGGGAGCTATGTCAAAAGCTTAGGAGAATACTTCAGGGTCCCGGTGCCACCGCCCCATTCCAAGGTCCTCATGGACACAAACACACATTAGGACCCATTCTCAGGACAGTCCATTTCAACTCAGCCACCCCGGTTGCTCCCGCAGATCCATTGGATCTAAACTGTCTTGTTGCGAGGTGACATTTGGAATGCGAGGCGGACATCCCTGGCAACCATCCTCGAATGGTGCTCTGGAGTCATTCCATATGGGATGTTCTGGAGCTGTCCAACAGGTCTCAATTGTCCCGCAGAAGGAATCCTTGAAGGGGGGATCCCACATCTCCCAACGTGGAAAACATCCATGGACTCGAGATTCCGCTCCCTTCATGAAGGGGCCGTCATGCACAGAAACTGCAACCTGAGCCAACGTCTGATCCTCGCCCTGACTTCAGATGCATGAGATATTGGTTCAGAAATGCAGGGGGTACCTGCCGTGCCCTCACCCTGAATCTGAAGTCTAGCTTGTGTTCTCAGTCTTCCGTCCTCACTCTCCTGGCCCCGAAGCCCTCAAGTTTGGCAATTCCGGACTGACAAAAAAGCACTCTGCCTGCCCTCTAGAAAAAATATATTGCCTAATGAGCTGCCTAGGCAGCTTGAATGAGGATCAACCTACACGGCACTCGAATGTACCCAAGTTATATAGTCTAACCTGGGCACTAATGCACTGTCTGACACAACCTGAGCCCGGACCTTCTGACCAACACCCAGACAGCTGACGGCACACTGAGCACATCAGACCTGCCTTGGCCTTAGTTCATCATCTCTTCCCTACCTCAGTTTTCAGGCTTCAGAACCTAGACCTTATCTCCAATCACTGCCCAGGGGTGACTGTGATGCAGAAATCAGAACTCTTCCTGACCCATGGCAAGAAACCTTGTGGTTGGCATGTTGTCCAACGTTCAGTGTAGGAGAAAACAGCATTCACCCTGAGGCCCCGCCCATTCTTGAGTGCGACGAGAGCATAAACACGCATTGTGACCTCAGCGTGAGTCCTGTCCTCTAGTAAGTCCTCTCGGTGGCTGGACCATTAGATGTCATAATGGGCTTGACATGTCCCTAGGCCCCAATTTTTAACCAGATTTCTGGTTGTCCAGTCGCCCCTCCCCAGGGCTCTACTCTAAAATCCATCATTTGGTGGGATATCTGAGGTTGAAAAACAAAACGAAACAAATCAACAACAACAAAAAAACAGACTTCTTCCATCGTCTGAATGACCCCAAAATCTTTGGACGGGGCCGAACCCCCAGAGAGTAAGTCTCGTCCATTTCCCATGAAGTCACCCGGAAATTTTACGACCATGAGTGACACGATATCCAGAGACAAAATCTTGAGCAAGAGCCTCACGCTGGCCCTTTTTTCATATCCTGATGAGTTCTCCTAATGGTCTGTAGATCAGTCCTGCCATACCTATGACCCGAAACATAAGCCGAGTTTGTGTTTTCAGACAACTGTCCAAACAGCTCTGGCCTACACACCCTACAGGCTCAGGCCCCTGAAGCCAAACCTGAGGACTGTACTTGCCCTCTCCAAGGGAAATGTATGTGCCCATTCCATGGCCACAAACCTACTAATAGGATAAACCTCCAAAGGCCCTGAGGCCATCCCAATAGTTGTGGCTTCCCAGGACAAAGAGGGGCAATCTGAGTCCATCTGAGCACCAACCTGCACTCAGACCCGTAGACTGATGTCCCCAGAGGTAAAAACAAAAACGATCCGGCCCTTAGGCACTAATCGGATCCATTTTTTGGTTTCCAGGCATCTCTCCTCAGAGGCCTGGATTTCAATACCAGCATCTGGCTGTTTCTTGACTCACCCATCAGAAAAAATCTCATCTACGCATGGGAAACATGCACGTTGGAGCTGTGTCAAAGCCTCTGTTTAAGAGAACCCTTCAGGGCCCCAGTGCCACCGCTTCATTCCAAGGGCTCCATAGACACAAACACATATTAGGACACATCCATTGGAGATTCCATTTCAACTCAGCCTTTTCGGTTGCTCCACCACATCCAGCAGATCTAACCTGTCTTGTTGCTTGGAGACAATTGGAATGCGAGGTGGGCTACCCAGCCATCCATCCTTAGAACACTGCTCGGAATTGTTGGCCTGGAGCCAACCAACAGGTTTCAATTGTCCTGCAGAAGAATCTTTGCAGTTTGGAGCTTCTCACAACTCCCATCGTGGGAAAACCCACATGGCCTCGTGATCCAACCTCCTTTCAAGAAGGGGCCATCAGGGACAGAAAGTCCAACCTGAGCGATCGTCTGATCCTTGCCCTGACTTCAGATGCACGAGATCTCGATTGAGGTCTGTAGATTGTTCCTGCCATATCCTCACCCAGAAACCTAGGCCTAGCTTGGCTTCTCAGACTTCCGTCCTCAGACTACTGACCCACAAGCCCTCCAGTTTGGCAATCCAGAACTACAATGCCGCACTCTGCCTGCCCTCCAGAAGAAAAACATTGCCTTCTGGGGCTACCCAGAAACCCCAAATGAGGATCAACCTGCACGCCATTCGGCTGTACCCCAAATATATAGGCTGACCTGGGCACTATTGCCCTTTCTGACCCAGCATGAGCCTGGACCTCCTGGCCCCACCCAGAGCAGGCCTCACACTGAGCACATCAGACCCAACCTTAGGTTGTCATCTCTTCTCAACCTCGGTTTCCAGGCTTCAGAACCTCGACCTGATCTCCAATCACTGCCCTGGTTTGAAAATGAGGCAGAAATCAGAACTCATTCCCCATGGCAAGAAACCTTGTGGTTGGCATGTGGTCCTACGTTCAGTGTAGTAGAAACCAGTGTGGCCCATGAGGCCCAGCCCATGCTGGCGGGCCACATTGGTCACAAACACACATTGTGACACTCAGCCTGAGCCCAGGCTTCACATAAGGCCTCTCAGTGGCTGGATGAAGAGACAGCATATTGGGCCTGCCATGCCCCTAGGCCCCAATTTTTAACCATAGTTCGGGTTGTCCCTTCACTCTTCCCCAGGGCTCTGCTTTGGAATTCCTCTTTTGGTGGGACACCTGAGGTAACAAACCTGAAAGGAGTCCTACCATCCCACAGATTGACGAAAAACAATTGGGATCGGGCCAAATCCACAGAGAGAAAGATTCGTCCAGGGCCCATGAGGCTTCCCCAACATTCCACGGCCATCGCTGATACAAAATCCAGAGACAAAAGCCTGAGCAAGCGCATCAGACTCGCTCAGTCCTCATGTTCTGTAGAGTTCTTCTCATGGTTTGTAGATCGGGCGTGCCATACCTACGTCCCCAAACGTAAGCTGAGTTTGTGTTTTCAGACTTCTGTCCTCAAAGTCCTGGGCCACACTCCCTCCAGGCTGGGGCCCTGGAGCCACACATTAGGAATGCGCCCACCCAATCCATGGGAATTCTGCCCATTCCATTGTCAAAAATCGTACAAATTAGGAGAACCCACCAAAGTCCCTGAGGCCATCCCAATAGTGTAGGTCGCCGGGACAAAAAAGGGCGGTTGATACCAGCTGAGCATCTACCTCCACTCATACCATAGATGGATGTCCCCAGAGAAGAAGATTGAACCAGACAGGACCCGAGGCCATTATCGGATCCATTGCTTTCGTTTACAGGCATGTCTCCTCAAAATCCGGGGTTCCAATACCAGCAGAGAGTATTTCCTGAGGCACTCATCAGAACAAATCTCGTCTCCACAAGGAAACGTGTGCATGGGCGCAATGTCAAAAGCTTAGGAGAATACTTCAGGGTCCCGGTGCCACCGCCCCATTCCAAGGCCCTCATGGACACAAACACACATTGCGACCCATCCTCAGGAAAGTCCATTTCAACTCAGCCACCCCGGTTGCTCCCGCAGCTCCATTGGATCTAAACTGTTTTGTTGCGAGGAGACAATTGGAATGCGAGGCGGATTTCCCAGGCAACCATCCTCGAATGGTGTTCTCGAATCATTCCATATGGGATGTTCTGGAGCTGTCCAACAAGTCTCAATTGTCCCGCAGAAGGTATCCTTGAAGGGGTGATCCCACATCTCCCAACGTGGAAAACATCCATGGCCTCGAGATTCTGCTCCCTTCATGAAGGGGCCGTCATGCACAGAAACTGCAACCTGAGCCAACGTCTGATCCTCGCCCTGACTTCAGATGCATGAGATATTAGTTCAGAATTGCAGGGGGTACCTGCCGTGCCCTCACCCTGAATCCGAAGTCTAGCTTGTGTTCTCAGTCTTCCGTCCTCACTCTCCTGGCCAGGAAGCCCTCAAGTTTGGCAATTCCGGACCGACAATGAAGCACTCTGCCTGCCCTCCAGAAAAAATATATTGCCTAATGAGCTGCCCAGGCAGCTTAAATGAGGATCATCCTACACGGCACTCAAATGTACCCAAGTTATATAGTCTAACCTGGGCACTACTGCACTGTCTGACACAACCTGAGCCCGGACCTTCTGACCAACACCCAGACAGCTGACGGCACACTGAGCACATCAGACCCTCCATGGCTGTAGTTCATCATCTCTTCCCTACCTCAGTTTTCAGGCTTCAGAACCTACACCTTGTCTCCAATCACTGCCCAGGGGTGCCTGTGATGCAGAAATCTGAACTCTTCCTGACCCATGGCAAGAAACCTTGTGGTTGGCATTTTGTCCAACGTTCAGTGTAGAAGAAAACAGCATTCACCCTGAGGCCCCGCCCATTCTTGAGTGCGACGAGAGCATAAACACGCATTGTGACCTCAGCGTGAGTCCTGTCCTCTAGTAAGTCCTCTCGGTGGCTGGACCATTAGATGTCATAATGGGCTAGACATGTCCCTAGGCCCCAATTTTTAACCAGATTTCTTGTTGTCCAGTCGCCCCTCCCCAGGGCTCTACTCTGGAATCCCTCATTTGGTGGGACATCTGAGGTTGAAAAACAAAACGAAACAAATCAACAACAATAACAAAACGGACTTCTTCCATCCTCAGAATGACCCCAAACTCTTTGGACGGGGCCGAACTCCCAGAGGGTAAGTCTCGTCCATTTCCCATGAAGTCACCCGGAAATTTTACGACCATGAGTGACACGATATCCAGAGACAAAAACTTGAGCAAGAGCCTCACACTCGCCCTTTTTTCATATCCTGAAGAGTTCTCCTCATGGTCTGTAGATCAGTCCTGCCATACCTATGACCCGAAACATAAGCCGAGTTTGTGTTTTCAGACAACTGTCCAAACAGCTCTGGCCTACACACCCTACAGGCTCAGGCCCCTGAAGCCAAACCTGAGGACTGTACTTGCCCTCTCCAAGGGAAATGTATGTGCCCATTCCAATGGCCACAACCCTACTTATAGGATAAACCTCCAAAGGCCCTGAGGCCATCCCAATAGTTGTGGCTTACCAGGACAAACAGGGGCAATCTGAGCCCATCGGAGCACCAACCTGCACTCAGACCCGTAGACTGATGTCCCCAGAGGTAAAAACAAAAACGAACAGGCCCTTAGGCACTAATCGGATGCATTGCTTTGGTTTCCAGGCATCTCTCCTCAGAGGCCTGGATTTCAATACCTGCATATGGCTGTTTCTTGACTCACCCATCAGAAAAAATCTCATCTACACATGGGAAACATGCACGTTGGAGCTGTGTCAAAGCCTCTGTTTAGGAGAACCCTTCAGGGCACCAGTGCCACCGATTCATTCCAAGGGCTCCATAGACACAAACACATATTAGGATATATCCATTGGAGATTCCATTTCAACTCAGCCTCCTCGGTTGCTCCCCCTCATCCAGCAGATCTAACTTGTCTTGTTGCTTGGAGACAATTAGAATGCGAGGTGGGCTACCCAGCCATCCATCCTTAGAACCCTGCTCAGAATCGTTGGCCTGGAGCCAACCAACAGGTCTCAATTATCCTGCAGAAGAATCTTTGCAGTTTGGAGCTTCTCACAACTCCCATCGTGGGAAAATCCCCATGGCCTCGTGATCCAACCTCCTTTCAAGAAGGGGCCATCCGGGACAGAATGTCCAACCTGAGCGATCGTCTGATCCTTGCCCTGACTTCAGATGCACGAGATCTCGTTTGAGGTCTGTAGATTGTGCCTGCCATATCCTCACCCAGAAACCTAGGCCTAGCTTGGTTTCTCAAACTTCCGTCCTCAGACTACTGACCCACAAGCCCTCCAGTTTGGCAATCCAGAACTACAATGCCGCACTCTGCCTGCCCTCCAGAAGAAAAACAATGCCCTCTGGGGCTACCCAGAAACCCCAAATGAGGATCAACCTGCACGCCATTCGGCTGTACCCCAAATATATAGGCTGACCTGGGCACTATTGCCCTTTCTGACCCAGCCTGAGCCTGGACCTCCTGGCCCCACCCAGACAGCTGGCCTCACACTGAGCACATCGGACCCGCCATGGCCTTAGGTTGTCATCTCTTCTCAACCTCGGTTTCAAGGCTTCAGAACCAAGACCTGATCCTCAATCACTGCCCTGTTTGAAAATGAGGCAGAAATCATAACTCTTTCCCCATGGCAAGAAACCTTGTGGTTGGCATGTGTTCCAACGTTTAGTGTAGTAGAAACCAGTGTGGCCCATGAGGCCCCGCCCATGCTTGCGGGCCACATTGGTCACAAACACACATTGTGACCCTCAGCCTGAACCCAGGCTTCACATAAGGCCTCTCAGTGGCTGGATGATGAGACAGCATATTGGGCCTGCCATGCCCCTAGGCCCCAATTTTTAACCATAGTTCGGGTTGTCCCTTCACTCTTCCCCAGGGCTCTGCTTTGGAATTACTCTTTTGGTGGGACACCTGAGGTAACAAACCTGAAAGGAGTCCTCCCATCCCACAGATTGACGAAAATCTATTGGGATCGGGCCAAATCCACAGAGAGAAAGATTCGTCCATGTCCCATGAGGCTTCTCCAACATTGCACGGCCATCGCTGATACAAAATCCAGAGACAAAAGCCTGAGCAAGCGTGTCAGACTCGCTCTTTCTTCACATTCTGAAGAGTTCTTCTCATGGTTTGTAGATCGGGCGTGCCATACCTACGTCCCCAAACCTAAGCTGAGTTTGTGTTTTCAGACTTCTGTCCTCAAAGTCCTCGGCCACACTCCCTCCAGGCTGGGGCCCTGGAGCCACACATTAGGAATGTGCCCACCCAGTCCATGGGAATTCTGCCCATTCCATTGTCAAAAATCGTACAAATTAGGAGAACCCACCAAAGTCCCTGAGGCCATCCCAGTAGTGTAGTTCGCCGGGACAAAAAAGGGCGGTTGATATCAGCTGAGCATCTACCTCCACTCATACCATAGATGGATGTCCCCAGAGAAGAAGATTGAACCAGACAGGACCCGAGGCCATTATCGGATCCATTGCTTTGGTTTACAGGCATGTCTCCCCTAAAGCCTGGGTTCCAATACGAGCAGAGAGGATTTCCTGAGGCACCCATCAGAACAAATCTCATCTCCACAAGGAAACTTGTGCATGGGAGCTATGTCAAAAGCTTAGGAGAATACTTCAGGGTCCCGGTGCCACCGCCGCATTCCAAGGCCATCATGGACACAAACACACATTTGGACCCATCCTCAGGAAAGTCCATTTGAACTCAGCCACCCCGGTTGCTTGAACAGATCCATTGGATTTAAACTGTCTTGTTGTGAGGAGACAATTGGAATGCGAGGAGGACGTCCCAGGGAAACATCCTCAAATGGTGCTCTGGAGTCATTCCATATGGGATGTTCTGGAGCTGTCCAACTGGTCTCAATTGTCCCGCAGAAGGAATCCTTGAAGGGGTGATCCCACATCTCCCAACGTGGAAAACATCCATGGCCTCGAGATTCCGCTCCCTTCATGAAGGGTCAGTCATGCACAAAAACAGCAACCTGAGCCAACGTCTGATCCTCGCCCTGACTTCAGATGCATGAGATATTTGTTCAGAATTGCAGGGGGTACCTGCCGTGCCCTCACCCTGAATCCGAAGTCTAGCTTGTGTTCTCAGTCTTCCGTCCTCACTCTCCTGGCCCCGAAGCCCTCAAGTTTGGCAATTCCGGACCGACAAAGAAGCACACTGCCAGCCCTCCAGAAAAAATATATTGCATAATGAGCTGCCCAGGCCGCTTAAATGAAGATAAACCTACACGGCACTCGAAGTACCCAAGTTATATAGTCTAACCTGGGCACTAATGCACTGTCTGACACAACCTGAGCCCGGACCTCCTGACCAACACCCAGACAGCTGACGGCACACTGAGCACATCAGACCCGCCATGGCCTTATTTCATCATCTCTTCCCTACCTCAGGTTTCAGGCTTCAGAACCTAGACCTTATCTCCAATCACAGCCCAGGGGTGCCTGTGATGCAGAAATCTGAACTCGTCCTGACCCATGGCAAGAAACCTTTTGGTTGGCCTGTTGTCCAACGTTCAGTGTAGGAGAAAACAGCATTCACCCTGAGGCCCCGCCCATTTTTGAGTGCGACGAGAGCATAAACACGCATTGTGACCTCAGCGTGAGTCCTGTCCTCTAGTAAGTCCTCTCGGTGGCTGGACCATTAGATGTCATAATGGGCTTGACATGTCCCTAGGCCCCAATTTTTAACCAGATTTCTTGTTGTCCAGTCGCCCCTCCCCAGGGCTCTACTCTGGAATCCCTCATTTGGTGGGACATCTGAGGTTGAAAAACAAAATAAACAAATCAACAACAACAAAAAAACGGACTTCTTCCATCCTCAGAATGACCCCAAACTCTTTGGACGGGGCCGAACCCCCAGAGAGTAAGTCTCGTCCATTTCCCATGAAGTCACCCGGAAATTTTACGACCATGAGTGACACGATATCCAGAGACAAAAACTTGAGCAAGAGCCTCACACTCGCTCTTTTTTCATATCCTGAAGAGTTCTCCTCATGGTCTGTAGATCAGTCCTGCCATACCTATGACCCGAAACATAAGCCGAGTTTGTGTTTTCAGACAACTGTCCAAACAGCTATGGCCTACACACCCTACAGGCTCAGGCCCCTGAAGCCAAACCTGAGGACTGTACTAGCCCTCTCCAAGGGAAATGTATGTGCCCATTCCAATGGCCACAACCCTACTAATAGGATAAACCTCCAAAGGCCCTGAGGCCATCCCAATAGTTGTGGCTTCCCAGGACAAACAGGGGCAATCTGAGCCCATCGGAGCACCAACCTGCACTCAGACCCGTAGACTGATGTCCCCAGAGGTAAAAACAAAAACGAACAGGCCCTTAGGCACTAATCGGATCCATTGCTTTGGTTTCCAGGCATCTCTCCTCAGAGGCCTGGATTTCAATACCAGCATATGGCTGTTTCTTGACTCACCCATCAGAAAAAATCTCATCTACACATGGGAAACATGCACGTTGGAGCTGTGTCAAAGCCTCTGTTTAGGAGAACCCTTCAGGGCACCAGTGCCACCGCTTCATTCCAAGGGCTCCATAGACACAAACACATATTAGGATATATCCACTGGAGATTCCATTAAACTCAGCCTCCTCGGTTGCTCCCCCTCATCCAGCAGATCTAACCTGTCTTGTTGCTTGAAGACCATTATAATTCAAGGTGGGCTACCCAGCCATCCATCCTTAGAACCCTGCTCGGAATCGTTGGCCTGGAGCCAACCAACAGGTCTCAATTGTCCTGCAGAAGAATCTTTGCAGTTTACAGCTTCTCACAACTCCCATCGTGGGAAAACACCCATGGCCTCGTGATCCAACCCCCCTTCAAGAAGGGGCCATCCGGGACAGAAAGTCCAACCTGAGCGATCGTCTGATCCTTGCCGTGACTTCAGATGCACGAGATCTCGATTGAGGTCTGTAGATTGTGCGTGCCATATCCTCACCCAGAAACCTAGGCCTAGCTTGGTTTCTCAGACTTCCGTCCTCAGACTACTGACCCACAAGCCCTCCAGTTTGGCAATCCAGAAATACAATGCCGCACTCTGCCGGCCCTCCAGAAGAAAAACAATGCCCTCTGGGGCTACCCAGAAACCCCAAATGAGGATCAACCTGCACGCCATTCGGCTGTACCCCAAATATATAGGCTGACCTGGGCACTATTGCCCTTTCTGACCCAGCCTGAGCCTGGACCTCCTGGCCCCACCCAGACAGCTGGCCTCACACTGAGCACATCGGACCCGCCATGGCCTTAGGTTGTCATCTCTTCTCAACCTCGGTTTCAAGGCTTCAGAACCAAGACCTGATCCCCAATCACTGCCCTGTTTGAAAATGAGGCAGAAATCATAACTCTTTCCCCATGGCAAGAAACCTTGTGGTTGGCATGTGTTCCAACGTTTAGTGTAGTAGAAACCAGTGTGGCCCATGAGGCCCCGCCCATGCTTGCAGGCCACATTGGTCACAAACACACATTGTGACCCTCAGCCTGAGCCCAGGCTTCACGTAAAGCCTCTCAGTGGCTGGATGATGAGATAGCATATTGGGCCTGCCAAGCCCCTAGGCCCAAATTTTTAACCATAGTTCGGGTTGTCCCTTCACTCTTCCCCAGGGCTCTGCTTTGGAATTCCTCTTTTGGTGGGACACCTGAGGTAACAAACCAGAAAGGAGTCCTCCCATCCCACAGATTGAAGAAAATCTATTGGGATCGGGCCAAATCCACAGAGAGAAAGATTCGTCCATGTCCCATGAGGCTTCTCCAACATTCCACGGCCATCGCTGATACAAAATCCAGAGACAAAAGCCTGAGCAAGCGTGTCAGACTCGCTCATTCTTCACATTCTGAAGAGTTCTTCTCATGGTTTGTAGATCGGGCGTGCCATACCTACGTCCCCAAACCTAAGCTGAGTTTGTGTTTTCAGACTTCTGTCCTCAAAGTCCTGGGCCACACTCCCTCCAGGCTGGGGCCCTGGAGCCACACATTAGGACTGCGCCCACCCAATCCATGGGAATTCTGCCCATTCCATTGTCAAAAATCGTACAAATTAGGAGAACCCACCAAAGTCCCTGAGGCCATCCCAGTAGTGTAGTTAGCCGGGACAAAAAAGGGCGGTTGATACCAGCTGAGCATCTACCTCCACTCATACCATAGATGGATGTCCCCAGAGAAGAAGATTGAACCAGACAGGACCCGAGGCCATTATCGGATCCATTGCTTTGGTTTACAGGCATGTCTCCTCAAAAGCCTGGGTTCCAATATCAGCAGAGAGGATTTCCTGAGGCACCCATCAGAACAAATCTCATCTCCACAAGGAAACTTGTGCATGGGAGCTATGTCAAAAGCTTAGGAAAAAACTTCAGGGTCCCGGTGCCACTGCCCCATTCCAAGGCCCTCATGGACACAAACACACATTAGGACCCATCCTCAGGAAAGTCCATTTGAACTCAGCCACCCCGGTTGCTCCCACAGATCCATTGGATCTAAACTGTCTTGTTGAGAGGAGACAATTGGAATGCGAGGAGGACGTCCCAGGGAACCATCCTCGAATGGTGCTCTGGAGTCATTCCATATGGGATGTTCTGGAGCTGTCCAACAGGTCTCAATTGTCCCGCAGAAGGAATCCTTGAAGGGGTGATCCCACATCTCCCAACGTGGAAAACATCCATGGCCTCGAGATTCCGCTCCCTTCATGAAGGGTCCGTCATGGACAAAAACTGCAACCTGAGCCAACGTCTGATCCTCGCCCTGACTTCAGATGCATGAGATATTGGTTCAGAATTGCAGGGGGTACCTGCCGTGCCCTCACCCTGAATCCGAAGTCTAGCTTGTGTTCTCAGTCTTCCGTCCTCACTCTCCTGGCCCCGAAGCCCTCAAGTTTGGCAATTCCATACCGATAATGAAGCACTCTGCCTGCCCTCTAGAAAAAATATATTTCCTAATGAGCTGCCTAGGCAGCTTAAATGAGGATCAACCTACAGGGCACTCGAATGTACCCAAGTTATATAGTCTAACCTGGGCACTACTGCACTGTCTGACACAACCTGAGCCCGGACCTCCTGACCAACACCCAGAGAGTTGATGGCACACTGAGCACATCAGACCCGCCATGGCCTTAGTTCATCATCTCTTCCCTACCTCAGTTTTCAGGCTTCAGAACCGAGACCTTATCTCCAATCGCAGCCCAGGGGTGACTGTGATGCAGAAATCTGAACTCTTCCTGACCCATGGCAAGAAACCTTGTGGTTGGCATGTTGTCCAACGTTTAGTGTAGGAGAAAACAGCATTCACCCTGAGGCCCCGCCCATTCTTGAGTGCGACGAGAGCATAAACACGCATTGTGACCTCAGCGTGAGTCCTGTCCTCTAGTAAGTCCTCTCGGTGGCTGGACCATTAGATGTCATAATGGGCTTGACATGTCCCTAGGCCCCAATTTTTAACCAGATTTCTGGTTGTCCAGTCGCCCCTCCCAAGGGCTCTACTCTGGAAGCCCTCATTTGGTGCGACATCTGAGGTTGAAAAACAAAACGAAACAAATCAACAACAATAACAAAACGGACTTCTTCCTTCCTCAGAATGACCCCAAACTCTTTGGACGGGGCCGAACCCCCAGAGAGTAAGTCTCGTCCATTTCCCATGAAGTCACCCGGAAATTTTACGACCATGAGTGACACGATATCCAGAGACAAAAACTTGAGCAAGAGCCTCACACTCGCCCTTTTTTCATATCCTGAAGAGTTCTCCTCATGGTCTGTAGATCAGTCCTGCCATACCTATGACCAGAAACATAAGCCGAGTTTGTGTTTTCAGACAACTGTCCAAACAGCTCTGGCCTACATACCCTACAGGCTCAGGCCCCTGGAGACAAACCTGAGGACTGTACTTGCCCTCTCCAAGGGAAATGTATGTGCCCATTCCAATGGCCACAACCCTACTAATAGGATAAACCTCCAAAGGCCCTGAGGCCATCCCAATAGTTGTGGCTTCCCAGGACAAACTGGGGCAATCTGAGCCCATTGGAGCACCAACCTGCACTCAGACCCGTAGACTGATGTCCCCAGAGGTAAAAACAAAAAGGAACAGGCCCTTAGGCACTAATCGGATCCATTTCTTTGGTTTCCAGGCATCTCTCCACAGAGGCCTGGATTTCAATACCAGCATATGGCTGTTTCTTGACTCACCCATCAGAATAAATCTCATCTACGCATGGGAAACATGCACGTTGGAGCTGTGTCAAAGCCTCTGTTTAGGAGAACCCTTCAGGGCACCAGTGCCACCGCTTCATTCCAAGGGCTCCATAGACACAAACACATATTAGGACATATCCACTGGAGATTCCATTTCAACTCAGCCTCCTCGGTTGCTCCCCCGCATCCAGCAGATCTAACCTGTCTTGTTGCTTGGAGACAATTGGAATGCGAGGTGGGGCACCCAGCCATCCATCCTTAGAACCCTGCTCGGAATCGTTGGCCTGGAGCCAACCAACAGGTCTCAATTGTCCTGCAGAAGAATCTTTGCAGTTTGGAGCTTCTCACAACTCCCATCGTGGGAAAACCCCCATGGCCTCGTGATCCAACACCCCTTCAAGAAGGGGCCATCAGGGACAGAAAGTCCAACCTGAGCGATCGTCTGATCCTTGCCGTGACTTCAGATGCACGAGATCTCGATTGAGGTCTGTAGATTGTGCCTGCCATATCCTCACCCAGAAACCTAGGCCTAGCTTGGCTTCTCAGACTTCCGTCCTCAGACTACTGACCCACAAGCCCTCCAGTTTGGCAATCCAGAACTACAATGCCGCACTCTGCCTGCCCTCCAGAAGAAAAAAATTGCCCTCTGGGGCTACCCAGAAACCCCAAATGACGATCAACCTGCACGCCATTCGGCTGTACCCCAAATATATAGGCTGACCTGGGCACTATTGCCCTTTCTGACCCAGCATGAGCCTGGACCTCCTGGCCCCACCCAGAGCAGGCCTCACACTGAGCACATCAGACCCACCATGGCCTTAGGTAGTCATCTCTTCTCAACCTCGGTTTCCAGGATTCAGAACCTCGACCTGATCTCCAATCACTGCCCTGGTTTGAAAATGAGGCAGAAATCAGAACTCATTCCCCATGGCAAGAAACCTTGTGGTTGGCATGTGGTCCTATGTTCAGTGTAGTAGAAACCAGTGTGGCCCATGAGGCCCCGCCCATGCTGGCGGGCCACATTGGTCACAAACACACATTGTGACCCTCAGCCTGAGCCCAGGCTTCACATAAGGCCTCTCAGTGGCTGTATGAAGAGACAGCATATTGGGCCTGCCATGCCCCTAGGCCCCAATTTTTAACCATAGTTCGGGTTGTCCCTTCACTCTTCCCCAGGGCTCTGCTTTGGAATTCTTCTTTTGGTGGGACACCTGAGGTAACAAACCTGAAAGGAGTCCTCCCATCCCACAGATTGACGAAAATCTATTGGGATCGGGCCAAATCCACAGAGAGAAAGATTCGTCCATGGCCCATGAGGCTTCCCCAACATTCCACGGCCATCGCTGATACAAAATCCAGAGACAAAAGCCTGAGCAAGCGCGTCAGAATCTCTCTTTCTTCACATTCTGAAGACTTCTTCTCATGGTTTGTAGATCGGGCTTGCCATACCTACGTCCCCAAACCTAAGCTGAGTTTGTGTTTTCAGACTTCTGTCCTCAAAGTCCTCGGCCACACTCCCTCCAGGCTGGGGCCCTGGAGCCACACATTAGGAATGCGTCCACCCAATCCATGGGAATTCTGCCCATTCCATTGTCAAAAATCGTACAAATTAGGAGAACCCACCAAAGTCCCTGAGGCCATCCCAGTAGTGTAGTTCGCCGGGACAAAAAAGGGCGGTTGATATCAGCTGAGCATCTACCTCCACTCATACCATAGATGGATGTCCCCAGAGAAGAAGATTGAACCAGACAGGACCCGAGGCCATTATCGGATCCATTGCTTTGGTTTACAGGCATGTCTCCTCTAAAGCCTGGGTTCCAATACGAGCAGAGAGGATTTCCTGAGGCACCCATCAGAACAAATCTCATCTCCACAAGGAAACTTGTGCATGGGAGCTATGTCAAAAGCTTAGGAGAATACTTCAGGGTCCCGGTGCCACCGCCGCATTCCAAGGCCCTCATGGACACAAACACACATTTGGACCCATCCTCAGGAAAGTCCATTTGAACTCAGCCACCCCGGTTGCTCCCACAGATCCATTGGATCTAAACTGTCTTGTTGTGAGGAGACAATTGGAATGCGAGGAGGACGTCCCAGGGAAACATCCTCGAATGGAGCTCTGGAGTCATTCCATATGGGATGTTCTGGAGCTGTCCAACAGGTCTCAATTGTCCCGCAGAAGGAATCCTTGAAGGGGTGATCCCACATCTCCCAACGTGGAAAACATCCATGGCCTCGAGATTCCGTTCCCTTCATGAAGGGTCCATCATGGACAAAAACTGCAACCTGAGCCAACGTCTGATCCTCGCCCTGACTTCAGATGCATGAGATATTGGTTCAGAATTGCAGGGGGTACCTGCCGTGCCCTCACCCTGAATCCGAAGTCTAGCTTGTGTTCTCAGTCTTCCGTCCTCACTCTCCTGGCCCCGAAGCCCTCAAGTTTGGCAATTCCGGACCGACAAAGAAGCACACTGCCTGCCCTCCAGAAAAAATATATTGCATAATGAGCTGCCCAGGCCGCTTAAATGAAGATCAACCTACACGGCACTCGAAGTACCCAAGTTATATAGTCTAACCTGGGCACTAATGCACTGTCTGACACCACCTGAGCCCGGACCTCCTGACCAACACCCAGACAGCTGACGGCACACTGAGCACATCAGACCTGCCATGGCCTTAGTTCATCATCTCTTCCCTACCTCAGATTTCAGGTCAGAACCTAGACCTTATCTCCAATCACAGCCCAGGGGTGACTGTGATGCAGAAATCTGAACTCTTCCTGACCCATGGCAAGAAACCTTGTGGTTGGCATGTTGTCCAACGTTTAGTGTAGGAGAAAACAGCATTCACCCTGAGGCCCCGCCCATTCTTGAGTGCGACGAGAGCATAAACACGCATTGTGACCTCAGCGTGAGTCCTGTCCTCTAGTAAGTCCTCTCGGTGGCTGGACCATTAGATGTCATAATGGGCTTAACATGTCCCTAGGCCTCAATTTTAACCAGATTTCTTGTTGTCCAGTCGCCCCTCCCCAGGGCTCTACTCTGGAATCCCTCATTTGGCGGGACATCTGAGGTTGAAAAACAAAATAAACAAATCAACAACAAAAAAAAAACGGACTTCTTCCATCCTCAGAAAGACCCCAAACTCTTTGGACGGGGCCGAGCCCCCAGAGAGTAAGTCTCGTCCATTTCCCATGAAGTCACCCGGAAATTTTACGACCATGAGTAAGACGATATCCAGAGACAAAAACTTGAGCAAGAGCCTCACACTCGCCCTTTTTTCATATTCTGAAGAGTTCTCCTCATGGTCTGTAGATCAGTCCTGCCATACCTATGACCCGAAACATAAGCCGAGTTTGTGCTTTCAGACAACTGTCCAAAGAGCTCTGGCCTACACACCCTACAGGCTCAGGCCCCTGGAGCCAAACCTGAGGACTGTACTTGCCCTCTCCAAGGGATATGTATGTGCCCATTCCAATGGCCACAACCCTACTAATAAGATAAACCTCCAAAGGCCCTGAGGCCATCCCAATAGTTGTGGCTTGCCAGGACAAACAGGGGCAATCTGAGCCCATCTGAACACCAACCTGCACTCAGACCCGTAGACTGATGTCCCCAGAGGTAAAAACAAAAACAAACAGGCCCTTAGGCACTAATCGGATCCATTGCTTTGGTTTCCAGGCATCTCTCCTCAGAGGCCTGGATTTCAATACCAGCTTATGGCTGTTTTTTGACTCACCCATCAGAACAAATCTCATCTACACATGGGAAACATGCACGTTGGAGCTGTGTCAAAGCCTCTGTTTAAGAGAACCCTTCAGGGCCCCAGTGCCACAGCTTCATTCCATGGGCTCCATAGACACAAACACATATTAGGACATATCCACTGGAGATTACATTTCAACTCAGACTCCTCGGTTGCTCCCCCACATTCAGCAGATCTAACCTGTCTTGTTGCTTGGAGACAACTGGAATGCGAGGTGGGCTACCCAGCCATCCATCCTTAGAACCCTGCTCGGAATCGTTGGCCTGGAGCCAACCAACAGGTCTCAATTGTCCTGCAGAAGAATCTTTGCAGTTAGGAGCTTCTCACAACTCCCATCGTGCGAAAACCCCCATGGCCTCGTGATCCAACCCCCCTTCAAGAAGGGGCCATCAGGGACAGAAAGTCCAACCTGAGCGATCGTCTGATCCTTGCCCTGACTTCAGATGCACGAGATCTCGATTGAAGTCTGTAGATTGTGCGTGCCATATCCTCACCCAGAAACCTAGGCCTAGCTTGACTTCTCAGACTTCAGTCCTCAGACTACTGACCCACAAGCCCTCCAGTTTGGCAATCCAGAACTACAATGCCGCACTCTGCCTGCCCTCAAGAAGAATAACATTGCCCTCTGGGGCTACCCAGAAACCCCAAATGAGGATCAACCTGCACGCCATTCGGCAGTACCCCAAATATATAGGCTGACCTGTGCACTATTGCCCTTTCTGACCCAGCCAGAGCCTGGACCTCCTGGCGCCACCCAGACAGCTGGCCTCACACTGAGCACATCGGACCCGCCATGGCCTTAGTTTGTCATCTCTTCTCAACCTCTGTTTCCAGGCTTCAGAACCTAGACCTGATCTCCAATCACTGCCATGGTTTGAAAAAAAGGCAGAAATCAGAACTCTTTCCCCATGGCAAGAAACCTTGTGGTTGGCATGTGTTCCAACGTTCAGTGTAGTAGAAACCATTGTGGCCCATGTGGCGCCGCCCATGCTTGTGGGCCACATTGGTCACAAACACACATTGTGACCCTCAGCTTGAGCCCAGGCTTCACGTAAGGCCTCTCAGTGGCTGGATGAAAAGACAGCATATTGGGCCTGCCATGCCCCTAGGCCCCAATTTTAAACCATAGTTCGGGTTGTCCCTTCACTCTTCCCCAGGGCTCTGCTTTGGAATTCTTCTTTTGGTGGGACACCTGAGGTAACAAACCTGAAAGGAGTCCTCCCATCCCACAGATTGACGAAAAACAATTGGGATTGGGCCAAATCCACAGAGAGAAAGATTCGTCCAGGGCCCATGAGGCTTCCCCAACATTCCACGGGCATCGCTGATACAAAATCCAGAGACAAAAGCCTGAGCAAGCGCGTCAGACTCGCTCATTCTTCATATTCTGAAGAGTTCTTCTCATGGTTTGTAGATCGGGCGTGCCATACCTACATCCCCAAACCTAAGTTGAGTTTGTGTTTTCAGACTACAGTCCTCAAAGTCCTGGGCCACACTCCCTCCAGGCTGGGGCCCTGGAGCCACACATTAGGAATGCGCCCACCCAATCCATGGGAATTCTGCCCATTCCATTGTCAAAAATCGTACAAATTAGGAGAACCCACCAAAGTCCCTGAGGCCATCCCAGTAGTGTAGTTCGTCGGGACAAAAAAGGGCGGTTGATATCAACTGAGCATCTACCTACACTCATACCAATGATGGATGTCCCCAGAGAAGAAGATTGAACCAGACAGGACACGAGGCCATTATCGGATCCATTGCTTTGGTTTACAGGCATGTCTCGTCTAAAGCCTGGATTCCAATACCAGCAGAGAGGATTTCCTGAGGCACCCATCAGAACAAATCTCATCTCCACAAGGAAACTTGTGCATGGGAGCTATGTCAAAAGCTTAGGAGAATACTTCAGGGTCCCGGTGCCACCGCCCCATTCCAAGGCCCTCATTGGACACACATTAGGACCCATCCTCAGGAAGTCCATTTGAACTCAGCCACCCCGTTTGCTCCCACAGATCCATTGGATCTAAACTGTCTTGTTGAGAGGAGACAATTGGAATGCGAGGAGGACGTCCCAGGCAAACATCCTCGAATGGTGCTCTGGAGTCATTCCATATGGGATGTTCTGGAGCTGTCCAACAGGTCTCAATTGTCCAGCAGAAGGTATCCTTGAAGGGGTGATCCCACATCTCCCAACGTGGAAAACATCCATGGCCTCGAGATTCTGCTCCCTTCATGAAGGGGCCGTCATGCACAGAAACTGCAAACTGAGCCAACGTCTGATCCTCGCCCTGACTTCAGATGCATGAGATATTAGTTCAGAATTGCAGGGGGTACCTGCCGTGCCCTCACACTGAATCCGAAGTCTAGCTTGTGTTCTCAGTCTTCCGTCCTCACTCTCCTGGCCACGAAGCCCTCAAGTTTGGCAATTCCGGACCGACAATGAAGCACTCTGCCTGCCCTCCAGCAAAAATATATTGCCTAATGAGCTGCCCAGGCAGCTTAAATGAGGATCAACCTACACGGCACTCAAATGTACCCAAGTTATAAAGTCTAACCTGGGCACTACTGCACTGTCTGACACAACCTGAGCCCGGACCTTCTGACCAACACCCAGACAGCTGACAGCACACTGAGCACATCAGACCCTCCATGGCTGTAGTTCATCATCTCTTCCCTACCTCAGTTTTCAGGCTTCAGAACCTACACCTTGTCTCCAATCACTGCCCAGGGGTGCCTGTGATGCAGAAATCTGAACTCTTCCTGACCCATGGCAAGAAACCTTGTGGTTGGCATTTTGTCCAACGTTCAGTGTCGAAGAAAACAGCATTCACCCTGAGGCCCCGCCCATTCTTGAGTGCGACGAGAGCATAAACACGCATTGTGACCTCAGCGTGAGTCCTGTCCTCTAGTAAGTCCTCTCGGTGGATGGACCATTAGATGTCATAATGGGCTTGACATGTCCCTAGGCCCCAATTTTTAACCAGATTTCTGGTTGTCCAGTCGCCCCTCCCCAGGGCTCTACCTTGGAATCCCTCATTTGGTGCGACATCTGAGGTTGAAAAACAAAACGAAACAAATCAACAACAATAACAAAACGGACTTCTTCCTTCCTCAGAATGACCCCAAACTCTTTGGACGGGGCCGAACTCCCAGAGAGTAAGTCTCGTCCATTTCCCATGAAGTCACCCGGAAATTTTACGACCATGAGTGACACGATATCCAGAGACAAAAACTTGAGCAAGAGCCTCACACTCTCCCTTTTTTCATATCCTGAAGAGTTCTCCTCATGGTCTGTAGATCAGTCCTGCCATACCTATGACCCGAAACATAAGCCGAGTTTGTGTTTTCAGACAACTGTCCAAACAGCTCTGGCCTACACACCCTACAGGCTCAGGTCCCTGGAGACAAACCTGAGGACTGTACTTGCCCTCTCCAAGGGAAATGTATGTGCCCATTCCAATGGCCACAACCCTACTAATAGGATAAACCTCCAAAGGCCCTGAGGCCATCCCAATAGTTGTGGCTTCCCAGGACAAACTGGGGCAATCTGAGCCCATTGGAGCACCAACCTGCACTCAGACCCGAAGACTGATGTCCCCAGAGGTAAAAACATAAAGGAACAGGCCCTTAGGCACTAATCGGATCCATTTCTTTGGTTTCCAGGCATCTCTCCTCAGAGGCCTGGATTTCAATACCAGCATATGGCTGTTTCTTGACTCACCCATCAGAATAAATCTCATCTACGCATGGGAAACATGCACGTTGGAGCTGTGTCAAAGCCTCTGTTTAGGAGAACCCTTCAGGGCACCAGTGCCACCGCTTCATTCCAAGGGCTCCATAGACACAAACACATATTAGGACATATCCACTGGAGATTCCATTTCAACTCAGCCTCCTCGGTTGCTCCCCCACATCTAGCAGATCTAACCTGTCTTGTTGCTTGGAGACAATTGGAATGCGAGGTGGGGTACCCAGCCATCCATCCTTAGAACCCTGCTCGGAATCATTGGCCTGGAGCCAACCAACAGGTCTCAATTGTCCTGCAGAAGAATCTTTGCAGTTTGGAGCTTCTCACAACTCCCATCGTGGGAACCCCCATGGCCTCGTGATCCAACACCCCTTCAAGAAGGGACCATCAGGGACAGAAAGTCCAACCTGAGCTATCGTGTGATCCTTGCCCTGACTTCAGATGCACGAGATCCCGATTGAGGTCTGTAGATTGTGCCTGCCATATCCTCACCCAGAAACCTAGGCCTAGCTTGGATTCTCAGACTTCCGTCCTAAGACTACTGATCCACAAGCCCTCCAGTTTGGCAATCCAGAACTACAATGCCGCACTCTGCCTGCCCTCCAGAAGAAAAACATTGCCCTCTTGGGCCACCCAGAAACCACAAATGAGGATCAATTTGCACCCCATTCGGCTGTACCCCAAATATATAGGCTGACCTGGGCACTATTGCCCTTTCTGACCCAGCCTGAGCCTGGACCTCCTGGCGCCACCCAGACTGCTACCCTCACAATGAGCACATCGGACCCGTCATGGCCTTAGGTTGTCATCTCTTCTCAACCTCGGTTTCCAGGCTTCAGAACCTAGACCTGATCCCCAATCACTGCCCTGGTTTGAAAATGAGGCAGAAATCAGAACTCTTTCCCCATGGCAAGAAACCTTGTGGTTGGCATGTGGACCAACGTTCAGTGTAGTAGAAACCAGTGTGGCCCATGAGGCCCCGCCCATACTTGCGGGCCACATTGGTCATAAACACACATTGTGACCCTCAGCTTGAGCCCAGGCTTCACGTAAGGCCTCTCAGTGGCTGGATGAAGAGACAGCATATTGGGCCTGCCATGCCCCTAGGCCCCAATTTTTAACCATAGTTCGGGTTGTCCCTTCACTCTTCCCCAGGTCTCTGCTTTGGAATTACTCTTTTGGTGGGACACCTGAGGTAACAAACCTGAAAGGATTCCTCCCATCCCACAGATTGACGAAAAACAATTGGGATTGGGCCAAATCCACAGAGAGAATGATTCGTCCAGGGCCCATGAGGCTTCCCCAACATTCCACGGCCATCGCTGATACAAAATCCAGAGACAAAAGCCTGAGCAAGCGCATCAGACTCGCTCAGTCCTCATGGTCTGAAGAGTTCTTCTCATGGTTCGTAGATCGGGCGTGCCATACCTACGTCCCCAAATGTAAGCTGAGTTTGTGTTTTCAGACTTCTGTCCTCAAAGGCCTGGGCCACACTCCCTCCAGGCTGGGGCCCTGGAGCCACACTTTAGGAATGCGCCCACCCAATCCATGGGAATTCTGCCCATTCCATTGTCAAAAATCGTACTAATTAGGAGAACCCACAAAAGTCCCTGTGGCAATCCCAGTAGTGTAGGTCGCCGGGACAAAAGAGGGCGGTTGATATCATCTGAGCATCTACCTCCACTCATGTGATGTATCCTCACATCACTGATGGATGTCCTCAGAGAAGAAGTTTGAACCAGACAGGACCCGAAGCCATTATCGGATCCATTGCTTTGGTTTACAGGCATGTCTCCTCAAAAGCCTGGGTTCCAATAACAGCAGAGAGGATTTCCTGAGGCACCCATCAGAACAAATCTCATCTCCACAAGGAAACTTGTGCATGGGAGCTTGTCAAAAGCTTAGGAGAATACTTCAGGGTCCCGGTGCCACCGCCCCATTCCAAGGCCCTCATGGACACAAACACACATTTGGACCCATCCTCAGGAAAGTCCATTTGAACTCAGCCACCCCGGTTGCTCCCACAGATCCATTGGATCTAAACTGTCTTGTTGTGAGGAGACAATTGGAATGCGAGGAGGACGTCCCAGGGAAACATCCTCGAATGGTGCTCTGGAGTCATTCCATATGGGATGTTCTGGAGCTGTCCAACAGGTCTCAATTGTCCCACAGAAGGAATCCTTGAAGGGGGGATCCCACATCTCTCAACGTGGAAAACCTCCATGGCCTCGAGATTCCGCTCCCTTCATGAAGGGGCCGTCATGCACAGAAACTGCAACATGAGCAACGTCTGAACCTCGCCTGACTTCAGATGCATGAGATATTGGTTTAGAATTGCAGGGGGTACCTGCCGTGCCCTCACCCTGAATCCGAAGTCTAGCTTGTGTTCTCAGTCTTCCAACCTCACTCTCCTGGCCCCGAAGCCCTCAAGTTTGGAAATTCCATACCGATAATGAAGCACTCTGCCTGCCCTCTAGGAAAAATATATTGCCTAATGAGCTGCCCAGGCAGCTTAAATGAGGATCAACCTACACGGCACTCGAATGTACCCAAGTTATATAGTCTAACCTGGGCACTAATGCACTGTCTGACAAAACCTGAGCCAGGACCTCCTGACCAACACCCAGACAGCTGATGGCACACTGAGCACATCAGACCCGCCATGGCCTTAGTTCACCCTCTCTTCCCAACGTCAGTTTTCAGGCTTCAGAACCTAGACCTTATCTCCAATCACTGCCCAGGGGTGACTGTGATGCAGAAATCAGAACTCTTCCTGACCCATGGCAAGAAACCTTGTGGTTGGCATGTTGTCCAACGTTCAGTGTAGGAGAAAACAGCATTCACCCTGAGGCCCCGCCCATTCTTGAGTGCGACGAGAGCATAAACACTCATTGTGACCTCAGCGTGAGTCCTGTCCTCTAGTAAGTCCTCTCGGTGGCTGGACCATTAGATGTCATAATGGGCTTGACATGTCCCTAGGCCCCAATTTTTAACCAGATTTCTGGTTGTCCAGTCGCCCCTCCCCAGGGCTCTACTCTGGAATCCCTCATTTGCTGGGACATCTGAGGTTGAAAAACAAAACGAAACAAATCAACAACAACAAAACGGACTTCTTCCATCCTCAGAATGACCCCAAACTCTTTGGACGGGGCCGAGCCCCCAGAGAGTAAGTCTCGTCCATTTCCCATGAAGTCACGCGGAAATTTTACAACCTTGAGTGACACGATATCCAGAAACAAAAACTTGAGCAAGAGCCTCACACGCGCTCTTTTTTCATATCATGAAGAGTTCTCCTCATGGTCTGTAGATCAGTCCTGCCATACCTATGACCCGAAACATAAGCCGAGTTTGTGTTTTCAGACAACTGTCCAAACAGCTTGGCTTAAACACCCTACAGTCTCATGCCCCTGAAGACAAACCTGAGGACTGTACTTGGCCTCTCCAAGGGAAATGTATGTGCCCATTCCAATGGCCTAACCCTACTAATAGGATAAACCTCCAAAGGCCCTGAGGCCATCCCAATAGTTGTGGCTTCCCAGGACAAACAGGGGCAATCTGAGTCCATCTGAGCACCAACCTGCACTCAGACCCATAGACTGATGTCCCCAGAGGTAAAAACAAAAACGAACAGGCCCTTAGGCACTAATCGGATCCATTGCTTTGGTTTCCAGGCATCTCTCCTCAGAGGCCTGGATTTCAATACCAGCATATGGCTGTTTCTTGACTCACCCATCAGAATAAATCTCATCTACACATGGAAAACATGCACGTTGGAGCTATGTCAAAGCCTCTGTTTAGGAGAACCCTTCAGGGCCCCAGTGCCACCGCTTCATTCCAAGGGCTCCATAGACACAAACATATATTAGGACATATCCACTGGAGATTCCATTTCAACCCAGCCTCCTCGGTTGCTCCCCCACATCCAGCAGATCTAACCTGTCTTGTTGCTTGGAGACAATTGGAATTGCAGGTGGGCTACCCAGCCATCCATCCTTAGAACCCTGCTCAGAATCGTTGGCCTGGAGCCAACCAACAGGTCTCAATTGTCCTGCAGAAGAATCTTTGCAGTTTGGAGCTTCTCACAACTCCCATCTTGGGAAAACCCCCATGGCCTCGTGATCCAACACCCCTTCAAGAAGGGGCCATCAGGGACAGAAAGTCCAACCTGAGCTATCGTGTGATCCTTGCCCTGAGTTCAGATGCACGAGATCCCGATTGAGGTCTGTAGATTGTGCCTGCCATATCCTCACCCAGAAACCTAGGCCTAGCTTGGCTTCTCAGACTTCCGTCCTCAGACTACTGACCCACAAGCCCTCCAGTTTGGCAATCCAGAACTACAATGTCGCACTCTGCGTGCCTCCAGAAGAAAAACATTGCCCTCTTGGGTCACCCAGAAACCACAAATGAGGATCAATTTGCACGCCATTCGGCTGTACCCCAAATATATAGGCTGACCTGGGCACTATTGCCCTTTCTGACCCAGCCTGAGACTGGACCTCCTGGCCCCACCCAGACAGCTGGCCTCACACTGAGCACATCGGACCCGCCATGGCCTTAGGTTGTCATCTCTTCTCAACCTCGGTTTCCAGGCTTCAGAACCTAGACCTGATCCCTAATCACTGCCCTGTTTGAAAATGAGGCAGAAATCAGAACTCTTTCCCCATGGCAAGAAACCTTGTGGTTGGCATGTGGTCCAACGTTCAGTGTAGTAGAAACCAGTGTGGCCCATGAGGCCCCGCACACGCTTGCGGGCCACATTGGTCACAAACACACATTGTGACCCTCAGCCTGAGCCCAGGCTTCACGTAAGGCCTCTCAGTGGCTGGATGAAGAGACAGCATATTGGGCCTGACATGCCCCTAGGCCCCAATTTTTAACCATATTTGGGTTGTCCCTTCACTCTTCTCCGGGGCTCTGCTTTGGAATTCTTCTTTGGTTGGGACACCTGAGGTAACAAACCTGAGAGGAGACCTCCCATCCCACAATTGACAGAAAGAAATTGGGCCTGGGCCAAATCCACAGAGAGGAAGATTCGTCCATGGCCCATGAAGCCTCCCCACATTTTACGCCCATCTTTGATACAAAATCCAGAGACAAAAGCCTGAGCAAGCGCCTCAGACTCGCTCTTTCTTCATATCCTGAAGAGTTCTTCTCATGGTTTGTAGATTGGGCCTGCCATACCTACGACCCCAAACCTAAGCTGAGTTTGTGTTTTCAGACTTCTGTCCTCAAAGTCCTGGCCCACACACCCTCCAGTTTGGGGCCCCTGGAGCCACACATTAGGACTGTGCCTACCCAATCCATGGGAATTCTGCCCATTCAATTGTCCAAAATCGTACAAATTAGGAGAACCCTCCAAATTCCCCGAGGCCATCCCAATAGTGTAGGTCTCCCGGGACAAACAAGGGCGGTCTGACACCAGCTGACCATCTACCTCCACTCATACTATAGATGGATGTCCCCAGAGAAGAAGATGGAACCATAAAGGATCCTAGGCCATAATTGGATCCATTGCTTTGGTTTACAGGCATGTCTCCTCAAAAGCCTGGATTCCAAGACCAGCATAGGGGGTTTCCTGAGGCACCCATCAGAACAAATCTGGTCTCCACAAGGAAACATGTGCATGGGACCTTTGTCAAAAGATAGGAGAATACTTCAGGGTCCCGGTGCCACCGCCCCATTCCAAGGCCCTCATGGACACAGACACACATTAGGCCCCATCCTCGGGAAAGTCCATTTCAACTCTGTCGCCCTGATTGCTCCCGCAGAGCCATCAGATATCAACTGTCTTGTTGCTAGGAGACAATTGGAATGCGAGGCGGGCTTCCCTGGCTTCCATCTTTGAACGGTGCTCTGGAGTCATTCCATATGGGATGTCCTGAGCTGCCCAACAGGTCTCAATTGTCCCGCAGAAAGAATCCTTGAAGGGGGCATCCCAAGACTCCCAAAGTGGGAAAACCTCCATGGATTTGAGTTTCCGCTCCGTTCATGAAGGGGCAGTCATGCACAGGAACTGCAACCTGAGCCAATGTCTGATCCTCACCGTGACTTCAGATGCATGAGATATTGGTTCAGCTCTGCAGGGGGTACCTGCAGTGCCTTCGGCTTTAAGCCTAGTCTAGCTTGTGTTCTCAGAATTCTGTCCTCACACTCCTGGCCCAGAAGCCCTCAAGTTTGGCTATTCCGGACTCACAATGCAGCACTCTGCCTGCACTGTAGAAAAAATATATTGCCTAATGAATTGCCCAGGCATCTAATATGAGGATAAACCTACACGGCACTCGACTGTACCTAAATTATATAGTCTAACCTGGGCACTAATGCACTGTCCGACACAACCTGAACCCGAACCTCCTGACCAACACCCAGGCAGCTGACCGCACAGAGAGCACATAAAACCCGCCATGGCCTTAGGTCGTCATCTCTTCCAACTGCGGTTTTCAGGCTTCAGAACCTAGACCTTATCTCCAACCACTGCCCAGGGTTGAAAATGATGCAGAAATCAGAACTCCTTCCCCATGGCAACAGACCATGTGATTGGCATGTTGTCCAAAGTTCATTGTATTTGAAACCAGTGTGGCCCATGAGGCCCCGCCATGCTCGCGGGCCAGATGGTCACAAACACACATTGTGACCCTCAGCCTGAGCCCAGTCTTCAAGTAAGGCCTCTAAGTGCCTGGATGAAGAGACATCATATTGGGCCTGCCATGCACCTAGGCCCCAAAATTTAACCATAGTTTGGGTTTTCCCTTCACTCTGCCCCAGGGCTCTGCTTTGGAATTCCTCTTTTTTTGGGACACCTGAGGTGACAAACATGAGAGGAGACCTCCCATCCCACAGCTTGACGAAAAACAATTGGGACTGGGCCAAATCCACAGAGAGGAAGATTCGTCCATGGCCCATGAGGCCTTGCCACATTCCACAGCCATCATTGATTCAAAATCCAGGGACAAAAGCCTGAACAAGCGCCTCAGACTCGCTCTTTCTTCATAACCTGAAGATTTCTTCTCATGGTTTGTAGATTGGGCCTGCCATACCTATGTCCGCAAAACAGAGCTGAGTTTGTGATTTCAGAATTCTGTCCTCAAAGTCCAGGGTCACACACCCTCCATCTGGGTCCCCTGGAACAACACAGTAGGACTGTGCCTACCCAATCCATGGGAATTCTGCCCATTCCATTGTCAAAAATCGTAACCAATTAGGAGAACCGTCCAAAGTCCCCGAGGCCATCCCATTAGGGTAGCTCTCTGTGGCCAAACAAGGCTGTCTGACAACAGCTGAGCATCTACCACCATCATACCATGGATGGATGTCCCCAGAGAAGAAGATTGAACCAGACAGGACCCTAGGACATAATCGGATCCATTGCTTTGGTTTACAGACATGTCTCCTCAAAAGCCTGGATTCCAATACCAGAATAGGGGGTTTCCTGAGGCACCCATCAGAACAAATCTCGTCTCCAAAAGGCAACTTGTGCATGGGAGCTATGTCAAAAGCTTAGGAGAATACTTCAGGGTCCCGGTGCCACCGCCCCATTCCAAGGCCCTCATGGACACAAACTCACATTAGGCCCCATCTCAGGAAAGTCCATTTCAAGTCAGACACCAGGTTCCTCCCGCAGAGCCATCCTATCTCAACTGTCTTGTTGCAAGGAGACAATTGGAATGCGAGGCGGGCTTCCCTGGCATCCATCCTCGAAAGGTGCTAAGGAGTCATTCAATATGGGATGTCCTCGAGCTGCCCAACAGGTCTCAATTGTCCCGCAGAAGAATCTTTGTAGTTTGGAGCTTCTCACAACTCCCATCGTGGGAAAACCCCCATGGCCTCGTGATCCAACCCCCCTCCAAGAAGGGGCCATCAGGGACAGAAAGTCCAATCTGAGCGATCGTCTGATCCTTGCCCTGACTTCAGATGCACGAGATCTCGATGGAGGTCTGTAGATTGTGCCTGCCATATCCTCACCCAGAAACCTAGGCCTAGCTTGGCTTCTCAGACTTCCGTCCTCAGACTACTGACCCACAAGCCCTCCAGTTTGGCAATCCAGAGCTACAATGCCGCACTCTGCCTGCCCTCCAGAAGAAAAACAATGCCCTCTGGGGCTACCCATAAACCCCAAATGAGGATCTACCTGCACGCCATTTGGCTGTACCCCAAATATATAGGCTGACCTGGGCACTATTGCCCTTTCTGACCCAGCCTGAGCCTGGACCTCCTGGCCCACCCAGACAGCTGGCCTCACACTGAGCACATCGGACCCGCCATGGCCTTAGGTTGTCATCTCTTCTCAACCTCGGTTTCAAGGCTTCAGAACCAAGACCTGATCCCCAATCACTGCCCTGGTTTGAAAATGAGGCAGAAATCAGAACTCTTTCCCCATGGCAAGAAACCTTGTGGTTGGCATGTGGTCCAACGTTCAGTGTAGTAGAAACCAGTGTGGCCCATGAGGCCCCGCCCATGCTTGCGGGCCACATTGGTCACAAACACACATTGTGACCCCCAGCCTGAGCCCAGGCTTCAAAGAAGGCCTCTCAGTGGCTGGATGAAAAGACAGCATATTGGGCCTGCCATGCCCCTAGGCCCCAATTTTTAACCATAGTTCGGGTTGTCCCTTCACTCTTCCCCAGGGCTCTGCTTTGGAATTACTCTTTTGGTGGGACACCTGAGGTAACACACCTGAAAGGAGTACTCCCATCCCACAGATTGACGAAAAACAATTGGGATCGGGCCAAATCCACAGAGAGAAAGATTCGTCCATGGCCCATGAGGCTTCTCCAACATTCCACGACCATCGCTGATACAAATACAGAGACAAAAGCCTGAGCAAGCGCATAAGACTCGCTCCTTCTTCATATTCTGAAGAGTTCTTCTCATGGTTTGTAGATCGGGCGTTCCATACCTACGTCCCCAAACCTAAGCTGTGTTTGTGTTTTCAGACTTCTGTCCTCAAAGTCCTGGGCCACACTCCCTCCAGGCTGGGGCCCTGGAGCCACACATTAGGACTGCGCCCACCCAATCCATGGGAATTCTGCCCATTCCATTGTCAAAAATCGTACAAATTAGAAGAACCCACCAAAGTCCCTGAGGCCATCCCAGTAGTGTAGTTCGCCGGGACAAAAAAGGGCGGTTGATACCAGCTGAGTTTCTACCTCCACTCATACCATAGATGGATGTACCCAGAGAAGAAGATTGAACCAGACAGGACCCGAGGCCATTATCGGATCCATTGCTTTGGTTTACAGGCATGTCTCCTCAAAAGCCTGGGTTCCAATATCAGCAGAGAGGATTTCCTGAGGCACCCATCAGAACAAATCTCATCTCCACAAGGAAATTTGTGCATGGGAGCTATGTCAAAAGCTTAGGAGAATACTTCAGGGTCCCGGTGCCACCGCCCCATTCCAAGGCCCTCATGGACACAAACACACATTAGGACCCATCCTCAGGACAGTCCATTTCAACTCAGCCACCCCGGTTGCTCCCGCAGATCCATTGGATCTAAACTGTCTTGTTGCGAGGAGACAATTGGAATGCGAGGCGGACATCCCTGGCAAACATCCTCGAATGGTGCTCTGGAGTCATTCCATATGGGATGTTCTGGAGCTGTCCAACAGGTCTCAATTGTCCCGCAGAAGGAATCCTTGAAGGGGGGATCCCACATCTCCCAACGTGGAAAACATCCATGGCCTCGAGATTCCGCACCCTTCATGAAGGGGCCGTCATGCACATAAACTGCAACCTGAACCAATGTCTGATCCTCGCCCTGACTTCAGATGCATGAGATATTGGTTCAGAAATGCAGGGGGTACCTGCCGTGCCCTCACCCTGAATCTGAAGTCTAGCTTGTGTTCTCAGTCTTCCGTCCTCACTCTCCTGGCCCCGAAGCCCTCAAGTTTGGCAATTCCGGACCGACAAAAAAGCACTCTGCCTGCCCTCTAGAAAAAATATATTGCCTAATGAGCTGCCTAGGCAGCTTAAATGAGGATCAACCTACACGGCACTCGAATGTACCCAAGTTATATAGTCTAACCTGGGCACTAATGCACTGTCTGACACAACCTGAGCCCGGACCTTCTGACCAACACCCAGACAGCTGACGGCACACTGAGCACATCAGACCTGCCTTGGCCTTAGTTCATCATCTCTTCCCTACCTCAGTTTTCAGGCTTCAGAACCTAGACCTTATCTCCAATCACTGCCCAGGGGTGACTGTGATGCAGAAATCAGAACTCTTCCTGACCCATGGCAAGAAACCTTGTGGTTGGCATGTTGTCCAACGTTCAGTGTAGGAGAAAACAGCATTCACCCTGAGGCCCCGCCCATTCTTGAGTGCGACGAGAGCATAAACACTCATTGTGACCTCAGCGTGAGTCCTGTCCTCTAGTAAGTCCTCTCGGTGGCTGGACCATTAGATGTCATAATGGGCTTGACATGTCCCTAGGCCCCAATTTTTAACCAGATTTCTGGTTGTCCAGTCGCCCCTCCCCAGGGCTCTACTCTGGAATCCATCATTTGGTGGGATATTGAGGTTGAAAAACAAAATAAACAAATCAACAACAAAAAAAAAACAGACTTCTTCCATCGTCTGAATGACCCCAAAATCCTTGGACGGGGCCGAACCCCCAGAGAGTAAGTCTCGTCCATTTCCCATGAAGTCACCCGGAAATTTTACGACCATGAGTGACACGATATCCAGAGACAAAATCTTGAGCAAGAGCCTCACACTCGCCCTTTTTTCATATCCTGAAGAGTTCTCCTAATGGTCTGTAGATCAGTCCTGCCATACCTATGACCCGAAACATAAGCCGAGTTTGTGTTTTCAGACAACTGTCCAAACAGCTCTGGCCTACACACCCTACAGGCTCAGGCCACTGAAGCCAAACCTGAGGACTATACTTGCCCTCTCCAAGGGAAATGTATGTGCCCATTCCATGGCCACAACCCTACTAATAGGATAAACCTCCAAAGGCCCTGAGGCCATCCCAATAGTTGTGGCTTCCCAGGACAAAGAGGGGCAATCTGAGTCCATCTGAGCACCAACCTGCACTCAGACCCGTAGACTGATGTCCCCAGAGGTAAAAACAAAAACGATCCGGCCCTTAGGCACTAATCGGATCCATTTTTTGGTTTCCAGGCATCTCTCCTCAGAGGCCTGGATTTCAATACCAGCATATGGCTGTTTCTTGACTCACCCATCAGAAAAAATCTCATCTACGCATGAGAAACATGCACGTTGGAGCTGTGTCAAAGCCTCTGTTTAAGAGAACCCTTCAGGGCCCCAGTGCCACCGCTTCATTCCAAGGGCTCCATAGACACAAACACATAATAGGACACATCCATTGGAGATTCCATTTCAACTCAGCCTTTTCGGTTGCTCCACCACATCCAGCAGATCTAACCTGTCTTGTTGCTTGGAGACAATTGGAATGCGAGGTGGGCTACCCAGCAATCCATCCTTAGAACACTGCTCGGAATTGTTGGCCTGGAGCCAACCAACAGGTTTCATTGTCCTGCAGAAGAATCTTTGCAGTTTGGAGCTTCTCACAACTCCCATCGTGGGAAAACCCCCATGGCCTCGTGATCCAACCTCCTTTCAAGAAGGGGCCATCAGGGACAGAAAGTCCAACCTGAGCGATCGTCTGATCCTTGCCCTGACTTCAGATGCACGAGATCTCGATTGAGGTCTGTAGATTGTTCCTGCCATATCCTCACCCAGAAACCTAGGCCTAGCTTGGCTTCTCAGACTTCCGTCCTCAGACTACTGGCCCACAAGCCCTCCAGTTTGGCAATCCAGAACTACAATGCCGCACTCTGCCTGCCCTCCAGAAGAAAAACATTGCCCTCTGGGGCTACCCATAAACCCCAAATGAGGATCTACCTGCACGCCATTCGGCTGTACCCCTAATATATAGGCTGACCTGGGCACTATTGCCCTTTCTGACCCAGCATGAGCCTGGACCTCCTGGCCCCACCCAGAGCAGGCCTCACACTGAGCACATCAGACCCACCATGGCCTTAGGTTGTCATCTCTTCTCAACCTCGGTTTCCAGGCTTCAGAACCTCGACCTGATCTCCAATCACTGCCCTGGTTTGAAAATGAGGCAGAAATCAGAACTCATTCCCCATGGCAAGAAACCTTGTGGTTGGCATGTGGTCCTACGTTCAGTGTAGTAGAAACCAGTGTGGCCCATGAGGCCCCGCCCATGCTGGCGGGCCACATTGGTCACAAACACACATTGTGACCCTCAGCCTGAGCCCAGGCTTCACATAAGGCCTCTCAGTGGCTGGATGAAGAGACAGCATATTGGGCCTGCCATGCCCCTAGGCCCCAATTTTTAACCATAGTTCGGGTTGTCCCTTCACTCTTCCCCAGGGCTCTGCTTTGGAATTCCTCTTTTGGTGGGACACCTGAGGTAACAAACCTGAAAGGAGTCCTCCCATCCCACAGATTGACGAAAAACAATTGGGATTGGGCCAAATCCACAGAGAGAAAGATTCGTCCATGGCCCATTAGGCTTCCCCAACATTCCACGGCCATCGCTGATACAAAATCCAGAGACAAAAGCCTGAGCAAGCGCGTCAGACTCGCTCAGTCCTCATGTTCTGTAGAGTTCTTCTCATGGTTTGTAGATCGGGCGTGCCATACCTACGTCCCCAAACGTAAGCTGAGTTTGTGTTTTCAGACTTCTGTCCTCAAAGTCCTGGGCCACACTCCCTCCAGGCTGGGGCCCTGGAGCCACACATTAGGAATGCGCCCACCCAATCCATGGGAATTCTGCCCATTCCATTGTCAAAAATCTTTCAAATTAGGAGAACCCACCAAAGTCCCTGAGGCCATCCCAATAGTGTAGGTCGCCGGGACAAAAAATGGCGGTTGATACCAGCTGAGCATCTATATCCACTCATACCATAGATGGATGTCCCCAGAGAAGAAGATTGAACCAGACAGGACCCGAGGCCATTATCGGATCCATTGCTTTGGTTTACAGGCATGTCTCCTCAAAATCCGGGGTTCCAATACCAGCAGAGAGTATTTCCTGAGGCACTCATCAGAACAAATCTCGTCTCCACAAGGAAACGTGTGCATGGGCGCAATGTCAAAAGCTTAGGAGAATACTTCAGGGTCCCGGTGCCACCGCCCCATTCCAAGGCCCTCATGGACACAAACACACATTAGGACCCATCATCAGGAAAGTCCATTTCAACTCAGCCACCCCGGTTGCTCCCGCAGATCCATTGGATCTAAACTGTTTTGTTGCGAGGAGACAATTGGAATGCGAGGCGGATTTCCCAGGCAACCATCCTCGAATGGTGTTCTCGAATCATTCCATATGGGATGTTCTGGAGCTGTCCAACAGGTCTCAATTGTCCCGCAGAAGGTATCCTTGAAGGGGTGATCCCACATCTCCCAACGTGGAAAACATCCATGGCCTCGAGATTCTGCTCCCTTCATGAAGGGGCCGTCATGCACAGAAACTGCAACCTGAGCCAACGTCTGATCCTCGCCCTGACTTCAGATGCATGAGATATTAGTTCAGAATTGCAGGGGGTACCTGCCGTGCCCTCACACTGAATCCGAAGTCTAGCTTGTGTTCTCAGTCTTCCGTCCTCACTCTCCTGGCCACGAAGCCCTCAAGTTTGGCAATTCCGGACCGACAATGAAGCACTCTGCCTGCCCTCCAGAAAAAATATATTGCCTAATGAGCTGCCCAGGCCGCTTAAATGAGGATCAACCTACACGGCACTCAAATGTACCCAAGTTATATAGTCTAACCTGGGCACTACTGCACTGTCTGACACAACCTGAGCCCGGACCTTCTGACCAACACCCAGACAGCTGACGGCACACTGAGCACATCAGACCCTCCATGGCTGTAGTTCATCATCTCTTCCCTACCTCAGTTTTCAGGCTTCAGAACCTACACCTTGTCTCCAATCACTGCCCAGGGGTGCCTGTGATGCAGAAATCTGAACTCTTCCTGACCCATGGCAAGAAACCTTGTGGTTGGCATTTTGTCCAACGTTCAGTGTAGAAGAAAACAGCATTCACACTGAGGCCCCGCCCATTCTTGAGTGGGACAAGAGCATAAACACGCATTGTGACCTCAGCGTGAGTCCTGTCCTCTAGTAAGTCCTCTCGGTGGCTGGACCATTAGATGTCATAATGGGCTTGACATGTCCCCAGGCCCCAATTTTTAACCAGATTTCTTTTTGTCCAGTCGCCCCTCCCCAGGGCTCTACTCTGGAATCCCTCATTTGGTGGGACATCTGAGGTTGAAAAACAAAATAAACAAATCAACAACAACAAAAAAACGGACTTCTTCCATCCTCAGAATGACCCCAAACTCTTTGGACGGGGCCGAACTCCCAGAGAGTAAGTCTCGTCCATTTCCCATGAAGTCACCCGGAAATTTTACGACCATGAGTGACACGATATCCAGAGACAAAAACTTGAGCAAGAGCCTCACACTCGCCCTTTTTTCATATCCTGAAGAGTTCTCCTCATGGTCTGTAGATCAGTCCTGCCATACCTATGACCCGAAACATAAGCCGAGTTTGTGTTTTCAGACAACTGTCCAAACAGCTCTGGCCTACACACCCTACAGGCTCAGGCCCCTGAAGCCAAACCTGAGGACTGTACTTGCCCTCTCCAAGAGAAATGTATGTGCCCATTCCAATGGCCACAACCCTACTAATAGGATAAACCTCCAAAGGCCCTGAGGCCATCCCAATAGTTGTGGCTTCCCAGGACAAACAGGGGCAATCTGAGCCCATCGGAGCACCAACCTGCACTCAGACCCGTAGACTGATGTCCCCAGAGGTAAAAACAAAAACGAACAGGCCCTTAGGCACTAATCGGATCCATTGCTTTGGTTTCCAGGCATCTCTCCTCAGAGGCCTGGATTTCAATACCTGCATATGGCTGTTTCTTGACTCACCCATCAGAAAAAATCTCATCTACACATGGGAAACATGCACGTTGGAGCTGTGTCAAAGCCTCTGTTTAGGAGAACCCTTCAGGGCACCAGTGCCACCGATTCATTCCAAGGGCTCCATAGACACAAACACATATTAGGATATATCCACTGGAGATTCCATTTCAACTCAGCCTCCTCGGTTGCTCCCCCTCGTCCAGCAGATCTAACTTGTCTTGTTGCTTGGAGACAATTAGAATGCGAGGTGGGCTACCCAGCCATCCATCCTTAGAACCCTGCTCGGAATCGTTGGCCTGGAGCCAACCAACAGGTCTCAATTGTCCTGCAGAAGAATCTTTGCAGTTTGGAGCTTCTCACAACTCCCATCGTGGGAAAATCCCCATGGCCTCGTGATCCAACCCCCCTTCAAGAAGGGTCCATCCGGGACAGAAAGTCCAACCTGAGCGATCGTCTGATCCTTGCCCTGACTTCAGATGCACGAGATCTCGTTTGAGGTCTGTAGATTGTGCCTGCCATATCCTCACCCAGAAACCTAGGCCTAGCTTGGTTTCTCAAACTTCCGTCCTCAGACTACTGACCCACAAGCCCTCCAGTTTGGCAATCCAGAACTACAATGCCGCACTCTGCCTGCCCTCCAGAAGAAAAACAATGCCCTCTGGGGCTACCCAGAAACCCCAAATGAGGATCAACCTGCACGCCATTCGGCTGTACCCCAAATATATAGGCTGACCTGGGCACTATTGCCCTTTCTGACCCAGCCTGAGCCTGGACCTCCTGGCCCCACCCAGACAGCTGGCCTCACACTGAGCACATCGGACCCGCCATGGCCTTAGGTTGTCATCTCTTCTCAACCTCGGTTTCAAGGCTTCAGAACCTAGACCTGATCCCCAATCACTGCCCTGTTTGAAAATGAGGCAGAAATCAGAACTCTTTCCCCATGGCAAGAAACCTTGTAGTAGTCATGTGTTCCAAAGTTCAGTGTAGTAGAAACCAGTGTGGCCCATGAGGCCCCGCCCATGCTTGCGGGCCACATTGGTCACAAACACACATTGTGACCCTCAGCCTGAACCCAGGCTTCACATAAGGCCTCTCAGTGGCTGGATGATGAGACAGCTTATTGGGCCTGCCATGCCCCTAGGCCCCAATTTTTAACCATAGTTCGGGTTGTCCCTTCACTCTTCCCCAGGTCTCTGCTTTGGAATTCCTCTTTTGGTGGGACACCTGAGGTAACAAACCTGAAAGGAGTCCTCCCATCCCACAGATTGACGAAAATCTATTGGGATCGGGCCAAATCCACAGAGAGAAAGATTCGTCCATGGCCCATGAGGCTTCCCCAACATACCACGGCCATCGCTGATACAAAATCCAGAGACAAAAGCCTGAGCAAGCGTGTCAGACTCGCTCTTTCTTCACATTCTGAAGAGTTCTTCTCATGGTTTGTAGATCGGGCGTGCCATACCTACGTCCCCAAACGTAAGCTGAGTTTGTGTTTTCAGACTTCTGTCCTCAAAGTCCTGGGCCACACTCCCTCCAGGCTGGGGCCCTGGAGCCACACATTAGGAATGCGCCCACCCAATCCATGGGAATTCTGCCCATTCCATTGTCAAAAATCGTACAAATTAGGAGAACCCACCAAAGTCCCTGAGGCCATCCCAGTAGTGTAGTTCGCCGGGACAAAAAAGGGCGGTTGATATCAGCTGAGCATCTACCTCCACTCATACCATAGATGGATGTCCCCAGAGAAGAAGATTGAACCAGACAGGACCCGAGGCCATTATCGGATCCATTGCTTTGGTTTACAGGCATGTCTCCTCTAAAGCCTGGGTTCCAATACGAGCAGAGAGGATTTCCTGAGGCACCCATCAGAACAAACCTCATCTCCACAAGGAAACTTGTGCATGGGAGCTATGTCAAAAGCTTAGGAGAATACTTCAGGGTCCCGGTGCCACCGCCCCATTCCAAGGCCCTCATGGACACAAACACACATTTGGACCCATCCTCAGGATAGTCCATTTGAACTCAGCCACCCCGGTTGCTCCCACAGATCCATTGGATCTAAACTGTCTTGTTGTGAGGAGACAATTGGAATGCGAGGAGGACGTCCCAGGGAAACATCCTCGAATGGTGCTCTGGAGTCATTCCATATGGGATGTTCTGGAGCTGTCCAACAGGTCTCAATTGTCCCGCAGAAGGAATCCTTGAAGGGGTGATCCCACATCTCCCAACGTGGAAAACATCCATGGCCTCGAGATTCCGCTCCCTTCATGAAGGGTCCGTCATGCACAAAAACAGCAACCTGAGCCAACGTCTGATCCTCGCCCTGACTTCAGATGCATGAGATATTAGTTCAGAATTGCAGGGGGTACCTGCCGTGCCCTCACCCTGAATCCGAAGTCTAGCTTGTGTTCTCAGTCTTCCGTCCTCACTCTCCTGGCCCCGAAGCCCTCAAGTTTGGCAATTCCGGACCGACAAAGAAGCACACTGCCTGCCCTCCAGAAAAAATATATTGCATAATGAGCTGCCCAGGCCGCTTAAATGAAGATCAACCTACACGGCACTCGAAGTACCCAAGTTATATAGTCTAACCTGGGCACTAATGCACTGTCTGACACAACCTGAGCCCGGACCTCCTGACCAACACCCAGACAGCTGACGGCACACTGAGCACATCAGACCCGCCATGGCCTTAGTTCATCATCTCTTCCCTACCTCAGATTACAGGCTTCAGAACCTAGACCTTATCTCCAATCACAGCCCAGGGGTGACTGTGATGCAGAAATCTGAACTCTTCCTGACCCATGGCAAGAAACCTTGTGGTTGGCATGTTGTCCAACGTTCAGTGTAGGAGAAAACAGCATTCACCCTGAGGCCCCGCCCATTTTTGAGTGCGACGAGAGCATAAACACGCATTGTGACCTCAGCGTGAGTCCTGTCCTCTAGTAAGTCCTCTCGGTGGCTGGAACATTAGATGTCATAATGGGCTTGACATGTCCCTAGGCCCCAATTTTTAACCAGATTTCTTGTTGTCCAGTCGCCCCTCCCCAGGGCTCTACTCTGGAATCCCTCATTTGGTGGGACATCTGAGGTTGAAAAACAAAATAAACAAATCAACAACAACCAAAAAACGGACTTCTTCCATCCTCAGAATGACCCCAAACTCTTTGGACGGGGCCGAACTCCCAGAGAGTAAGTCTCGTCCATTTCCCATGAAGTCACCCGGAAATTTTACGACCATGAGTGACACGATATCCAGAGACAAAAACTTGAGCAAGAGCCTCACACTCGCCCTTTTTTCATATCCTGAAGAGTTCTCCTAATAGTCTGTAGATCAGTCCTGCCATACCTATGACCCGAAACATAAGCCGAATTTGTGTTTTCAGACAACTGTCCAAACAGCTCTGGCCAACACACCCTACAGGCTCAGGCCCCTGAAGCCAAACCTGAGGACTGTACTAGCCCTCTCCAAGGGAAATGTATGTGCCCATTCCAATGGCCACAACCCTACTAATAGGATAAACCTCCAAAGGCCCTGAGGCCATCCCAATAGTTGTGGCTTCCCAGGACAAACAGGGGCAATCTGAGCCCATCGGAGCACCAACCTGCACTCAGACCCGTAGACTGATGTCCCCAGAGGTAAAAACAAAAACGAACAGGCCCTTAGGCACTAATCGGATCCATTGCTTTGGTTTCCAGGCATCTCTCCTCAGAGGCCTGGATTTCAATAACAGCATATGGCTGTTTCTTGACTCACCCATCAGAAAAAATCTCATCTACACATGGGAAACATGCACGTTGGAGCTGTGTCAAAGCCTCTGTTTAGGAGAACCCTTCAGGGCACCAGTGCCACCGATTCATTCCAAGGGCTCCATAGACACAAACACATATTAGGACACATCCACAGGAGAGTCCATTTCAACTCAGCCTCCTCGGTTGCTCCCCCTCATCCAGCAGATCTAACCTGTCTTGTTGCTTGGAGACAATTAGAATTCAAGGTGGGCTACCCAGCCATCCATCCTTAGAACCCTGCTCGGAATCGTTGGCCTGGAGCCAACCAACAGGTCTCAATTGTCCTGCAGAAGAATCTTTGCAGTTTACAGCTTCTCACAACTCCCATCGTGGGAAAACCCCCATGGCCTCGTGATCCAACCCCCCTTCAAGAAGGGGCCATCCGGGACAGAAAGTCCAACCTGAGCGATCGTCTGATCCTTGCCCTGACTTAAGATGCACGAGATCTCGATTGAGGTCTGTAGATTGTGCGTGCCATATCCTCACCCAGAAACCTAGGCCTAGCTTGGCTTCTCAGACTTCCGTCCTCAGACTACTGACCCACAAGCCCTCCAGTTTGGCAATCCAGAACTACAATGCCGCACTCTGCCGGCCCTCCAGAAGAAAAACAATGCCCTCTGGGGCTACCCAGAAACCCCCAATGAGGATCAACCTGCACGCCATTCGGCTGTACCCCAAATATATAGGCTGACCTGGGCACTATTGCCCTTTCTGACCCAGCCTGAGCCTGGACCTCCTGGCCCCACCCAGACAGCTGGCCTCACACTGAGCACATCGGACCCGCCATGGCCTTAGGTTGTCATCTCTTCTCAACCTCGGTTTCAAGGCTTCAGAACCAAGACCTAATCCCCAATCACTGCCCTGTTTGAAAATGAGGCAGAAATCATAACTCTTTCCCCATGGCAAGAAACCTTGTGGTTGGCATGTGTTCCAACGTTTAGTGTAGTAGAAACCAGTGCGGCCCATGAGGCCCCGCCCATGCTTGCAGGCCACATTGGTCACAAACACACATTGTGACCCTCAGCCTGAGCCCAGCCTTCACATAAGGCCTCTCAGTGGCTGGATGATGAGATAGCATATTGGGCCTGCCATGCCCCTAGGCCCAAATTTTTAACCATAGTTCGGGTTGTCCCTTCACTCTTCCCCAGGGCTCTGCTTTGGAATTCCTCTTTTGGTGGGACACCTGAGGTAACAAACCTGAAAGGAGTCCTCCCAACCCACAGATTGAAGAAAATCTATTGGGATCGGGCCAAATCCACAGAGAGAAAGATTCGTCCATGTCCCATGAGGCTTCCCCAACATTCCACGGCCATCGCTGATACAAAATCCAGAGACAAAAGCCTGAGCAAGCGCGTCAGACTCGCTCATTCTTCACATTCTGAAGAGTTCTTCTCATGGTTTGTAGATCGGGCGTGCCATACCTACGTCCCCAAACGTAAGCTGAGTTTGTGTTTTCAGACTTCTGTCCTCAAAGTCCTGGGCCACACTCCCTCCAGGCTGGGGCCCTGGAGCCACACATTAGGAATGCGCCCACCCAATCCATGCAGTTCTGCCCATTCCATTGTCAAAAATCGTACAAATTAGGAGAACCCACCAAAGTCCCTGAGGCCATCCCAATAGTGTAGGTCGCCGGGACAAAAAAGGGCGGTTGATACCAGCTGAGCATCTACCTCCACTCATACCATAGATGGATGTCCCCAGAGAAGAAGATTGAACCAGACAGGACCCGAGGCCATTATCGGATCCATTGCTTTGGTTTACAGGCATGTCTCCTCAAAAGCCTGGGTTCCAATATCAGCAGAGAGGATTTCCTGAGGCACCCATCAGAACAAATCTCATCTCCACAAGGAAACTTGTGCATGGGAGCTATGTCAAAAGCTTAGGAGAATACTTCAGGGTCCCGGTGCCACTGCCCCATTACAAGGCCCTCATGGACACAAACACACATTAGTACCCATCCTCAGGAAAGTCCATTTGAACTCAGCCACCCCGGTTGCTCCCACAGATCCATTGGATCTAAACTGTCTTGTTGAGAGGAGACAATTGGAATGCGAGGAGGACGTCCCAGGGAACCATCCTCGAATGGTGCTCTGGAGTCATTCCATATGGGATGTTCTGGAGCTGTCCAACAGGTCTCAATTGTCCCGCAGAAGGAATCCTTGAAGGGGTGATCCCACATCTCCCAACGTGGAAAACATCCATGTCCTCGAGATTCCGCTCCCTTCATGAAGGGTCCGTCATGGACAAAAACTGCAACCTGAGCCAACGTCTGATCCTCGCCCTGACTTCAGATGCATGAGATATTGGTTCAGAATTGCAGGGGGTACCTGCCGTGCCCTCACCCTGAATCCGAAGTCTAGCTTGTGTTCTCAGTCTTCCGTCCTCACTCTCCTGGCCCCGAAGCCCTCAAGTTTGGCAATTCCATACCGATAATGAAGCACTCTGCCTGCCCTCTAGAAAAAATATATTTCCTAATGAGCTGCCCAGGCAGCTTAAATGAGGATCAACCTACACGGCACTCGAATGTACCCAAGTTATATAGTCTAACCTGGGCACTACTGCACTGTCTGACACAACCTGAGCCCGGACCTCCTGACCAACACCCAGAGAGTTGATGGCACACTGAGCACATCAGACCCGCCATGGCCTTAGTTCATCATCTCTTCCCTACCTCAGTTTTCAGGCTTCAGAACCGAGACCTTATCTCCAATCGCAGCCCAGGGGTGACTGTGATGCAGAAATCTGAACTCTTCCTGACCCATGGCAAGAAACCTTGTGGTTGGCATGTTGTCCTACGTTTAGTGTAGGAGAAAACAGCATTCACCCTGAGGCCCCGCCCATTCTTGAGTGCGACGAGCGCATAAACACGCATTGTGACCTCAGCATGAGTCCTGTCCTCTAGTAAGTCCTCTCGGTGGCTGGACCATTAGATGTCATAATGGGCTTGACATGTCCCTAGGCCCCAATTTTTAACCAGATTTCTGGTTGTCCAGTCGCCCCTCCCCAGGGCTCTACATTGGAATCCCTCATTTGGTGCGACATCTGAGGTTGAAAAACAAAACGAAACAAATCAACAACAATAACAAAACGGACTTCTTCCTTCCTCAGAATGACCCCAAACTCTTTGGACGGGGACGAACTCCCAGAGAGTAAGTCTCGTCCATTTCCCATGAAGTCACCCGGAAATTTTACGACCATGAGTGACACGATATCCAGAGACAAAAACTTGAGCAAGAGTCTCACACTCTCCCTTTTTTCATATCCTGAAGAGTTCTCCTCATGGTTTGTAGATCAGTCCTGCCATACCTATGACCCGAAACATAAGCCGAGTTTGTGTTTTCAGACAACTGTCCAAACAGCTCTGGCCTACACACCCTACAGGCTCAGGACCCTGGAGCCAAACCTGAGGACTGTACTTGCCCTCTCCAAGGGATATGTATGTGCCCATTCCACAACCCTACTAATAAGATAAACCTCCAAAGGCCCTGAGGCCATCCCAATAGTTGTGGCTTCCCAGGACAAACAGGGGCAATCTGAGCCCATCTGAACTCCAACCTGCACTCAGACCCGTAGACTGATGTCCCCAGAGGTAAAAACAAAGACAAACAGGCCCTTAGGCACTAATCGGATCCATTGCTTTGGTTTCCAGGCATCTCTCCTCAGAGGCCTGCATTTCAATACCAGCTTATGGCTGTTTCTTGAGTCACCCATCAGAACAAATCTCATCTACACATGGGAAACATGCACGTTGGAGCTGTGTCAAAGCCTCTGTTTAAGAGAACCCTTCAGGGCCCCAGTGCCACAGCTTCATTCCAAGGGCTCCATAGACACAAACACATATTAGGACATATCCACTGGAGATTACATTTCAACTCAGACTCCTCGGTTGCTCCCCCACATTCAGCAGATCTAACCTGTCTTGTTGCTTTGAGACAATTGGAATGCGAGGTGGGCTACCCAGCCATCCATCCTTAGAACCCTGCTCGGAATCGTTGGCCTGGAGCCAACCAACAGGTCTCAATTGTCCTGCAGAAGAATCTTTGCAGTTTGGAGCTTCTCACAACTCCCATCGTGGGAAAACCCCCATGGCCTCGTGATCCAACCCCCCTTCAAGAAGGGGCCATCAGGGACAGAAAGTCCAACCTGAGCGATCGTCTGATCCTTGCCCTGACTTAAGATGCACGAGATCTCGATTGAGGTCTGTAGATTGTGCGTGCCATATCCTCACCCAGAAACCTAGGCCTAGCTTGGCTTCTCAGACTTCCGTCCTCAGACTACTGACCCACAAGCCCTCCAGTTTGGCAATCCAGAACTACAATGTCGCACTCTGCCTGCCCTCCAGAAGAAAAACATTGCCCTCTTGGGCCACCCAGAAACCACAAATGAGGATCAACCTGCACGCCATTCGGCTGTACCCCAAATATATAGGCTGACCTGTGCACTATTGCCCTTTCTGACCCAGCCTGAGCCTGGACCTCCTGGCGCCACCCAGACAGCTGGCCTCACACTGAGCACATCGGAACCGCCATGGCCTTAGGTTGTCATCTCTTCTCAACCTCTGTTTCCAGGCTTCAGAACCTAGACCTGATCTCCAATCACTGCCATGGTTTGAAAAAAAGGCAGAAATCAGAACTCTTTCCCCATGGCAAGAAACCTTGTGGTTGGCATGTGTTCCAACGTTCAGTGTAGTAGAAACCAGTGTGGCCCATGTGGCGCCGCCCATGCTTGTGGGCCACATTGGTCACAAACACACATTGTGACCCTCAGCTTGAGCCCAGGCTTCACGTAAGGCCTCTCAGTGGCTGGATGAAGAGACAGCATATTGGGCCTGCCATGCCCCTAGGCCCCAATTTTTAACCATAGTTCGGGTTGTCCCTTCACTCTTCCCCAGGGCTCTGCTTTGGAATTCTTCTTTTGGTGGGACACCTGAGGTAACAAACCTGAAAGGAGTCCTCCCATCCCACAGATTGATGAAAAACAATTGGGATTGGGCCAAATCCACAGAGAGAAAGATTCGTCCAGGGCCCATGAGGCTTCCCCAACATTCCACGGGCATCGCTGATACAAAATCCAGAGACAAAAGCCTGAGCAAGCGCGTCAGACTCGCTCATTCTTCATATTCTGAAGAGTTCTTCTCATGGTTTGTAGATCGGGCGTGCCATACCTACATCCCCAAACCTAAGCTGAGTTTGTGTTTTCAGACTTCAGTCCTCAAAGTCCTGGGCCACACTCCCTCCAGGCTGGGGCCCTGGAGCCACACTTTAGGAATGTGCCCACCCAATCCATGGGAATTCTGCCCATTCCATTGTCAAAAATCGTACAAATTAGGAGAACCCACCAAAGTCCCTGAGGCCATCCCAGTAGTGTAGTTCGCCGGGACAAAAAAGGGCGGTTGATATCAACTGAGCATCTACCTACACTCATAGCATAGATGGATGTCCCCAGAGAAGAAGTTTGAACCAGACAGGACACAAGGCCATTATCGGATCCATTGCTTTGGTTTACAGGCATGTCTCCTCTAAAGCCTGGGTTCCAATACCAGCAGAGAGGATTTCCTGAGGCACCCATCAGAACAAATCTCATCTCCACAAGGAAACTTGTGCATGGGAGCTATGTCAAAAGCTTAGGAGAATACTTCAGGGTCCCGGTGCCACCGCCCCATTCCAAGGCCCTCATTGGACACACATTAGGACCCATCCTCAGGAAGTCCATTTGAACTCAGCCACCCCGTTTGCTCCCACAGATCCATTGGATCTAAACTGTCTTGTTGAGAGGAGACAATTGGAATGCGAGGAGGACATCCCAGGCAACCATCCTCGAATGGTGCTCTGGAGTCATTCCATATGGGATGTTCTGGAGCTGTCCAACAGGTCTCAATTGTCCAGCAGAAGGTATCCTTGAAGGGGTGATCCCACATCTCCCAACGTGGAAAACATCCATGGCCTCGAGATTTTCCCCCCTCATGAAGGGGCCGCCATGCACAGAAACTGCAACCTGAGCCAACGTCTGATCCTCGCCCTGAACAGATGCATGAGATATTAGTTCAGAATTGCAGGGGGTACCTGCCGTGCCCTCACCCTGAATCCGAAGTCTAGCTTGTGTTCTCAGTCTTCCGTCATCACTCTCCTGGCCACGAAGCCCTCAAGTTTGGCAATTCCGGACCGACAATGAAGCACTCTGCCTGCCCTCCAGAAAAAATATATTGCCTAATGAGCTGCCCAGGCAGCTTAAATGAGGATCAACCTACACGGCACTCAAATGTACCCAAGTTATAAAGTCTAACCTGGGCACTACTGCACTGTCTGACACCACCTGAGCCCGGACCTTCTGACCAACACCCAGAGAGTTGATGGCACACTGAGCACATCAGACCCTCCATGGCTGTAGTTCATCATCTCTTCCCTACCTCAGTTTTCAGGCTTCAGAACCTACACCTTGTCTCCAATCACTGCCCAGGGGTGCCTGTGATGCAGAAATCTGAACTCTTCCTGACCCATGGCAAGAAACCTTGTGGTTGGCATTTTGTCCAACGTTCAGTGTAGAAGAAAACAGCATTCACCCTGAGGCCCCGCCCATTCTTGAGTGCGACGAGAGCATAAACACGCATTGTGACCTCAGCGTGAGTCCTGTCCTCTAGTAAGTCCTCTCGGTGGCTGGACCATTAGATGTCATAATGGGCTTGACATGTCGTTAGGCCCCAATTTTTAACCAGATTTCTGGTTGTCCAGTCGCCCCTCCCCAGGGCTCTACATTGGAATCCCTCATTTGGTGCGACATCTGAGGTTGAAAAACAAAACGAAACAAATCAACAACAATAACAAAACGGACTTCTTCCTTCCTCAGAATGACCCCAAACTCTTTGGACGGGGCCGAACTCCCAGAGAGTAAGTCTCGTCCATTTCCCATGAAGTCACCCGGAAATTTTACGACCATGAGTGACACGATATCCAGAGACAAAAACTTGAGCAAGAGCCTCACACTCTCCCTTTTTTCATATCCTGAAGAGTTCTCCTCATGGTCTGTAGATCAGTCCTGCCATACCTATGACCCGAAACATAAGCCGAGTTTGTGTTTTCAGACAACTGTCCAAACAGCTCTGGCCTACACACCCTACAGGCTCAGGCCCCTGGAGACAAACCTGAGGACTGTACTTGCCCTCTCCAAGGGAAATGTATGTGCCCATTCCAATGGCCACAACCCTACTAATAGGATAAACCTCCAAAGGCCCTGAGGCCATCCCAATAGTTGTGGCTTCCCAGGACAAACTGGGGCAATCTGAGCCCATTGGAGCACCAACCTGCACTCAGACCCGAAGACTGATGTCCCCAGAGGTAAAAACATAAAGGAACAGGCCCTTAGGCCCTAATCGGATCCATTTCTTTGGTTTCCAGGCATCTCTCCTCAGAGGCCTGGATTTCAATACCAGCATATGGCTGTTTCTTGACTCACCCATCAGAATAAATCTCATCTACGCATGGGAAACATGCACGTTGGAGCTGTGTCAAAGCCTCTGTTTAGGAGAACCCTTCAGGGCACCAGTGCCACCGCTTCATTCCAAGGGCTCCATAGACACAAACACATATTAGGACATATCCACTGGAGATTCCATTTCAACTCAACCTCCTCGGTTGCTCCCCCACATCCAGCAGATCTAACCTGTCTTGTTGCTTGGAGACAATTGGAATGCGAGGTGGGTTACCCAGCCATCCATCCATAGAACCCTGCTCGGAATCGTTGGCCTGGAGCCAACCAACAGGTCTCAATTGTCCTGCAGAAGAATCTTTGCAGTTTGGAGCTTCTAACAACTCCCATCGTGGGAAACCCCATGGCCTCGTGATCCAACACCCCTTCAAGAAGGGGCCATCAGGGACAGAAAGTCCAACCTGAGCTATCGTGTGATCCTTGCCCTGACTTCAGATGCACGAGATCTCGATTGAGGTCTGTAGATTGTGCCTGCCATATCCTCACCCAGAAACCTAGGTCTAGCTTGGCTTCTCAGACTTCCGTCCTCAGACTACTGATCCACAAGCCCTCCAGTTTGGCAATCAAGAACTACAATGCCGCACTCTGCCTGCCCTCCAGAAGAAAAACATTGCCCTCTTGGGCCACCCAGAAACCACAAATGAGGATCAACCTGCACGCCATTCGGCTGTACCCCAAATATATAGGCTGACCTGGGCACTATTGCCCTTTCTGACCCAGCCTGAGCCTGGACCTCCTAGCGCCACCCAGACTGCTAGCCTCACAATGAGCACATCGGACCCGTCATGGCCTTGGTTGTCATCTCTTCTCAACCTCGGTTTCCAGGCTTCAGAACCTAGACCTGATCCCCAATCACTGCCCTGGTTTGAAAATGAGGCAGAAATCAGAACTCTTTCCCCATGGCAAGAAACCTTGTGGTTGGCATGTGGACCAACGTTCAGTGTAGTAGAAACCAGTGTGGCCCATGAGGCCCCGCCCATACTTGCGGGCCACATTGGTCATAAACACACATTGTGACCCTCAGCCTGAGCCCAGGCTTCACGTAAGGCCTCTCAGTGGCTGGATGAAGAGACAGCATATTGGGCCTGCCATGCCCCTAGGCCCCAATTTTTAACCATAGTTCGGGTTGTCCCTTCACTCTTCCCCAGGTCTCTGCTTTGGAATTCCTCTTTTGGTGGGACACCTGAGGTAACAAACCTGAAAGGAGTCCTCCCATCCCACAGATTGACGAAAAACAATTGGGATTGGGCCAAATCCACAGAGAGAAAGATTCGTTCAGGGCCCATGAGGCTTCCCCAACATTCCACGGCCATCGCTGATACAAAATCCAGAGACAAAAGCCTGAGCAAGCGCGTCAGACTCGCTCAGTCCTCATGGTCTGAAGAGTTCTTCTCATGGTTCGTAGATCGGGCGTGCCATACCTACGTCCCCAAATGTAAGCTGAGTTTGTGTTTTCAGACTTCTGTCCTCAAAGGCCTGGGCCACACTACCTCCAGGCTGGGGCCCCTGGGGCCCACGCAATCCAAGGGAATTCTGCCCATTCCATTGTCAAAGATCGTACTAATTAGGAGAACCCACCAAAGTCCCTGTGGCAATCCCAATAGTGTAGGTCGCCGGGACAAAAAAGGGCGGTTGATATCAGCTGAGCATCTACCTCCACTCATACCATAGATGGATGTCCCCAGAGAAGAAGTTTGAACCAGACAGGACCCGAGGCCATTATCGGATCCATTGCTGTGGTTTACAGGCATGTCTCCTCAAAAGCCTGGGTTCCAATACCAGCAGAGAGGATTTCCTGAGGCACCCATCAGAACAAATCTCATCTCCACAAGGAAACTTGTGCATGGGAGCTTGTCATGAGCTTAGGAGAATACTTCAGGTTCCCGGTGCCACCGCCCCATTCCAAGGCCCTCATGGACACAAACACACATTTGGACCCATCCTCAGGAAAGTCCATTTGAACTCAGCCACCCCGGTTGCTCCCACAGATCCATTGGATCTAAACTGTCTTGTTGTGAGGAGACAATTGGAATGCGAGGAGGACGTCCCAGGGAAACATCCTCGAATGGTGCTCTGGAGTCATTCCATATGGGATGTTCTGGAGCTGTCCAACAGGTCTCAATTGTCCCGCAGAAGGAATCCTTGAAGGGGTGATCCCACATCTCCCAACGTGGAAGACATCCATGGCCTCGAGTTTCCGCTCCCTTCATGAAGGGTCCGTCATGCACAAAAACAGCAACCTGAGCCAACGTCTGATCCTCGCCCTGACTTCAGATGCATGAGATATTTGTTCAGAATTGCAGGGGGTACCTGCCGTGCCCTCACCCTGAATCCGAAGTCTAGCTTGTGTTCTCAGTCTTCCATCCTCACTCTCCTGGCCCCGAAGCCCTCAAGTTTGGCAATTCCGGACCGACAAAGAAGCACACTGCCTGCCCTCCAGAAAAAATATATTGCCTAATGAGCTGCCCAGGCCGCTTAAATGAAGATCAACCTACACGGCACTCGAAGTACCCAAGTTATATAGTCTAACCTGGGCACTAATGCACTGTCTGACACAACCTGAGCCCGGACCTCCTGACCAACACCCAGACAGCTGACGGCACACTGAGCACATCAGACCCGCCATGGCCTTAGTGCATCATCTCTTCCCTACCTCAGATTTCAGGCTTCAGAACCTAGACCTTATCTCCAATCACAGCCCAGGGGTGACTGTGATGCAGAAATCTGAACTCTTCCTGACCCATGGCAAGAAACCTTGTGGTTGGCATGTTGTCCAACGTTCAGTGTACGAGAAAACAGCATTCACCCTGAGGCCCCGCCCATTTTTGAGTGCGACGAGAGCATAAACACGCATTGTGACCTCAGCGTGAGTCCTGTCCTCTAGTAAGTCCTCTCGGTGGCTGGAACATTAGATGTCATAATGGGCTTGGCATGTCCCTAGGCCCCAATTTTTAACCAGATTTCTGGTTGTCCAGTCGCCCCTCCCCAGGGCTCTACTCTGGAATCCATCATTTGGTGGGATATCTGAGGTTGAAAAACAAAATGAAACAAATCAACAACAAAAAAAAAAAACAGACTTCTTCCATCGTCCTAATGACCCCAAAATCTTTGGACGGGGCCGAACCCCCAGAGAGTAAGTCTCGTCCATTTCCCATGAAGTCACCCGGAAATTTTACGACCATGAGTGACACGATATCCAGAGACAAAATCTTGAGCAAGAGCCTCACACTCGCCCTTTTTTCATATCCTGAAGAGTTCTCCTAATGGTCTGTAGATCAGTCCTGCCATACCTATGACCCGAAACATAAGCCGAGTTTGTGTTTTCAGACAACTGTCCAAACAGCTCTGGCCTACACACCCTACAGGCTCAGGCCCCTGAAGCCAAACCTGAGGACTGTACTTGCCCTCTCCAAGGGAAATGTATGTGCCCATTCCATGGCCACAACCCTACTAATAGGATAAACCTCCAAAGGCCCTGAGGCCATCCCAATAGTTGTGGCTTCCCAGGACAAAGAGGGGCAATCTGAGTCCATCTGAGCACCAACCTGCACTCAGACCCGTAGACTGATGTCCCCAGAGGTAAAAACAAAAACGATCCGGCCCTTAGGCACTAATCGGATCCATTTTTTGGTTTCCAGGCATCTCTCCTCAGAGGCCTGGATTTCAATACCAGCATATGGCTGTTTCTTGACTCACCCATCAGAAAAAATCTCATCTACGCATGAGAAACATGCACGTTGGAGCTGTGTCAAAGCCTCTGTTTAAGAGAACCCTTCAGGGCCCCAGTGCCACCGCTTCATTCCAAGGGCTCCATAGACACAAACACATATTAGGACACATCCATTGGAGATTCCATTTCAACTCAGCCTTTTCGGTTGCTCCACCACATCCAGCAGATCTAACCTGTCTTGTTGCTTGGAGACAATTGGAATGCGAGGTGGGCTACCCAGCCATCCATCCTTAGAACACTGCTCGGAATTGTTGGCCTGGAGCCAACCAACAGGTTTCAATTGTCCTGCAGAAGAATCTTTCAGTTTGGAGCTTCTCACAACTCCCATCGTGGGAAAACCCCCATGGCCTCGTGATCCAACCTCCTTTCAAGAAGGGGCCATCAGGGACAGAAAGTCCAACCTGAGCGATCGTCTGATCCTTGCCCTGACTTCAGATGCACGAGATCTCGATTGAGGTCTGTAGATTGTTCCTGCCATATCCTCACCCAGAAACCTAGGCCTAGCTTGGCTTCTCAGACTTCCGTCCTCAGACTACTGACCCACAAGCCCTCCAGTTTGGCAATCCAGAACTACAATGCCGCACTCTGCCTGCCCTCCAGAAGGAAAACATTGCCCTCTGGGGCTACCCATAAACCCCAAATGAGGATCTACCTGCACGCCATTCGGCTGTACCCCAAATATATAGGCTGACCTGGGCACTATTGCCCTTTCTGACCCAGCATGAGCCTGGACCTCCTGGCCCCACCCAGAGCAGGCCTCACACTGAGCACATCAGACCCACCATGGCCTTAGGTTGTCATCTCTTCTTAACCTCGGTTTCCAGGCTTCAGAACCTCGACCTGATCTCCAATCACTGCCCTGGTTTGAAAATGAGGCAGAAATCAGAACTCATTCCCCATGGCAAGAAACCTTGTGGTTGGCATGTGGTCCTACGTTCAGTGTAGTAGAAACCAGTGTGGCCCATGAGGCCCCGCCCATGCTGGCGGGCCACATTGGTCACAAACACACATTGTGACCCTCAGCCTGAGCCCAGGCTTCACATAAGGCCTCTCAGTGGCTGGATGAAGAGACAGCATATTGGGCCTGCCATGCCCCTAGGCCCCAATTTTTAACCATAGTTCGGGTTGTCCCTTCACTCTTCCCCAGGGCTCTGCTTTGGAATTCCTCTTTTGGTGGGACACCTGAGGTAACAAACCTGAAAGGAGTCCTCCCATCCCACAGATTGACGAAATACAATTGGGATTGGGCCAAATCCACAGAGAGAAAGATTCGTCCATGGCCCATGAGGCTTCCCCAACATTCCACGGCCATCGCTGATACAAAATCCAGACACAAAAGCCTGAGCAAGCGCGTCAGACTCGCTCAGTCCTCATGTTCTGTAGAGTTCTTCTCATGGTTTGTAGATCGGGCGTGCCATACCTACGTCCCCAAACGTAAGCTGAGTTTGTGTTTTCAGACTTCTGTCCTCAAAGTCCTGGGCCACACTCCCTCCAGGCTGGGGCCCTGGAGCCACACATTAGGAATGCGCCCACCCAATCCATGGGAATTCTGCCCATTCCATTGTCAAAAATCTTTCAAATTAGGAGAACCCACCAAAGTCACTGAGGCCATCCCAATAGTGTAGGTCGCCGGGACAAAAAAGGGCGGTTGATACCAGCTGAGCATCTACATCCACTCATACCATAGATGGATGTCCCCAGAGAAGAAGATTGAACCAGACAGGACCCGAGGCCATTATCGGATCCATTGCTTTGGTTTACAGGCATGTCCTCTCAAAATCCGGGGTTCCAATACCAGCAGAGAGTATTTCCTGAGGCACTCATCAGAACAAATCTCGTCTCCACAAGGAAACGTGTGCATGGGCGCAATGTCAAAAGCTTAGGAGAATACTTCAGGGTCCCGGTGCCACCGCCCCATTCCAAGGCCCTCATGGACACAAACACACATTAGGACCCATCATCAGGAAAGTCCATTTCAACTCAGCCACCCCGGTTGCTCCCGCAGATCCATTGGATCTAAACTGTTTTGTTGCGAGGAGACAATTGGAATGCGAGGCGGATTTCCCAGGCAACCATCCTCGAATGGTGTTCTCGAATCATTCCATATGGGATGTTCTGGAGCTGTCCAACAGGTCTCAATTGTCCCGCAGAAGGTATCCTTGAAGGGGTGATCCCACATCTCCCAACGTGGAAAACATCCATGGCCTCGAGATTCTGCTCCCTTCATGAAGGGGCCGTCATGCACAGAAACTGCAACCTGAGCCAACGTCTGATCCTCGCCCTGACTTCAGATGCATGAGATATTAGTTCAGAATTGCAGGGGGTACCTGCCGTGCCCTCACCCTGAATCCGAAGTCTAGCTTGTGTTCTCAGTCTTCCGTCCTCACTCTCCTGGCCCCGAAGCCCTCAAGTTTGGCAATTCCGGACCGACAATGAAGCACTCTGCCTGACCTCCAGAAAAAATATATTGCCTAATGAGCTGCCCAGGCCGCTTAAATGAGGATCAACCTACACGGCACTCAAATGTACCCAAGTTATATAGTCTAACCTGGGCACTACTGCACTGTCTGACACAACCTGAGCCCAGACCTTCTGACCAACACCCAGACAGCTGACGGCACACTGAGCACATCAGACCCTCCATGGCTGTAGTTCATCATCTCTTCCCTACCTCAGTTTTCAGGCTTCAGAACCTACACCTTGTCTCCAATCACTGCCCAGGGGTGCCTGTGATGCAGAAATCTGAACTCTTCCTGACCCATGGCAAGAAACCTTGTGGTTGGCATTTTGTCAAACGTTCAGTGTAGAAGAAAACAGCATTCACACTGAGGCCCCGCCCATTCTTGAGTGCGACCAGAGCATAAACACGCATTGTGACCTCAGCGTGAGTCCTGTCCTCTAGTAAGTCCTCTCGGTGGCTGGACCATTAGATGTCATAATGGGCTTGACATGTCCCTAGGCCCCAATTTTTAACCAGATTTCTTTTTGTCAAGTCGCCCCTCCCCAGGGCTCTACTCTGGAATCCCTCATTTGGTGGGACATCTGAGGTTGAAAAACAAAATAAACAAATCAACAACAACAAAAAAACGGACTTCTTCCATCCTCAGAATGACCCCAAACTCTTTGGACGGGGCCGAACTCCCAGAGAGTAAGTCTCGTCCATTTCCCATGAAGTCACCCGGAAATTTTACGACCATGAGTGACACGATATCCAGAGACAAAAACTTGAGCAAGAGCCTCTCACTCGCCCTTTTTTCATATCCTGAAGAGTTCTCCTCATGGTCTGTAGATCAGTCCTGCCATACCTATGACCCGAAACATAAGCCGAGTTTGTGTTTTCAGACAACTGTCCAAACAGCTCTGGCCTACACACCCTACAGTCTCATGCCCCTGAAGCCAAACCTGAGGACTGTACTTGCCCTCTCCAAGGGAATTGTATGTGCCCATTCCAATGGCCACAACCCTACTAATAGGATAAACCTCCAAAGGCCCTGAGGCCATCCCAATAGTTGTGGCTTCCCAGGACAAACAGGGGCAATCTGAGCCCATCGGAGCACCAACCTGCACTCAGACCCGTAGACTGATGTCCCCAGAGGTAAAAACAAAAACGAACAGGCCCTTAGGCACTAATCGGATCCATTGTTTGGTTTCCAGGCATCTCTCCTCAGAGGCCTGGATTTCAATACCTGCATATGGCTGTTTCTTGACTCACCCATCAGAAAAAATCTCATCTACACATGGGAAACATGCACGTTGGAGCTGTGTCAAAGCCTCTGTTTAGGAGAACCCTTCAGGGCACCAGTGCCACCGATTCATTCCAAGGGCTCCATAGACACAAACACATATTAGGATATATCCACTGGAGATTCCATTTCAACTCAGCCTCCTCGGTTGCTCCCCCTCATCCAGCAGATCTAACTTGTCTTGTTGCTTGGAGACAATTAGAATGCGAGGTGGGCTACCCAGCCATCCATCCTTAGAACCCTGCTCGGAATCGTTGGCCTGGAGCCAACCAACAGGTCTCAATTGTCCTGCAGAAGAATCTTTGCAGTTTGGAGCTTCTCACAACTCCCATCGTGGGAAAATCCCCATGGCCTCGTAATCCAACCCCCCTTCAAGAAGGGGCCATCCGGGACAGAAAGTCCAACCTGAGCGATCGTCTCATCCTTGCCCTGACTTCAGATGCACGAGATCTCGTTTGAGGTCTGTAGATTGTGCCTGCCATATCCTCACCCAGAAACCTAGGCCTAGCTTGGTTTCTCAAACTTCCGTCCTCAGACTACTGACCCACAAGCCCTCCAGTTTGGCAATCCAGAACTACAATGCCGCACTCTGCCTGCACTCCAGAAGAAAAACAATGCCCTCTGGGGCTACCCAGAAACCCCAAATGAGGATCAACCTGCACGCCATTTGGCTGTACCCCAAATATATAGGCTGACCTGGGCACTATTGCCCTTTCTGACCCAGCCTGAGCCTGGACCTCCTGGCCCCACCCAGACAGCTGGCCTCAAACTGAGCACATCGGACCCGCCATGGCCTTAGGTTGTCATCTCTTCTCAACCTCGGTTTCAAGGCTTCAGAACCTAGACCTGATCCCCAATCACTGCCCTGTTTGAAAATGAGGCAGAAATCAGAACTCTTTCCCCATGGCAAGAAACCTTGTAGTAGTCATGTGTTCCAAAGTTCAGTGTAGTAGAAACCAGTGTGCCCCATGAGGCCCCGCCCATGCTTGCGGGCCACATTGGTCACAAACACACATTGTGACCCTCAGCCTGAACCCAGGCTTCACATAAGGCCTCTCAGTGGCTGGATGATGAGACAGCATATTGGGCCTGCCATGCCCCTAGGCCCAAATTTTTAAACATAGTTCGGGTTGTCCCTTCACTCTTCCCCAGGTCTCTGCTTTGGAATTCCTCTTTTGGTGGGACACCTGAGGTAACAAACCTGAAAGGAGTCCTCCCATCCCACAGATTGACGATAATCTATTGGGATCGGGCCAAATCCACAGAGAGAAAGCTTCGTCCTTGGCCCATGAGGCTTCCCCAACATTCCACGGCCATCGCTGATACAAAATCCAGAGACAAAAGCCTGAGCAAGCGTGTCAGACTCGCTCATTCTTCACATTCTGAAGAGTTCTTCTCATGGTTTGTAGATCGGGCGTGCCATACCTACGTCCCCAAACGTAAGCTGAGTTTGTGTTTTCAGACTTCTGTCCTCAAAGTCCTGGGCCACACTCCCTCCAGGCTGGGGCCCTGGAGCCACACATTAGGAATGCGCCCACCCAATCCATGGGAATTCTGCCCATTCCATTGTCAAAAATCGTACAAATTAGGAGAACCCACCAAAGTCCCTGAGGCCATCCCAGTAGTGTAGTTCGCCGGGACAAAAAAGGGCGGTTGATATCAGCTGAGCATCTACCTCCACTCATACCATAGATGGATGTCCCCAGAGAAGAAGATTGAACCAGACAGGACCCGAGGCCATTATCGGATCCATTGCTTTGGTTTACAGGCATGTCTCCTCTAAAGCCTGGGTTCCAATACGAGCAGAGAGGATTTCCTGAGGCACCCATCAGAACAAACCTCATCTCCACAAGGAAACTTGTGCATGGGAGCTATGTCAAAAGCTTAGGAGAATACTTCAGGGTCCCGGTGCCACCGCCCCATTCCAAGGCCCTCATGGACACAAACACACATTTGGACCCATCCTCAGGAAAGTCCATTTGAACTCAGCCACCCCGGTTGCTCCCACAGATCCATTGGATCTAAACTGTCTTGTTGTGAGGAGACAATTGGAATGCGAGGAGGACGTCCCAGGGAAACATCCTCGAATGGTGCTCTGGAGTCATTCCATATGGGATGTTCTGGAGCTGTCCAACAGGTCTCAATTGTCCCGCAGAAGGAATCCTTGAAGGGGTGATCCCACATCTCCCAACGTGGAAAACATCCATGGCCTCGAGATTCCGCTCCCTTCATGAAGGGTCCGTCATGCACAAAAACAGCAACCTGAGCCAACGTCTGATCCTCGCCCTGACTTCAGATGCATGAGATATTAGTTCAGAATTGCAGGGGGTACCTGCCGTGCCCTCACCCTGAATCCGAAGTCTAGCTTGTGTTCTCAGTCTTCCGTCCTCACTCTCCTGGCCCCGAAGCCCTCAAGTTTGGCAATTCCGGACCGACAAAGAAGCACACTGCCTGCCCTCCAGAAAAAATATATTGCCTAATGAGCTGCCCAGGCCGCTTAAATGAAGATCAACCTACACGGCACTCGAAGTACCCAAGTTATATAGTCTAACCTGGGCACTAATGCACTGTCTGACACAACCTGAGCCCGGACCTCCTGACCAACACCCAGACAGCTGACGGCACACTGAGCACATCAGACCCGCCATGGCCTTAGTGCATCATCTCTTCCCTACCTCAGATTTCAGGCTTCAGAACCTAGACCTTATCTCCAATCACAGCCCAGGGGTGACTGTGATGCAGAAATCTGAACTCTTCCTGACCCATGGCAAGAAACCTTGTGGTTGGCATGTTGTCCAACGTTCAGTGTAGGAGAAAACAGCATTCACCCTGAGGCCCCGCCCATTTTTGAGTGCGACGAGAGGATAAACACGCATTGTGACCTCAGCGTGAGTCCTGTCCTCTAGTAAGTCCTCTCGGTGGCTGGAACATTAGATGTCATAATGGGCTTGACATGTCCCTAGGCCCCAATTTTTAACCAGATTTCTTGTTGTCCAGTCGCCCCTCCCCAGGGCTCTACTCTGGAATCCCTCATTTGGTGGGACATCTGAGGTTGAAAAACAAAATAAACAAATCATCAACAACAAAAAAACGGACTTCTTCCATCCTCAGAATGACCCCAAACTCTTTGGACGGGGCCGAACCCCCAGAGAGTAAGTCTCGTCCATTTCCCATGAAGTCACCCGGAAATTTTACGACCATGAGTGACACGATATCCAGAGACAAAAACTTGAGCCAGAGCCTCACACTCGCCCTTTTTTCATATCCTGAAGAGTTCTCCTAATGGTCTGTAGATCAGTCCTGCCATACCTATGACCCGAAACATAAGCCGAATTTGTGTTTTCAGACAACGGTCCAAACAGCTCTGGCCTACACACCCTACAGGCTCAGGCCCCTGAAGCCAAACCTGAGGACTGTACTAGCCCTCTCCAAGGGAAATGTATGTGCCCATTCCAATGGCCACAACCCTACTAATAGGATAAACAACCAAAGGCCCTGAGGCCATCCCAATAGTTGTGGCTTCCCAGGACAAACAGGGGCAATCTGAGCCCATCGGAGCACCAACCTGCACTCAGACCCGTAGACTGATGTCCCCAGAGGTAAAAACAAAAACGAACAGGCCCTTAGGCACTAATCGGATCCATTGCTTTGGTTTCCAGGCATCTCTCCTCAGAGGCCTGGATTTCAATACCAGCATATGGCTGTTTCTTGACTCACCCATCAGAACAAATCTCATCTACACATGGGAAACATGCACGTTGGAGCTGTGTCAAAGCCTCTGTTTAGGAGAACCCTTCAGGGCACCAGTGCCACCGATTCATTCCAAGGGCTCCATAGACACAAACACATATTAGGATATATCCACTGGAGATTCCATTTCAACTCAGCCTCCTCGGTTGCTCCCCCTCATCCAGCAGATCTAACCTGTCTTGTTGCTTGGAGACAATTAGAATTCAAGGTGGGCTACCCAGCCATCCATCCTTAGAACCCTGCTCGGAATCGTTGGCCTGGAGCCAACCAACAGGTCTCAATTGTCCTGCAGAAGAATCTTTGCAGTTTACAGCTTCTCACAACTCCCATCGTGGGAAAACCCCCATGGCCTCGTGATCCAACCCCCCTTCAAGAAGGGGCCATCCGGGACAGAAAGTCCAACCTGAGCGATCGTCTGATCCTTGCCCTGACTTAAGATGCACGAGATCTCGATTGAGGTCTGTAGATTGTGCGTGCCATATCCTCACCCAGAAACCTAGGCCTAGCTTGGTTTCTCAGACTTCCGTCCTCAGACTACTGACCCACAAGCCCTCCAGTTTGGCAATCCAGAACTACAATGCCGCACTCTGCCGGCCCTCCAGAAGAAAAACAATGCCCTCTGGGGCTACCCAGAAACCCCCAATGAGGATCAACCTGCACGCCATTCGGCTGTACCCCAAATATATAGGCTGACCTGGGCACTATTGCCCTTTCTGACCCAGCCTGAGCCTGGACCTCCTGGCCCCACCCAGACAGCTGGCCTCACACTGAGCACATCGGACCCGCCATGGCCTTAGGTTGTCATCTCTTCTCAACCTCGGTTTCAAGACTTCAGAACCAAGACCTGATCCCCAATCACTGCCCTGTTTGAAAATGAGGCAGAAATCATAACTCTTTCCCCATGGCAAGAAACCTTGTGGTTGGCATGTGTTCCAACGTTTAGTGTAGTAGAAACCAGTGTGGCCCATGAGGCCCCGCCCATGCTTGCAGGCCACATTGGTCACAAACACACATTGTGACCCTCAGCCTGAGCCCAGCCTTCACATAAGGCCTCTCAGTGGCTGGATGATGAGATAGCATATTGGGCCTGCCATGCCCCTAGGCCCAAATTTTTAACCATAGTTCGGGTTGTCCCTTCACTCTTCCCCAGGGCTCTGCTTTGGAATTCCTCTTTTGGTGGGACACCTGAGGTAACAAACCTGAAAGGAGTCCTCCCATCCCACAGATTGAAGAAAATCTATTGGGATCGGGCCAAATCCACAGAGAGAAAGATTCGTCCATGTCCCATGAGGCTTCCCCAACATTCCACGGCCATCGCTGATACAAAATCCAGAGACAAAAGCCTGAGCAAGCGCGTCAGACTCGCTCATTCTTCACATTCTGAAGAGTTCTTCTCATGGTTTGTAGATCGGGCGTGCCATACCTACGTCCCCAAACGTAAGCTGAGTTTGTGTTTTCAGACTTCTGTCATCAAAGTCTGGGCCACACTCCCTCCAGGCTGGGGCCCTGGAGCCACACATTAGGAATGCGCCCACCCAATCCATGGGAATTCTGCCCATTCCATTGTCAAAAATCGTACAAATTAGGAGAACCCACCAAAGTCCCTGAGGCCATCCCAATAGTGTAGGTCGCCGGGACAAAAAAGGGCGGTTGATACCAGCTGAGTATCTACCTCCACTCATACCATAGATGGATGTCCCCAGAGAAGAAGATTGAACCAGACAGGACCCGAGGCCATTATCGGATCCATTGCTTTGGTTTACAGGCATGTCTCCTCAAAAGCCTGGGTTCCAATACCAGCAGAGAGGATTTCCTGAGGCACCCATCAGAACAAATCTCATCTCCACAAGGAAACTTGTGCATGGGAGCTATGTCAAAAGCTTAGGAGAATACTTCAGGGTCCCGGTGCCACTGCCCCATTACAAGGCCCTCATGGACACAAACACACATTAGTACCCATCCTCAGGAAAGTCCATTTGAACTCAGCCACCCCGGTTGCTCCCACAGATCCATTGGATCTAAACTGTCTTGTTGAGAGGAGACAATTGGAATGCGAGGAGGACGTCCCAGGGAACCATCCTCGAATGGTGCTCTGGAGTCATTCCATATGGGATGTTCTGGAGCTGTCCAACAGGTCTCAATTGTCCCGCAGAAGGAATCCTTGAAGGGGTGATCCCACATCTCCCAACGTGGAAAACATCCATGGCCTCGAGATTCCGCTCCCTTCATGAAGGGTCCGTCATGGACAAAAACTGCAACCTGAGCCAACGTCTGATCCTCGCCCTGACTTCAGATGCATGAGATATTGGTTCAGAATTGCAGGGGGTACCTGCCGTGCCCTCACCCTGAATCCGAAGTCTAGCTTGTGTTCTCAGTCTTCCGTCCTCACTCTCCTGGCCCCGAAGCCCTCAAGTTTGGCAATTCCATACCGATAATGAAGCACTCTGCCTGCCCTCTAGAAAAAATATATTTCCTAATGAGCTGCCCAGGCAGCTTAAATGAGGATCAACCTACACGGCACTCGAATGTACCCAAGTTATATAGTCTAACCTGGGCACTACTGCACTGTCTGACACAACCTGAGCCCGGACCTCCTGACCAACACCCAGAGAGTTGATGGCACACTGAGCACATCAGACCCGCCATGGCCTTAGTTCATCATCTCTTCCCTACCTCAGTTTTCAGGCTTCAGAACCGAGACCTTATCTCCAATCGCAGCCCAGGGGTGACTGTGATGCAGAAATCTGAACTCTTCCTGACCCATGGCAAGAAACCTTGTGGTTGGCATGTTGTCCAACGTTTAGTGTAGGAGAAAACAGCATTCACCCTGAGGCCCCGCCCATTCTTGAGTGCGACGAGCGCATAAACACGCATTGTGACCTCAGCATGAGTCCTGTCCTCTAGTAAGTCCTCTCGGTGGCTGGACCATTAGATGTCATAATGGGCTTGACATGTCCCTAGGCCCCAATTTTTAACCAGATTTCTGGTTGTCCAGTCGCCCCTCCCCAGGGCTCTACATTGGAATCCCTCATTTGGTGCGACATCTGAGGTTGAAAAACAAAACGAAACAAATCAACAACAATAACAAAACGGACTTCTTCCTTCCTCAGAATGACCCCAAACTCTTTGGACGGGGACGAACTCCCAGAGAGTAAGTCTTGTCCATTTCCCATGAAGTCACCCGGAAATTTTACGACCATGAGTGACACGATATCCAGAGACAAAAACTTGAGCAAGAGCCTCACACTCTCCCTTTTTTCATATCCTGAAGAGTTCTCCTCATGGTCTGTAGATCAGTCCTGCCATACCTATGACCCGAAACATAAGCCGAGTTTGTGTTTTCAGACAACTGTCCAAACAGCTCTGGCCTACACACCCTACAGGCTCAGGACCCTGGAGCCAAACCTGAGGACTGTACTTGCCCTCTCCAAGGGATATGTATGTGCCCATTCCAATGGCCACAACCCTACTAATAAGATAAACCTCCAAAGGCCCTGAGGCCATCCCAATAGTTGTGGCTTCCCAGGACAAACAGGGGCAATCTGAGCCCATCTGAACTCCAACCTGCACTCAGACCCGTAGACTGATGTCCCCAGAGGTAAAAACAAAGACAAACAGGCCCTTAGGCACTAATCGGATCCATTGCTTTGGTTTCCAGGCATCTCTCCTCAGAGGCCTGGATTTCAATACCAGCTTATGGCTGTTTCTTGAGTCACCCATCAGAACAAATCTCATCTACACATGGGAAACATGCACGTTGGAGCTGTGTCAAAGCCTCTGTTTAAGAGAACCCTTCAGGGCCCCAGTGCCACAGCTTCATTCCAAGGGCTCCATAGACACAAACACATATTAGGACATATCCACTGGAGATTACATTTCAACTCAGACTCCTCGGTTGCTCCCCCACATTCAGCAGATCTAACCTGTCTTGTTGCTTTGAGACAATTGGAATGCGAGGTGGGCTACCCAGCCATCCATCCTTAGAACCCTGCTCGGAATCGTTGGCCTGGAGCCAACCAACAGGTCTCAATTGTCCTGCAGAAGAATCTTTGCAGTTTGGAGCTTCTCACAACTCCCATCGTGGGAAAACCCCCATGGCCTCGTGATCCAACCCCCCTTCAAGAAGGGGCCATCAGGGACAGAAAGTCCAACCTGAGCGATCGTCTGATCCTTGCCCTGACTTAAGATGCACGAGATCTCGATTGAAGTCTGTAGATTGTGCGTGCCATATCCTCACCCAGAAACCTAGGCCTAGCTTGGCTTCTCAGACTTCAGTCCTCAGACTACTGACCCACAAGCCCTCCAGTTTGGCAATCCAGAACTACAATGCCGCACTCTGCCTGCCCTCAAGAAGAATAACATTGCCCTCTGGGGCTACCCAGAAACCCCAAATGAGGATCAATTTGCACGCCATTCGGCTGTACCCCAAATATATAGGCTGACCTGTGCACTATTGCCCTTTCTGACCCAGGATGAGCCTGGACCTCCTGGCGCCACCCAGACAGCTGGCCTCACACTGAGCACATCGGAACCGCCATGGCCTTAGGTTGTCATCTCTTCTCAACCTCTGTTGCCAGGCTTCAGAACCTAGACCTGATCTCCAATCACTGCCATGGTTTGAAAAAAAGGCAGAAATCAGAACTCTTTCCCCATGGCAAGAAACCTTGTGGTTGGCATGTGTTCCAACGTTCAGTGTAGTAGAAACCAGTGTGGCCCATGTGGCGCCGCCCATGCTTGTGGGCCACATTGGTCACAAACACACATTGTGACCCTCAGCTTGAGCCCAGGCTTCACGTAAGGCCTCTCAGTGGCTGGATGAAGAGACAGCATATTGGGCCTGCCATGCCCCTAGGCCCCAATTTTTAACCATAGTTCGGGTTGTCCCTACACTCTTCCCCAGGGCTCTGCTTTGGAATTCTTCTTTTGGTGGGACACCTGAGGTAACAAACCTGAAAGGAGTCCTCCCATCCCACAGATTGATGAAAAACAATTGGGATTGGGCCAAATCCACAGAGAGAAAGATTCGTCCATGGCCCATGAGGCTTCCCCAACATTCCACGGGCATCGCTGATACAAAATCCCGAGACAAAAGCCTGAGCAAGCGCGTCAGACTCGCTCATTCTTCATATTCTGAAGAGTTCTTCTCATGGTTTGTAGATCGGGCGTGCCATACCTACATCCCCAAACCTAAGCTGAGTTTGTGTTTTCAGACTTCAGTCCTCAAAGTCCTGGGCCACACTCCCTCCAGGCTGGGGCCCTGGAGCCACACATTAGGAATGCGCCCACCCAATCCATGGGAATTCTGCCCATTCCATTGTCAAAAATCGTACAAATTAGGAGAACCCACCAAAGTCCCTGAGGCCATCCCAGTAGTGTAGTTCGCCGGGACAAAAAAGGGCGGTTGATATCAACTGAGCATCTACCTACACTCATACCATAGATGGATGTCCCCAGAGAAGAAGATTGAACCAGACAGGACACGAGGCCATTATCGGATCCATTGCTTTGGTTTACAGGCATGTCTCCTCTAAAGCCTGGGTTCCAATACCAGCAGAGAGGATTTCCTGAGGCACCCATCAGAACAAATCTCATCTCCACAAGGAAACTTGTGCATGGGAGCTATGTCAAAAGCTTAGGAGAATACTTCAGGGTCCCGGTGCCACCGCCCCATTCCAAGGCCCTCATTGGACACACATTAGGACCCATCCTCAGGAAGTCCATTTGAACTCAGCCACCCCGTTTGCTCCCACAGATCCATTGGATCTAAACTGTCTTGTTGAGAGGAGACAATTGGAATGCGAGGAGGACATCCCAGGCAACCATCCTCGAATGGTGCTCTGGAGTCATTCCATATGGGATGTTCTGGAGCTGTCCAACAGGTCTCAATTGTCCAGCAGAAGGTATCCTTGAAGGGGTGATCCCACATCTCCCAACGTGGAAAACATCCATGGCCTCGAGATTTTCCCCCCTCATGAAGGGGCCGTCATGCACAGAAACTGCAACCTGAGCCAACGTCTGATCCTCGCCCTGATCAGATGCATGAGATATTAGTTCAGAATTGCAGGGGGTACCTGCCGTGCCCTCACCCTGAATCCGAAGTCTAGCTTGTGTTCTCAGTCTTCCGTCATCACTCTCCTGGCCACGAAGCCCTCAAGTTTGGCAATTCCGGACCGACAATGAAGCACTCTGCCTGCCCTCCAGAAAAAATATATTGCCTAATGAGCTGCCCAGGCAGCTTAAATGAGGATCAACCTACACGGCACTCAAATGTACCCAAGTTATATAGTCTAACCTGGGCACTACTGCACTATCTGACACCACCTGAGCCCGGACCTTCTGACCAACACCCAGAGAGTTGATGGCACACTGAGCACATCAGACCCTCCATGGCTGTAGTTCATCATCTCTTCCCTACCTCAGTTTTCAGGCTTCAGAACCTACACCTTGTCTCCAATCACTGCCCAGGGGTGCCTGTGATGCAGAAATCTGAACTCTTCCTGACCCATGGCAAGAAACCTTGTGGTTGGCATTTTGTCCAACGTTCAGTGTAGAAGAAAACAGCATTCACCCTGAGGCCCCGCCCATTCTTGAGTGCGACGAGAGCATAAACACGCATTGTGACCTCAGCGTGAGTCCTGTCCTCTAGTAAGTCCTCTCGGTGGATGGACCATTAGATGTCATAATGGGCTTGACATGTCCCTAGGCCCCAATTTTTAACCAGATTTCTGGTTGTCCAGTCGCCCCTCCCCAGGGCTCTACCTTGGAATCCCTCATTTGGTGCGACATCTGAGGTTGAAAAACAAAACGAAACAAATCAACAACAAAAACAAAACGGACTTCTTCCTTCCTCAGAATGACCCCAAACTCTTTGGACGGGGCCGAACTCCCAGAGAGTAAGTCTCGTCCATTTCCCATGAAGTCACCCGGAAATTTTACGACCATGAGTGACACGATATCCAGAGACAAAAACTTGAGCAAGAGCCTCACACTCTCCCTTTTTTCATATCCTGAAGAGTTCTCCTCATGGTCTGTAGATCAGTCCTGCCATACCTATGACCCGAAACATAAGCCAAGTTTGTGTTTTCAGACAACTGTCCAAACAGCTCTGGCCTACACACCCTACAGGCTCAGGCCCCTGGAGACAAACCTGAGGACTGTACTTGCCCTCTCCAAGGGAAATGTATGTGCCCATTCCAATGGCCACAACCCTACTAATAGGATAAACCTCCAAAGGCCCTGAGGTCATCCCAATAGTTGTGGCTTCCCAGGACAAACTGGGGCAATCTGAGCCCATTGGAGCACCAACCTGCACTCAGACCCGAAGACTGATGTCCCCAGAGGTAAAAACATAAAGGAACAGGCCCTTAGGCACTAATCGGATCCATTTCTTTGGTTTCCAGGCATCTCTCCTCAGAGGCCTGGATTTCAATACCAGCATATGGCTGTTTCTTGACTCACCCATCAGAATAAATCTCATCTACGCATGGGAAACATGCACGTTGGAGCTGTGTCAAAGCCTCTGTTTAGGAGAACCCTTCAGGGCACCAGTGCCACCGCTTCATTCCAAGGGCTCCATAGACACAAACACATATTAGGACATATCCACTGGAGATTCCATTTCAACTCAGCCTCCTAGGTTGCTCCCCCACATCCAGCAGATCTAACCTGTCTTGTTGCTTGGAGACAATTGGAATGCGAGGTGGGTTACCCAGCCATCCATCCATAGAACCCTGCTCGGAATCGTTGGCCTGGAGCCAACCAACAGGTCTCAATTGTCCTGCAGAAGAATCTTTGCAGTTTGGAGCTTCTAACAACTCCCATCGTGGGAAACCCCATGGCCTCGTGATCCAACACCCCTTCAAGAAGGGGCCATCAGGGACAGAAAGTCCAACCTGAGCTATCGTGTGATCCTTGCCCTGACTTCAGATGCACGAGATCTCGATTGAGGTCTGTAGATTGTGCCTGCCATATCCTCACCCAGAAACCTAGGTCTAGCTTGGCTTCTCAGACTTCCGTCCTCAGACTACTGATCCACAAGCCCTCCAGTTTGGCAATCAAGAACTACAATGCCGCACTCTGCCTGCCCTCCAGAAGAAAAACATTGCCCTCTTGGGCCACCCAGAAACCACAAATGAGGATCAATTTGCACGCCATTCGGCTGTACCCCAAATATATAGGCTGACCTGGGCACTATTGCCCTTTCTGACCCAGCCTGAGCCTGGACCTCCTAGCGCCACCCAGACTGCTAGCCTCACAATGAGCACATCGGACCCGTCATGGCCTTGGTTGTCATCTCTTCTCAACCTCGGTTTCCAGGCTTCAGAACCTAGACCTGATCCCCAATCACTGCCCTGGTTTGAAAAGGAGGCAGAAATCAGAACTCTTTCCCCATGGCAAGAAACCTTGTGGTTGGCATGTGGACCAACGTTCAGTGTAGTAGAAACCAGTGTGGCCCATGAGGCCCCGCCCATACTTGCGGGCCACATTGGTCATAAACACACATTGTGACCCTCAGCCTGAGCCCAGGCTTCACGTAAGGCCTCTCAGTGGCTGGATGAAGAGACAGCATATTGGGCCTGCCATGCCCCTAGGCCCCAATTTTTAACCATAGTTCGGGTTGTCCCTTCACTCTTCCCCAGGGCTCTGCTTTGGAATTCCTCTTTTGGTGGGACACCTGAGGTAACAAACCTGAAAGGAGTCCTCCCATCCCACAGATTGACGAAAAACAATTGGGATCGGGCCAAATCCACAGAGAGAAAGATTCGTTCAGGGCCCATGAGGCTTCCCCAACATTCCACGGCCATCGCTGATACAAAATCCAGAGACAAAAGCCTGAGCAAGCGCGTCAGACTCGCTCAGTCCTCATGGTCTGAAGAGTTCTTCTCATGGTTCGTAGATCGGGCGTGCCATACCTACGTCCCCAAATGTAAGCTGAGTTTGTGTTTTCAGACTTCTGTCCTCAAAGGCCTGGGCCACACTACCTCCAGGCTGGGGCCCCTGGGGCCCACGCAATCCATGGGAATTCTGCCCATTCCATTGTCAAAGATTGTACTAATTAGGAGAACCCACCAAAGTCCCTGTGGCAATCCCAATAGTGTAGGTCGCCGGGACAAAAAAGGGCGGTTGATATCAGCTGAGCATCTACCTCCACTCATACCATAGATGGATGTCCCCAGAGAAGAAGATTGAACCAGACAGGACCCGAGGCCATTATCGGATCCATTGCTTTGGTTTACAGGCATGTCTCCTCAAAAGCCTGGGTTCCAATACCAGCAGAGAGGATTTCCTGAGGCACCCATCAGAACAAATCTCATCTCCACAAGGAAACTTTTGCATGGGAGCTTGTCATGAGCTTAGGAGAATACTTCAGGGTCCCGGTGCCACCGCCCCATTCCAAGGCCCTCATGGACACAAACACACATTTGGACCCATCCTCAGGAAAGTCCATTTGAACTCAGCCACCCCGGTTGCTCCCACAGATCCATTGGATCTAAACTCTCTTGTTGTGAGGAGACAATTGGAATGCGAGGAGGACGTCCCAGGGAAACATCCTCGAATGGTGCTCTGGAGTCATTCCATATGGGATGTTCTGGAGCTGTCCAACAGGTCTCAATTGTCCCGCAGAAGGAATCCTTGAAGGGGTGATCCCACATCTCCCAACGTGGAAGACATCCATGGCCTCGAGATTCCGCTCCCTTCATGAAGGGTCCGTCATGCACAAAAACAGCAACCTGAGCCAACGTCTGATCCTCGCCCTGACTTCAGATGCATGAGATATTTGTTCAGAATTGCAGGGGGTACCTGCCGTGCCCTCACCCTGAATCCGAAGTCTAGCTTGTGTTCTCAGTCTTCCATCCTCACTCTCCTGGCCCCGAAGCCCTCAAGTTTGGCAATTCCGGACCGACAAAGAAGCACACTGCCTGCCCTCCAGAAAAAATATATTGCCTAATGAGCTGCCCAGGCCGCTTAAATGAAGATCAACCTACACGGCACTCGAAGTACCCAAGTTATATAGTCTAACCTGGGCACTAATTCACTGTCTGACACAACCTGAGCCCGGACCTCCTGACCAACACCCAGACAGCTGACGGCACACTGAGCACATCAGACCCGCCATGGCCTTAGTTCATCATCTCTTCCCTACCTCAGATTTCAGGCTTCAGAACCTAGACCTTATCTCCAATCACAGCCCAGGGGTGACTGTGATGCAGAAATCTGAACTCTTCCTGACCCATGGCAAGAAACCTTGTGGTTGGCATGTTGTCCAACGTTCAGTGTAGGAGAAAACAGCATTCACCCTGAGGCCCCGCCCATTTTTGAGTGCGACGAGAGCATAAACAGGCATTGTGACCTCAGCGTGAGTCCTGTACTCTAGTAAGTCCTCTCAGTGGCTGGAACATTAGATGTCATAATGGGCTTGACATGTCCCTAGGCCCCAATTTTTAACCAGATTTCTTGTTGTCCAGTCGCCCTTCCCCAGGGCTCTACTCTGGAATCCCTCATTTGGTGCGACATCTGAGTTTGAAAAACAAAATAAACAAATCAACAACAACAAAAAAACGGACTTCTTCCATCCTCAGAATGACCCCAAACTCTTTGGACGGGGCCGAACCCCCAGAGAGTAAGTCTCGTCCATTTCCCATGAAGTCACCCGGAAATTTTACGACCATGAGTGACACGATATCCAGAGACAAAAACTTGAGCAAGAGCCTCACACTCGCCCTTTTTTCATATCCTGAAGAGTTCTCCTCATGGTCTGTAGATCAGTCCTGCCATACCTATGACCCGAAACATAAGCCGAGTTTGTGTTTTCAGACAACTGTCCAAACAGCTCTGGCCTACACACCCTATAGGCTCAGGCCCCTGAAGCCAAACCTGAGGACTGTACTAGCCCTCTCCAAGGGAAATGTATGTGCCCATTCCAATGGCCACAACCCTACTAATAGGATAAACCTCCAAAGGCCCTGAGGCCATCCCAATAGTTGTGGCTTCCCAGGACAAACAGGGGCAATCTGAGCCCATCGGAGCACCAACCTGCACTCAGACCCGTAGACTGATGTCCCCAGAGGTAAAAACAAAAACGAACAGGCCCTTAGGCACTAATCGGATCCATTGCTTTGGTTTCCAGGCATCTCTCCTCAGAGGCCTGGATTTCAATACCAGCATATGGCTGTTTCTTGACTCACCCATCAGAACAAATCTCATCTACACATGGGAAACATGCACGTTGGAGCTGTGTCAAAGCCTCTGTTTAGGAGAACCCTTCAGGGCACCAGTGCCACCGATTCATTCCAAGGGCTCCATAGACACAAACACATATTAGGATATATCCACTGGAGATTCCATTAAACTCAGCCTCCTCGGTTGCTCCCCCTCATCCAGCAGATCTAACCTGTCTTGTTGCTTGGAGACAATTAGAATTCAAGGTGGGCTACCCAGCCATCCATCCTTAGAACCCTGCTCAGAATCGTTGGCCTGGAGCCAACCAACAGGTCTCAATTGTCCTGCAGAAGAATCTTTGCAGTTTACAGCTTCTCTCAACTCCCATCGTGGGAAAACACCCATGGCCTCGTGATCCAACCCCCCTTCAAGAAGGGGCCATCCGGGACAGAAAGTCCAACCTGAGCGATTGTCTGATCCTTGCCCTGACTTCAGATGCACGAGATCTCGATTGAGGTCTGTAGATTGTGCGTGCCATATCCTCACCCAGAAACCTAGGCCTAGCTTGGTTTCTCAGACTTCCGTCCTCAGACTACTGACCCACAAGCCCTCCAGTTTGGCAATCCAGAACTACAATGCCGCACTCTGCCTGCCCTCCAGAAGAAAAACATTGCCTTCTGGGGCTACCCAGAAACTCCAAATGACGATCAACCTGCACGCCATTCGGCTGTACCCCAAATATATAGGCTGACCTGGGCACTATTGCCCTTTCTGACCCAGCCTGAGCCTGGACCTCCTGGCCCCACCCAGACAGCTGCCCTACACTGAGCACATCGGAACTGCCATGGCCTTAGGTTTTCATCTCTTCTCAACCTCGTTTTCCAGGCTTCAGAACCTAGACCTGATCTCCAAACACTGCAATGGTTTGAAAATGAGGCAGAAATCAGAACTCTTTCCCCATGGCAAGAAACCTTGTGGTAGGCATGTGTTCCAACGTTCAGTGTAGTAGAAACCAGTGTGGCCCATGTGGCCCCGCCCATGCTTGCGGGCCACATTGGTCACAAACACACATTGTGACCCTCAGCCTGAGCCCAGGCTTCACGTAAAGCCTCTCAGTGGCTGGATGAAGAGACAGCATATTGGGCCTACCATGCCCCTAGGCCACAATTTTTAAGCATAGTTCGGGTTGTCCCTTCACTCTTCCCCAGCGCTCTGCTTTGGAATTCCTCTTTTGGTGGGACACCTGAGGTAACAAACCTGAAAGGAGTCCTCCCATCCCACAGATTGACGAAAAACAATTGGGATCGGGCCAAATCCACAGAGAGAACGATTCGTCCAGGGACCATGAGGCTTCCCCAACATTCTACGGCCATCGCTGATACAAAATCCAGAGACAAAAGCCTGAGCAAGCGACTCAGACTCGCTCAGTCCTCATATTCTGAAGAGTTCTTCTCATGGTTTGTAGATCGGGCGTGCCATATCTACGTCCCCAAACGTAAGCTGAGTTTGTGTTTTCAGACTTCTGTCCTCAAAGTCCTGGGGCACACTCCCTCCAGGCTGGGGCCCCTGGAGCCACACATTAGGACTGCGCCCACCCAATCCATGGGAATTCTGCCCATTCCATTGTCAAAAATCGTACAAATTAGGAGAACCCACCAAAGTCCCTGAGGCCATCCCAATAGTGTAGGTCGCCGGGACAAAAAAGGGCATTTGATACCAGCTGAGCATCTACCTCCACTCATACCATAGATGGATGTCCCCAGACAAGAAGATTGAACCAGACAGGACCCTAGGCCATAACAGGATCCATTGCTTTGGGTTACAGGCATGTCTCCTCAAAAGCCTGGGTTCCAATACCAGCAGAGAGGATTTCCTGAGGCACCCATCAGAACAAATCTCGTCTCCACAAGCAAACTTGCGCATGGAAGCTATGTGAAAAGCTTAGGAGAATAATTCAGGGTTTCGGTGCCACCGCCCCATTCCAAGGCCCTCATGGACACAAACACACATTAGGACCCTTCCTCAGGAAAGTCTATTTCAACTCAGCCACCCCGGTTGCTCCCGAAGATCCATTGGATCTAAACTGTCGTGTTGTGAGGAGACAATTGGAATGCGAGGCGGACGTCCCAGGCAACCATCCTCGAATGTTGCTCTGGAGTCATTCCATATGGGATGTTCTGGAGCTGTCCATCAGGTCAATTGTCCCGCAGAAGGAATCCTTGAAGGGGGGATCCCACATCGCCCAACGTGGAAAACCTCCATGGCCTCGAGATTCCGCTCCCTTCATGAAGGGGCCGTCATGCACAGAAACTGCAACCTGAGCAACGTCTGATCCTCGCCCTGACTTCAGATGCATGAGATATTGGTTCAGAATTGCAGGGGGTACCTGCCGTGCCCTCACCCTGAATCCGAAGTCTAGCTTGTGTTCTCAGTCTTCCGTCCTCACTCTCCTGGCCCCGAAGCCCTCAAGTTTGGCAATTCCGGACCGACAATGAAGCACTCTGCCTGCCCTCTAGAAAAAATATATTGCCTAATGAGCTGCCCAGGCCGCTTAAATGAGGATCAACCTACACGGCACTCGAAGTACCCAAGTTATATAGTCTAACCTGGGCACTACTGCACTGTCTGACACAACCTGAGCCCGGACCTTCTGACCAACACCCAGACAGCTGACGGCACACTGAGCACATCAGACCCGCCATGGCCTTAGTTCATCATCTCTTCCCTATCTAAGTTTTCATGCTTCAGAACCTAGACCTTATCTCCAATCACAGCCCAGGGGTGCCTGTGATGCAGAAATCAGAACTCTTCCTGACCCGTGGCAAGAAACCTTGTGGTTGGCATTTTGTCCAACGTTCAGTGTAGGAGAAAACAGCATTCACCCTGAGGCCCCGCCCATTCTTGAGTGCGACGAGAGCATAAACACGCATTGTGACCTCAGCGTGAGTCCTGTCCTCTAGTAAGTCCTCTGGTGGCTGGACCATTAGATGTCATAATGGGCTTGACATGTCCCTAGGCCCCAATTTTTAACCAGATTTCTGGTTGTCCAGTCGCCCCTCCCCAGGGCTCTACTCTGGAATCCCTCATTTGGTGGGACATCTGAGGTTGAAAAACAAAACGGAACAAATCAACAACAACAAAAAAACGGACTTCTTCCATCCTCAGAATGACCCCAAACTATTGGACTGGGCCGAGGCCCCAGAGAGTAAGTCTCATCCATTTCCCTAGAAGTCACCCGGAAATTTTACGACCATGAGTTACACGATATCCAGAGACAAAAACTTGAGCAAGAGCCTCACACTCGTCCTTTTTTCATATCCTGAAGAATTCTCCTCATGGTCTGTAGATCAGTCCTGCCATACCTATGACCAGAAACATAAGCCGAGTTTGTGTTTTCAGACAACTGTCCAAACAGCTCTGGCCTACACACCCTACATGCTCAGGCCCCTGGAGCTAAAACTGAGGACTGTACTTGCCCTCTCCAAGGGAAATGTATGTGCCCATTCCAATGGCCACAACCCTACTAATAGGATAAACCTCCAAAGGCCCTGAGGCCATCCCAATAGTTGTGGCTTCCCAGGACAAACAGGGGCAATCTGAGCCCATCGGAGCACCAACCTGCACTCAGACCCGTAGACTGATGTCCCCAGAGATAAAAACAGAAACGAACAGGCCCTTAGGCACTAATCGGATCCATTGCTTTGGTTTCCAGGCATCTCTCCTCAGAGGCCTGGAATTCAATACCAGCTTATGGCTGTTTCTTGACTCACCCATCAGAGCAAATCTCATCTACACATGGGAAACATGCACGTTGGAGTTGTGTCAAAGCCTCTGTTTAGGAGAACCCTTCAGGGCACCAGTGCCACCGCTTCATTCCAAGGGCTCCATAGACACAAACACATATTAGGACATATCCACTGGAGATTCCATTTCAACTCAGCCTCCTCGGTTGCTCCCGCACATCCAGCAGATCTAACCTGTCTTGTTGCTTGGAGACAATTGGAATGCGAGGTGGGCTACCCAGCCATCCATCCTTAGAACCCTGCTCGGAATCGTTGGCCTGGAGCCAACCAACAGGTCTCAATGTCCTGCAGAAGAATCTTTGCAGTTTGGAGCTTCTCACAACTCCAATCTTGGGAAAACCCCCATGGCCTCTTGATCCAACCCCCCTTCAAGAATGGGCCATCAGGGACAGAAAGTCCAACCTGAGCGATCGTCTGATCCTTGCCCTGACTTCAGATGCACGAGATCTCGATGGAGGTCTGTAGATTGTGCCTGCCATATCCTCACCCAGAAACCTAGGCCTAGCTTGGCTTCTCAGACTTCCGTCCTCACTACTGACCCACAAGCCTTCCAGTTTTGCAATCCAGAACTACAATGCCGCACTCTGCCTGCCCTCCAGAAGAAAAACAATGCGCTCTGGGGCTACCCAGAAACCCCAAATGAGGATCAACCTGCACGCAATTCAGCTGTACCCCAAATATATAGGCTGACCTGGGCACTATTGCCCTTTCTGACCCAGCCTGAGCCTGGACCTCCTGGCCCCGCCCAGACAGCTGGCCTCACACTGAGCACATAGGACCCGCCATGGCCTTAGTTTGTCATCTCCTCTCAACCTCGGTTTTTAGGCTTCAGAACCTGGACCTGATCCCCAATAACTGCCCTGTTTGAAATTGAGGCAGATATCAGAACTCTTTCCCCATGGCAAGAAACCTTGTGGTAGTCATGTGTTCCAACGTTCAGTGTAGTAGAAACCAGTGTGGCCCATGAGGCCCCGCCCATGATTGCGGGCCACATTGGTCACAAACACACATTGTGACCCTCAGCCTGAGCCCAGGCTTCACATAAGGCCTCTCAGTGGCTGGATGAAGAGACAGCATATTGGGCCTGCCATGCCCCTAGGCCCCAATTTTTAACCATAGTTCGGGTTGTCCCTTCACTCTTCCCCAGGGCTCTGCTTTGGAATTCCTCTTTTGGTGGGACACCTGAGGTAACAAACCTGAAAGGAGTCCTCCCATCCCACAGATTGACGAAAAACAATTGGGATCGGGCCAAATCCACAGAGAGAAAGATTCGTCCAGGGCCCATGAGGCTTCCCCAACATTCCACGGCCATCGCTGATACAAAATCCAGAGACAAAAGCCTGCGCAAGCGCATCAGACTCACTCATTCTTCATATTCTGAAGAGTTCTTCTCATGGTTTGTAGATCGGGCGTGCCATACCTACGTCCCCAAACCTAAGCTGAGTTTGTGTTTTCAGACTTCTGTCCTCAAAGTCCTGGGGCACACTCCATCCAGGCTGGGGCCCTGGAGCCACACATTAGGACTGCGTCCACCCAATCCATGGGAATTCTGTTCATTCCATTGTCAAAAATCGTACAAATTAGGAGAACCCACCAAAGACCCTGAGGCCATCCCAGTAGTGTAGTTAGCCGGGACAAAAAAGGGCGGTTGATACCAGCTGAGCATCTACCTCCACTCATACTATAGATGGATGTCCCCAGAGAAGAAGATTGAACCAGACAGGACCCGAGGCCATTATCGGATCCATTGCTTTGGTTTACAGGCATGTCTCCTCAAAAGCCTGGGTTCCAATATCAGCAGAGAGGATTTCCTGAGGCACCCATCAGAACAAATCTCATCTCCAAAAGGAAACTTGTGCATGGGAGCTATGTCAAAAGCTTAGGAGAATACTTCAGGGTCCCGGTGCCATCGCCCCATTCCAAGGCCCTCATGGACACAAACACACATTAGGACCCATCCTCAGGAAAGTCCATTTCAACTCAGCCACGCCGGTTGCACCCGCAGATCCATTGGATCTAAACTGTCTTGTCGCGAAGAGACAACTGGAATGCGAGGCGGACACCCAGGCAACCATCCTCGAATGGTGCTCTGGAGTCATTCCATATGGGATGTTCTGGAGCTGTCCAACAGGTCTCAATTGTCCCACAGAAGGAATCTTGAAGGGGGGATCCCACATCTCTCAACGTGGAAAACCTCCATGGCCTCGAGATTCCGTTCCCTTCATGAAGGGGCCGTCATGCACAGAAATTGCAACATGAGCAACGTCTGAACCTCGCCCTGACTTCAGATGCATGAGATATTGGTTTAGAATTGCATGGGGTACCTGCCGTGCCCTCACCCTGAATCCGAAGTCTAGCTTGTGTTCTCAGTCTTCCGTCCTCACTCTCCTGGCCCCGAAGCCCTCAAGTTTGGAAATTCCATACCGATAATGAAGCACTCTGCCTGCCCTCTAGGAAAAATATATTGCCTAATGAGCTGCCCAGGCAGCTTAAATGAGGATCAACCTACACGGCACTCGAATGTACCCAAGTTATATAGTCTAACCTGGGCACTAATGCACAGTCTGACAAAACCTGAGCCTGGACCTCCTGACCAACACCCAGACAGCTGATGGCACACTGAGCACATCAGACCCGCCATGGCCTTAGTTCACCCTCTCTTCCCAACGTCAGTTTTCAGGCTTCAGAACCTAGACCTTATCTCCAATCACTGCCCAGGGGTGACTGTGATGCAGAAATCAGAACTCTTCCTGACCCATGGCAAGAAACCTTGTGGTTGGCATGTTGTCCAACATTCAGTGTAGGAGAAAACAGCATTCACCCTGAGGCCCCGCCCATTCTTGAGTGCGACGAGAGCATAAACACTCATTGTGACATCAGCGTGAGTCCTGTCCTCTAGTAAGTCCTCTCGGTGGCTGGAACATTAGATGTCATAATGGGCTTGACATGTCCCTAGGCCCCAATTTTTAACCAGATTTCTGGTTGTCCAGTCGCCCCTCCCCAGGGCTCTACTCTGGAATCCCTCATTTGGTGGGACATCTGAGGTTGAAAAACAAAACGAAACAAATCAACAACAACAAAACGGACTTCTTCCAACCTCAGAATGACCCCAAACTCTTTGGACGGGGCCGAGCCCCCAGAGAGTAAGTCTCGTCCATTTCCCATGAAGTCACGCGGAAATTTTACAACCATGAGTGACACGATATCCAGAAACAAAAACTTGAGCAAGAGCCTCACACTCGCTCTTTTTTCATATCATGAAGAGTTCTCCTCATGGTCTGTAGATCAGTCCTGCCATACCTATGACCCGAAACATAAGCCGAGTTTGTGTTTTCAGACAACTGTCCAAACAGCTTGGCTTAAACACCCTACAGGCTCATGCCCCTGAAGACAAACCTGAGGACTGTACTTGGCCTCTCCAAGGGAAATGTATGTGCCCATTCCAATGGCCTAACCCTACATATAGGATAAACCTCCAAAGGCCCTGAGGCCATCCCAATAGTTGTGGCTTCCCAGGACAAACAGGGGCAATCTGAGTCCACCTGAGCACCAACCTGCACTCAGACCCATAGACTGATGTCCCCAGAGGTAAAAACAAAACGAACAGGCCCTTAAGCACTAATCGGATCCATTGCTTTGGTTTCCAGGCATCTCTCCTCAGAGGCCTGGATTTCAATACCAGCATATGGCTGTTTCTTGACTCACCCATCAGAATAAATCTCATCTACACATGGAAAACATGCACGTTGGAGCTATGTCAAAGCCTCTGTTTAGGAGAACCCTTCAGGGCCCCAGTGCCACCGCTTCATTCCAAGGGCTCCATAGACACAAACATATATTAGGACATATCCACTGGAGATTCCATTTCAACTCAGCCTCCTCGGTTGCTCCCCCACATCCAGCAGATCTAACCTGTCTTGTTGCTTGGAGACAATTGGAATGCGAGGTGGGCTACCCAGCCATCCATCCTTAGAACCCTGCTCGAAATCGTTGGCCTGGAGCCAACCAACAGGTCTCAATTGTCCTGCAGATGAATCTTTGCAGTTTGGAGCTTCTCACAACTCCCATCTTGGGAAAACCCCCATGGCCTCGTGATCCAACACCCCTTCAAGAAGGGGCCATCAGGGACAGAAAGTCCAACCTGAGCTATCGTGTGATCCTTGCCCTGACTTCAGATGCACGAGATCTCGATGGAGGTCTGTAGATTGTGCCTGCCATATCCTCACCCAGAAACCTAGGCATAGCTTGGCTTCTCAGACTTCCGTCCTCAGACTACCGACCAACAAGCCCTCCAGTTTGGCAATCCAGAACTACAATGCCGCACTCTGCCTGCCCTCCAGAAGAAAAACATTGCCCTCTTGGGCCACCCAGAAACCACAAATGAGGGTCAATTTGCACGCCATTCGGCTGTACCCCAAATATATAGGCTGACCTGGGCACTATTGCCCTTTCTGACCCAGCCTGAGACTGGACCTCCTGGCCCCACCCAGACAGCTGGCCACATACTGAGCACATCGGACCCGCCATGGCCTTAGGTTGTCATCTCTTCTCAACCTCGGTTTCCAGGCTTCAGAACCTAGACCTGATCCCCAATCACTGCCCTGGTTTGAAAATGAGGCAGAAATCAGAACTCTTTCCCCATGGCAAGAAACCTTGTGGTTGGCATGTGGTCCAACGTTCAGTGTAGTAGAAACCAGTGTGGCCCATGAGGCCCCGCCCACGCTTGCGGGCCACATTGGTCACAAACACACATTGTGACCCTCAGCCTGAGCCCAGGCTTCACGTAAGGCCTCTCAGTGGCTGGATGAAGAGACAGCATATTGGGCCTGACATGCCCCTAGGCCCCAATTTTTAACCATATTTGGGTTGTCCCTTCACTCTTCTCCAGGGCTCTGCTTTGGAATTCTTCTTTGGTTGGGACACCTGAGGTAACAAACCTGAGAGGAGACCTCCCATCCCACAATTGACAGAAAGAAATTGGGCCTGGGCCAAATCCACAGAGAGGAAGATTCGTCCATGGCCCATGAAGCCTCCCCACATTCCACGCCCATCTTTGATACAAAATCCAGAGACAAAAGCCTGAGCAAGCGCCTCAGACTCGCTCTTTCTTCATATCCTGAAGAGTTCTTCTCATGGTTTGTAGATTGGGCCTGCCATACCTACGACCCCAAACCTAAGCTGAGTTTGTGTTTTCAGACTTCTGTCCTCAAAGTCCTGGCCCACACACCCTCCAGTTTGGGGCCCCTGGAGCCACACATTAGGACTGTGCCTACCCAATCCATGGGAATTCTGCCCATTCAATTGTCCAAAATCGTACAAATTAGGAGAACCCTCCAAATTCCCCGAGGCCATCCCAATAGTGTAGGTCTCCCGGGACAAACAAGGGCGGTCTGACACCAGCTGACCATCTACCTCCACTCATACTATAGATGGATGTCCCCAGAGAAGAAGATGGAACCATAAAGGATCCTAGGCCATAATTGGATCCATTGCTTTGGTTTACAGGCATGTCTCCTCAAAAGCCTGGATTCCAAGACCAGCATAGGGGGTTTCCTGAGGCACCCATCAGAACAAATCTGGTCTCCACAAGGAAACATGTGCATGGGACCTTTGTCAAAAGATAGGAGAATACTTCAGGGTCCCGGTGCCACCGCCCCATTCCAAGGCCCTCATGGACACAGACACACATTAGGCCCCATCCTCGGGAAAGTCCATTTCAACTCTGTCGCCCTGATTGCTCCCGCAGAGCCATCAGATATCAACTGTCTTGTTGCTAGGAGACAATTGGAATGCGAGGCGGGCTTCCCTGGCTTCCATCTTTGAACGGTGCTCTGGAGTCATTCCATATGGGATGTCCTGAGCTGCCCAACAGGTCTCAATTGTCCCGCAGAAAGAATCCTTGAAGGGGGCATCCCAAGACTCCCAAAGTGGGAAAACCTCCATGGATTTGAGTTTCCGCTCCGTTCATGAAGGGGCAGTCATGCACAGGAACTGCAACCTGAGCCAATGTCTGATCCTCACCGTGACTTCAGATGCATGAGATATTGGTTCAGCTCTGCAGGGGGTACCTGCAGTGCCTTCGGCTTTAAGCCTAGTCTAGCTTGTGTTCTCAGAATTCTGTCCTCACACTCCTGGCCCAGAAGCCCTCAAGTTTGGCTATTCCGGACTCACAATGCAGCACTCTGCCTGCACTGTAGAAAAAATATATTGCCTAATGAATTGCCCAGGCATCTAATATGAGGATAAACCTACACGGCACTCGACTGTACCTAAATTATATAGTCTAACCTGGGCACTAATGCACTGTCTGACACAACCTGAACCCGAACCTCCTGACCAACACCCAGGCAGCTGACCGCACAGAGAGCACATAAAACCCGCCATGGCCTTAGGTCGTCATCTCTTCCAACTGCGGTTTTCAGGCTTCAGAACCTAGACCTTATCTCCAACCACTGCCCAGGGTTGAAAATGATGCAGAAATCAGAACTCCTTCCCCATGGCAACAGACCATGTGATTGGCATGTTGTCCAAAGTTCATTGTATTTGAAACCAGTGTGGCCCATGAGGCCCCGCCATGCTCGCGGGCCAGATGGTCACAAACACACATTGTGACCCTCAGCCTGAGCCCAGTCTTCAAGTAAGGCCTCTAAGTGCCTGGATGAAGAGACATCATATTGGGCCTGCCATGCACCTAGGCCCCAAAATTTAACCATAGTTTGGGTTTTCCCTTCACTCTGCCCCAGGGCTCTGCTTTGGAATTCCTCTTTTTTTGGGACACCTGAGGTGACAAACATGAGAGGAGACCTCCCATCCCACAGCTTGACGAAAAACAATTGGGACTCGGCCAAATCCACAGAGAGGAAGATTCGTCCATGGCCCATGAGGCCTTGCCACATTCCACAGCCATCGTTGATTCAAAATCCAGGGACAAAAGCCTGAACAAGCGCCTCAGACTCGCTCTTTCTTCATAACCTGAAGATTTCTTCTCATGGTTTGTAGATTGGGCCTGCCATACCAATGTCCGCAAAACAGAGCTGAGTTTGTGATTTCAGAATTCTGTCCTCAAATCCAGGGTCACACACCCTCCATCTGGGTCCCCTGGAGCAACACAGTAGGACTGTGCCTACCCAATCCGTGGGAATTCTGCCCATTCCATTGTCAAAAATCGTACCAATTAGGAGAACCGTCCAAAGTCCCCGAGGCCATCCCATTAGGGTAGCTCTCTGTGGCCAAACAAGGCTGTCTGACAACAGCTGAGCATCTACCACCATCATACCATGGATGGATGTCCCCAGAGAAGAAGATTGAACCAGACAGGACCCTAGGACATAATCGGATCCATTGCTTTGGTTTACAGACATGTCTCCTCAAAAGCCTGGATTCCAATACCAGAATAGGGGGTTTCCTGAGGCACCCATCAGAACAAATCTCGTCTCCAAAAGGCAACTTGTGCATGGGAGCTATGTCAAAAGCTTAGGAGAATACTTCAGGGTCCCAGTGCCACCGCCCCATTCCAAGGCCCTCATGGACACAAACTCACATTAGGCCCCATCTCAGGAAAGTCCATTTCAAGTCAGACACCAGGTTCCTCCCGCAGAGCCATCCTATCTCAACTGTCTTGTTGCTAGGAGACAATTGGAATGCGAGGCGGGCTTCCCTTGCATCCATCCTCAAAAGGTGCTAAGGAGTCATTCAATATGGGATGTCCTCGAGCTGCCCAACAGGTCTCAATTGTCCTGCAGAAGAATCTTTGCAGTTTGGAGCTTCTCACAACTCCCATCGTGGGAAAACCCCCATGGCCTCGTGATCCAACCCCCCTCCAAGAAGGGGCCATCAGGGACAGAAAGTCCAACCTGAGCGATCGTCTGATCCTTGCCCTGACTTCAGATGCACGAGATCTCGATGGAGGTCTGTAGATTGTGCCTGCCATATCCTCACCCAGAAACCTAGGCATAGCTTGGCTTCTCAGACTTCCGTCCTCAGACTACCGACCAACAAGCCCTCCAGTTTGGCAATCCAGAACTACAATGCCGCACTCTGCCTGCCCTCCAGAAGAAAAACAATGCCCTCTGGGGCTACCCAGAAACCCCAAATGAGGATCTACCTGCACGCCATTCGTGTGCATATACCCCAAAAATATAGGCTGACCTGGGCACTATTACCCTTTCTGACCCAGCCTGAGCCTGGACCTTCTGGCCCCACCCAGACAGCTGGCCTCACACTGAGCACATCGGACCCGCCATGGCCTTAGGTTGTCATCTCTTCTCAACCTCGGTTTCCAGGCTTCAGAACCTAGACCTGATCCCCAATCACTGCCCTGGTTTGAAAATGAGGCAGAAATCAGAACTCTTTCCCCATGGCAAGAAACCTTGTGGTTGGCATGTGGTCCAACGTTCAGTGTAGTAGAAACCAGTGTGGCCCATGAGGCCCCGCCCACGGTTGCGGGCCACATTGGTCACAAACACACATTGTGACCCTCAGCCTGAGCCCAGGCTTCACGTAAGGCCTCTCAGTGGCTGGATGAAGAGACAGCATATTGGGCCTGACATGCCCCTAGGCCCCAATTTTTAACCATATTTGGGTTGTCCCTTCACTCTTCTCCAGGGCTCTGCTTTGGAATTCTTCTTTGGTTGGGACACCTGAGGTAACAAACCTGAGAGGAGACCTCCCATCCCACAATTGACAGAAAGAAATTGGGCCTGGGCCAAATCCACAGAGAGGAAGATTCGTCCATGGCCCATGAAGCCTCCCCACATTCCACGCCCATCTTTGATACAAAATCCAGAGACAAAAGCCTGAGCAAGCGCCTCAGACTCGCTCTTTCTTCATATCCTGAAGAGTTCTTCTCATGGTTTGTAGATTGGGCCTGCCATACCTACGACCCCAAACCTAAGCTGAGTTTGTGTTTTCAGACTTCTGTCCTCAAAGTCCTGGCCCACACACCCTCCAGTTTGGGGCCCCTGGAGCCACACATTAGGACTGTGCCTACCCAATCCATGGGAATTCTGCCCATTCAATTGTCCAAAATCGTACAAATTAGGAGAACCCTCCAAATTCCCCGAGGCCATCCCAATAGTGTAGGTCTCCCGGGACAAACAAGGGCGGTCTGACACCAGCTGACCATCTACCTCCACTCATACTATAGATGGATGTCCCCAGAGAAGAAGATGGAACCATAAAGGATCCTAGGCCATAATTGGATCCATTGCTTTGGTTTACAGGCATGTCTCCTCAAAAGCCTGGATTCCAAGACCAGCATAGGGGGTTTCCTGAGGCACCCATCAGAACAAATCTGGTCTCCACAAGGAAACATGTGCATGGGACCTTTGTCAAAAGATAGGAGAATACTTCAGGGTCCCGGTGCCACCGCCCCATTCCAAGGCCCTCATGGACACAGACACACATTAGGCCCCATCCTCGGGAAAGTCCATTTCAACTCTGTCGCCCTGATTGCTCCCGCAGAGCCATCAGATATCAACTGTCTTGTTGCTAGGAGACAATTGGAATGCGAGGCGGGCTTCCCTGGCTTCCATCTTTGAACGGTGCTCTGGAGTCATTCCATATGGGATGTCCTGAGCTGCCCAACAGGTCTCAATTGTCCCGCAGAAAGAATCCTTGAAGGGGGCATCCCAAGACTCCCAAAGTGGGAAAACCTCCATGGATTTGAGTTTCCGCTCCGTTCATGAAGGGGCAGTCATGCACAGGAACTGCAACCTGAGCCAATGTCTGATCCTCACCGTGACTTCAGATGCATGAGATATTGGTTCAGCTCTGCAGGGGGTACCTGCAGTGCCTTCGGCTTTAAGCCTAGTCTAGCTTGTGTTCTCAGAATTCTGTCCTCACACTCCTGGCCCAGAAGCCCTCAAGTTTGGCTATTCCGGACTCACAATGCAGCACTCTGCCTGCACTGTAGAAAAAATATATTGCCTAATGAATTGCCCAGGCATCTAATATGAGGATAAACCTACACGGCACTCGACTGTACCTAAATTATATAGTCTAACCTGGGCACTAATGCACTGTCCGACACAACCTGAACCCGAACCTCCTGACCAACACCCAGGCAGCTGACCGCACAGAGAGCACATAAAACCCGCCATGGCCTTAGGTCGTCATCTCTTCCAACTGCGGTTTTCAGGCTTCAGAACCTAGACCTTATCTCCAACCACTGCCCAGGGTTGAAAATGATGCAGAAATCAGAACTCCTTCCCCATGGCAACAGACCATGTGATTGGCATGTTGTCCAAAGTTCATTGTATTTGAAACCAGTGTGGCCCATGAGGCCCCGCCATGCTCGCGGGCCAGATGGTCACAAACACACATTGTGACCCTCAGCCTGAGCCCAGTCTTCAAGTAAGGCCTCTAAGTGCCTGGATGAAGAGACATCATATTGGGCCTGCCATGCACCTAGGCCCCAAAATTTAACCATAGTTTGGGTTTTCCCTTCACTCTGCCCCAGGGCTCTGCTTTGGAATTCCTCTTTTTTTGGGACACCTGAGGTGACAAACATGAGAGGAGACCTCCCATCCCACAGCTTGACGAAAAACAATTGGGACTCGGCCAAATCCACAGAGAGGAAGATTCGTCCATGGCCCATGAGGCCTTGCCACATTCCACAGCCATCGTTGATTCAAAATCCAGGGACAAAAGCCTGAACAAGCGCCTCAGACTCGCTCTTTCTTCATAACCTGAAGATTTCTTCTCATGGTTTGTAGATTGGGCCTGCCATACCAATGTCCGCAAAACAGAGCTGAGTTTGTGATTTCAGAATTCTGTCCTCAAAGTCCAGGGTCACACACCCTCCATCTGGGTCCCCTGGAGCAACACAGTAGGACTGTGCCTACCCAATCCATGGGAATTCTGCCCATTCCATTGTCAAAAATCGTACCAATTAGGAGAACCGTCCAAAGTCCCCGAGGCCATCCCATTAGGGTAGCTCTCTGTGGCCAAACAAGGCTGTCTGACAACAGCTGAGCATCTACCACCATCATACCATGGATGGATGTCCCCAGAGAAGAAGATTGAACCAGACAGGACCCTAGGACATAATCGGATCCATTGCTTTGGTTTACAGACATGTCTCCTCAAAAGCCTGGATTCCAATACCAGAATAGGGGGTTTCCTGAGGCACCCATCAGAACAAATCTCGTCTCCAAAAGGCAACTTGTGCATGGGAGCTATGTCAAAAGCTTAGGAGAATACTTCAGGGTCCCAGTGCCACCGCCCCATTCCAAGGCCCTCATGGACACAAACTCACATTAGGCCCCATCTCAGGAAAGTCCATTTCAAGTCAGACACCAGGTTCCTCCCGCAGAGCCATCCTATCTCAACTGTCTTGTTGCTAGGAGACAATTGGAATGCGAGGCGGGCTTCCCTTGCATCCATCCTCAAAAGGTGCTAAGGAGTCATTCAATATGGGATGTCCTCGAGCTGCCCAACAGGTCTCAATTGTCCCGCAGAAGAATCTTTGCAGTTTGGAGCTTCTCACAACTCCCATCGTGGGAAAACCCCCATGGCCTCGTGATCCAACCCCCCTCCAAGAAGGGGCCATCAGGGACAGAAAGTCCAACCTGAGCGATCGTCTGATCCTTGCCCTGACTTCAGATGCACGAGATCTCGATGGAGGTCTGTAGATTGTGCCTGCCATATCCTCACCCAGAAACCTAGGCATAGCTTGGCTTCTCAGACTTCCGTCCTCAGACTACCGACCAACAAGCCCTCCAGTTTGGCAATCCAGAACTACAATGCCGCACTCTGCCTGCCCTCCAGAAGAAAAACAATGCCCTCTGGGGCTACCCAGAAACCCCAAATGAGGATCTACCTGCACGCCATTCGTGTGCATATACCCCAAAAATATAGGCTGACCTGGGCACTATTACCCTTTCTGACCCAGCCTGAGCCTGGACCTTCTGGCCCCACCCAGACAGCTGGCCTCACACTGAGCACATCGGACCCGCCATGGCCTTAGGTTGTCATCTCTTCTCAACCTCGGTTTCCAGGCTTCAGAACCTAGACCTGATCCCCAATCACTGCCCTGGTTTGAAAATGAGGCAGAAATCAGAACTCTTTCCCCATGGCAAGAAACCTTGTGGTTGGCATGTGGTCCAACGTTCAGTGTAGTAGAAACCAGTGTGGCCCATGAGGCCCCGCCCACGGTTGCGGGCCACATTGGTCACAAACACACATTGTGACCCTCAGCCTGAGCCCAGGCTTCACGTAAGGCCTCTCAGTGGCTGGATGAAGAGACAGCATATTGGGCCTGACATGCCCCTAGGCCCCAATTTTTAACCATATTTGGGTTGTCCCTTCACTCTTCTCCAGGGCTCTGCTTTGGAATTCTTCTTTGGTTGGGACACCTGAGGTAACAAACCTGAGAGGAGACCTCCCATCCCACAATTGACAGAAAGAAATTGGGCCTGGGCCAAATCCACAGAGAGGAAGATTCGTCCATGGCCCATGAAGCCTCCCCACATTCCACGCCCATCTTTGATACAAAATCCAGAGACAAAAGCCTGAGCAAGCGCCTCAGACTCGCTCTTTCTTCATATCCTGAAGAGTTCTTCTCATGGTTTGTAGATTGGGCCTGCCATACCTACGACCCCAAACCTAAGCTGAGTTTGTGTTTTCAGACTTCTGTCCTCAAAGTCCTGGCCCACACACCCTCCAGTTTGGGGCCCCTGGAGCCACACATTAGGACTGTGCCTACCCAATCCATGGGAATTCTGCCCATTCAATTGTCCAAAATCGTACAAATTAGGAGAACCCTCCAAATTCCCCGAGGCCATCCCAATAGTGTAGGTCTCCCGGGACAAACAAGGGCGGTCTGACACCAGCTGACCATCTACCTCCACTCATACTATAGATGGATGTCCCCAGAGAAGAAGATGGAACCATAAAGGATCCTAGGCCATAATTGGATCCATTGCTTTGGTTTACAGGCATGTCTCCTCAAAAGCCTGGATTCCAAGACCAGCATAGGGGGTTTCCTGAGGCACCCATCAGAACAAATCTGGTCTCCACAAGGAAACATGTGCATGGGACCTTTGTCAAAAGATAGGAGAATACTTCAGGGTCCCGGTGCCACCGCCCCATTCCAAGGCCCTCATGGACACAGACACACATTAGGCCCCATCCTCGGGAAAGTCCATTTCAACTCTGTCGCCCTGATTGCTCCCGCAGAGCCATCAGATATCAACTGTCTTGTTGCTAGGAGACAATTGGAATGCGAGGCGGGCTTCCCTGGCTTCCATCTTTGAACGGTGCTCTGGAGTCATTCCATATGGGATGTCCTGAGCTGCCCAACAGGTCTCAATTGTCCCGCAGAAAGAATCCTTGAAGGGGGCATCCCAAGACTCCCAAAGTGGGAAAACCTCCATGGATTTGAGTTTCCGCTCCGTTCATGAAGGGGCAGTCATGCACAGGAACTGCAACCTGAGCCAATGTCTGATCCTCACCGTGACTTCAGATGCATGAGATATTGGTTCAGCTCTGCAGGGGGTACCTGCAGTGCCTTCGGCTTTAAGCCTAGTCTAGCTTGTGTTCTCAGAATTCTGTCCTCACACTCCTGGCCCAGAAGCCCTCAAGTTTGGCTATTCCGGACTCACAATGCAGCACTCTGCCTGCACTGTAGAAAAAATATATTGCCTAATGAATTGCCCAGGCATCTAATATGAGGATAAACCTACACGGCACTCGACTGTACCTAAATTATATAGTCTAACCTGGGCACTAATGCACTGTCCGACACAACCTGAACCCGAACCTCCTGACCAACACCCAGGCAGCTGACCGCACAGAGAGCACATAAAACCCGCCATGGCCTTAGGTCGTCATCTCTTCCAACTGCGGTTTTCAGGCTTCAGAACCTAGACCTTATCTCCAACCACTGCCCAGGGTTGAAAATGATGCAGAAATCAGAACTCCTTCCCCATGGCAACAGACCATGTGATTGGCATGTTGTCCAAAGTTCATTGTATTTGAAACCAGTGTGGCCCATGAGGCCCCGCCATGCTCGCGGGCCAGATGGTCACAAACACACATTGTGACCCTCAGCCTGAGCCCAGTCTTCAAGTAAGGCCTCTAAGTGCCTGGATGAAGAGACATCATATTGGGCCTGCCATGCACCTAGGCCCCAAAATTTAACCATAGTTTGGGTTTTCCCTTCACTCTGCCCCAGGGCTCTGCTTTGGAATTCCTCTTTTTTTGGGACACCTGAGGTGACAAACATGAGAGGAGACCTCCCATCCCACAGCTTGACGAAAAACAATTGGGACTCGGCCAAATCCACAGAGAGGAAGATTCGTCCATGGCCCATGAGGCCTTGCCACATTCCACAGCCATCGTTGATTCAAAATCCAGGGACAAAAGCCTGAACAAGCGCCTCAGACTCGCTCTTTCTTCATAACCTGAAGATTTCTTCTCATGGTTTGTAGATTGGGCCTGCCATACCAATGTCCGCAAAACAGAGCTGAGTTTGTGATTTCAGAATTCTGTCCTCAAAGTCCAGGGTCACACACCCTCCATCTGGGTCCCCTGGAGCAACACAGTAGGACTGTGCCTACCCAATCCATGGGAATTCTGCCCATTCCATTGTCAAAAATCGTACCAATTAGGAGAACCGTCCAAAGTCCCCGAGGCCATCCCATTAGGGTAGCTCTCTGTGGCCAAACAAGGCTGTCTGACAACAGCTGAGCATCTACCACCATCATACCATGGATGGATGTCCCCAGAGAAGAAGATTGAACCAGACAGGACCCTAGGACATAATCGGATCCATTGCTTTGGTTTACAGACATGTCTCCTCAAAAGCCTGGATTCCAATACCAGAATAGGGGGTTTCCTGAGGCACCCATCAGAACAAATCTCGTCTCCAAAAGGCAACTTGTGCATGGGAGCTATGTCAAAAGCTTAGGAGAATACTTCAGGGTCCCAGTGCCACCGCCCCATTCCAAGGCCCTCATGGACACAAACTCACATTAGGCCCCATCTCAGGAAAGTCCATTTCAAGTCAGACACCAGGTTCCTCCCGCAGAGCCATCCTATCTCAACTGTCTTGTTGCTAGGAGACAATTGGAATGCGAGGCGGGCTTCCCTTGCATCCATCCTCAAAAGGTGCTAAGGAGTCATTCAATATGGGATGTCCTCGAGCTGCCCAACAGGTCTCAATTGTCCTGCAGAAGAATCTTTGCAGTTTGGAGCTTCTCACAACTCCCATCGTGGGAAAACCCCCATGGCCTCGTGATCCAACCCCCCTCCAAGAAGGGGCCATCAGGGACAGAAAGTCCAACCTGAGCGATCGTCTGATCCTTGCCCTGACTTCAGATGCACGAGATCTCGATGGAGGTCTGTAGATTGTGCCTGCCATATCCTCACCCAGAAACCTAGGCATAGCTTGGCTTCTCAGACTTCCGTCCTCAGACTACCGACCAACAAGCCCTCCAGTTTGGCAATCCAGAACTACAATGCCGCACTCTGCCTGCCCTCCAGAAGAAAAACAATGCCCTCTGGGGCTACCCAGAAACCCCAAATGAGGATCTACCTGCACGCCATTCGTGTGCATATACCCCAAAAATATAGGCTGACCTGGGCACTATTACCCTTTCTGACCCAGCCTGAGCCTGGACCTTCTGGCCCCACCCAGACAGCTGGCCTCACACTGAGCACATCGGACCCGCCATGGCCTTAGGTTGTCATCTCTTCTCAACCTCGGTTTCCAGGCTTCAGAACCTAGACCTGATCCCCAATCACTGCCCTGGTTTGAAAATGAGGCAGAAATCAGAACTCTTTCCCCATGGCAAGAAACCTTGTGGTTGGCATGTGGTCCAACGTTCAGTGTAGTAGAAACCAGTGTGGCCCATGAGGCCCCGCCCACGCTTGCGGGCCACATTGGTCACAAACACACATTGTGACCCTCAGCCTGAGCCCAGGCTTCACGTAAGGCCTCTCAGTGGCTGGATGAAGAGACAGCATATTGGGCCTGACATGCCCCTAGGCCCCAATTTTTAACCATATTTGGGTTGTCCCTTCACTCTTCTCCAGGGCTCTGCTTTGGAATTCTTCTTTGGTTGGGACACCTGAGGTAACAAACCTGAGAGGAGACCTCCCATCCCACAATTGACAGAAAGAAATTGGGCCTGGGCCAAATCCACAGAGAGGAAGATTCGTCCATGGCCCATGAAGCCTCCCCACATTCCACGCCCATCTTTGATACAAAATCCAGAGACAAAAGCCTGAGCAAGCGCCTCAGACTCGCTCTTTCTTCATATCCTGAAGAGTTCTTCTCATGGTTTGTAGATTGGGCCTGCCATACCTACGACCCCAAACCTAAGCTGAGTTTGTGTTTTCAGACTTCTGTCCTCAAAGTCCTGGCCCACACACCCTCCAGTTTGGGGCCCCTGGAGCCACACATTAGGACTGTGCCTACCCAATCCATGGGAATTCTGCCCATTCAATTGTCCAAAATCGTACAAATTAGGAGAACCCTCCAAATTCCCCGAGGCCATCCCAATAGTGTAGGTCTCCCAGGACAAACAAGGGCGGTCTGACACCAGCTGACCATCTACCTCCACTCATACTATAGATGGATGTCCCCAGAGAAGAAGATGGAACCATAAAGGATCCTAGGCCATAATTGGATCCATTGCTTTGGTTTACAGGCATGTCTCCTCAAAAGCCTGGATTCCAAGACCAGCATAGGGGGTTTCCTGAGGCACCCATCAGAACAAATCTGGTCTCCACAAGGAAACATGTGCATGGGACCTTTGTCAAAAGATAGGAGAATACTTCAGGGTCCCGGTGCCACCGCCCCATTCCAAGGCCCTCATGGACACAGACACACATTAGGCCCCATCCTCGGGAAAGTCCATTTCAACTCTGTCGCCCTGATTGCTCCCGCAGAGCCATCAGATATCAACTGTCTTGTTGCTAGGAGACAATTGGAATGCGAGGCGGGCTTCCCTGGCTTCCATCTTTGAACGGTGCTCTGGAGTCATTCCATATGGGATGTCCTGAGCTGCCCAACAGGTCTCAATTGTCCCGCAGAAAGAATCCTTGAAGGGGGCATCCCAAGACTCCCAAAGTGGGAAAACCTCCATGGATTTGAGTTTCCGCTCCGTTCATGAAGGGGCAGTCATGCACAGGAACTGCAACCTGAGCCAATGTCTGATCCTCACCGTGACTTCAGATGCATGAGATATTGGTTCAGCTCTGCAGGGGGTACCTGCAGTGCCTTCGGCTTTAAGCCTAGTCTAGCTTGTGTTCTCAGAATTCTGTCCTCACACTCCTGGCCCAGAAGCCCTCAAGTTTGGCTATTCCGGACTCACAATGCAGCACTCTGCCTGCACTGTAGAAAAAATATATTGCCTAATGAATTGCCCAGGCATCTAATATGAGGATAAACCTACACGGCACTCGACTGTACCTAAATTATATAGTCTAACCTGGGCACTAATGCACTGTCTGACACAACCTGAACCCGAACCTCCTGACCAACACCCAGGCAGCTGACCGCACAGAGAGCACATAAAACCCGCCATGGCCTTAGGTCGTCATCTCTTCCAACTGCGGTTTTCAGGCTTCAGAACCTAGACCTTATCTCCAACCACTGCCCAGGGTTGAAAATGATGCAGAAATCAGAACTCCTTCCCCATGGCAACAGACCATGTGATTGGCATGTTGTCCAAAGTTCATTGTATTTGAAACCAGTGTGGCCCATGAGGCCCCGCCATGCTCGCGGGCCAGATGGTCACAAACACACATTGTGACCCTCAGCCTGAGCCCAGTCTTCAAGTAAGGCCTCTAAGTGCCTGGATGAAGAGACATCATATTGGGCCTGCCATGCACCTAGGCCCCAAAATTTAACCATAGTTTGGGTTTTCCCTTCACTCTGCCCCAGGGCTCTGCTTTGGAATTCCTCTTTTTTTGGGACACCTGAGGTGACAAACATGAGAGGAGACCTCCCATCCCACAGCTTGACGAAAAACAATTGGGACTGGGCCAAATCCACAGAGAGGAAGATTCGTCCATGGCCCATGAGGCCTTGCCACATTCCACAGCCATCGTTGATTCAAAATCCAGGGACAAAAGCCTGAACAAGCGCCTCAGACTCGCTCTTTCTTCATAACCTGAAGATTTCTTCTCATGGTTTGTAGATTGGGCCTGCCATACCAATGTCCGCAAAACAGAGCTGAGTTTGTGATTTCAGAATTCTGTCCTCAAAGTCCAGGGTCACACACCCTCCATCTGGGTCCCCTGGAGCAACACAGTAGGACTGTGCCTACCCAATCCATGGGAATTCTGCCCATTCCATTGTCAAAAATCGTACCAATTAGGAGAACCGTCCAAAGTCCCCGAGGCCATCCCATTAGGGTAGCTCTCTGTGGCCAAACAAGGCTGTCTGACAACAGCTGAGCATCTACCACCATCATACCATGGATGGATGTCCCCAGAGAAGAAGATTGAACCAGACAGGACCCTAGGACATAATCGGATCCATTGCTTTGGTTTACAGACATGTCTCCTCAAAAGCCTGGATTCCAATACCAGAATAGGGGGTTTCCTGAGGCACCCATCAGAACAAATCTCGTCTCCAAAAGGCAACTTGTGCATGGGAGCTATGTCAAAAGCTTAGGAGAATACTTCAGGGTCCCAGTGCCACCGCCCCATTCCAAGGCCCTCATGGACACAAACTCACATTAGGCCCCATCTCAGGAAAGTCCATTTCAAGTCAGACACCAGGTTCCTCCCGCAGAGCCATCCTATCTCAACTGTCTTGTTGCTAGGAGACAATTGGAATGCGAGGCGGGCTTCCCTTGCATCCATCCTCAAAAGGTGCTAAGGAGTCATTCAATATGGGATGTCCTCGAGCTGCCCAACAGGTCTCAATTGTCCTGCAGAAGAATCTTTGCAGTTTGGAGCTTCTCACAACTCCCATCGTGGGAAAACCCCCATGGCCTCGTGATCCAACCCCCCTCCAAGAAGGGGCCATCAGGGACAGAAAGTCCAACCTGAGCGATCGTCTGATCCTTGCCCTGACTTCAGATGCACGAGATCTCGATGGAGGTCTGTAGATTGTGCCTGCCATATCCTCACCCAGAAACCTAGGCATAGCTTGGCTTCTCAGACTTCCGTCCTCAGACTACCGACCAACAAGCCCTCCAGTTTGGCAATCCAGAACTACAATGCCGCACTCTGCCTGCCCTCCAGAAGAAAAACAATGCCCTCTGGGGCTACCCAGAAACCCCAAATGAGGATCTACCTGCACGCCATTCGTGTGCATATACCCCAAAAATATAGGCTGACCTGGGCACTATTACCCTTTCTGACCCAGCCTGAGCCTGGACCTTCTGGCCCCACCCAGACAGCTGGCCTCACACTGAGCACATCGGACCCGCCATGGCCTTAGGTTGTCATCTCTTCTCAACCTCGGTTTCCAGGCTTCAGAACCTAGACCTGATCCCCAATCACTGCCCTGGTTTGAAAATGAGGCAGAAATCAGAACTCTTTCCCCATGGCAAGAAACCTTGTGGTTGGCATGTGGTCCAACGTTCAGTGTAGTAGAAACCAGTGTGGCCCATGAGGCCCCGCCCACGCTTGCGGGCCACATTGGTCACAAACACACATTGTGACCCTCAGCCTGAGCCCAGGCTTCACGTAAGGCCTCTCAGTGGCTGGATGAAGAGACAGCATATTGGGCCTGACATGCCCCTAGGCCCCAATTTTTAACCATATTTGGGTTGTCCCTTCACTCTTCTCCAGGGCTCTGCTTTGGAATTCTTCTTTGGTTGGGACACCTGAGGTAACAAACCTGAGAGGAGACCTCCCATCCCACAATTGACAGAAAGAAATTGGGCCTGGGCCAAATCCACAGAGAGGAAGATTCGTCCATGGCCCATGAAGCCTCCCCACATTCCACGCCCATCTTTGATACAAAATCCAGAGACAAAAGCCTGAGCAAGCGCCTCAGACTCGCTCTTTCTTCATATCCTGAAGAGTTCTTCTCATGGTTTGTAGATTGGGCCTGCCATACCTACGACCCCAAACCTAAGCTGAGTTTGTGTTTTCAGACTTCTGTCCTCAAAGTCCTGGCCCACACACCCTCCAGTTTGGGGCCCCTGGAGCCACACATTAGGACTGTGCCTACCCAATCCATGGGAATTCTGCCCATTCAATTGTCCAAAATCGTACAAATTAGGAGAACCCTCCAAATTCCCCGAGGCCATCCCAATAGTGTAGGTCTCCCAGGACAAACAAGGGCGGTCTGACACCAGCTGACCATCTACCTCCACTCATACTATAGATGGATGTCCCCAGAGAAGAAGATGGAACCATAAAGGATCCTAGGCCATAAGTGGATCCATTGCTTTGGTTTACAGGCATGTCTCCTCAAAAGCCTGGATTCCAAGACCAGCATAGGGGGTTTCCTGAGGCACCCATCAGAACAAATCTGGTCTCCACAAGGAAACATGTGCATGGGACCTTTGTCAAAAGATAGGAGAATACTTCAGGGTCCCGGTGCCACCGCCCCATTACAAGGCCCTCATGGACACAGACACACATTAGGCCCCATCCTCGGGAAAGTCCATTTCAACTCTGTCGCCCTGATTGCTCCCGCAGAGCCATCAGATATCAACTGTCTTGTTGCTAGGAGACAATTGGAATGCGAGGCGGGCTTCCCTGGCTTCCATCTTTGAACGGTGCTCTGGAGTCATTCCATATGGGATGTCCTGAGCTGCCCAACAGGTCTCAATTGTCCCGCAGAAAGAATCCTTGAAGGGGGCATCCCAAGACTCCCAAAGTGGGAAAACCTCCATGGATTTGAGTTTCCGCTCCGTTCATGAAGGGGCAGTCATGCACAGGAACTGCAACCTGAGCCAATGTCTGATCCTCACCGTGACTTCAGATGCATGAGATATTGGTTCAGCTCTGCAGGGGGTACCTGCAGTGCCTTCGGCTTTAAGCCTAGTCTAGCTTGTGTTCTCAGAATTCTGTCCTCACACTCCTGGCCCAGAAGCCCTCAAGTTTGGCTATTCCGGACTCACAATGCAGCACTCTGCCTGCACTGTAGAAAAAATATATTGCCTAATGAATTGCCCAGGCATCTAATATGAGGATAAACCTACACGGCACTCGACTGTACCTAAATTATATAGTCTAACCTGGGCACTAATGCACTGTCTGACACAACCTGAACCCGAACCTCCTGACCAACACCCAGGCAGCTGACCGCACAGAGAGCACATAAAACCCGCCATGGCCTTAGGTCGTCATCTCTTCCAACTGCGGTTTTCAGGCTTCAGAACCTAGACCTTATCTCCAACCACTGCCCAGGGTTGAAAATGATGCAGAAATCAGAACTCCTTCCCCATGGCAACAGACCATGTGATTGGCATGTTGTCCAAAGTTCATTGTATTTGAAACCAGTGTGGCCCATGAGGCCCCGCCATGCTCGCGGGCCAGATGGTCACAAACACACATTGTGACCCTCAGCCTGAGCCCAGTCTTCAAGTAAGGCCTCTAAGTGCCTGGATGAAGAGACATCATATTGGGCCTGCCATGCACCTAGGCCCCAAAATTTAACCATAGTTTGGGTTTTCCCTTCACTCTGCCCCAGGGCTCTGCTTTGGAATTCCTCTTTTGTTGGGACACCTGAGGTGACAAACATGAGAGGAGACCTCCCATCCCACAGCTTGACGAAAAACAATTGGGACTGGGCCAAATCCACAGAGAGGAAGATTCGTCCATGGCCCATGAGGCCTTGCCACATTCCACAGCCATCGTTGATTCAAAATCCAGGGACAAAAGCCTGAACAAGCGCCTCAGACTCGCTCTTTCTTCATAACCTGAAGATTTCTTCTCATGGTTTGTAGATTGGGCCTGCCATACCAATGTCCGCAAAACAGAGCTGAGTTTGTGATTTCAGAATTCTGTCCTCAAATCCAGGGTCACACACCCTCCATCTGGGTCCCCTGGAGCAACACAGTAGGACTGTGCCTACCCAATCCATGGGAATTCTGCCCATTCCATTGTCAAAAATCGTACCAATTAGGAGAACCGTCCAAAGTCCCCGAGGCCATCCCATTAGGGTAGCTCTCTGTGGCCAAACAAGGCTGTCTGACAACAGCTGAGCATCTACCACCATCATACCATGGATGGATGTCCCCAGAGAAGAAGATTGAACCAGACAGGACCCTAGGACATAATCGGATCCATTGCTTTGGTTTACAGACATGTCTCCTCAAAAGCCTGGATTCCAATACCAGAATAGGGGGTTTCCTGAGGCACCCATCAGAACAAATCTCGTCTCCAAAAGGCAACTTGTGCATGGGAGCTATGTCAAAAGCTTAGGAGAATACTTCAGGGTCCCGGTGCCACCGCCCCATTCCAAGGCCCTCATGGACACAAACTCACATTAGGCCCCATCTCAGGAAAGTCCATTTCAAGTCAGACACCAGGTTCCTCCCGCAGAGCCATCCTATCTCAACTGTCTTGTTGCTAGGAGACAATTGGAATGCGAGGCGGGCTTCCCTGGCATCGATCCTCGAAAGGTGCTAAGGAGTCATTCAATATGGGATGTCCTCGAGCTGCCCAACAGGTCTCAATTGTCCCGCAGAAGAATCTTTGCTGTTTGGAGCTTCTCACAACTCCCATCGTGGGAAAACCCCCATGGCCTCGTGATCCAACCCCCCTCCAAGAAGGGGCCATCAGGGAGAGAAAGTCCAACCTGAGCGATCGTCTGATCCTTGCCCTGACTTCAGATGCACGAGATCTCGATGGAGGTCTGTAGATTGTGCCTGCCATATCCTCACCCAGAAACCTAGGCATAGCTTGGCTTCTCAGACTTCAGTCCTCAGACTACTGACCCACAAGCCCTCCAGTTTGGCCATCCAGAACTACAATGCCGCACTCTGCCTGCCCTCCAGAAGAAAAACATTGCCCTCTGGGGCTACCCATAAACCCCAAATGAGGATCTACCTGCACGCCATTCGGCTGTACCCCAAATATATAGGCTGACCTGGGCACTATTGCCCTTTCTGACCCAGCCTGAGCCTGGACCTCCTGGCCCCACCCAGACTGCTGGCCTCACACTGAGCACATCGGACCCGCCATGGCCTTAGGTTGTCATCTCTTCTCAACCTCGGTTTCCAGGCTTCAGAACCTAGACCTGATCCCCAATCACTGCCCTGGTTTGAAAATGAGGCAGAAATCAGAACTCTTTCCCCATGGCAAGAAACCTTGTGGTTGGCATGTGGTCCAACGTTCAGTGTAGTAGAAACCAGTGTGGCCCATGAGGCCCCGCCAATGCTTGCGGGCCACATTGGTCACAAACACACATTGTGACCCTCAGCCTGAGCCCAGGCTTCACGTAAGGCCTCTCAGTGGCTGGATGAAGAGAAAGCATATTGGGCCTGACATGCCCCTAGGCCCCAATTTTTAACCATATTTGGGTTGTCCCTTCACTCATCTCCAGGGCTCTGCTTTGGAATTCTTCTTTGGTTGGGACACCTGAGGTAACAAACCTGAGAGGAGACCTCCCATCCCACAATTGGCAGAAAGAAATTGGGCCTGGGCCAAATCCACAGAGAGGAAGATTCGTCCATGGCCCATGAAGCCTCCCCACATTCCACGCCCATCTTTGATACAAAATCCAGAGACAAAAGCCTGAGCAAGCGCCTCAGACTCGCTCTTTCTTCATATCCTGAAGAGTTCTTCTCATGGTTTGTAGATTGGGCCTGCCATACCTACGACCCCAAACCTAAGCTGAGTTTGTGTTTTCAGACTTCTGTCCTCAAAGTCCTGGCCCACACACCCTCCAGTTTGGGGCTCCTGGAGCCACACATTAGGACTGTGCCTACCCAATCCATGGGAATTCTGCCCATTCAATTGTCCAAAATCGTACAAATTAGGAGAACCCTCCAAATTCCCGAGGCCATCCCAATAGTGTAGGTCTCCCGGGACAAACAAGGGCGGTCTGACACCAGCTGACCATCTACATCCACTCATACTATAGATGGATGTCACCAGAGAAGAAGATGGAACCATAAAGGATCCTAGGCCATAATTGGATCCATTGCCTGGTTTACAGGCATGTCTCCTCAAAAGCCTGGATTCCAAGACCAGCATAGGGGGTTTCCTGAGGCACCCATCAGAACAAATCTGGTCTCCACAAGGAAACATGTGCATGGGACCTTTGTCAAAAGATAGGAGAATACTTCAGGGTCCCGGTGCCACCGCCCCATTCCAAGGCCCTCATGGACACAGACACACATTAGGCCCCATCCTCGGGAAAGTCCATTTCAACTCTGTCGCCCTGATTGCTCCCGCAGAGCCATCAGATATCAACTGTCTTGTTGCTAGGAGACAATTGGAATGCGAGGCGGGCTTCCCTGGCTTCCATCTTTGAACGGTGCTCTGGAGTCATTCCATATGGGATGTCCTGAGCTGCCCAACAGGTCTCAATTGTCCCGCAGAAAGAATCCTTGAAGGGGGCATCCCAAGACTCCCAAAGTGGGAAAACCTCCATGGATTTGAGTTTCCGCTCCGTTCATGAAGGGGCAGTCATGCACAGGAACTGCAACCTGAGCCAATGTCTGATCCTCACCGTGACTTCAGATGCATGAGATATTGGTTCAGCTCTGCAGGGGGTACCTGCAGTGCCTTCGGCTTTAAGCCTAGTCTAGCTTGTGTTCTCAGAATTCTGTCCTCACACTCCTGGCCCAGAAGCCCTCAAGTTTGGCTATTCCGGACTCACAATGCAGCACTCTGCCTGCACTGTAGAAAAAATATATTGCCTAATGAATTGCCCAGGCATCTAATATGAGGATAAACCTACACGGCACTCGACTGTACCTAAATTATATAGTCTAACCTGGGCACTAATGCACTGTCTGACACAACCTGAACCCGAACCTCCTGACCAACACCCAGGCAGCTGACCGCACAGAGAGCACATAAAACCCGCCATGGCCTTAGGTCGTCATCTCTTCCAACTGCGGTTTTCAGGCTTCAGAACCTAGACCTTATCTCCAACCACTGCCCAGGGTTGAAAATGATGCAGAAATCAGAACTCCTTCCCCATGGCAACAGACCATGTGATTGGCATGTTGTCCAAAGTTCATTGTATTTGAAACCAGTGTGGCCCATGAGGCCCCGCCATGCTCGCGGGCCAGATGGTCACAAACACACATTGTGACCCTCAGCCTGAGCCCAGTCTTCAAGTAAGGCCTCTAAGTGCCTGGACGAAGAGACATCATATTGGGCCTGCCATGCACCTAGGCCCCAAAATTTAACCATAGTTTGGGTTTTCCCTTCACTCTGCCCCAGGGCTCTGCTTTGGAATTCCTCTTTTTTTGGGACACCTGAGGTGACAAACATGAGAGGAGACCTCCCATCCCACAGCTTGACGAAAAACAATTGGGACTGGGCCAAATCCACAGAGAGGAAGATTCGTCCATGGCCCATGAGGCCTTGCCACATTCCACAGCCATCGTTGATTCAAAATCCAGGGACAAAAGCCTGAACAAGCGCCTCAGACTCGCTCTTTCTTCATAACCTGAAGATTTCTTCTCATGGTTTGTAGATTGGGCCTGCCATACCTATGTCCGCAAAACAGAGCTGAGTTTGTGATTTCAGAATTCTGTCCTCAAATCCAGGGTCACACACCCTCCATCTGGGTCCCCTGGAGCAACACAGTAGGACTGTGCCTACCCAATCCATGGGAATTCTGCCCATTCCATTGTCAAAAATCGTACCAATTAGGAGAACCGTCCAAAGTCCCCGAGGCCATCCCATTAGGGTAGCTCTCTGTGGCCAAACAAGGCTGTCTGACAACAGCTGAGCATCTACCACCATCATACCATGGATGGATGTCCCCAGAGAAGAAGATTGAACCAGACAGGACCCTAGGACATAATCGGATCCATTGCTTTGGTTTACAGACATGTCTCCTCAAAAGCCTGGATTCCAATACCAGAATAGGGGGTTTTCTGAGGCACCCATCAGAACAAATCTCGTCTCCAAAAGGCAACTTGTGCATGGGAGCTATGTCAAAAGCTTAGGAGAATACTTCAGGGTCCCGGTGCCACCGCCCCATTCCAAGGCCCTCATGGACACAAACTCACATTAGGCCCCATCTCAGGAAAGTCCATTTCAAGTCAGACACCAGGTTCCTCCCGCAGAGCCATCCTATCTCAACTGTCTTGTTGCTAGGAGACAATTGGAATGCGAGGCGGGCTTCCCTGGCATCCATCCTCGAAAGGTGCTAAGGAGTCATTCAATATGGGATGTCCTCGAGCTGCCCAACAGGTCTCAATTGTCCCGCAGAAGAATCTTTGCAGTTTGGAGCTTCTCACAACTCCCATCGTGGGAAAACCCACATGGCCTCGTGATCCAACCCCCCTCCAAGAAGGGGCCATCAGGGACAGAAAGTCCAACCTGAGCGATCGCCTGATCCTTGCCCTGACTTCAGATGCACGAGATCTCGATGGAGGTCTGTAGATTGTGCCTGCCATATCCTCACGCAGAAACCTAGGCTTAGCTTGGCTTCTCAGACTTCCGTCCTCAGACTACTGACCCACAAGCCCTCCAGTTTGGCAAACCAGAACTACAATGCCGCACTCTGCCTGCCCTCCAGAAGAAAAACATTGCCCTCTGGGGCTACCCATAAACCCCAAATGAGGATCTACCTGCACGCCATTCGGCTGTACCCCAAATATATAGGCTGACCTGGGCACTATTGCCCTTTCTGACCCAGCCTGAGCCTGGACCTCCTGGCCCCACCCAGACTGCTGGCCTCACACTGAGCACATCGGACCCGCCATGGCCTTAGGTTGTCATCTCTTCTCAAACTCGGTTTCCAGGCTTCAGAACCTAGACCTGATCCCCAATCACTGCCCTGGTTTGAAAATGAGGCAGAAATCAGAACTCTTTCCCCATGGCAAGAAACCTTGTGGTTGGCATGTGGTCCTACGTTCAGTGTAGTAGAAACCAGTGTGGCCCATGAGGCCCCGCCAATGCTTGCGGGCCACATTGGTCACAAACACACATTGTGACCCTCAGCCTGAGCCCAGGCTTCACGTATGGCCTCTCAGTGGCTGGATGAAGAGAAAGCATATTGGGCCTGACATGCCCCTAGGCCCCAATATTTAACCATATTTGGGTTGTCCCTTCACTCATCTCCAGGGCTCTGCTTTGGAATTCTTCTTTGGTTGGGACACCTGAGGTAACAAACCTGAGAGGAGACCTCCCATCCCACAATTGGCAGAAAGAAATTGGGCCTGGGCCAAATCCACAGAGAGGAAGATTCGTCCATGGCCCATGAAGCCTCCCCACATTCCACGCCCATCTTTGATACAAAATCCAGAGACAAAAGCCTGAGCAAGCGCCTCAGACTCGCTCTTTCTTCATATCCTGAAGAGTTCTTCTCATGGTTTGTAGATTGGGCCTGCCATACCTACGACCCCAAACCTAAGCTGAGTTTGTGTTTTCAGACTTCTGTCCTCAAAGTCCTGGCCCACACACCCTCCAGTTTGGGGCCCCTGGAGCCACACATTAGGACTGTGCCTACCCAATCCATGGGAATTCTGCCCATTCAATTGTCCAAAATCGTACAAATTAGGAGAACCCTCCAAATTCCCCGAGGCCATCCCAATAGTGTAGGTCTCCCGGGACAAACAAGGGCGGTCTGACACCAGCTGACCATCTACCTTCACTCATACTATAGATGGATGTCCCCAGAGAAGAAGATGGAACCATAAAGGATCCTAGGCCATAATTGGATCCATTGCCTGGTTTACAGGCATGTCTCCTCAAAAGCCTGGATTCCAAGACCAGCATAGGGGGTTTCCTGAGGCACCCATCAGAACAAATCTGGTCTCCACAAGGAAACATGTGCATGGGACTTTTGTCAAAAGATAGGAGAATACTTCAGGGTCCCGGTGCCACCGCCCCATTCCAAGGCCCTCATGGACACAGACACACATTAGGCCCCATCCTCGGGAAAGTCCATTTCAACTCTGTCGCCCTGATTGCTCCCGCAGAGCCATCAGATATCAACTGTCTTGTTGCTAGGAGACAATTGGAATGCGAGGCGGGCTTCCCTGGCTTCCATCTTTGAACGGTGCTCTGGAGTCATTCATATGGGATGTCTTGAGCTGCCCAACAGGTCTCAATTGTCCCGCAGAAAGAATTCTTGAAGGGGGCATCCCAAGACTCCCAAAGTGGGAAAACCTCCATGGATTTGAGTTTCCGCTCCGTTCATGAAGGGGCAGTCATGCACAGGAACTGCAACCTGAGCCAATGTCTGATCCTCACCGTGACTTCAGATGCATGAGATATTGGTTCAGCTCTGCAGGGGGTACCTGCAGTGCCTTCGGCTTTAAGCCTAGTCTAGCTTGTGTTCTCAGAATTCTGTCCTCACACTCCTGGCCCAGAAGCCCTCAAGTTTGGCTATTCCGGACTCACAATGCAGCACTCTGCCTGCACTGTAGAAAAAATATATTGCCTAATGAATTGCCCAGGCATCTAATATGAGGATAAACCTACACGGCACTCGACTGTACCTAAATTATATAGTCTAACCTGGGCACTAATGCACTGTCCGACACAACCTGAACCCGAACCTCCTGACCAACACCCAGGCAGCTGACCGCACAGAGAGCACATAAAACCCGCCATGGCCTTAGGTCGTCATCTCTTCCAACTGCGGTTTTCAGGCTTCAGAACCTAGACCTTATCTCCAACCACTGCCCAGGGTTGAAAATGATGCAGAAATCAGAACTCCTTCCCCATGGCAACAGACCATGTGATTGGCATGTTGTCCAAAGTTCATTGTATTTGAAACCAGTGTGGCCCATGAGGCCCCGCCATGCTCGCGGGCCAGATGGTCACAAACACACATTGTGACCCTCAGCCTGAGCCCAGTCTTCAAGTAAGGCCTCTAAGTGCCTGGACGAAGAGACATCATATTGGGCCTGCCATGCACCTAGGCCCCAAAATTTAACCATAGTTTGGGTTTTCCCTTCACTCTGCCCCAGGGCTCTGCTTTGGAATTCCTCTTTTTTTGGGACACCTGAGGTGACAAACATGAGAGGAGACCTCCCATCCCACAGCTTGACGAAAAACAATTGGGACTGGGCCAAATCCACAGAGAGGAAGATTCGTCCATGGCCCATGAGGCCTTGCCACATCCCACAGCCATCGTTGATTCAAAATCCAGGGACAAAAGCCTGAACAAGCGCCTCAGACTCGCTCTTTCTTCATAACCTGAAGATTTCTTCTCATGGTTTGTAGATTGGGCCTGCCATACCAATGTCCGCAAAACAGAGCTGAGTTTGTGATTTCAGAATTCTGTCCTCAAAGTCCAGGGTCACACACCCTCCATCTGGGTCCCCTGGAGCAACACAGTAGGACTGTGCCTACCCAATCCATGGGAATTCTGCCCATTCCATTGTCAAAAATCGTACCAATTAGGAGAACCGTCCAAAGTCCCTGAGGCCATCCCATTAGGGTAGCTCTCTGTGGCCAAACAAGGCTGTCTGACAACAGCTGAGCATCTACCACCATCATACCATGGATGGATGTCCCCAGAGAAGAAGATTGAACCAGACAGGACCCTAGGACATAATCGGATCCATTGCTTTGGTTTACAGACATGTCTCCTCAAAAGCCTGGATTCCAATACCAGAATAGGGGGTTTCCTGAGGCACCCATCAGAACAAATCTCGTCTCCAAAAGGCAACTTGTGCATGGGAGCTATGTCAAAAGCTTAGGAGAATACTTCAGGGTCCCGGTGCCACCGCCCCATTCCAAGGCCCTCATGGACACAAACTCACATTAGGCCCCATCCTCAGGAAAGTCCATTTCAAGTCAGACACCAGGTTCCTCCCGCAGAGCCATCCTATCTCAACTGTCTTGTTGCTAGGAGACAATTGAAATGCGAGGCGGGCTTCCCTGGCATCCATCCTCGAAAGGTGCTAAGGAGTCATTCAATATGGGATGTCCTCGAGCTGCCCAACAGGTCTCAATTGTCCCGCAGAAGAATCTTTGCAGTTTGGAGCTTCTCACAACTCCCATCGTGGGAAAACCCCCATGGCCTCGTGATCCAACCCCCCTCCAAGAAGGGGCCATCCGGGACAGAAAGTCCAACCTGAGCGATCATCTGATCCTTGCCCTGACTTCAGATGCACGAGATCTCGATGGAGGTCTGTAGATTGTGCCTGCCATATCCTCACCCAGAAAGATAGGCCAAGCTTGGCTTCTCAGACTTCCGTCCTCAGACTACTGACCCACAAGCCCTCCAGTTTGGCAATCCAGAACTACAATGCCGCACTCTGCCTGCCCTCCAGAAGAAAAACAATGCCCACTGGGGCTACCCAGAAACCCCAAATGAGGATCAACCTGCACGCAATTCGGCTGTACCCCAAATATATAGGCTGACCTGGGCACTATTGCCCTTTCTGACCCAGCCTGAGCCTGGACCTCCTGGCCCCACCCAGACAGCTGGCCTCACACTGAGCACATCGGACCCGCCATGGCCTTAGGTTTTCATCTATTCTCCACCTCGGTTTCCAGGCTTCAGAACCTAGACCTGATCCCAAACACTGCCCTGTTTGAAAATGAGGCAGAAATCAGAACTCTTTCCCCATGGCAAGAAACCTTGTGGTTGGCATGTGGTCCAACGTTCAGTGTAGTAGTAACCAGTGTGGCCAATGAGGCCCCGCCCATGCTTGCGGGCCACATTGGTCACAAACACACATTGTGACCCTCAACCTGAGCCCAGGCTTCAAAGAAGGCCTCTCAGTGGCTGGATGAAAAGACAGCATATTGGGCCTGCCATGCCCCTAGGCCCCAATTTTTAACCATAGTTCGGGTTGTCCCTTCACTCTTCCCCAGGGCTCTGCTTTGGAATTACTCTTTTGGTGGGACACCTGAGGTAACACACCTGAAAGGAGTACTCCCATCCCACAGATTGACGAAAAACAATTGGGATCGGGCCAAATCCACAGAGAGAAAGATTCGTCCAGGGCCCATGAGGCTTCCCCAACATTCCACGACCATCGCTGATACAAATACAGAGACAAAAGCCTGAGCAAGCGCGTCAGACTCGCTCATTCTTCATATTCTGAAGAGTTCTTCTCATGGTTTGTAGATCGGGCGTGCCATACCTACGTCCCCAAACCTAAGCTGTGTTTGTGTTTTCAGACTTCTGTCCTCAAAGTCCTGGGCCACACTCCCACCAGGCTGGGGCCCTGGAGCCACACATTAGGACTGCGCCCACCCAATCCATGGGAATTCTGCCCATTCCATTGTCAAAAATCGTACAAATTAGGAGAACCCACCAAAGTCCCTGAGGCCATCCCAGTAGTGTAGTTCGCCAGGACAAAAAAGGGCGGTTGATACCAGCTGAGCATCTACCTCCACTCATACCATAGATGGATGTCGCCAGAGAAGAAGATTGAACCAGACAGGACCCGAGGCCATTATCGGATCCATTGCTTTGGTTTACAGGCATGTCTCCTCAAAAGCCTGGGTTCCAATATCAGCAGAGAGGATTTCCTGAGGCACCCATCAGAACAAATCTCATCTCCACAAGGAAACTTGTGCATGGGAGCTATGTGAAAAGCTTAGGAGAATACTTCAGGGTCCCGGTGCCACCGCCCCATTCCAAGGCCCTCATGGACACAAACACACATTAGGACCCATCCTCAGGACTGTCCATTTCAACTGAGCCACCCCGGTTGCTCCCACAGATCCATTGGATCTAAACTGTCTTGTTGAGAGGAGACAATTGGAATGCGAGGAGGACGTCCCAGGGAACCATCCTCGAATGGTGCTCTGGAGTCATTCCATATGGGATGTTCTGGAGCTGTCCAACAGGTCTCAATTGTCCCGCAGAAGGAATCCTTGAAGGGGTGATCCAACATCTCCCAACGTGGAAAATATCCATGGCCTCGAGATTCTGCTCCCTTCATGAAGGGTCCGTCATGGACAAAAACAGCAACCTGAACCAACGTCTGATCCTCGCCCTGACTTCAGATGCATGAGATATTGGTTCAGAATTGCAGGGGGTACCTGCCGTGCCATCACCCTGAATCCGAAGTCTAGCTTGTGTTCTCAATCTTCCGTCCTCACTCTCCTGGCCCCGAAGCCCTCAAGTTTGGCAATTCCATACCGATAATGAAGGACTCTGCCTGCCCTCCAGAAAAAATATATTTCCTTATGAGCTGCCCAGGCAGCTTAAATGAGGATCAACCTACACGGCACTCGAATGTACCCAAGTTATATAATCTAAACTGGGCACTACTGCACTGTCTGACACAACCTGAGCCCGGACCTCCTGACCAACACCCAGAGAGTTGATGGCACACTGAGCACATCAGACCCGCCATGGCCTTAGTTCATCATCTCTTCCCTACCTCAGTTTTCAGGCTTCAGAACCGAGACCTTATCTCCAATCGCAGCCCAGGGGTGACTGTGATGCAGAAATCTGAACTATTCCTGACCCATGGCAAGAAACCTTGTGGTTGGCATGTTGTCCAACGTTTAGTGTAGGAGAAAACAGCATTCACCCTGAGGCCCCGCCCATTCTTGAGTGCGACGAGCACATAAACACGCATTGTGACCTCAGCGTGAGTCCTGTCCTCTAGTAAGTCCTCTCGGTGGCTGGACCATTAGATGTCATAATGGGCTTAACATGTCCCTAGGCCTCAATTTTAACCAGATTTCTTGTTGTCCAGTCGCCCCTCCCCAGGGCTCTACTCTGGAATCCCTCCATTGGTGGGACATCTGAGGTTGAAAAACAAAATAAACAAATCAACAACAAAAAAAAAAAACGGACTTCTTCCATCCTCAGAATGACCCCAAACTCTTTGGACGGGCCCGAGCCCCCAGAGAGTAAGTCTCGTCCATTTCCCATGAAGTCACCCGGAAATTTTACGACCATGAGTAACACGATATCCAGAGACAAAATCTTGAGCAAGAGCCTCACACTCGCCCTTTTTCGTATCCTGAAGAGTTCTCCTCATGGTCTGTAGATCAGTCCTGCCATACCTATGACCCGAAACATAAGCCGAGTTTGTGTTTTCAGACAACTGTCCAAAGAGCTCTGGCCTACACACCCTACAGGCTCAGGACCCTGGAGCCAAACCTGAGGACTGTACTTGCCCTCTCCAATGGATATGTATGTGCCCATTCCAATGGCCACAACCCTACTAATAGGATAAACCTCCAAAGGCCCTGAGGCCATCCCAATAGTTGTGGCTTCCCAGGACAAACTGGGGCAATCTGAGCCCATCTGAACACCAACCTGCACTCAGACCCGTAGACTGATGTCCCCAGAGGTAAAAACAAAAACAAACAGGCCCTTAGGCACTAATCGGATCCATTGCTTTGGTTTCCAGGCATCTCTCCTCAGAGGCCTGGATTTCAATACCAGCTTATGGCTGTTTCTTGACTCACCCATCAGAACAAATCTCATCTACGCATGGGAAACATGCACGTTGGAGCTGTGTCAAAGCCTCTGTTTAAGAGAACCCTTCAGGGCCCAGTGCCACAGCTTCATTCCAAGGGCTCCATAGACACAAACACATATTAGGACATATCCACTGGAGATTACATTTCAACTCAGACTCCTCGGTTGCTCCCCCACATTCAGCAGATCTAACCTGTCTTGTTGCTTTGAGAAAAATGGAATGCGAGGTGGGCTACCCAGCCATCCATCCTTAGAACCCTGCTCGGAATCGTTGGCCTGGAGCCAACCAACAGGTCTCAATTGTCCTGCAGAAGAATCTTTGCAGTTTGGAGCTTCTCACAACTCCCATCGTGGGAAAACCCCCATGGCCTCGTGATCCAACCCCCCTTCAAGAAGGGGCCATCAGGGACAGAAAGTCCAACCTGAGCGATCGTCTGATCCTTGCCCTGACTTCAGATGCACGAGATCTCGATTGAAGTCTGTAGATTGTGCGTGCCATATCCTCACCCAGAAACCTAGGCCTAGCTTGGCTTCTCAGACTTCAGTCCTCAGACTACTGACCCACAAGCCCTCCAGTTTGGCCATCCAGAACTACAATGCCGCACTCTGCCTGCCCTCAAGAAGAATAACATTGCCCTCTGGGGCTACCCAGAAACCCCAAATGAGGATCAACCTGCACGCCATTCGGCTGTACCCCAAATATATAGGCTGACCTGTGCACTATTGCCCTTTCTGACCCAGCCTGAGCCTGGACCTCCTGGCGCCACCCAGACAGCTGGCCTCACACTGAGCACATCGGAACCGCCATGGCCTTAGGTTGTCATCTCTTCTCAACCTCTGTTGCCAGGCTTCAGAACCTAGACCTGATCTCCAATCACTGCCATGGTTTGAAAAAAAGGCAGAAATCAGAACTCTTTCCCCATGGCAAGAAACCTTGTGGTTGGCATGTGTTCCAACGTTCAATGTATTAGAAACCAGTGTGGCCCATGTGGCGCCGCCCATGCTTGTGGGCCACATTGGTCACAAACACACATTGTGACCCTCAGCTTGAGCCCAGGCTTCACGTAAGGCCTCTCAGTGGCTGGATGAAGAGACAGCATATTGGGCCTGCCATGCCCCTAGGCCCCAATTTTTAACCATAGTTCGGGTTGTCCCTTCACTCTTCCCCAGGGCTCTGCTTTGGAATTCTTCTTTTGGTGGGACACCTGAGGTAACAAACCTGAAAGGAGTCCTCCCATCCCACAGATTGACGAAAAACAATTGGGATTGGGCCAAATCCACAGAGAGAAAGATTCGTCCAGGGCCCATGAGGCTTCCCCAACATTCCACGGCAATCGCTGATACAAAATCCAGAGACAAAAGCCTGAGCAAGCGCGTCAGACTCGCTCATTCTTCATATTCTGAAGAGTTCTTCTCATGGTTTGTAGATCGGGCGTGCCATACCTACATCCCCAAACCTAAGCTGAGTTTGTGTTTTCAGACTTCAGTCCTCAAAGTCCTGGGCCACACTCCCTCCAGGCTGGGGTGGAGCCACACATTAGGAATGCGCCCACCCAATCCATGGGAATTCTGCCCATTCCATTGTCAAAAATCGTACAAATTAGGAGAACCCACCAAAGTCCCTGAGGCCATCCCAGTAGTGTAGTTCGCCGGGACAAAAAAGGGCGGTTGATATCAACTGAGCATCTACCTACACTCATACCATAGATGGATGTCCCCAGAGAAGAAGATTGAACCAGACAGGACACGAGGCCATTATCGGATCCATTGCTTTGGTTTACAGGCATGTCTCCTCTAAAGACTGGGTTCCAATACCAGCAGAGAGGATTTCCTGAGGCACCCATCAGAACAAATCTCATCTCCACAAGGAAACTTGTGCATGGGAGCTATGTCAAAAGCTTAGGAGAATACTTCAGGGTCCCGGTGCCACCGCCCCATTCCAAGGCCCTCATTGGACACACATTAGGACCCATCCTCAGGAAGTCCATTTGAACTCAGCCACCCCGTTTGCTCCCACAAATCCATTGGATCTAAACTGTCTTGTTGAGAGGAGACAATTGGAATGCGAGGAGGACGTCCCAGGCAACCATCCTCGAATGGTGCTCTGGAGTCATTCCATATGGGATGTTCTGGAGCTGTCCAACAGGTCTCAATTGTCCCGCAGAAGTTATCCTTGAAGGGGTGATCCCACATCTCCCAACGTGGAAAACATCCATGGCCTCGAGATTCTGCTCCCTTCATGAAGGGGCCGTCATGCACAGAAACTGCAACCTTAGCCAACGTCTGATCCTCGCCCTGACTTCAGATGCATGAGATATTAGTTCAGAATTGCAGGGGGTACCTGCCGTGCCCTCACCCTGAATCCGAATTCTAGCTTGTGTTCTCAGTCTTCCGTCCTCACTCTCCTGGCCACGAAGCCCTCAAGTTTGGCAATTCCGGACCGACAATGAAGCACTCTGCCTGCCCTCCAGAAAAAATATATTGCCTAATGAGCTGCCCAGGCAGCTTAAATGAGGATCAACCTACACGGCACTCAAATGTACCCAAGTTATATAGTCTAACCTGGGCACTACTGCACTGTCTGACACAACCTGAGCCCGGACCTTCTGACCAACACCCAGACAGCGGACGGCACACTGAGCACATCAGACCCTCCATGGCTGTAGTTCATCATCTCTTCCCTACCTCAGTTTTCAGGCTTCAGAACCTACACCTTGTCTCCAATCACTGCCCAGGGGTGCCTGTGATGCAGAAATCTGAACTCTTCCTGACCCATGGCAAGAAACCTTGTGGTTGGCATTTTGTCCAACGTTCAGTGTAGAAGAAAACAGCATTCACCCTGAGGCCCCGCCCATTCTTGAGTGCGACGAGAGCATAAACACGCATTGTGACCTCAGCGTGAGTCCTGTCCTCTAGTAAGTCCTCTCGGTGGATGGACCATTAGATGTCATAATGGGCTTGACATGTCCCTAGGCCCCAATTTTTAACCAGATTTCTGGTTGTCCAGTCGCCCCTCCCCAGGGCTCTACTCTGGAATCCCTCATTTTGTGGGACATCTGAGGTTGAAAAACAAAACGAAACAAATCAACAACAATAACAAAACGGACTTCTTCCTTCCTCAGAATGACCCCAAACTCTTTGGACGGGGCCGAACTCCCAGAGAGTAAGTCTCGTCCATTTCCCATGAAGTCACCCGGAAATTTTACGACCATGAGTGACACGATATCCAGAGACAAAAACTTGAGCAAGAGCCTCACACTCGCCCTTTTTTCATATCCTGAAGAGTTCTCCTCATGGTCTGTAGATCAGTCCTGCCATACCTATGACCCGAAACATAAGCCGAGTTTGTGTTTTCAGACAACTGTCCAAACAGCTCTGGCCTACACACCCTACAGGCTCAGGCCCCTGGAGACAAACCTGAGGACTGTACTTGCCCTCTCCAAGGGAAATGTATGTGCCCATTCCAATGGCCACAACCCTACTAATAGGATAAACCTCCAAAGGCCCTGAGGCCATCCCAATAGTTGTGGCTTCCCAGGACAAACAGGGGCAATCTGAGCCCATCGGAGCACCAACCTGCACTCAGACCCGTAGACTGATGTCCCCAGAGGTAAAAACAAAAACGAACAGGCCCTTAGGCACTAATCGGATCCATTTCTTTGGTTTCCAGGCATCTCTCCTCAGAGGCCTGGATTTCAATACCAGCATATGGCTGTTTCTTGACTCACCCATCAGAATAAATCTCATCTACGCATGGGAAACATGCACGTTGGAGCTGTGTCAAAGCCTCTGTTTAGGAGAACCCTTCAGGGCACCAGTGCCACCGCTTCATTCCAAGGGCTCCATAGACACAAACACATATTAGGACATATCCACTGGAGATTCCATTTCAACTCAGCCTCCTCGGTTGCTCACCCACATCCAGCAGATCTAACCTGTCTTGTTGCTTGGAGACAATTGGAATGCGAGGTGGGGTACCCAGCCATCCATCCTTAGAACCCTGCTCGGAATCGTTGGCCTGGAGCCAACCAACAGGTCTCAATTGTCCTGCAGAAGAATCTTTGCAGTTTGGAGCTTCTCACAACTCCCATCGTGGGAAAAACCCCATGGCCTCGTGATCCAACCCCCCTTCAAGAAGGGGCCATCAGGGACAGAAAGTCCAACCTGAGCTATCGTGTGATCCTTGCCCTGACTTCAGATGCACGAGATCTCGATTGAGGTCTGTAGATTGTGCCTGCCATATCCTCACCCAGAAACCTAGGCCGAGCTTGGCTTCTCAGACTTCCGTCCTCAGACTACTGACCCACAAGCCCTCCAGTTTGGCAATCCAGAACTACAATGCCGCACTCTGCCTGCCCTCCAGAAGAAAAAAATTGCCCTCTGGGGCTACCCAGAAACCCCAAATGAGGATCAACCTGCACGCCATTCGGCTGTACCCCAAATATATAGGCTGACCTGGGCACTATTGCCCTTTCTGACCCAGCATGAGCCTGGACCTCCTGGCCCCACCCAGAGCAGGCCTCACACTGAGCACATCAGACCCACCATGGCCTTAGGTTGTCATCTCTTCTCAACCTCGGTTTCCAGGATTCAGAACCTCGACCTGATCTTCAATCACTGCCCTGGTTTGAAAATGAGGCAGAAATCAGAACTCATTCCCCATGGCAAGAAACCTTGTGGTTGGCATGTGGGCCAACGTTCAGTGTAGTAGAAACCAGTGTGGCCCATGAGGCCCAGCCCATGCTGGCGGGCCACATTGGTCACAAACACACATTGTGACTCTCAGCCTGAGCCCAGGCTTCACATAAGGCCTCTCAGTGGCTGGATGAAGAGACAGCATATTGGGCCTGCCATGCCCCTAGGCCCCAATTTTTAACCATAGTTCGGGTTGTCCCTTCACTCTTCCCCAGGGCTCTGCTTTGGAATTCCTCTTTTGGTGGGACACCTGAGGTAACAAACCTGAAAGGAGTCCTACCATCCCACAGATTGACGAAAAACAATTGGGATCGGGCCAAATCCACAGAGAGAAAGATTCGTCCAGGGCCCATGAGGCTTCCCCAACATTCCACGGCCATCGCTGATACAAAATCCAGAGACAAAAGCCTGAGCAAGCGCGTCAGACTCGCTCAGTCCTCATGTTCTGTAGAGTTCTTCTCATGGTTTGTAGATCGGGCGTGCCATACCTACGTCCCCAAACGTAAGCTGAGTTTGTGTTTTCAGACTTCTGTCCTCAAAGTCCTGGGCCACACTCCCTCCAGGCTGGGGCCCTGGAGCCACACATTAGGAATGCGCCCACCCAATCCATGGGAATTCTGCCCATTCCATTGTCAAAAATCTTTCAAATTAGGAGAACCCACCAAAGTCCCTGAGGCCATCCCCATGTAGGTCGCCGGGACAAAAAAGGGAGGTTGATACCAGCTGAGCATCTACCTCCACTCATACCATAGATGGATGTCCCCAGAGAAGAAGATTGAACCAGACAGGACCCGAGGCCATTATCGGATCCATTGCTTTGGTTTACAGGCATGTCTCCTCAAAATCCGGGGTTCCAATACCAGCAGAGAGTATTTCCTGAGGCACTCATCAGAACAAATCTCGTCTCCACAAGGAAACGTGTGCATGGGCGCAATGTCAAAAGCTTAGGAGAATACTTCAGGGTCCCGGTGCCACCGCCCCATTCCAAGGCCCTCATGGACACAAACACACATTAGGACCCATCATCAGGAAAGTCCATTTCAACTCAGCCACCCCGGTTGCTCCCGCAGATCCATTGGATCTAAACTGTTTTGTTGCGAGGAGACAATTGGAATGCGAGGCGGATTTCCCAGGCAACCATCCTCGAATGGTGCTCTCGAATCATTCCATATGGGATGCTCTGGAGCTGTCCAACAGGTCTCTATTGTCCCGCAGAAGGTATCCTTGAAGGGGTGATCCCACATCTCCCAACGTGGAAAACATCCATGGCCTCGAGATTCTGCTCCCTTCATGAAGGGGCCGTCATGCACAGAAACTGCAACCTGAGCCAACGTCTGATCCTCGCCCTGACTTCAGATGCATGAGATATTAGTTCAGAATTGCAGGGGGTACCTGCCGTGCCCTCACCCTGAATCCGAAGTCTAGCTTGTGTTCTCAGTCTTCCGTCCTCACTCTCCTGGCCACGAAGCCCTCAAGTTTGGCAATTCCGGACCGACAATGAAGCACTCTGCCTGCCCTCCAGAAAAAATATATTGCCTAATGAGCTGCCCAGGCAGCTTAAATGAGGATCAACCTACACGGCACTCAAATGTACCCAAGTTATATAGTCTAACCTGGGCACTACTGCACTGTCTGACACAACCTGAGCCCGGACCTTCTGACCAACACCCAGACAGCTGACGGCACACTGAGCACATCAGACCCTCCATGGCTGTAGTTCATCATCTCTTCCCTACCTCAGTTTTCAGGCTTCAGAACCTACACCTTGTCTCCAATCACTGCCCAGGGGTGCCTGTGATGCAGAAATCTGAACTCTTCCTGACCCATGGCAAGAAACCTTGTGGTTGGCATTTTGTCCAACGTTCAGTGTAGAAGAAAACAGCATTCACCCTGAGGCCCCGCCCATTCTTGAGTGCGACGAGAGCATAAACACGCATTGTGACCTCAGCGTGAGTCCTGTCCTCTAGTAAGTCCTCTCGGTGGCTGGACCATTAGATGTCATGATGGGCTTGACATGTCCCTAGGCCACAATATTTAACCAGATTTCTGGTTGTCCAGTCGCCCCTCCCCAGGGCTCTACTCTGGAATCCCTCATTTGGTGCGACATCTGAGGTTGAAAAACAAAACGAAACAAATCAACAACAATAACAAAACGGACTTCTTCCTTCCTCAGAATGACCCCAAACTCTTTGGATGGGGCCGAACTCCCAGAGAGTAAGTCTCGTCCATTTCCCATGAAGTCACCCGGAAATTTTACGACCATGAGTGACACGATATCCAGAGACAAAAACTTGAGCAAGAGCCTCACACTCGCCCTTTTTTCATATCCTGAAGAGTTCTCCTCATGGTCTGTAGATCAGTCCTGCCATACCTATGACCCGAAACATAAGCCGAGTTTGTGTTTTCAGACAACTGTCCAAACAGCTCTGGCCTACACACCCTACAGGCTCAGGCCCCTGGAGACAAACCTGAGGACTGTACTTGCCCTCTCCAAGGGAAATGTATGTGCCCATTCCAATGGCCACAACCCTACTAATAGGATAAACCTCCAAAGGCCCTGAGGCCATCCCAATAGTTGTGGCTTCCCAGGACAAACAGGGGCAATCTGAGCCCATCGGAGCACCAACCTGCACTCAGACCCGTAGACTGATGTCCCCAGAGGTAAAAACAAAAACGAACAGGCCCTTAGGCACTAATTGGATCCATTGCTTTGGTTTCCAGGCATCTCTCCTCAGAGGCCTGGATTTCAATACCAGCATATGGCTGTTTCTTGACTCACCCATCAGAAAAAATCTCATCTACACATGGGAAACATGCACGTTGGAGCTGTGTCAAAGCCTCTGTTTAGGAGAACCCTTCAGGGCACCAGTGCCACCGATTCATTCCAAGGGCTCCATAGACACAAACACATATTAGGATATATCCACTGGAGATTCCATTTCAACTCAGCCTCCTCGGTTGCTCCCCCTCATCCAGCAGATCTAACCTGTCTTGTTGCTTGGAGACAATTAGAATTCAAGGTGGGCTACCCAGCCATCCATCCTTAGAACCCTGCTCGGAATCGTTGGCCTGGAGCCAACCAACAGGTCTCAATTGTCCTGCAGAAGAATCTTTGCAGTTTACAGCTTCTCACAACTCCCATCGTGGGAAAACCCCCATGGCCTCGTGATCCAACCCCCCTTCAAGAAGGGGCCATCAGGGACAGAAAGTCCAACCTGAGCGATCGTCTGATCCTTGCCCTGACTTCAGATGCACGAGATCTCGATTGAAGTCTGTAGATTGTGCGTGCCATATCCTCACCCAGAAACCTAGGCCTAGCTTGGCTTCTCAGACTTCAGTCCTCAGACTACTGACCCAAAAGCCCTCCAGTTTGGCAATCCAGAACTACAATACCGCACTCTGCCTGCCCTCAAGAAGAATAACATTGCCCTCTGGGGCTACCCAGAAACCCCAAATGAGGATCAACCTGCACGCCATTCGGCTGTACCCCAAATATATAGGCTGACCTGTGCACTATTGCCCTTTCTGACCCAGCCTGAGCCTGGACCTCCTGGCGCCACCCAGACAGCTGGCCTCACACTGAGCACATCGGAACCGCCATGGCCTTAGGTTGTCATCTCTTCTCAACCTCTGTTTCCAGGCTTCAGAACCTAGACCTGATCTCCAATCACTGCCATGGTTTGAAAAAAAGGCAGAAATCAGAACTCTTTCCCCATGGCAAGAAACCTTGTGGTTGGCATGTGTTCCAACGTTCAGTGTAGTAGAAACCAGTGTGGCCCATGTGGCGCCGCCCATGCTTGTGGGCCACATTGGTCACAAACACACATTGTGACCCTAAGCTTGAGCCCAGGCTTCACGTAAGGCCTCTCAGTGGCTGGATGAAGAGACAGCATATTGGGCCTGCCATGCCCCTAGGCCCCAATTTTTAACCATAGTTCGGGTTGTCCCTTCACTCTTCCCCAGGTCTCTGCTTTGGAATTCTTCTTTTGGTGGGACACCTGAGGTAACAAACCTGAAAGGAGTCCTCCCATCCCATAGATTGACGAAAAACAATTGGGATTGGGCCAAATCCACAGAGAGAAAGATTCGTCCAGGGCCCATGAGGCTTCCCCAACATTCCACGGGCATCGCTGATACAAAATCCAGAGACAAAAGCCTGAGCAAGCGCGTCAGACTCGCTCAGTCCTCATGGTCTGAAGAGTTCTTCTCATGGTTCGTAGATCGGGCGTGCCATACCTACGTCCCCAAATGTAAGCTGAGTTTGTGTTTTCAGACTTCTGTCCTCAAAGGCCTGGGCCACACTCCCTCCAGGCTGGGGCCCCTGGAGCCACACATTAGGAATGCGCCCACGCAATCCATGGGAATTCTGCCCATTCCATTGTCAAAAATCGTACTAATTAGGAGAACCCACCAAAGTCCCTGTGGCAATCCCAGTAGTGTAGGTCGCCGGGACAAAAAAGGGCGGTTGATATCAGCTGAGCATCTACCTCCACTCACACCATAGATGGATGTCCCCAGAGAAGAAGATTGAACCAGACAGGACCCGCAGCCATTATCGGATCCATTGCTTTGGTTTACAGGCATGTCTCCTCTAAAGCCTGGGTTCCAATACCAGCAGAGAGGATTTCCTGAGGCACCCATCAGAACAAATCTCGTCTCCACAAGCAAACTTGTGAATGGGAGCTATGTCAAAAGTTTGGAGAATACTTCAGGGTCCCGGTGCCACCGCCCCATTCCAAGGCCCTCATGGACACTAACACACATTAGGACCCATCCTCAGGAAAGTCCATTTCAACTCAGCAACCCCGGTTGCTCCCACAGATCCATTGGATCTAAACTGTCTTGTTGCGAAGAGACAATTGGAATGCGAGGCGGACGTCCCAGGCAACCATCCTCCAATGGTGCTCTGGAGTCATTCCATATGGGATGTTCTGGAGCTGTCCAACAGGTCTCAATTGTCCCGCAGAAGGTATCCTTGAAGGGGTGATCCCACATCTCCCAACGTGGAAAACCTCCATCGCCTGGAGATTCCGCTCCCATCATGAAGGGGCCGTCATGCACAGAAACTCCAACCTGAGCCAACGTCTGACCTCGCCCTGACTTCAGATGCATGAGATATTGGTTCAGAATTGCAGGGGGTACCTGCCGTGCCCTCACCCTGAATCCGAAGTCTAGCTTGTGTTCTCAGTCTTCCGTCCTCACTCTCCTGGCCCCGACGCCCTCAAGTTTGGCAATTCCGGACAGACAATGAATCACTCTGCCTGCCATCTAGAAAAAATATATTGCCTAATGAGCTGCCCAGGCAGCTTAAATGAGGATCAACCTACAGGGCACTCGAATGTACTCAAGTTATATAGTCTAACCTAGGCACTAATGCACTGTCTGACACAACGTGAGCCCGGACCTCCTGACCAACACCCAGACAGCTGATGGCACACTGAGCACATCAGACCCGCCATGGCATTAGTTAATCATCTCTTCCCTACCTCAGTTTACAGGCTTCAGAACCTAGACCTTATCCCAATCACTGCCCAGGGGTGACTGTGATGCAGAAATCAGAACTCTTCCTGACCCATGGCAAGAAACCTTGTGGTTGGCATGTTGTCCAACGTTCAGTGTAGGAGAAAACAGCATTCACCCTGAGGCCCCGCCCATTCTTGAGTGCGACGAGAGCATAAACACTCATTGTGACCTCAGCGTGAGTCCTGTCCTCTAGTAAGTCCTCTCGGTGGCTGGACCATTAGATGTCATAATGGGCTTGACATGTCCCTAGGCCCCAATTTTTAACCAGATTTCTGGTTGTCCAGTCGCCCCTCCCCAGGGCTCTACTCTGGAATCCCTCATTTGGTGCGACATCTGAGGTTGAAAAACAAAACAAAACAAATCAACAACAACAAAAAAACGGACTTCTTCCATCCTCAGAATGACCCCAAACTCTTTGGACGGGGCCGAACCCCCAGAGAGTAAGTATCGTCCATTTCCCATGAAGTCACCCGGAAATTTTACGACCATGAGTGACACGATATCCAGAGACAAAAACTTGAGCAAGAGCCTCACACTCGCCCTTTTTTCATATCCTGAAGAGTTCTCCTCATGGTCTGTAGATCAGTCCTGCCATACCTATGACCCGAAACATAAGCCGAGTTTGTGTTTTCAGACAACTGTCCAAACAGCTCTGGCCTACACACCCTACAGGCTCAGAACCCTGGAGACAAACCTGAGGACTGTACTTGCCCTCTCCAAGAAAATGTATGTGCCCATTCCAATGGCCACAACCCTACTAATAGGATAAACCTCCAAAGGCCCTGAGGCCATCCCAATAGTTGTGGCTTCCCAGGACAAACAGGGGCAATCTGAGCCCATCTGAGCACCAACCTGCACTCAGACCCGTAGACTGATGTCCCCAGAGGTAAAAACAAAAACGAACAGGCCCTTAGGCACTAATCGGATCCATTTCTTTGGTTTCCAGGCATCTCTCCTCAGAGGCCTGGATTTCAATACCAGCATATGGCTGTTTCTTGACTCACCCATCAGAATAAATCTCATCTACGCATGGGAAACATGCACGTTGGAGCTGTGTCAAACCCTCTGTTTAGGAGAACCCTTCAGGGCACCAGTGCCACCACTTCATTCCAAGGGCTCCATAGACACAAACACATATTAGGACATATCCACTGGAGATTCCATTTCATCTCAGCCTCCTCGGTTGCTCCCCCACATCCAGCAGATCTAACCTGTCATGTTGCTTGGAGACAATTGGAATGCGAGGTGGGCTACCCAGCCATCCATCCTTAGAACCCTGCTCGGAATCGTTGGCCTGGAGCCAACCAACAGGTCTCAATTGTCCTGCAGAAGAATCTTTGCAGTTTGGAGCTTCTCACAACTCCCATCGTGGGAAAACCCCCATGGCCTCGTGATCCAACCCCCCTTCAAGAAGGGGCCATCAGGGACAGAAAGTCCAACCTGAGCGATCGTCTGATCCTTGCCCTGACTTCAGATGCACGAGATCTCGATTGAAGTCTGTAGATTGTGCGTGCCATATCCTCACCCAGAAACCTAGGCCTAGGTTGGCTTCTCAGACTTCAGTCCTCAGACTACTGACCCACAAGCCCTCCAGTTTGGCCATCCAGAACTACAATGCCGCACTCTGCCTGCCCTCAAGAAGAATAACATTGCCCTCTGGGGCTACCCAGAAACCCCAAATGAGGATCAACCTGCACGCCATTCGGCTGTACCCCAAATATATAGGCTGACCAGGGCACTATTGCCCTTTCTGACCCAGCCTGAGCCTGGACCTCCTGGCGCCACCCAGACAGCTGGCCTCACACTGAGCACATCGGAACCGCCATGGCCTTAGGTTGTCATCTCTTCTCAACCTCTGTTGCCAGGCTTCAGAACCTAGACCTGATCTCCAATCACTGCCATGGTTTGAAAAAAAGGCAGAAATCAGAACTCTTTCCCCATGGCAAGAAACCTTGTGGTTGGCATGTGTTCCAACGTTCAATGTATTAGAAACCAGTTTGGCCCATGTGGCGCCGCCCATGCTTGTGGGCCACATTGGTCACAAACACACATTGTGACCCTCAGCTTGAGCCCAGGCTTCACGTAAGGCCTCTCAGTGGCTGGATGAAGAGACAGCATATTGGGCCTGCCATGCCCCTAGGCCCCAATTTTTAACCATAGTTCGGGTTGTCCCTTCACTCTTCCCCAGGGCTCTGCTTTGGAATTCTTCTTTTGGTGGGACACCTGAGGTAACAAACCTGAAAGGAGTCCTCCCATCCCACAGATTGACGAAAAACAATTGGGATCGGGCCAAATCCACAGAGAGAAAGATTCGTCCAGGGCCCATGAGGCTTCCCCAACATTCCACGGCAATCGCTGATACAAAATCCAGAGACAAAAGCCTGAGCAAGCGCGTCAGACTCGCTCATTCTTCATATTCTGAAGAGTTCTTCTCATGGTTTGTAGATCGGGCGTGCCATACCTACATCCCGAAACCTAAGCTGAGTTTGTGTTTTCAGACTTCAGTCCTCAAAGTCCTGGGCCACACTCCCTCCAGGCTGGGGTGGAGCCACACATTAGGAATGCGCCCACCCAATCCATGGGAATTCTGCCCATTCCATTGTCAAAAATCGTACAAATTAGGAGAACCCACCAAAGTCCCTGAGGCCATCCCAGTAGTGTAGTTCGCCGGGACAAAAAAGGGCGGTTGATATCAACTGAGCATCTACCTACACTCATACCATAGATGGATGTCCCCAGAGAAGAAGATTGAACCAGACAGGACACGAGGCCATTATCGGATCCATTGCTTTGGTTTACAGGCATGTCTCCTCTAAAGACTGGGTTCCAATACCAGCAGAGAGGATTTCCTGAGGCACCCATCAGAACAAATCTCATCTCCACAAGGAAACTTGTGCATGGGAGCTATGTCAAAAGCTTAGGAGAATACTTCAGGGTCCCGGTGCCACCGCCCCATTCCAAGGCCCTCATTGGACACAAATTAGGACCCATCCTCAGGAAGTCCATTTGAACTCAGCCACCCCGTTTGCTCCCACAAATCCATTGGATCTAAACTGTCTTGTTGAGAGGAGACAATTGGAATGCGAGGAGGACGTCCCAGGCAACCATCCTCGAATGGTGCTCTGGAGTCATTCCATATGGGATGTTCTGGAGCTGTCCAACAGGTCTCAATTGTCCCGCAGAAGTTATCCTTGAAGGGGTGATCCCACATCTCCCAACGTGGAAAACATCCATGGCCTCGAGATTCTGCTCCCTTCATGAAGGGGCCGTCATGCACAGAAACTGCAACCTTAGCCAACGTCTGATCCTCGCCCTGACTTCAGATGCATGAGATATTAGTTCAGAATTGCAGGGGGTACCTGCCGTGCCCTCACCCTGAATCCGAATTCTAGCTTGTGTTCTCAGTCTTCCGTCATCACTCTCCTGGCCATGATGCCCTCAAGTTTGGCAATTCTGGACCGACAATGAAGCACTCTGCCTGCCCTCCAGAAAAAATATATTGCCTAATGAGCTGCCCAGGCAGCTTAAATGAGGATCAACCTACACGGCACTCAAATGTACCCAAGTTATATAGTCTAACCTGGGCACTACTGCACTGTCTGACACAACCTGAGCCCGGACCTTCTGACCAACACCCAGACAGCTGACGGCACACTGAGCACATCAGACCCTCCATGGCTGTAGTTCATCATCTCTTCCCTACCTCAGTTTTCAGGCTTCAGAACCTACACCTTGTCTCCAATCACTGCCCAGGGGTGCCTGTGATGCAGAAATCTGAACTCTTCCTGACCCATGGCAAGAAACCTTGTGGTTGGCATTTTGTCCAACGTTCAGTGTAGAAGAAAACAGCATTCACCCTGAGGCCCCGCCCATTCTTGAGTGCGACGAGAGCATAAACACGCATTGTGACCTCAGCGTGAGTCCTGTCCTCTAGTAAGTCCTCTCGGTGGATGGACCATTAGATGTCATAATGGGCTTGACATGTCCCTAGGCCCCAATTTTTAACCAGATTTCTGGTTGTCCAGTCGCCCCTCCCCAGGGCTCTACTCTGGAATCCCTCATTTTGTGGGACATCTGAGGTTGAAAAACAAAACGAAACAAATCAACAACAATAACAAAACGGACTTCTTCCTTCCTCAGAATGACCCCAAACTCTTTGGACGGGGCCGAACTCCCAGAGAGTAAGTCTCGTCCATTTCCCATGAAGTCACCCGGAAATTTTACGACCATGAGTGACACGATATCCAGAGACAAAAACTTGAGCAAGAGCCTCACACTCGCCCTTTTTTCATATCCTGAAGAGTTCTCCTCATGGTCTGTAGATCAGTCCTGCCATACCTATGACCCGAAACATAAGCCGAGTTTGTGTTTTCAGACAACTGTCCAAACAGCTCTGGCCTACACACCCTACAGGCTCAGGCCCCTGGAGACAAACCTGAGGACTGTACTTGCCCTCTCCAAGGGAAATGTATGTGCCCATTCCAATGGCCACAACCCTACTAATAGGATAAACCTCCAAAGGCCCTGAGGCCATCCCAATAGTTGTGGCTTCCCAGGACAAACTGGGGCAATCTGAGCCCATTGGAGCACCAACCTGCACTCAGACCCGTAGACTGATGTCCCCAGAGGTAAAAACAAAAAGGAACAGGCCCTTAGGCACTAATCGGATCCATTTCTTTGGTTTCCAGGCATCTCTCCTCAGAGGCCTGGATTTCAATACCAGCATATGGCTGTTTCTTGACTCACCCATCAGAATAAATCTCATCTACGCATGGGAAACATGCACGTTGGAGCTGTGTCAAAGCCTCTGTTTAGGAGAACCCTTCAGGGCACCAGTGCCACCGCTTCATTCCAAGGGCTCCATAGACACAAACACATATTAGGACATATCCACTGGAGATTCCATTTCAACTCAGCCTCCTCGGTTGCTCACCCACATACAGCAGATCTAACCTGTCTTGTTGCTTGGAGACAATTGGAATGCGAGGTGGGGTACCCAGCCATCCATCCTTAGAACCCTGCTCGGAATCGTTGGCCTGGAGCCAACCAACAGGTCTCAATTGTCCTGCAGAAGAATCTTTGCAGTTTGGAGCTTCTCACAACTCCCATCGTGGGAAAAACCCCATGGCCTCGTGATCCAACCCCCCTTCAAGAAGGGGCCATCAGGGACAGAAAGTCCAACCTGAGCTATCGTGTGATCCTTGCCCTGACTTCAGATGCACGAGATCTCGATTGAGGTCTGTAGATTGTGCCTGCCATATCCTCACCCAGAAACCTAGGCCGAGCTTGGCTTCTCAGACTTCCGTCCTCAGACTACTGACCCACAAGCCCTCCAGTTTGGCAATCCAGAACTACAATGCCGCACTCTGCCTGCCCTCCAGAAGAAAAAAATTGCCCTCTGGGGCTACCCAGAAACCCCAAATGAGGATCAACCTGCACGCCATTCGGCTGTACCCCAAATATATAGGCTGACCTGGGCACTATTGCCCTTTCTGACCCAGCATGAGCCTGGACCTCCTGGCCCCACCCAGAGCAGGCCTCACACTGAGCACATCAGACCCACCATGGCCTTAGGTTGTCATCTCTTCTCAACCTCGGTTTCCAGGAACCTCGACCTGATCTTCAATCACTGCCCTGGTTTGAAAATGAGGCAGAAATCAGAACTCATTCCCCATGGCAAGAAACCTTGTGGTTGGCATGTGGGCCAACGTTCAGTGTAGTAGAAACCAGTGTGGCCCATGAGGCCCAGCCCATGCTGGCGGGCCACATTGGTCACAAACACACATTGTGACTCTCAGCCTGAGCCCAGGCTTCACATAAGGCCTCTCAGTGGCTGGATGAAGAGACAGCATATTGGGCCTGCCATGCCCCTAGGCCCCAATTTTTAACCATAGTTCGGGTTGTCCCTTCACTCTTCCCCAGGGCTCTGCTTTGGAATTCCTCTTTTGGTGGGACACCTGAGGTAACAAACCTGAAAGGAGTCCTACCATCCCACAGATTGACGAAAAACAATTGGGATCGGGCCAAATCCACAGAGAGAAAGATTCGTCCAGGGCCCATGAGGCTTCCCCAACATTCCACGGCCATCGCTGATACAAAATCCAGAGACAAAAGCCTGAGCAAGCGCGTCAGACTCGCTCAGTCCTCATGTTCTGTAGAGTTCTTCTCATGGTTTGTAGATCGGGCGTGCCATACCTACGTCCCCAAACGTAAGCTGAGTTTGTGTTTTCAGACTTCTGTCCTCAAAGTCCTGGGCCACACTCCCTCCAGGCTGGGGCCCTGGAGCCACACATTAGGAATGCGCCCACCCAATCCATGGGAATTCTGCCCATTCCATTGTCAAAAATCTTTCAAATTAGGAGAACCCACCAAAGTCCCTGAGGCCATCCCCATGTAGGTCGCCGGGACAAAAAAGGGCGGTTGATACCAGCTGAGCATCTACCTCCACTCATACCATAGATGGATGTCCCCAGAGAAGAAGATTGAACCAGACAGGACCCGAGGCCATTATCGGATCCATTGCTTTGGTTTACAGGCATGTCTCCTCAAAATCCGGGGTTCCAATACCAGCAGAGAGTATTTCCTGAGGCACTCATCAGAACAAATCTCGTCTCCACAAGGAAACGTGTGCATGGGCGCAATGTCAAAAGCTTAGGAGAATACTTCAGGGTCCCGGTGCCACCGCCCCATTCCAAGGCCCTCATGGACACAAACACACATTAGGACCCATCATCAGGAAAGTCCATTTCAACTCAGCCACCCCGGTTGCTCCCGCAGATCCATTGGATCTAAACTGTTTTGTTGCGAGGAGACAATTGGAATGCGAGGCGGATTTCCCAGGCAACCATCCTCGAATGGTGCTCTCGAATCATTCCATATGGGATGCTCTGGAGCTGTCCAACAGGTCTCTATTGTCCCGCAGAAGGTATCCTTGAAGGGGTGATCCCACATCTCCCAACGTGGAAAACATCCATGGCCTCGAGATTCTGCTCCCTTCATGAAGGGGCCGTCATGCACAGAAACTGCAACCTGAGCCAACGTCTGATCCTCGCCCTGACTTCAGATGCATGAGATATTAGTTCAGAATTGCAGGGGGTACCTGTCGTGCCCTCACCCTGAATCCGAAGTCTAGCTTGTGTTCTCAGTCTTCCGTCCTCACTCTCCTGGCCACGAAGCCCTCAAGTTTGGCAATTCCGGACCGACAATGAAGCACTCTGCCTGCCCTCCAGAAAAAATATATTGCCTAATGAGCTGCCTAGGCAGCTTAAATGAGGATCAACCTACACGGCACTCAAATGTACCCAAGTTATATAGTCTAACCTGGGCACTACTGCACTGTCTGACACAACCTGAGCCCGGACCTTCTGACCAACACCCAGACAGCTGACGGCACACTGAGCACATCAGACCCTCCATGGCTGTAGTTCATCATCTCTTCCCTACCTCAGTTTTCAGGCTTCAGAACCTACACCTTGTCTCCAATCACTGCCCAGGGGTGCCTGTGATGCAGAAATCTGAACTCTTCCTGACCCATGGCAAGAAACCTTGTGGTTGGCATTTTGTCCAACGTTCAGTGTAGAAGAAAACAGCATTCACCCTGAGGCCCCGCCCATTCTTGAGTGCGACGAGAGCATAAACACGCATTGTGACCTCAGCGTGAGTCCTGTCCTCTAGTAAGTCCTCTCGGTGGCTGGACCATTAGATGTCATAATGGGCTTGACATGTCCCTAGGCCACAATATTTAACCAGATTTCTGGTTGTCCAGTCGCCCCTCCCCAGGGCTCTACTCTGGAATCCCTCATTTGGTGCGACATCTGAGGTTGAAAAACAAAACGAAACAAATCAACAACAATAACAAAACGGACTTCTTCCTTCCTCAGAATGACCCCAAACTCTTTGGATGGGGCCGAACTCCCAGAGAGTAAGTCTCGTCCATTTCCCATGAAGTCACCCGGAAATTTTACGACCATGAGTGACACGATATCCAGAGACAAAAACTTGAGCAAGAGCCTCACACTCGCCCTTTTTTCATATCCTGAAGAGTTCTCCTCATGGTCTGTAGATCAGTCCTGCCATACCTATGACCCGAAACATAAGCCGAGTTTGTGTTTTCAGACAACTGTCCAAACAGCTCTGGCCTACACACCCTACAGGCTCAGGCCCCTGGAGACAAACCTGAGGACTGTACTTGCCCTCTCCAAGGGAAATGTATGTGCCCATTCCAATGGCCACAACCCTACTAATAGGATAAACCTCCAAAGGCCCTGAGGCCATCCCAATAGTTGTGGCTTCCCAGGACAAACAGGGGCAATCTGAGCCCATCGGAGCACCAACCTGCACTCAGACCCGTAGACTGATGTCCCCAGAGGTAAAAACAAAAACGAACAGGCCCTTAGGCACTAATTGGATCCATTGCTTTGGTTTCCAGGCATCTCTCCTCAGAGGCCTGGATTTCAATACCAGCATATGGCTGTTTCTTGACTCACCCATCAGAAAAAATCTCATCTACACATGGGAAACATGCACGTTGGAGCTGTGTCAAAGCCTCTGTTTAGGAGAACCCTTCAGGGCACCAGTGCCACCGATTCATTCCAAGGGCTCCATAGACACAAACACATATTAGGATATATCCACTGGAGATTCCATTTCAACTCAGCCTCCTCGGTTGCTCCCCCTCATCCAGCAGATCTAACCTGTCTTGTTGCTTGGAGACAATTAGAATTCAAGGTGGGCTACCCAGCCATCCATCCTTAGAACCCTGCTCGGAATCGTTGGCCTGGAGCCAACCAACAGGTCTCAATTGTCCTGCAGAAGAATCTTTGCAGTTTACAGCTTCTCACAACTCCCATCGTGGGAAAACCCCCATGGCCTCGTGATCCAACCCCCCTTCAAGAAGGGGCCATCAGGGACAGAAAGTCCAACCTGAGCGATCGTCTGATCCTTGCCCTGACTTCAGATGCACGAGATCTCGATTGAAGTCTGTAGATTGTGCGTGCCATATCCTCACCCAGAAACCTAGGCCTAGCTTGGCTTCTCAGACTTCAGTCCTCAGACTACTGACCCAAAAGCCCTCCAGTTTGGCAATCCAGAACTACAATACCGCACTCTGCCTGCCCTCAAGAAGAATAACATTGCCCTCTGGGGCTACCCAGAAACCCCAAATGAGGATCAACCTGCACGCCATTCGGCTGTACCCCAAATATATAGGCTGACCTGTGCACTATTGCCCTTTCTGACCCAGCCTGAGCCTGGACCTCCTGGCGCCACCCAGACAGCTGGCCTCACACTGAGCACATCGGAACCGCCATGGCCTTAGGTTGTCATCTCTTCTCAACCTCTGTTTCCAGGCTTCAGAACCTAGACCTGATCTCCAATCACTGCCATGGTTTGAAAAAAAGGCAGAAATCAGAACTCTTTCCCCATGGCAAGAAACCTTGTGGTTGGCATGTGTTCCAACGTTCAGTGTAGTAGAAACCAGTGTGGCCCATGTGGCGCCGCCCATGCTTGTGGGCCACATTGGTCACAAACACACATTGTGACCCTAAGCTTGAGCCCAGGCTTCACGTAAGGCCTCTCAGTGGCTGGATGAAGAGACAGCATATTGGGCCTGCCATGCCCCTAGGCCCCAATTTTTAACCATAGTTCGGGTTGTCCCTTCACTCTTCCCCAGGTCTCTGCTTTGGAATTCTTCTTTTGGTGGGACACCTGAGGTAACAAACCTGAAAGGAGTCCTCCCATCCCATAGATTGACGAAAAACAATTGGGATTGGGCCAAATCCACAGAGAGAAAGATTCGTCCAGGGCCCATGAGGCTTCCCCAACATTCCACGGGCATCGCTGATACAAAATCCAGAGACAAAAGCCTGAGCAAGCGCGTCAGACTCGCTCAGTCCTCATGGTCTGAAGAGTTCTTCTCATGGTTCGTAGATCGGGCGTGCCATACCTACGTCCCCAAATGTAAGCTGAGTTTGTGTTTTCAGACTTCTGTCCTCAAAGGCCTGGGCCACACTCCCTCCAGGCTGGGGCCCCTGGAGCCACACATTAGGAATGCGCCCACGCAATCCATGGGAATTCTGCCCATTCCATTGTCAAAAATCGTACTAATTAGGAGAACCCACCAAAGTCCCTGTGGCAATCCCAGTAGTGTAGGTCGCCGGGACAAAAAAGGGCGGTTGATATCAGCTGAGCATCTACCTCCACTCACACCATAGATGGATGTCCCCAGAGAAGAAGATTGAACCAGACAGGACCCGCAGCCATTATCGGATCCATTGCTTTGGTTTACAGGCATGTCTCCTCTAAAGCCTGGGTTCCAATACCAGCAGAGAGGATTTCCTGAGGCACCCATCAGAACAAATCTCGTCTCCACAAGCAAACTTGTGAATGGGAGCTATGTCAAAAGTTTGGAGAATACTTCAGGGTCCCGGTGCCACCGCCCCATTCCAAGGCCCTCATGGACACTAACACACATTAGGACCCATCCTCAGGAAAGTCCATTTCAACTCAGCAACCCCGGTTGCTCCCACAGATCCATTGGATCTAAATTGTCTTGTTGCGAAGAGACAATTGGAATGCGAGGCGGACGTCCCAGGCAACCATCCTCCAATGGTGCTCTGGAGTCATTCCATATGGGATGTTCTGGAGCTGTCCAACAGGTCTCAATTGTCCCGCAGAAGGTATCCTTGAAGGGGTGATCCCACATCTCCCAACGTGGAAAACCTCCATCGCCTGGAGATTCCGCTCCCATCATGAAGGGGCCGTCATGCACAGAAACTCCAACCTGAGCCAACGTCTGACCTCGCCCTGACTTCAGATGCATGAGATATTGGTTCAGAATTGCAGGGGGTACCTGCCGTGCCCTCACCCTGAATCCGAAGTCTAGCTTGTGTTCTCAGTCTTCCGTCCTCACTCTCCTGGCCCCGACGCCCTCAAGTTTGGCAATTCCGGACAGACAATGAATCACTCTGCCTGCCATCTAGAAAAAATATATTGCCTAATGAGCTGCCCAGGCAGCTTAAATGAGGATCAACCTACAGGGCACTCGAATGTACTCAAGTTATATAGTCTAACCTAGGCACTAATGCACTGTCTGACACAACGTGAGCCCGGACCTCCTGACCAACACCCAGACAGCTGATGGCACACTGAGCACATCAGACCCGCCATGGCATTAGTTAATCATCTCTTCCCTACCTCAGTTTACAGGCTTCAGAACCTAGACCTTATCCCAATCACTGCCCAGGGGTGACTGTGATGCAGAAATCAGAACTCTTCCTGACCCATGGCAAGAAACCTTGTGGTTGGCATGTTGTCCAACGTTCAGTGTAGGAGAAAACAGCATTCACCCTGAGGCCCCGCCCATTCTTGAGTGCGACGAGAGCATAAACACTCATTGTGACCTCAGCGTGAGTCCTGTCCTCTAGTAAGTCCTCTCGGTGGCTGGACCATTAGATGTCATAATGGGCTTGACATGTCCCTAGGCCCCAATTTTTAACCAGATTTCTGGTTGTCCAGTCGCCCCTCCCCAGGGCTCTACTCTGGAATCCCTCATTTGGTGCGACATCTGAGGTTGAAAAACAAAACAAAACAAATCAACAACAACAAAAAAACGGACTTCTTCCATCCTCAGAATGACCCCAAACTCTTTGGACGGGGCCGAACCCCCAGAGAGTAAGTATCGTCCATTTCCCATGAAGTCACCCGGAAATTTTACGACCATGAGTGACACGATATCCAGAGACAAAAACTTGAGCAAGAGCCTCACACTCGCCCTTTTTTCATATCCTGAAGAGTTCTCCTCATGGTCTGTAGATCAGTCCTGCCATACCTATGACCCGAAACATAAGCCGAGTTTGTGTTTTCAGACAACTGTCCAAACAGCTCTGGCCTACACACCCTACAGGCTCAGAACCCTGGAGACAAACCTGAGGACTGTACTTGCCCTCTCCAAGAAAATGTATGTGCCCATTCCAATGGCCACAACCCTACTAATAGGATAAACCTCCAAAGGCCCTGAGGCCATCCCAATAGTTGTGGCTTCCCAGGACAAACAGGGGCAATCTGAGCCCATCTGAGCACCAACCTGCACTCAGACCCGTAGACTGATGTCCCCAGAGGTAAAAACAAAAACGAACAGGCCCTTAGGCACTAATCGGATCCATTTCTTTGGTTTCCAGGCATCTCTCCTCAGAGGCCTGGATTTCAATACCAGCATATGGCTGTTTCTTGACTCACCCATCAGAATAAATCTCATCTACGCATGGGAAACATGCACGTTGGAGCTGTGTCAAACCCTCTGTTTAGGAGAACCCTTCAGGGCACCAGTGCCACCACTTCATTCCAAGGGCTCCATAGACACAAACACATATTAGGACATATCCACTGGAGATTCCATTTCATCTCAGCCTCCTCGGTTGCTCCCCCACATCCAGCAGATCTAACCTGTCATGTTGCTTGGAGACAATTGGAATGCGAGGTGGGCTACCCAGCCATCCATCCTTAGAACCCTGCTCGGAATCGTTGGCCTGGAGCCAACCAACAGGTCTCAATTGTCCTGCAGAAGAATCTTTGCAGTTTGGAGCTTCTCACAACTCCCATCGTGGGAAAACCCCCATGGCCTCGTGATCCAACCCCCCTTCAAGAAGGGGCCATCAGGGACAGAAAGTCCAACCTGAGCGATCGTCTGATCCTTGCCCTGACTTCAGATGCACGAGATCTCGATTGAAGTCTGTAGATTGTGCGTGCCATATCCTCACCCAGAAACCTAGGCCTAGGTTGGCTTCTCAGACTTCAGTCCTCAGACTACTGACCCACAAGCCCTCCAGTTTGGCCATCCAGAACTACAATGCCGCACTCTGCCTGCCCTCAAGAAGAATAACATTGCCCTCTGGGGCTACCCAGAAACCCCAAATGAGGATCAACCTGCACGCCATTCGGCTGTACCCCAAATATATAGGCTGACCAGGGCACTATTGCCCTTTCTGACCCAGCCTGAGCCTGGACCTCCTGGCGCCACCCAGACAGCTGGCCTCACACTGAGCACATCGGAACCGCCATGGCCTTAGGTTGTCATCTCTTCTCAACCTCTGTTGCCAGGCTTCAGAACCTAGACCTGATCTCCAATCACTGCCATGGTTTGAAAAAAAGGCAGAAATCAGAACTCTTTCCCCATGGCAAGAAACCTTGTGGTTGGCATGTGTTCCAACGTTCAATGTATTAGAAACCAGTTTGGCCCATGTGGCGCCGCCCATGCTTGTGGGCCACATTGGTCACAAACACACATTGTGACCCTCAGCTTGAGCCCAGGCTTCACGTAAGGCCTCTCAGTGGCTGGATGAAGAGACAGCATATTGGGCCTGCCATGCCCCTAGGCCCCAATTTTTAACCATAGTTCGGGTTGTCCCTTCACTCTTCCCCAGGGCTCTGCTTTGGAATTCTTCTTTTGGTGGGACACCTGAGGTAACAAACCTGAAAGGAGTCCTCCCATCCCACAGATTGACGAAAAACAATTGGGATCGGGCCAAATCCACAGAGAGAAAGATTCGTCCAGGGCCCATGAGGCTTCCCCAACATTCCACGGCAATCGCTGATACAAAATCCAGAGACAAAAGCCTGAGCAAGCGCGTCAGACTCGCTCATTCTTCATATTCTGAAGAGTTCTTCTCATGGTTTGTAGATCGGGCGTGCCATACCTACATCCCGAAACCTAAGCTGAGTTTGTGTTTTCAGACTTCAGTCCTCAAAGTCCTGGGCCACACTCCCTCCAGGCTGGGGTGGAGCCACACATTAGGAATGCGCCCACCCAATCCATGGGAATTCTGCCCATTCCATTGTCAAAAATCGTACAAATTAGGAGAACCCACCAAAGTCCCTGAGGCCATCCCAGTAGTGTAGTTCGCCGGGACAAAAAAGGGCGGTTGATATCAACTGAGCATCTACCTACACTCATACCATAGATGGATGTCCCCAGAGAAGAAGATTGAACCAGACAGGACACGAGGCCATTATCGGATCCATTGCTTTGGTTTACAGGCATGTCTCCTCTAAAGACTGGGTTCCAATACCAGCAGAGAGGATTTCCTGAGGCACCCATCAGAACAAATCTCATCTCCACAAGGAAACTTGTGCATGGGAGCTATGTCAAAAGCTTAGGAGAATACTTCAGGGTCCCGGTGCCACCGCCCCATTCCAAGGCCCTCATTGGACACAAATTAGGACCCATCCTCAGGAAGTCCATTTGAACTCAGCCACCCCGTTTGCTCCCACAAATCCATTGGATCTAAACTGTCTTGTTGAGAGGAGACAATTGGAATGCGAGGAGGACGTCCCAGGCAACCATCCTCGAATGGTGCTCTGGAGTCATTCCATATGGGATGTTCTGGAGCTGTCCAACAGGTCTCAATTGTCCCGCAGAAGGTATCCTTGAAGGGGTGATCCCACATCTCCCAACGTGGAAAACCTCCATCGCCTGGAGATTCCGCTCCCATCATGAAGGGGCCGTCATGCACAGAAACTCCAACCTGAGCCAACGTCTGACCTCGCCCTGACTTCAGATGCATGAGATATTGGTTCAGAATTGCAGGGGGTACCTGCCGTGCCCTCACCCTGAATCCGAAGTCTAGCTTGTGTTCTCAGTCTTCCGTCCTCACTCTCCTGGCCCCGACGCCCTCAAGTTTGGCAATTCCGGACAGACAATGAATCACTCTGCCTGCCCTCTAGAAAAAATATATTGCCTAATGAGCTGCCCAGGCAGCTTAAATGAGGATCAACCTACAGGGCACTCGAATGTACTCAAGTTATATAGTCTAACCTAGGCACTAATGCACTGTCTGACACAACGTGAGCCCGGACCTCCTGACCAACACCCAGACAGCTGATGGCACACTGAGCACATCAGACCCGCCATGGCATTAGTTAATCATCTCTTCCCTACCTCAGTTTACAGGCTTCAGAACCTAGACCTTATCCCAATCACTGCCCAGGGGTGACTGTGATGCAGAAATCAGAACTCTTCCTGACCCATGGCAAGAAACCTTGTGGTTGGCATGTTGTCCAACGTTCAGTGTAGGAGAAAACAGCATTCACCCTGAGGCCCCGCCCATTCTTGAGTGCGACGAGAGCATAAACACTCATTGTGACCTCAGCGTGAGTCCTGTCCTCTAGTAAGTCCTCTCGGTGGCTGGACCATTAGATGTCATAATGGGCTTGACATGTCCCTAGGCCCCAATTTTTAACCAGATTTCTGGTTGTCCAGTCGCCCCTCCCCAGGGCTCTACTCTGGAATCCCTCATTTGGTGCGACATCTGAGGTTGAAAAACAAAACAAAACAAATCAACAACAACAAAAAAACGGACTTCTTCCATCCTCAGAATGACCCCAAACTCTTTGGACGGGGCCGAACCCCCAGAGAGTAAGTCTCGTCCATTTCCCATGAAGTCACCCGGAAATTTTACGACCATGAGTGACACGATATCCAGAGACAAAAACTTGAGCCAGAGCCTCACACTCGCCCTTTTTTCATATCCTGAAGAGTTCTCCTCATGGTCTGTAGATCAGTCCTGCCATACCTATGACCCGAAACATAAGCCGAGTTTGTGTTTTCAGACAACTGTCCAAACAGCTCTGGCCTACACACCCTACAGGCTCAGGCCCCTGGAGACAAACCTGAGGACTGTACTTGCCCTCTCCAAGAAAATGTATGTGCCCATTCCAATGGCCACAACCCTACTAATAGGATAAACCTCCAAAGGCCCTGAGGCCATCCCAATAGTTGTGGCTTCCCAGGACAAACAGGGGCAATCTGAGCCCATCTGAGCACCAACCTGCACTCAGACCCGTAGACTGATGTCCCCAGAGGTAAAAACAAAAACGAACAGGCCCTTAGGCACTAATCGGATCCATTTCTTTGGTTTCCAGGCATCTCTCCTCAGAGGCCTGGATTTCAATACCAGCATATGGCTGTTTCTTGACTCACCCATCAGAATAAATCTCATCTACGCATGGGAAACATGCACGTTGGAGCTGTGTCAAACCCTCTGTTTAGGAGAACCCTTCAGGGCACCAGTGCCACCACTTCATTCCAAGGGCTCCATAGACACAAACACATATTAGGACATATCCACTGGAGATTCCATTTCATCTCAGCCTCCTCGGTTGCTCCCCCACATCCAGCAGATCTAACCTGTCATGTTGCTTGGAGACAATTGGAATGCGAGGTGGGCTACCCAGCCATCCATCCTTAGAACCCTGCTCGGAATCATTGGCCTGGAGCCAACCAACAGGTCTCAATTGTCCTGCAGAAGAATCTTTGCAGTTTGGAGCTTCTCACAACTCCCATCGTGGGAAAACCCCCATGGCCTCGTGATCCAACCCCCCTTCAAGAAGGGGCCATCAGGAACAGAACGTCCAACCTGAGCGATCGTATGATCCTTGCCCTGACTTCAGATGCACGAGATCTCGATTGAGGTCTGTAGATTGTGCCTTCCATATCCTCACCCAGAAACCTAGGCCTAGGTTGGCTTCTCAGACTTCAGTCCTCAGACTACTGACCCACAAGCCCTCCAGTTTGGCAATCCAGAACTACAATGTCGCACTCTGCCTGCCTCCAGAAGAAAAACATTGCCCTCTTGGGCCACCCAGAAACCATAAATGAGGATCAACCTGCACGCCATTCGGCTGTACCCCAAATATATAGGCTGACCTGGGCACTATTGCCCTTTCTGACCCAGCCTGAGACTGGACCTCCTGGCCCCACCCAGACAGCTGGCCTCACACTGAGCACATCGGACCCGCCATGGCCTTAGGTTGTCATCTATTCTCCACCTCGGTTTCCAGGCTTCAGAACCTAGACCTGATCCCCAATCACTGCCCTGTTTGAAAATGAGGCAGAAATCAGAACTCTTTCCCCATGGCAAGAAACCTTGTGGTTGGCATGTGTTCCAACGTTCAGTGTAGTAGAAACCAGTGTGGCCCATGAGGCCCCGCCCATGCTTGCAGGCCACATTGGTCACAAACACACATTGTGACCCTCAGCCTGAGCCCAGGCTTCACGTAAGGCCTCTCGTTGGCTGGATGAAGAGACAGCATATTGGGCCTGCCATGCCCCTAGGCCCCAATTTTTAACCATAGTTCGGGTTGTCCCTTCACTCTTCCCCAGGTCTCTGCTTTGGAATTCCTCTTTTGGTGGGACACCTGAGGTAACAAACCTGAAAGGAGTCCTCCCATCCCACAGATTGATGAAAATCTATTGGGATCGGGCCAAATCCACAGAGAGAAAGATTCGTCCATGGCCCATGAGGCTTCCCCAACATTCCACGGCCATCGCTGATACAAAATCCAGAGACAAAAGCCTGAGCAAGCGCGTCAGACTCGCTCATTCTTCATATTCTGAAGAGTTCTTCTCATGGTTTGTAGATCGGGCTTGCCATACCTACGTCCCCAAACCTAAGCTGAGTTTGTGTTTTCAGACTTCTGTCCTCAAAGTCCTGGGCCACACTCCCTCCAGGCTGGGGCCCCTGGAGCCACACATTAGGACTGCGCCCACCCAATCCATGGGAATTCTGCCCATTCCATTGTCAAAAATCGTACAATTATGAGAACCCACCAAGGTCCCTGTTGCCATCCCCGTAGTGAAGGTCGCCGGGACAAAAAAGGGCGGTTGATACCAGCTGAGCATCTACCTCCACTCATACCATAGATGGATGTCCCCAGAGAAGAAGATTGAACCAGACAGGACCCGCGGCCATTATCGGATCCATTGCTTTGGTTTACAGGCATGTCTCCTCTAAAGCCTGGGTTCCAATACCAGCAGAGAGGATTTCCTGAGGCACCCATCAGAACAAATCTCATCTCCACAAGGAAACTTGTGCATGGGAGCTTGTCAAAAGCTTAGGGGAATACTTCAGGGTCCCGGTGCCACCGCCCCATTCCAAGGCCCTCATGGACACAAACACACATTTGGACCCATCCTCAGGAAAGTCCATTTGAACTCAGCCACCCCGGTTGCTCCCACAGATCCATTGGATCTAAACTGTCTTGTTGTGAGGAGACAATTGGAATGCGAGGAGGACGTCCCAGGGAAACATCCTCGAATGGTGCTCTGGAGTCATTCCATATGGGATGTTCTGGAGCTGTCCAACAGGTCTCAATTGTCCCGCAGAAGGAATCCTTGAAGGGGTGATCCCACATCTCCCAACGTGGAAAACATCCATGGCCTCGAGATTCCGCTCCCTTCATGAAGGGTCCGTCATGCACAAAAACAGCAACCTGAGCCAACGTCTGATCCTCGCCCTGACTTCAGATGCATGAGATATTGGTTCAGAATTGCAGGGGGTACCTGCCGTGCCCTCACCCTGAATCCGAAGTCTAGCTTGTGTTCTCAGTCTTCCGTCCTCACTATCCTGGCCCCGAAGCCCTCAAGTTTGGCAATTCCGGACCGACAATGAAGCACACTGCCTGCCCTCCAGAAAAAATATATTGCCTAATGAGCTGCCCAGGCCGCTTAAATGAGGATCAACCTACACGGCACTCGAATGTACCCAAGTTATATAGTCTAACCTGGGCACTACTGCACTGTCTGACACAACCTGAGCCCGGACCTCCTGACCAACACCCAGAGAGTTGATGGCACACTGAGCACATCAGACCCGCCATGGCCTTAGTTCATCATCTCTTCCCTACCTCAGATTTCAGGCTTCAGAACCTAGACCTTATCTCCAATCACAGCCCAGGGGTGACTGTGATGCAGAAATCTGAACTCTTCCTGACCCATGGCAAGAAACCTTGTGGTTGGCATGTTGACCAACGTTCAGTGTAGGAGAAAACAGCATTCACCCTGAGGCCCCGCCCATTTTTGAGTGCGACGAGAGCATAAACACGCATTGTGACCTCAGCGTGAGTCCTGTCCTCTAGTAAGTCCTCTCGGTGGCTGGACCATTAGATGTCATAATGGGCTTGACATGTCCCTAGGCCCCAATTTTTAACCAGATTTCTGGTTGTCCAGTCGCCCCTCCCCAGGGCTCTACTCTGGAATCCCTCATTTGGTGCGACATCTGAGGTTGAAAAACAAAATAAACAAATCAACAACAACAAAAAAACGGACTTCTTCCATCCTCAGAATGACCCCAAACTCTTTGGACGGGGCCGAACCCCCAGAGAGTAAGTCTCGTCCATTTCCCATGAAGTCACCCGGAAATTTTACGACCATGAGTGACACGATATCCAGAGACAAAAACTTGAGCCAGAGCCTCACACTCGCCCTTTTTTCATATCCTGAAGAGTTCTCCTCATGGTCTGTAGATCAGTCCTGCCATACCTATGACCCGAAACATAAGCCGAGTTTGTGTTTTCAGACAACTGTCCAAACAGCTCTGGCCTACACACCCTACAGGCTCAGGCCCCTGAAGCCAAACCTGAGGACTGTACTAGCCCTCTCCAAGGGAAATGTATGTGCCCATTCCAATGGCCACAACCCTACTAATAGGATAAACCTCCAAAGGCCCTGAGGCCATCCCAATAGTTGTGGCTTCCCAGGACAAACAGGGGCAATCTGAGCCCATCGGAGCACCAACCTGCACTCAGACCCGTAGACTGATGTCCCCAGAGGTAAAAACAAAAACGAACAGGCCCTTAGGCACTAATTGGATCCATTGCTTTGGTTTCCAGGCATCTCTCCTCAGAGGCCTGGATTTCAATACCAGCATATGGCTGTTTCTTGACTCACCCATCAGAACAAATCTCATCTACACATGGGAAACATGCACGTTGGAGCTGTGTCAAAGCCTCTGTTTAGGAGAACCCTTCAGGGCACCAGTGCCACCGATTCATTCCAAGGGCTCCATAGACACAAACACATATTAGGATATATCCACTGGAGATTCCATTTCAACTCAGCCTCCTCGGTTGCTCCCCCTCATCCAGCAGATCTAACCTGTCTTGTTGCTTGGAGACAATTAGAATTCAAGGTGGGCTACCCAGCCATCCATCCTTAGAACCCTGCTCGGAATCGTTGGCCTGGAGCCAACCAACAGGTCTCAATTGTCCTGCAGAAGAATCTTTGCAGTTTACAGCTTCTCACAACTCCCATCGTGGGAAAACCCCCATGGCCTCGTGATCCAACCCCCCTTCAAGAAGGGGCCATCAGGGACAGAAAGTCCAACCTGTGCGATCGTCTGATCCTTGCCCTGACTTCAGATGCACGAGATCTCGATTGAAGTCTGTAGATTGTGCGTGCCATATCCTCACCCAGAAACCTAGGCCTAGCTTGGCTTCTCAGACTTCAGTCCTCAGACTACTGACCCACAAGCCCTCCAGTTTGGCAATCCAGAACTACAATACCGCACTCTGCCTGCCCTCAAGAAGAATAACATTGCCCTCTGGGGCTACCCAGAAACCCCAAATGAGGATCAACCTGCACGCCATTCGGCTGTACCCCAAATATATAGGCTGACCTGTGCACTATTGCCCTTTCTGACCCAGCCTGAGCCTGGACCTCCTGGCGCCACCCAGACAGCTGGCCTCACACTGAGCACATCGGAACCGCCATGGCCTTAGGTTGTCATCTCTTCTCAACCTCTGTTTCCAGGCTTCAGAACCTAGACCTGATCTCCAATCACTGCCATGGTTTGAAAAAAAGGCAGAAATCAGAACTCTTTCCCCATGGCAAGAAACCTTGTGGTTGGCATGTGTTCCAACGTTCAGTGTAGTAGAAACCAGTGTGGCCCATGTGGCGCCGCCCATGCTTGTGGGCCACATTGGTCACAAACACACATTGTGACCCTCAGCTTGAGCCCAGGCTTCACGTAAGGCCTCTCAGTGGCTGGATGAAGAGACAGCATATTGGGCCTGCCATGCCCCTAGGCCCCAATTTTTAACCATAGTTCGGGTTGTCCCTTCACTCTTCCCCAGGTCTCTGCTTTGGAATTCTTCTTTTGGTGGGACACCTGAGGTAACAAACCTGAAAGGAGTCCTCCCATCCCACAGATTGACGAAAAACAATTGGGATTGGGCCAAATCCACAGAGAGAAAGATTCGTCCAGGGCCCATGAGGCTTCCCCAACATTCCACGGGCATCGCTGATACAAAATCCAGAGACAAAAGCCTGAGCAAGCGCGTCAGACTCGCTCAGTCCTCATGGTCTGAAGAGTTCTTCTCATGGTTCGTAGATCGGGCGTGCCATACCTACGTCCCCAAATGTAAGCTGAGTTTGTGTTTTCAGACTTCTGTCCTCAAAGGCCTGGGCCACACTCCCTCCAGGCTGGGGCCCCTGGAGCCACACATTAGGAATGCGCCCACGCAATCCATGGGAATTCTGCCCATTCCATTGTCAAAAATCGTACTAATTAGGAGAACCCACCAAAGTCCCTGTGGCAATCCCAGTAGTGTAGGTCGCCGGGACAAAAAAGGGCGGTTGATATCAGCTGAGCATCTACCTCCACTCACACCATAGATGGATGTCCCCAGAGAAGAAGATTGAACCAGACAGGACCCGCAGCCATTATCGGATCCATTGCTTTGGTTTACAGGCATGTCTCCTCTAAAGCCTGGGTTCCAATACCAGCAGAGAGGATTTCCTGAGGCACCCATCAGAACAAATCTCGTCTCCACAAGCAAACTTGTGAATGGGAGCTATGTCAAAAGTTTGGAGAATACTTCAGGGTCCCGGTGCCACCGCCCCATTCCAAGGCCCTCATGGACACTAACACACATTAGGACCCATCCTCAGGAAAGTCCATTTCAACTCAGCAACCCCGGTTGCTCCCACAGATCCATTGGATCTAAACTGTCTTGTTGCGAAGAGACAATTGGAATGCGAGGCGGACGTCCCAGGCAACCATCCTCCAATGGTGCTCTGGAGTCATTCCATATGGGATGTTCTGGAGCTGTCCAACAGGTCTCAATTGTCCCGCAGAAGGTATCCTTGAAGGGGTGATCCCACATCTCCCAACGTGGAAAACCTCCATCGCCTGGAGATTCCGCTCCCATCATGAAGGGGCCGTCATGCACAGAAACTCCAACCTGAGCCAACGTCTGACCTCGCCCTGACTTCAGATGCATGAGATATTGGTTCAGAATTGCAGGGGGTACCTGCCGTGCCCTCACCCTGAATCCGAAGTCTAGCTTGTGTTCTCAGTCTTCCGTCCTCACTCTCCTGGCCCCGACGCCCTCAAGTTTGGCAATTCCGGACAGACAATGAATCACTCTGCCTGCCCTCTAGAAAAAATATATTGCCTAATGAGCTGCCCAGGCAGCTTAAATGAGGATCAACCTACAGGGCACTCGAATGTACTCAAGTTATATAGTCTAACCTAGGCACTAATGCACTGTCTGACACAACGTGAGCCCGGACCTCCTGACCAACACCCAGACAGCTGATGGCACACTGAGCACATCAGACCCGCCATGGCATTAGTTAATCATCTCTTCCCTACCTCAGTTTACAGGCTTCAGAACCTAGACCTTATCCCAATCACTGCCCAGGGGTGACTGTGATGCAGAAATCAGAACTCTTCCTGACCCATGGCAAGAAACCTTGTGGTTGGCATGTTGTCCAACGTTCAGTGTAGGAGAAAACAGCATTCACCCTGAGGCCCCGCCCATTCTTGAGTGCGACGAGAGCATAAACACTCATTGTGACCTCAGCGTGAGTCCTGTCCTCTAGTAAGTCCTCTCGGTGGCTGGACCATTAGATGTCATAATGGGCTTGACATGTCCCTAGGCCCCAATTTTTAACCAGATTTCTGGTTGTCCAGTCGCCCCTCCCCAGGGCTCTACTCTGGAATCCCTCATTTGGTGCGACATCTGAGGTTGAAAAACAAAACAAAACAAATCAACAACAACAAAAAAACGGACTTCTTCCATCCTCAGAATGACCCCAAACTCTTTGGACGGGGCCGAACCCCCAGAGAGTAAGTCTCGTCCATTTCCCATGAAGTCACCCGGAAATTTTACGACCATGAGTGACACGATATCCAGAGACAAAAACTTGAGCCAGAGCCTCACACTCGCCCTTTTTTCATATCCTGAAGAGTTCTCCTCATGGTCTGTAGATCAGTCCTGCCATACCTATGACCCGAAACATAAGCCGAGTTTGTGTTTTCAGACAACTGTCCAAACAGCTCTTGCCTACACACCCTACAGGCTCAGGCCCCTGGAGACAAACCTGAGGACTGTACTTGCCCTCTCCAAGGAAATGTATGTGCCCATTCCAATGGCCACAACCCTACTAATAGGATAAACCTCCAAAGGCCCTGAGGCCATCCCAATAGTTGTGGCTTCCCAGGACAAACAGGGGCAATCTGAGCCCATCTGAGCACCAACCTGCACTCAGACCCGTAGACTGATGTCCCCAGAGGTAAAAACAAAAACGAACAGGCCCTTAGGCACTAATCGGATCCATTTCTTTGGTTTCCAGGCATCTCTCCTCAGAGGCCTGGATTTCAATACCAGCATATGGCTGTTTCTTGACTCACCCATCAGAATAAATCTCATCTACGCATGGGAAACATGCACGTTGGAGCTGTGTCAAACCCTCTGTTTAGGAGAACCCTTCAGGGCACCAGTGCCACCACTTCATTCCAAGGGCTCCATAGACACAAACACATATTAGGACATATCCACTGGAGATTCCATTTCATCTCAGCCTCCTCGGTTGCTCCCCCACATCCAGCAGATCTAACCTGTCATGTTGCTTGGAGACAATTGGAATGCGAGGTGGGCTACCCAGCCATCCATCCTTAGAACCCTGCTCGGAATCATTGGCCTGGAGCCAACCAACAGGTCTCAATTGTCCTGCAGAAGAATCTTTGCAGTTTGGAGCTTCTCACAACTCCCATCGTGGGAAAACCCCCATGGCCTCGTGATCCAACCCCCCTTCAAGAAGGGGCCATCAGGAACAGAACGTCCAACCTGAGCGATCGTATGATCCTTGCCCTGACTTCAGATGCACGAGATCTCGATTGAGGTCTGTAGATTGTGCCTTCCATATCCTCACCCAGAAACCTAGGCCTAGGTTGGCTTCTCAGACTTCAGTCCTCAGACTACTGACCCACAAGCCCTCCAGTTTGGCAATCCAGAACTACAATGTCGCACTCTGCCTGCCTCCAGAAGAAAAACATTGCCCTCTTGGGCCACCCAGAAACCATAAATGAGGATCAACCTGCACGCCATTCGGCTGTACCCCAAATATATAGGCTGACCTGGGCACTATTGCCCTTTCTGACCCAGCCTGAGACTGGACCTCCTGGCCCCACCCAGACAGCTGGCCTCACACTGAGCACATCGGACCCGCCATGGCCTTAGGTTGTCATCTATTCTCCACCTCGGTTTCCAGGCTTCAGAACCTAGACCTGATCCCCAATCACTGCCCTGTTTGAAAATGAGGCAGAAATCAGAACTCTTTCCCCATGGCAAGAAACCTTGTGGTTGGCATGTGTTCCAACGTTCAGTGTAGTAGAAACCAGTGTGGCCCATGTGGCCCCGCCCATGCTTGCGGGCCACATTGGTCACAAACACACATTGTGACCCTCAGCCTGAGCCCAGGCTTCAAAGAAGGCCTCTCGTTGGCTGGATGAAGAGACAGCATATTGGGCCTGCCATGCCCCTAGGCCCCAATTTTTAACCATAGTTCGGGTTGTCCCTTCACTCTTCCCCAGGTCTCTGCTTTGGAATTCCTCTTTTGGTGGGACACCTGAGGTAACAAACCTGAAAGGAGTCCTCCCATCCCACAGATTGATGAAAATCTATTGGGATCGGGCCAAATCCACAGAGAGAAAGATTCGTCCATGGCCCATGAGGCTTCCCCAACATTCCACGGCCATCGCTGATACAAAATCCAGAGACAAAAGCCTGAGCAAGCGCGTCAGACTCGCTCATTCTTCATATTCTGAAGAGTTCTTCTCATGGTTTGTAGATCGGGCGTGCCATACCTACGTCCCCAAACCTAAGCTGAGTTTGTGTTTTCAGACTTCTGTCCTCAAAGTCCTGGGCCACACTCCCTCCAGGCTGGGGCCCCTGGAGCCACACATTAGGACTGCGCCCACCCAATCCATGGGAATTCTGCCCATTCCATTGTCAAAAATCGTACAATTATGAGAACCCACCAAGGTCCCTGTTGCCATCCCCGTAGTGAAGGTCGCCGGGACAAAAAAGGGCGGTTGATACCAGCTGAGCATCTACCTCCACTCATACCATAGATGGATGTCCCCAGAGAAGAAGATTGAACCAGACAGGACCCGCGGCCATTATCGGATCCATTGCTTTGGTTTACAGGCATGTCTCCTCTAAAGCCTGGGTTCCAATACCAGCAGAGAGGATTTCCTGAGGCACCCATCAGAACAAATCTCATCTCCACAAGGAAACTTGTGCATGGGAGCTTGTCAAAAGCTTAGGGGAATACTTCAGGGTCCCGGTGCCACCGCCCCATTCCAAGGCCCTCATGGACACAAACACACATTTGGACCCATCCTCAGGAAAGTCCATTTGAACTCAGCCACCCCGGTTGCTCCCACAGATCCATTGGATCTAAACTGTCTTGTTGTGAGGAGACAATTGGAATGCGAGGAGGACGTCCCAGGGAAACATCCTCGAATGGTGCTCTGGAGTCATTCCATATGGGATGTTCTGGAGCTGTCCAACAGGTCTCAATTGTCCCGCAGAAGGAATCCTTGAAGGGGTGATCCCACATCTCCCAACGTGGAAAACATCCATGGCCTCGAGATTCCGCTCCCTTCATGAAGGGTCCATCATGCACAAAAACAGCAACCTGAGCCAACGTCTGATCCTCGCCCTGACTTCAGATGCATGAGATATTGGTTCAGAATTGCAGGGGGTACCTGCCGTGCCCTCACCCTGAATCCGAAGTCTAGCTTGTGTTCTCAGTCTTCCGTCCTCACTATCCTGGCCCCGAAGCCCTCAAGTTTGGCAATTCCGGACCGACAATGAAGCACACTGCCTGCCCTCCAGAAAAAATATATTGCCTAATGAGCTGCCCAGGCCGCTTAAATGAGGATCAACCTACACGGCACTCGAATGTACCCAAGTTATATAGTCTAACCTGGGCACTACTGCACTGTCTGACACAACCTGAGCCCGGACCTCCTGACCAACACCCAGAGAGTTGATGGCACACTGAGCACATCAGACCCGCCATGGCCTTAGTTCATCATCTCTTCCCTACCTCAGATTTCAGGCTTCAGAGCCTAGACCTTATCTCCAATCACAGCCCAGGGGTGACTGTGATGCAGAAATCTGAACTCTTCCTGACCCATGGCAAGAAACCTTGTGGTTGGCATGTTGACCAACGTTCAGTGTAGGAGAAAACAGCATTCACCCTGAGGCCCCGCCCATTTTTGAGTGCGACGAGAGCATAAACACGCATTGTGACCTCAGCGTGAGTCCTGTCCTCTAGTAAGTCCTCTCGGTGGCTGGACCATTAGATGTCATAATGGGCTTGACATGTCCCTAGGCCCCAATTTTTAACCAGATTTCTGGTTGTCCAGTCGCCCCTCCCCAGGGCTCTACTCTGGAATCCCTCATTTGGTGCGACATCTGAGGTTGAAAAACAAAATAAACAAATCAACAACAACAAAAAAACGGACTTCTTCCATCCTCAGAATGACCCCAAACTCTTTGGACGGGGCCGAACCCCCAGAGAGTAAGTCTCGTCCATTTCCCATGATGTCACCCGGAAATTTTACGACCATGAGTGACACGATATCCAGAGACAAACACTTGAGCCAGATCCTCACACTCGCCCTTTTTTCATATCCTGAAGAGTTCTCCTCATGGTCTGTAGATCAGTCCTGCCATACCTATGACCCGAAACATAAGCCGAGTTTGTGTTTTCAGACAACTGTCCAAACAGCTCTGGCCTACACACCCTACAGGCTCAGGCCCCTGAAGCCAAACCTGAGGACTGTACTAGCCCTCTCCAAGGGAAATGTATGTGCCCATTCCAATGGCCACAACCCTACTAATAGGATAAACCTCCAAAGGCCCTGAGGCCATCCCAATAGTTGTGGCTTCCCAGGACAAACAGGGGCAATCTGAGCCCATCGGAGCACCAACCTGCACTCAGACCCGTAGACTGATGTCCCCAGAGGTAAAAACAAAAACGAACAGGCCCTTAGGCACTAATTGGATCCATTGCTTTGGTTTCCAGGCATCTCTCCTCAGAGGCCTGGATTTCAATACCAGCATATGGCTGTTTCTTGACTCACCCATCAGAACAAATCTCATCTACACATGGGAAACATGCACGTTGGAGCTGTGTCAAAGCCTCTGTTTAGGAGAACCCTTCAGGGCACCAGTGCCACCGATTCATTCCAAGGGCTCCATAGACACAAACACATATTAGGATATATCCACTGGAGATTCCATTTCAACTCAGCCTCCTCGGTTGCTCCCCCTCATCCAGCAGATCTAACCTGTCTTGTTGCTTGGAGACAATTAGAATTCAAGGTGGGCTACCCAGCCATCCATCCTTAGAACCCTGCTCGGAATCGTTGGCCTGGAGCCAACCAACAGGTCTCAATTGTCCTGCAGAAGAATCTTTGCAGTTTACAGCTTCTCACAACTCCCATCGTGGGAAAACCCCCATGGCCTCGTGATCCAACCCCCCTTCAAGAAGGGGCCATCAGGGACAGAAAGTCCAACCTGAGCGATCGTCTGATCCTTGCCCTGACTTCAGATGCACGAGATCTCGATTGAAGTCTGTAGATTGTGCGTGCCATATCCTCACCCAGAAACCTAGGCCTAGCTTGGCTTCTCAGACTTCAGTCCTCAGACTACTGACCCACAAGCCCTCCAGTTTGGCAATCCAGAACTACAATACCGCACTCTGCCTGCCCTCAAGAAGAATAACATTGCCCTCTGGGGCTACCCAGAAACCCCAAATGAGGATCAACCTGCACGCCATTCGGCTGTACCCCAAATATATAGGCTGACCTGTGCACTATTGCCCTTTCTGACCCAGCCTGAGCCTGGACCTCCTGGCGCCACCCAGACAGCTGGCCTCACACTGAGCACATCGGAACCGCCATGGCCTTAGGTTGTCATCTCTTCTCAACCTCTGTTTCCAGGCTTCAGAACCTAGACCTGATCTCCAATCACTGCCATGGTTTGAAAAAAAGGCAGAAATCAGAACTCTTTCCCCATGGCAAGAAACCTTGTGGTTGGCATGTGTTCCAACGTTCAGTGTAGTAGAAACCAGTGTGGCCCATGTGGCGCCGCCCATGCTTGTGGGCCACATTGGTCACAAACACACATTGTGACCCTCAGCTTGAGCCCAGGCTTCACGTAAGGCCTCTCAGTGGCTGGATGAAGAGACAGCATATTGGGCCTGCCATGCCCCTAGGCCCCAATTTTTAACCATAGTTCGGGTTGTCCCTTCACTCTTCCCCAGGTCTCTGCTTTGGAATTCTTCTTTTGGTGGGACACCTGAGGTAACAAACCTGAAAGGAGTCCTCCCATCCCACAGATTGACGAAAAACAATTGGTATTGGGCCAAATCCACAGAGAGAAAGATTCGTCCAGGGCCCATGAGGCTTCCCCAACATTCCACGGGCATCGCTGATACAAAATCCAGAGACAAAAGCCTGAGCAAGCGCGTCAGACTCGCTCAGTCCTCATGGTCTGAAGAGTTCTTCTCATGGTTCGTAGATCGGGCGTGCCATACCTACGTCCCCAAATGTAAGCTGAGTTTGTGTTTTCAGACTTCTGTCCTCAAAGGCCTGGGCCACACTCCCTCCAGGCTGGGGCCCCTGGAGCCACACATTAGGAATGCGCCCACGCAATCCATGGGAATTCTGCCCATTCCATTGTCAAAAATCGTACTAATTAGGAGAACCCACCAAAGTCCCTGTGGCAATCCCAGTAGTGTAGGTCGCCGGGACAAAAAAGGGCGGTTGATATCAGCTGAGCATCTACCTCCACTCACACCATAGATGGATGTCCCCAGAGAAGAAGATTGAACCAGACAGGACCCGCAGCCATTATCGGATCCATTGCTTTGGTTTACAGGCATGTCTCCTCTAAAGCCTGGGTTCCAATACCAGCAGAGAGGATTTCCTGAGGCACCCATCAGAACAAATCTCGTCTCCACAAGCAAACTTGTGAATGGGAGCTATGTCAAAAGTTTGGAGAATACTTCAGGGTCCCGGTGCCACCGCCCCATTCCAAGGCCCTCATGGACACTAACACACATTAGGACCCATCCTCAGGAAAGTCCATTTCAACTCAGCAACCCCGGTTGCTCCCACAGATCCATTGGATCTAAACTGTCTTGTTGCGAAGAGACAATTGGAATGCGAGGCGGACGTCCCAGGCAACCATCCTCCAATGGTGCTCTGGAGTCATTCCATATGGGATGTTCTGGAGCTGTCCAACAGGTCTCAATTGTCCCGCAGAAGGTATCCTTGAAGGGGTGATCCCACATCTCCCAACGTGGAAAACCTCCATCGCCTGGAGATTCCGCTCCCATCATGAAGGGGCCGTCATGCACAGAAACTCCAACCTGAGCCAACGTCTGACCTCGCCCTGACTTCAGATGCATGAGATATTGGTTCAGAATTGCAGGGGGTACCTGCCGTGCCCTCACCCTGAATCCGAAGTCTAGCTTGTGTTCTCAGTCTTCCGTCCTCACTCTCCTGGCCCCGAAGCCCTCAAGTTTGGCAATTCCGGACAGACAATGAATCACTCTGCCTGCCCTCTAGAAAAAATATATTGCCTAATGAGCTGCCCAGGCAGCTTAAATGAGGATCAACCTACAGGGCACTCGAATGTACTCAAGTTATATAGTCTAACCTAGGCACTAATGCACTGTCTGACACAACGTGAGCCCGGACCTCCTGACCAACACCCAGACAGCTGATGGCACACTGAGCACATCAGACCCGCCATGGCATTAGTTAATCATCTCTTCCCTACCTCAGTTTACAGGCTTCAGAACCTAGACCTTATCCCAATCACTGCCCAGGGGTGACTGTGATGCAGAAATCAGAACTCTTCCTGACCCATGGCAAGAAACCTTGTGGTTGGCATGTTGTCCAACGTTCAGTGTAGGAGAAAACAGCATTCACCCTGAGGCCCCGCCCATTCTTGAGTGCGACGAGAGCATAAACACTCATTGTGACCTCAGCGTGAGTCCTGTCCTCTAGTAAGTCCTCTCGGTGGCTGGACCATTAGATGTCATAATGGGCTTGACATGTCCCTAGGCCCCAATTTTTAACCAGATTTCTGGTTGTCCAGTCGCCCCTCCCCAGGGCTCTACTCTGGAATCCCTCATTTGGTGCGACATCTGAGGTTGAAAAACAAAACAAAACAAATCAACAACAACAAAAAAACGGACTTCTTCCATCCTCAGAATGACCCCAAACTCTTTGGACGGGGCCGAACCCCCAGAGAGTAAGTCTCGTCCATTTCCCATGAAGTCACCCGGAAATTTTACGACCATGAGTGACACGATATCCAGAGACAAAAACTTGAGCCAGAGCCTCACACTCGCCCTTTTTTCATATCCTGAAGAGTTCTCCTCATGGTCTGTAGATCAGTCCTGCCATACCTATGACCCGAAACATAAGCCGAGTTTGTGTTTTCAGACAACTGTCCAAACAGCTCTTGCCTACACACCCTACAGGCTCAGGCCCCTGGAGACAAACCTGAGGACTGTACTTGCCCTCTCCAAGGAAATGTATGTGCCCATTCCAATGGCCACAACCCTACTAATAGGATAAACCTCCAAAGGCCCTGAGGCCATCCCAATAGTTGTGGCTTCCCAGGACAAACAGGGGCAATCTGAGCCCATCTGAGCACCAACCTGCACTCAGACCCGTAGACTGATGTCCCCAGAGGTAAAAACAAAAACGAACAGGCCCTTAGGCACTAATCGGATCCATTTCTTTGGTTTCCAGGCATCTCTCCTCAGAGGCCTGGATTTCAATACCAGCATATGGCTGTTTCTTGACTCACCCATCAGAATAAATCTCATCTACGCATGGGAAACATGCACGTTGGAGCTGTGTCAAACCCTCTGTTTAGGAGAACCCTTCAGGGCACCAGTGCCACCACTTCATTCCAAGGGCTCCATAGACACAAACACATATTAGGACATATCCACTGGAGATTCCATTTCATCTCAGCCTCCTCGGTTGCTCCCCCACATCCAGCAGATCTAACCTGTCATGTTGCTTGGAGACAATTGGAATGCGAGGTGGGCTACCCAGCCATCCATCCTTAGAACCCTGCTCGGAATCATTGGCCTGGAGCCAACCAACAGGTCTCAATTGTCCTGCAGAAGAATCTTTGCAGTTTGGAGCTTCTCACAACTCCCATCGTGGGAAAACCCCCATGGCCTCGTGATCCAACCCCCCTTCAAGAAGGGGCCATCAGGAACAGAACGTCCAACCTGAGCGATCGTATGATCCTTGCCCTGACTTCAGATGCACGAGATCTCGATTGAGGTCTGTAGATTGTGCCTTCCAGATCCTCACCCAGAAACCTAGGCCTAGGTTGGCTTCTCAGACTTCAGTCCTCAGACTACTGACCCACAAGCCCTCCAGTTTGGCAATCCAGAACTACAATGTCGCACTCTGCCTGCCTCCAGAAGAAAAACATTGCCCTCTTGGGCCACCCAGAAACCATAAATGAGGATCAACCTGCACGCCATTCGGCTGTACCCCAAATATATAGGCTGACCTGGGCACTATTGCCCTTTCTGACCCAGCCTGAGACTGGACCTCCTGGCCCCACCCAGACAGCTGGCCTCACACTGAGCACATCGGACCCGCCATGGCCTTAGGTTGTCATCTATTCTCCACCTCGGTTTCCAGGCTTCAGAACCTAGACCTGATCCCCAATCACTGCCCTGTTTGAAAATGAGGCAGAAATCAGAACTCTTTCCCCATGGCAAGAAACCTTGTGGTTGGCATGTGTTCCAACGTTCAGTGTAGTAGAAACCAGTGTGGCCCATGAGGCCCCGCCCATGCTTGCGGGCCACATTGGTCACAAACACACATTGTGACCCTCAGCCTGAGCCCAGGCTTCAAAGAAGGCCTCTCGTTGGCTGGATGAAGAGACAGCATATTGGGCCTGCCATGCCCCTAGGCCCCAATTTTTAACCATAGTTCGGGTTGTCCCTTCACTCTTCCCCAGGTCTCTGCTTTGGAATTCCTCTTTTGGTGGGACACCTGAGGTAACAAACCTGAAAGGAGTCCTCCCATCCCACAGATTGATGAAAATCTATTGGGATCGGGCCAAATCCACAGAGAGAAAGATTCGTCCATGGCCCATGAGGCTTCCCCAACATTCCACGGCCATCGCTGATACAAAATCCAGAGACAAAAGCCTGAGCAAGCGCGTCAGACTCGCTCATTCTTCATATTCTGAAGAGTTCTTCTCATGGTTTGTAGATCGGGCGTGCCATACCTACGTCCCCAAACCTAAGCTGAGTTTGTGTTTTCAGACTTCTGTCCTCAAAGTCCTGGGCCACACTCCCTCCAGGCTGGGGCCCCTGGAGCCACACATTAGGACTGCGCCCACCCAATCCATGGGAATTCTGCCCATTCCATTGTCAAAAATCGTACAATTATGAGAACCCACCAAGGTCCCTGTTGCCATCCCCGTAGTGAAGGTCGCCGGGACAAAAAAGGGCGGTTGATACCAGCTGAGCATCTACCTCCACTCATACCATAGATGGATGTCCCCAGAGAAGAAGATTGAACCAGACAGGACCCGCGGCCATTATCGGATCCATTGCTTTGGTTTACAGGCATGTCTCCTCTAAAGCCTGGGTTCCAATACCAGCAGAGAGGATTTCCTGAGGCACCCATCAGAACAAATCTCATCTCCACAAGGAAACTTGTGCATGGGAGCTTGTCAAAAGCTTAGGGGAATACTTCAGGGTCCCGGTGCCACCGCCCCATTCCAAGGCCCTCATGGACACAAACACACATTTGGACCCATCCTCAGGAAAGTCCATTTGAACTCAGCCACCCCGGTTGCTCCCACAGATCCATTGGATCTAAACTGTCTTGTTGTGAGGAGACAATTGGAATGCGAGGAGGACGTCCCAGGGAAACATCCTCGAATGGTGCTCTGGAGTCATTCCATATGGGATGTTCTGGAGCTGTCCAACAGGTCTCAATTGTCCCGCAGAAGGAATCCTTGAAGGGGTGATCCCACATCTCCCAACGTGGAAAACATCCATGGCCTCGAGATTCCGCTCCCTTCATGAAGGGTCCGTCATGCACAAAAACAGCAACCTGAGTCAACGTCTGATCCTCGCCCTGACTTCAGATGCATGAGATATTGGTTCAGAATTGCAGGGGGTACCTGCCGTGCCCTCACCCTGAATCCGAAGTCTAGCTTGTGTTCTCAGTCTTCCGTCCTCACTATCCTGGCCCCGAAGCCCTCAAGTTTGGCAATTCCGGACCGACAAAGAAGCACACTGCCTGCCCTCCAGAAAAAATATATTGCCTAATGAGCTGCCCAGGCCGCTTAAATGAGGATCAACCTACACGGCACTCGAATGTACCCAAGTTATATAGTCTAACCTGGGCACTACTGCACTGTCTGACACAACCTGAGCCCGGACCTCCTGACCAACACCCAGAGAGTTGATGGCACACTGAGCACATCAGACCCGCCATGGCCTTAGTTCATCATCTCTTCCCTACCTCAGATTTCAGGCTTCAGAACCTAGACCTTATCTCCAATCACAGCCCAGGGGTGACTGTGATACAGAAATCTGAACTCTTCCTGACCCATGTCAAGAAACCTTGTGGTTGGCATGTTGACCAACGTTCAGTGTAGGAGAAAACAGCATTCACCCTGAGGCCCCGCCCATTTTTGAGTGCGACGAGAGCATAAACACGCATTGTGACCTCAGCGTGAGTCCTGTCCTCTAGTAAGTCCTCTCGGTGGCTGGACCATTAGATGTCATAATGGGCTTGACATGTCCCTAGGCCCCAATTTTTAACCAGATTTCTGGTTGTCCAGTCGCCCCTCCCCAGGGCTCTACTCTGGAATCCCTCATTTGGTGGGACATCTGAGGTTGAAAAACAAAATAAACAAATCAACAACAACAAAAAAACGGACTTCTTCCATCCTCAGAATGACCCCAAACTCTTTGGACGGGGCCGAACCCCCAGAGAGTAAGTCTCGTCCATTTCCCATGAAGTCACCCGGAAATTTTACGACCATGAGTGACACGATATCCAGAGACAAAAACTTGAGCCAGAGCCTCACACTCGCCCTTTTTTCATATCCTGAAGAGTTCTCCTCATGGTCTGTAGATCAGTCCTGCCATACCTATGACCCGAAACATAAGCCGAGTTTGTGTTTTCAGACAACTGTCCAAACAGCTCTGGCCTACACACCCTACAGGCTCAGGCCCCTGAAGCCAAACCTGAGGACTGTACTAGCCCTCTCCAAGGGAAATGTATGTGCCCATTCCAATGGCCACAACCCTACTAATAGGATAAACCTCCAAAGGCCCTGAGGCCATCCCAATAGTTGTGGCTTCCCAGGACAAACAGGGGCAATCTGAGCCCATCGGAGCACCAACCTGCACTCAGACCCGTAGACTGATGTCCCCAGAGGTAAAAACAAAAACGAACAGGCCCTTAGGCACTAATTGGATCCATTGCTTTGGTTTCCAGGCATCTCTCCTCAGAGGCCTGGATTTCAATACCAGCATATGGCTGTTTCTTGACTCACCCATCAGAACAAATCTCATCTACACATGGGAAACATGCACGTTGGAGCTGTGTCAAAGCCTCTGTTTAGGAGAACCCTTCAGGGCACCAGTGCCACCGATTCATTCCAAGGGCTCCATAGACACAAACACATATTAGGATATATCCACTGGAGATTCCATTTCAACTCAGCCTCCTCGGTTGCTCCCCCTCATCCAGCAGATCTAACCTGTCTTGTTGCTTGGAGACAATTAGAATTCAAGGTGGGCTACCCAGCCATCCATCCTTAGAACCCTGCTCGGAATCGTTGGCCTGGAGCCAACCAACAGGTCTCAATTGTCCTGCAGAAGAATCTTTGCAGTTTGGAGCTTCTCACAACTCCCATCGTGGGAAAACCCCCATGGCCTCGTGATCCAACCCCCCTTCAAGAAGGGGCCATCAGGAACAGAACGTCCAACCTGAGCGATAGTATGATCCTTGCCCTGACTTCAGATGCACGAGATCTCGATTGAAGTCTGTAGATTGTGCGTGCCATATCCTCACCCAGAAACCTAGGCCTAGCTTGGCTTCTCAGACTTCAGTCCTCAGACTACTGACCCACAAGCCCTCCAGTTTGGCAATCCAGAACTACAATACCGCACTCTGCCTGCCCTCAAGAAGAATAACATTGCCCTCTGGGGCTACCCAGAAACCCCAAATGAGGATCAACCTGCACGCCATTCGGCTGTACCCCAAATATATAGGCTGACCTGTGCACTATTGCCCTTTCTGACCCAGCCTGAGCCTGGACCTCCTGGCGCCACCCAGACAGCTGGCCTCACACTGAGCACATCGGAACCGCCATGGCCTTAGGTTGTCATCTCTTCTCAACCTCTGTTTCCAGGCTTCAGAACCTAGACCTGATCTCCAATCACTGCCATGGTTTGAAAAAAAGGCAGAAATCAGAACTCTTTCCCCATGGCAAGAAACCTTGTGGTTGGCATGTGTTCCAACGTTCAGTGTAGTAGAAACCAGTGTGGCCCATGTGGCGCCGCCCATGCTTGTGGGCCACATTGGTCACAAACACACATTGTGACCCTCAGCTTGAGCCCAGGCTTCACGTAAGGCCTCTCAGTGGCTGGATGAAGAGACAGCATATTGGGCCTGCCATGCCCCTAGGCCCCAATTTTTAACCATAGTTCGGGTTGTCCCTTCACTCTTCCCCAGGTCTCTGCTTTGGAATTCTTCTTTTGGTGGGACACCTGAGGTAACAAACCTGAAAGGAGTCCTCCCATCCCACAGATTGACGAAAAACAATTGGTATTGGGCCAAATCCACAGAGAGAAAGATTCGTCCAGGGCCCATGAGGCTTCCCCAACATTCCACGGGCATCGCTGATACAAAATCCAGAGACAAAAGCCTGAGCAAGCGCGTCAGACTCGCTCAGTCCTCATGGTCTGAAGAGTTCTTCTCATGGTTCGTAGATCGGGCGTGCCATACCTACGTCCCCAAATGTAAGCTGAGTTTGTGTTTTCAGACTTCTGTCCTCAAAGGCCTGGGCCACACTCCCTCCAGGCTGGGGCCCCTGGAGCCACACATTAGGAATGCGCCCACGCAATCCATGGGAATTCTGCCCATTCCATTGTCAAAAATCGTACTAATTAGGAGAACCCACCAAAGTCCCTGTGGCAATCCCAGTAGTGTAGGTCGCCGGGACAAAAAAGGGCGGTTGATATCAGCTGAGCATCTACCTCCACTCACACCATAGATGGATGTCCCCAGAGAAGAAGATTGAACCAGACAGGACCCGCAGCCATTATCGGATCCATTGCTTTGGTTTACAGGCATGTCTCCTCTAAAGCCTGGGTTCCAATACCAGCAGAGAGGATTTCCTGAGGCACCCATCAGAACAAATCTCGTCTCCACAAGCAAACTTGTGAATGGGAGCTATGTCAAAAGTTTGGAGAATACTTCAGGGTCCCGGTGCCACCGCCCCATTCCAAGGCCCTCATGGACACTAACACACATTAGGACCCATCCTCAGGAAAGTCCATTTCAACTCAGCAACCCCGGTTGCTCCCACAGATCCATTGGATCTAAACTGTCTTGTTGCGAAGAGACAATTGGAATGCGAGGCGGACGTCCCAGGCAACCATCCTCCAATGGTGCTCTGGAGTCATTCCATATGGGATGTTCTGGAGCTGTCCAACAGGTCTCAATTGTCCCGCAGAAGGTATCCTTGAAGGGGTGATCCCACATCTCCCAACGTGGAAAACCTCCATCGCCTGGAGATTCCGCTCCCATCATGAAGGGGCCGTCATGCACAGAAACTCCAACCTGAGCCAACGTCTGACCTCGCCCTGACTTCAGATGCATGAGATATTGGTTCAGAATTGCAGGGGGTACCTGCCGTGCCCTCACCCTGAATCCGAAGTCTAGCTTGTGTTCTCAGTCTTCCGTCCTCACTCTCCTGGCCCCGACGCCCTCAAGTTTGGCAATTCCGGACAGACAATGAATCACTCTGCCTGCCCTCTAGAAAAAATATATTGCCTAATGAGCTGCCCAGGCAGCTTAAATGAGGAACAACCTACAGGGCACTCGAATGTACTCAAGTTATATAGTCTAACCTGGGCACTAATGCACTGTCTGACACAACGTGAGCCCGGACCTCCTGACCAACACCCAGACAGCTGATGGCACACTGAGCACATCAGACCCGCCATGGCATTAGTTAATCATCTCTTCCCTACCTCAGTTTACAGGCTTCAGAACCTAGACCTTATCCCAATCACTGCCCAGGGGTGACTGTGATGCAGAAATCAGAACTCTTCCTGACCCATGGCAAGAAACCTTGTGGTTGGCATGTTGTCCAACGTTCAGTGTAGGAGAAAACAGCATTCACCCTGAGGCCCCGCCCATTCTTGAGTGCGACGAGAGCATAAACACTCATTGTGACCTCAGCGTGAGTCCTGTCCTCTAGTAAGTCCTCTCGGTGGCTGGACCATTAGATGTCATAATGGGCTTGACATGTCCCTAGGCCCCAATTTTTAACCAGATTTCTGGTTGTCCAGTCGCCCCTCCCCAGGGCTCTACTCTGGAATCCCTCATTTGGTGCGACATCTGAGGTTGAAAAACAAAACAAAACAAATCAACAACAACAAAAAAACGGACTTCTTCCATCCTCAGAATGACCCCAAACTCTTTGGACGGGGCCGAACCCCCAGAGAGTAAGTCTCGTCCATTTCCCATGAAGTCACCCGGAAATTTTACGACCATGAGTGACACGATATCCAGAGACAAACACTTGAGCCAGAGCCTCACACTCGCCCTTTTTTCATATCCTGAAGAGTTCTCCTCATGGTCTGTAGATCAGTCCTGCCATACCTATGACCCGAAACATAAGCCGAGTTTGTGTTTTCAGACAACTGTCCAAACAGCTCTGGCCTACACACCCTACAGGCTCAGGCCCCTGGAGACAAACCTGAGGACTGTACTTGCCCTCTCCAAGGAAATGTATGTGCCCATTCCAATGGCCACAACCCTACTAATAGGATAAACCTCCAAAGGCCCTGAGGCCATCCCAATAGTTGTGGCTTCCCAGGACAAACAGGGGCAATCTGAGCCCATCTGAGCACCAACCTGCACTCAGACCCGTAGACTGATGTCCCCAGAGGTAAAAACAAAAACGAACAGGCCCTTAGGCACTAATCGGATCCATTTCTTTGGTTTCCAGGCATCTCTCCTCAGAGGACTGGATTTCAATACCAGCATATGGCTGTTTCTTGACTCACCCATCAGAATAAATCTCATCTACGCATGGGAAACATGCACGTTGGAGCTGTGTCAAACCCTCTGTTTAGGAGAACCCTTCAGGGCACCAGTGCCACCACTTCATTCCAAGGGCTCCATAGACACAAACACATATTAGGACATATCCACTGGAGATTCCATTTCATCTCAGCCTCCTCGGTTGCTCCCCCACATCCAGCAGATCTAACCTGTCATGTTGCTTGGAGACAATTGGAATGCGAGGTGGGCTACCCAGCCATCCATCCTTAGAACCCTGCTCGGAATCATTGGCCTGGAGCCAACCAACAGGTCTCAATTGTCCTGCAGAAGAATCTTTGCAGTTTGGAGCTTCTCACAACTCCCATCGTGGGAAAACCCCCATGGCCTCGTGATCCAACCCCCCTTCAAGAAGGGGCCATCAGGAACAGAACGTCCAACCTGAGCGATCGTATGATCCTTGCCCTGACTTCAGATGCACGAGATCTCGATTGAGGTCTGTAGATTGTGCCTTCCATATCCTCACCCAGAAACCTAGGCCTAGGTTGGCTTCTCAGACTTCAGTCCTCAGACTACTGACCCACAAGCCCTCCAGTTTGGCAATCCAGAAATACAATGTCGCACTCTGCCTGCCTCCAGAAGAAAAACATTGCCCTCTTGGGCCACCCAGAAACCATAAATGAGGATCAACCTGCACGCCATTCGGCTGTACCCCAAATATATAGGCTGACCTGGGCACTATTGCCCTTTCTGACCCAGCCTGAGACTGGACCTCCTGGCCCCACCCAGACAGCTGGCCTCACACTGAGCACATCGGACCCGCCATGGCCTTAGGTTGTCATCTATTCTCCACCTCGGTTTCCAGGCTTCAGAACCTAGACCTGATCCCCAATCACTGCCCTGTTTGAAAATGAGGCAGAAATCAGAACTCTTTCCCCATGGCAAGAAACCTTGTGGTTGGCATGTGTTCCAACGTTCAGTGTAGTAGAAACCAGTGTGGCCCATGAGGCCCCGCCCATGCTTGCGGGCCACATTGGTCACAAACACACATTGTGACCCTCAGCCTGAGCCCAGGCTTCACGTAAGGCCTCTCGTTGGCTGGATGAAGAGACAGCATATTGGGCCTGCCATGCCCCTAGGCCCCAATTTTTAACCATAGTTCGGGTTGTCCCTTCACTCTTCCCCAGGTCTCTGCTTTGGAATTCCTCTTTTGGTGGGACACCTGAGGTAACAAACCTGAAAGGAGTCCTCCTATCCCACAGATTGATGAAAATCTATTGGGATCGGGCCAAATCCACAGAGAGAAAGATTCGTCCATGGCCCATGAGGCTTCCCCAACATTCCACGGCCATCGCTGATACAAAATCCAGAGACAAAAGCCTGAGCAAGCGCGTCAGACTCGCTCATTCTTCATATTCTGAAGAGTTCTTCTCATGGTTTGTAGATCGGGCGTGCCATACCTACGTCCCCAAACCTAAGCTGAGTTTGTGTTTTCAGACTTCTGTCCTCAAAGTCCTGGGCCACACTCCCTCCAGGCTGGGGCCCCTGGAGCCACACATTAGGACTGCGCCCACCCAATCCATGGGAATTCTGCCCATTCCATTGTCAAAAATCGTACAATTATGAGAACCCACCAAGGTCCCTGTTGCCATCCCCGTAGTGAAGGTCGCCGGGACAAAAAAGGGCGGTTGATACCAGCTGAGCATCTACCTCCACTCATACCATAGATGGATGTCCCCAGAGAAGAAGATTGAACCAGACAGGACCCGCGGCCATTATCGGATCCATTGCTTTGGTTTACAGGCATGTCTCCTCTAAAGCCTGGGTTCCAATACCAGCAGAGAGGATTTCCTGAGGCACCCATCAGAACAAATCTCGTCTCCACAAGCAAACGTGTGCATGGGAGCTATGACAAAAGCTTAGGAGAATACTTCAGGGTCCCGGTGCCACCGCCCCATTCCAAGGCCCTCATTGGACACACATTAGGACCCATCCTCAGGAAAGTCCATTTGAACTCAGCCACCCCGTTTGCTCCCACAGATCCATTGGATCTAAACTGTCTTGTTGAGAGGAGACAATTGGAATGCGAGGAGGACGTCCCAGGCAACCATCCTCGAATGGTGCTCTGGAGTCATTCCATATGGGATGTTCTGGCGCTGTCCAAAAGGTCTCAATTGTCCCGCAGAAGGTATCCTTGAAGGGGTGATCCCACATCTCCCAACGTGGAAAACCTCCATGGCCTCGAGATTCCGCTCCCTTCATGAAGGGGCCGTCATGCACAGAAACTGCAACCTGAGCCAACGTCTGATCCTCGCCCTGACTTGAGATGCATGAGATATTGGTTCAGAATTGCAGGGGGTACGTGCCGTGCCCTCACCCTGAATCCGAAGTCTAGCTTGTGTTCTCAGTCTTCCGTCCTCACTCTCCTGGCCCCGACGCCCTCAAGTTTGGCAATTCCGGACAGACAATGAAGCACTCTGCCTGCCCTCTAGAAAAAATATATTGCCTAATGAGCTGCCCAGGCAGCTTAAATGAGGATCAACCTACAGGGCACTCGAATGTACTCAAGTTATATAGTCTAACCTGGGCACTAATGCACTGTCTGACACAACCTGAGCCCGGACCTCCTGACCAACACCCAGACAGCTGATGGCACACTGAGCACATCAGACCCGCCATGGCCTTAGTTAATCATCTCTTCCCTACCTCAGTTTTCAGGCTTCAGAACCTAGACCTTATCTCCAATCACTGCCCAGGGGTGACTGTGATGCAGAAATCAGAACTCTTCCTGACCCATGGCAAGAAACCTTGTGTTGGCATGTTGTCCAACGTTTAGTGTAGGAGAAAACAGCATTCACCCTGAGGCCCCGCCCATTCTTGAGTGCGACGAGAGCATAAACACTCATTGTGACCTCAGCGTGAGTCCTGTCCTCTAGTAAGTCCTCTCGGTGGCTGGACCATTAGATGTCATAATGGGCTTGACATGTCCCTAGGCCCCAATTTTTAACCAGATTTCTGGTTGTCCAGTCGCCCCTCCCCAAGGCTCTACTCTGGAATCCCTCATTTGGTGCGACATCTGAGGTTGAAAAACAAAACGAAACAAATCAACAACAACAAAAAAACGGACTTCTTCCATCCTCAGAATGACCCCAAACTCTTTGGACGGGGCCGAACCCCCAGAGAGTAAGTCTCGTCCATTTCCCATGAAGTCACCCGGAAATTTTACGACCATGAGTAACACGATATCCAGAGACAAAAACTTGAGCAAGAGCCTCACACTCGCCCTTTTTTCATATCCTGAAGAGTTCTCCTCATGGTCTGTAGATCAGTCCTGCCATACCTATGACCCGAAACATAAGCCGAGTTTGTGTTTTCAGACAACTGTCCAAACAGCTCTGGCCTACACACCCTACAGGCTCAGGCCCCTGAAGCCAAACCTGAGGACTGTACTTGCCCTCTCCAAGGGAATTGTGTGTTCCCATTCCAATGGCCACAACCCTTCTAATAAAATAAACCTCCAAAGTCCCTGATCCATCTCAATAGTGGTGGCTTCCCAGGAAAAACAGGGGCAATCTGAGCCCACCTGACCACCTACCTGCACTCAGACCCATAGACAGATGTCCCCTGAGGTAAAAATGAAAGAACAGGCCCCTAGGCACTAATCAGATCCATTGCTTTTGTTTCCAGGCATCTCTCCTCAGAGGCCTGGATTTCAAAAGCAGCATATAGCTGTTTCTTGACTCACCCATCAGAATACATCTCATCTACACATGGGAAACTTGCACGTTGGAGCTGTGTCAAAGCCTCTCTTTAGGAGAACCCTTTAGGGCCCCAGTGCCACTGCTTCATTCCAAGGTCTCCATAGACACAAAAGCACATTAGGACCCATCCCCAGGGGTGTCCATTTCAACACAGCGTCCTCGGTTGCTCCCCACAGATCCAGGAGATCTAAGCTGTTTTGTTGCTAGGAGACAATTGGAATGCGAGGTGGGCTACACAGCCATCCATCCTTAGAACCCTGCTCAGAATCATTGGCCTGGACCAAACAACAGGTCTCAATTGTCCTGCAGAAGACTCTCTGCAGTTTGGAGCTTCTCACAACTCCCATCGTGGGAAAACCCCCATGGCATAGTGATGCCCCCCCCATTCATGAAGGGGCCATCTGGGACAGAAGCTCCAACCTGAGCGATCGTCTGATCCGCGCCCTGACTTCAGATGCACGAGATCTCGTTTCTGGTCTGTAGATTGTGCCTGCCATGGCCTCACCCAGAAACCTAAGCCTAGCTTGTGTTCTCAGACTTTTGTCGTCATACTACTGGCCCACAAGCCCTCCAGTTTGGCAATACAGAACTACAATGCAGCACTCTGCCTGACCTCCAGAAGAAAAACATTGTCCTCTGGGGCTACCCAGTAATCCCAAATGAGGATCAACCTGCACCGGCCTTGGCTGTAGCCCAAATACATAGGCTGACCAGGGCACTAATGCCCTTTCTGACACAGCCAGAGCCTGGACCCCCTGGCCCCTCCCAGACAGCTGGCCACACACTGAGCACATCAAGCCACCATGGCCTTAGTTCGACATCTCTTCCCAACCTCGGTTTTCAAGGTTCAGAACCTAGACCTTATCTCCAATCACTGCCCAGGGTTGAAGGTGATGCAGAAATCAGAACTCCCTCCCCATGGCAAAAAACCTTGTGGTTGGCATGTTGTCCAACGTTCAGTGTAGTTGAAACCAGTGTGGCCCATGAGGCCCCGCCCATGCTCGCGGGCCACATTGGTCACAAACACACATTGTGACCCTCAGGCTGAGACCAGTCCTCATGTAAGTCCACTCAGTGGCTGTATGAAGAGATAGCATATTGGGCTTGCCATGCCCCTAGGCCCCAATTTTTAACCATAGTTCGGGTTGTCCCTTCAGTCTTCCCCACGGCTTTGCTTTGGAATTCCTCTTTTGGTGGGACACCTGAGGTAACAAACCTGAAAGGAGACCTCCCATCCCACAGATAAACGAAAAGCAATTGGAAATCGGGCCAAATCCTCAGAGGAAGATCCGTCCATGGACCATGAGGGCTCCCCGACATTCCACGGCCATCGCTGATACAAAATCCAGAGACAAAAGCAAGAGCAAGCGCCTCAGACTCGCACTTTCTTCATATCCTGAAGAGTTCTTCTCATGGTTTGTAGATCAGGCCTGCCATACCTACGTCCCCAAACCTAAGCTGAGTTTGTGTTTTCAGACTTCTGTCCTTAAAGTCTTGGGCCACACACACTCCAGGCTGGGCCCCTGGAGCCACATATTAGGACTGTGCCTACCAATCCATGGGAATTCTGCCCATTTCATTGTCCAAAATCGTACAAATTAGGAGAAACCTCCCAAGTCCCTGAGGCCATCCCAATAGTGTAGGTCGCCCGGAACAAACAAGGGCTGTCTGACACCAGCTGATAATCAACCTCCACTCATACCATAGATGGATGTCCCCAGAGAAGAAGATTGAACCATACAGGACCCTAGGCCATAATAGGATCCATTGCTTTCTTTTACAGGCATGTGTCCTCAAAAGCATGATTCCAATACGAGCATAGGGGTTTTCCTGAGGCACCCATCAGAACTCATCTCGTCTCCACAAGGAAACCTGTGCATGGGAGCCATGTCCAAAGCTTAGGAGAGTACTTCAGGGTCCCGGTGCCACCGCCCCATACCGAGGCCCTCATGGACACAAAAACACATTAGGACCCATCCTCAGGAAAGTCCATTTCAACTCAGCCACGCCACTTGCTCCGGCAGAGCCATCAGATCTAAACTGTCTTGTTGCTAGGAGACAATGGAATGTGAGGTGGGCTACCCAGGCATCCATCCGCGAACGGTGCTCTGGAGTCATTCCATATGGGATGTCCTGGAGCTGTCCAACAGGTCTCAATTGTCCCGCGGAAGGGATCCTTGAAGGGGGCATCCCACAACTCCCAACGTGGGAAAACCTCAATGGCCTCGAGATTCCGCTCCCTTCATGAAGCGGCCGTCATGCACAGAAACTCCAACCTGAGACATGTCTGATCCAAGCCCTGACTTCAGATGCATGAGACATTGTTTCAGATCTGCAGGGGGTACCTGTCGTGGCCTCGCCCTGAAACCCAAGTCTAGCTTGTCCTCTCAGACTTCCGTCCTCACACTACTGGCCCCGAAGCCCTCAAGTTTGGCAATTCCGGACCCACAATGCAGAACTCTGCCTGCCCTCTAGTAAAAAAATTATTGCCTCATGAGCTGTCCAGGCACATTTAATGAGGATAAACCTACACAGCACCCGACTTAACCCAAATTATATAGTCTAACCTGGGCACTAATGCACTGTCGAACACAACGTGAGCCGGGACCTCCTGACCAACACCCAGAAAGCTGACCACACACTGAGCACATAAAAGGCGCCATGGCCTTAGGTCATCATCTCTTCCCTACCTCAGTTTAGAGGCTTCAGAACCGAGACCTTATCTCCAATCACTGCCCAGTGGAGAGTGTGATGCAGAAATCAGAACTCCTTACCCATGGCAAGAACCCTTGTGGTTGGCACGTTGTCCAACGTTCAGTGTAGGAGAAACCAGCATTCACCCTGAGGCCCCGCCCATTCTTGAGTGCGACTAGGGCATACACACTCAATGTGACCCTCAGCATGAGTCCTGTCCTCTAGTAAGTCCTCTCAGTGGCTGGACCATTAGAAGTCATAATGGGCTTGACATGTCCCTAGGCCCCAATTTTTAACCAGATTTCTGATTGTCCAGTCGCCCCTCCCCAGGGCTCTACTCTGGAATCCCTCATTTGGTGGGACACCTGAGTTTAAAAAAGAAAACAACAACAACAACAACAAAAAACGGACTTCTTCCAGCCCACAGAATGACCCCAAACTCTTTGGACGGGGCCAAACCACCAGAGTTTAAGACTCGTCCATTTCCCTTGAAGTAACCAACACATTCCTCGACCATGAGTGACACGATATCCAGAGACAATACTTGAGCAGGAGCCTCACACTCGCCCTTCTTTCAAATCCCGAAGAGTTCTCCTCATGGTCTGTAGATCAGTCCTGCCATACCTATGACCCAAAACATAAGCCGAGTTTGTGTTTTCAGACACTTGTAAAAACAGCCCTGGCCTACACAACCTACAGGCTCAGGCCCCTGGAGCCAAACCTGAGGACTGTACTTGCCCTCTCCAAGGGAATTGTGTGTGCCCATTCCAATGGCCACAACCCTTCTAATAGGATAAACCTCCAAAGTCCCTGATCCATCTCAATAGTGGTGGCTTCCCAGGAAAAACAGGGGCAATCTGAGCCCAACTGAGCACCTACCTGCACTCAGACCCATAGACAGATGTCCCCAGAGGTAAAAAGGAAAGAACAGGCCCCTAGGCACTAATCAGATACATTGCTTTTGTTTCCAGGCATCTCTCCTCAGAGGCCTGGATTTCAAAAGCAGCATATAGCTGTTTCTTGACTCACCCATCAGAAAACATCTCATCTAAACATGGGAAACTTGCACGTTGGAGCTGTGTCAAAGCCTCTGTTTAGGAGAGCCCTTTAGGGCCCCAGTGCCACCGCTTCATTCCAAGGTCTCCTTAGACACAAAAGCACATTAGGACCCATCCCCAGGGGTGTCCATTTCAACTCAGCGTCCTCGGTTGCTCCCCACAGATCCAGGAGATCTAACCTGTCTTGTTGAGTGGAGACAATTGGTATGCGGAGTTGGCTACCCAGTCATCCATCCTTCGAACCCTGCTCAGAATCATTGGCCTGGAGCCAAACAACAGGTCACAATTGTCCTGCAGAAGACTCTCTGCAGTTTGGAGCTTCTCACAACTCCCTTCGTGGGAAAACCCCCATGGCCTCGTGATGCCCCCCCCCCATTCCTCAAGGGGCCATCAGGGACAGAAACTCCAACCTGAGCGATCGTCTGATCCTCGCCCTGACTTCAGATGCACGAGATCTCGATTCAGGTCTGTAGATTTTGCCTGCCATGGCCTCACCCAGAAACCTAAGCCTAGCTTGTGTTCTCAGACTTTTGTCGTCAGACTACTGGCCCACAAGCCCTCCAGTTTGGCAATCCAGAACTACAATGCAGCACTCTGCCGGCCCTCCAAAAAAAAACTTTGTCTTCTGGGGCTACCCAGTAACCCCAAATGAGGATCAACCTGCACCGACCTTGGCTGTACCCCAAATACATAGGCTGACCAGGGCACTAATGCCCTTTCTGACACAGCCTGAGCCTGGACCCCCTGGCCCCTCCCAGACAGCTGGCCGCACACTGAGCACATCGAGGCGCCATGGCCTTAGGTCGTCATCTCTTCCCAACCTCGGTTTTCAGGTTTCAGAACCTAGACCTTATCTCCAATCACTGCCCAGGGTTGACGGTGATGCAGATATCAGAACTCCTTCCACATGGCAAGAAACCTTGTGGTTGGCATGTTGTCCAACATTCAGTGTAGTTGAAACCAGTGTGGCCCATGAAGCCCCGCCCATGCTCGCGGGCCACATTGGTCACAAACACACATTGTGACCCTCAGGCTGAGCCCAGTCCTCAAGTAAGGCCACTCAGTGGCTGGATGAAGAGATAGCATATTGGGCTTGCCATGCCCCTAGGCCCCAATTTTTAACCATAGTTCGGGTTGTCCCTTCAGTCTTCCCCACGGCTTTGCTTTGGAATTCCTCTTTTTTTGGGACACCTGAGGTAACAAAACTGAAATGAGTCCTCCAATCCCACAGATTGACGAAAAGCAATTGGGAATCGGGCTAAATCCTCCGAGAGGAAGATTCGTCCATGGCCCATGTGGTCTCCCCGACATTCCACGGCCATCGCTGATACAAAATCCAGAGACAAAAGCCTGAGCAAGCGCCTCAGACTCGCACTTTCTTCATATCCTGAAGAGTTCTTCTCATGGTTTGTAGATCGGCCCTGCCATACCTACGTCCCCAAACCTAAGCTGAGTTTGTGTTTTCAGACTTCTGTCTTCAAAGTCCTGGGACACTCACCCTCCAGGCTCGGCCCCTGGAGCCACACATTTGGACTGTGCCTACCAATCCATGGGAATGCTGCCCATTCCATGGTCCAAAATCGTACAAATTTGGAGAAACCTCCAAAGTCCCTGAGGCCATCCCAATAGTGTAGGTCGCCCGGAACAAATAAGGGCTGTCTGACACCAGCTGATAATCGACCTCCACTCATACCATAGATGGATGTCCCCAGAGAAGAAGATTGAACCAGACAGGACCCTAGGCCATAATAGGATCCATTGCTTTCTTTTACAGGCATGTGTCCTCAAAAGCCTGATTCCAATACAAGCATAGGGGTTTTCCTGAGGCACCCATCAGAACTCATCTCGTCTCCACAAGGAAACCTGTACATGGGAGCCATGTCCAAAGCTTAGGAGAGTACTTCAGTGTCCCGGTGCCACCGCCCCATTCCAAGGCCCTCATGGACACAAAAACACATTAGGACCCATCCTCAGGAAAGTCCATTTCAACTCAGCCACCCCGGTTGCCCCGGCAGAGCCATCAGATCTAAACTGTCTTGTTGCTAGGAGACAATTGAAATGCGAGGCGGGCCTCCCACGCATCCATCCGGGAACGGTGCTCTGGAGTCATTCCATATGGGATGTCCTTGAGCTGTCCAACAGGTCTCAATTGTCCCGTGGAAGGGATCCTTGAAGGGGGCATCCCACAACTCCCTACGTGTGAAAACCTCAATGGCCTCGAGATTCCGCTACCTTCATGAAGCGGCCGTCATGCTCAAACATTCCAAACTGAACCAACGTCTGATCCTCGCCCTGACTTCAGATGCATGAGATATTGGTTCAGATCTGCAGGAAGTACCTGCCGTGCCCTCGCCCTGAAACCCAATTCTAGCTTGTCTTCTCAGACTTCCGTCCTCACACTCCTGGCCCCGGAGCCCTCAAGTTTGGCAATTCCGGACCCACAATGCAGCACTCTGCCAGCCCTCCAGAAAAAAAATTATTGCCTCATGAGCTGCCCAGGCACCTTAAATGAGGGTAAACCTACACAGCACTCGACTTTACCCAAATTATATATCTAACCTGGGCACTAATGAACTGTCGAACACAACTTGAGCAGGAACCTCCTGACCAACACCCAGAAAGCTGACCGCACACTGAGCACATAAAACCCGCCATGGCCTTAGGTCATCATCTCTTCCCTACCTCTGTTTTCAGGCTTCAGAACCGAAACCTTTTCTCCAATCAATGCCCAGGGGTGAGTGTGATGCAGAAATCAGAACTCCTCCTTACCCAAGGCAAAACCCTTGTGGTTGGCACGTTGTCCAACGTTCAGTGTAGGAGAAACCAGCATTCACCCTGAGGCCCCGCCCATTCTTGAGTGCGACGAGGGCATACACACGCATTATGACCCTCAGCATGAGTCCTGTCCTCTAGTAAGTGCTCTCAGTGGCTCGATCATTAGATGTCATAATGGGCTTGACATGTCCCTAGGCCCCAATTTTTAACCAGATTTCTGATTGTCCAGTCGCCCCTCCCCAGGGCTCTACTCTGGAATTCCTCATTTGGTGGGACACCTGAGTTTAAAAAAGAAAACAACAACAGAACAAAAAAAAACGGACTTCTTCCAGCCCACAGAATGACCCCAAACTCTTTGGACGGGGCCAAACCACCAGAGATAAAGACTCGTCCATTTCCCTTGAAGTAACCCAGACATTCCACGACCATGAGTGACACGATATCCAGAGACAAAAACTTGAGCAGGAGCCTCACACTCGCCCTTCTTTCAAATCCCGAAGAGTTCTCCTCATGGTCTGTAGATCAGTCCTGCCATACCTATGACCCAAAACATAAGCCGAGTTTGTGTTTTCAGACACTTGTAAAAACAGCCCTGGCCTACACAACCTACAGGCTGAGGACCCTGGAGCCAAACCTGAGGACTGTACTTGCCCTCTCCAAGGGAATTGTGTGTGCCCATTCCAATGGCCACAACCCTTCTAATAGGATAAACCTCCAAAGTCCCTGATCCATATCAATAGTGGTGGCTTCCCAGGAAAAACAGGGGCAATCTGAGCCCAACTGAGCACCTACCTGCACTCAGACCCATAGACAGATGTCCCCAGAGGTAAAAAGGAAAGAACAGGCCCCTAGGAACTAATCAGATCCATTGCTTTGGTTTCCAGGCATCTCTCCTCAGAGGCCTGGATTTCAAAAGCAGCATATAGCTGTTTCTTGACTCACCCATCAGAAAACATCTCATCTGCACATGGGAAACTTGCACGTTGGAGCTGTGTCAAAGCCTCTGTTTAGGAGAACCCTTTAGGGCCCCAGTGCCACCGCTTCATTCCCAGGTCTCCATAGACACAAAAACACATTAGGACCCATACCCAGGGGTGTCCATTTCAACTCAGCATCCTCGGTTGCTCCCGACAGATCCAGGAGATCTAACCTGTCTTTTTGCTAGGAGACAATTGGAATGCGAGGTGGGCTACCCAGCCATCCATCCTTAGAACCCTGCTCAGAATCATTGGCCTGGAGCCAAACAACAGGTCTCAATTGTCCTGCAGAAGACTCTCTGCAGTTTGGAGCTTCTCAAAACTCCCAACGTGGGAAAACACCCATGGCCTCGTGATGCCCCCCCCATTCCTGAAGGGGCAATCAGGGACAGAAACTCCAACCTGAGCGATCGTCTGATCCTCGCCCTGACTTTCGATGCACGAGATCTCGATTCAGGTCTGTAGATTGTGCCTGCCATGGCCTCACCGAGAAACCTAAGCCTAGCTTGTGTTCTCAGACTTTTGTCGTCAAACTACTGGCACACAAGCCCTCCAGTTTGGCAATCCAGAACTACAATGCAGCACTCTGCCTGCCCTCCAGAAGAAAAACATTGTCCTCTGGGGCTACCCAGTAACCCCAAATGAGGATCAACCTGCACCGACCTTGGCTGTACCCCAAATATATAGGCTGACCAGGGCACTAATGCCCTTTCTGACACAGCCTGAGCCTGGACCCCCTGGCCCCTCCCAGACAGCTGGCCGCACACTGAGCACATCGAGCCCCATGGCCTTAGATCGTCATCTCTTCCCAATTTCGGTTTTCAGGTTTCAGAACCTAGACCTTATCTCCAATCACTGCCCAGGGTTGAAGGTGATGCATAAATCAGAACTCCTTCCCCATGGCAAGAAACCTTGTGGTTGGCATGTTGTCCAACGTTCAGTCTAGTTGAAGCCAGTGTGGCCCATGAGGCCCCGCCCATGCTCTTGGGCCACATTGGTAACAAACACACATTGTGACCCTCAGCCTGAGCCCAGTCCCCAAGTAAGGCCTCTCAGTGGCTGGATGAGGAGATAGCATATTGGGCTTGCCATTCCCCTAGGCCCCAATTTTTAACCATAGTTCGGGTTGTCCCTTCAGTCTTCTCCACGGCTTTGCTTTGGAATTCCTTTTTTGGTGGGACACCTGAGGTAACAAAACTGAAAGGAGTCTTCCTATACCACAGATTGACGAAAAACAATTGGGTTTGGGGCAAATCCTCAGAGAGGAAGATTCGTCCATGGCCTATGAGGCCTCCACGACATTCCACGGCCATCGCTGATACAAAATCCAGAGACAAAAGCCTGAGCAAGCGCCTCAGACTTGCACTTTCTTCATATCCTGAAGAGTTCTTCTCATGGTTTGTAGATTGGGCCTGCCATACTTACGTCCCTAACCCTAAGCTGAGTTTGTGTTTTCAGACTTCTGTCCTCAAAGTCCGGGGCCACACTCTCTCCAGGCTGGGGCCCCTGGAGCCACACATTAGGACTGTGCCTACCAATCCATGGGAATTCTGCCCATTCTATGGTCCAAAATCGTACAAATTAGGAGAAACCTCCAAAGTCCCTGAGGCCATCCCAATAGTGTAGGTCGACCGGAACAAACAAGGGCGGTCTGACACCAGCTGATAATCTACCTCCACTCATAGCATAGATGGATGTCCCCAGAGAAGAAGATTGAAACAGACAGGACCCTAGGCCATAATAGGATCCCTTGCCTTCGTTTACAGGCACGTCTCCTCAAAAGCCTGATTCCAATACGAGCATAGGTGTTTTCCTGAGGCTCCCATCAGAACTCATCTCGTCTCCACTTGGAAACCTGTGCATGGGAGCTATGTCAAAATCTCAGAAGAGTACTTCAGGGTCCCGGTGCCACCGCCCCATTCCAAGGTCCTCATGGACACAAAAACACATTAGAACCCATCCTCAGGAAAGTCCATTCAACTCAGCCACCCAGATTGGTCCCGCAGAGCCATCATATCTAAACTGTCTTGTTGCTAGGAGAAAATTGGAATGCGAGGCGGGCTTCTCAGGCATACATTCTTGAACGGTGTTCTGGAGTCATTCCATATGGGATGTCCTGGAGCTGTCCAACAAGTCTCAATTGTCCCGCAGAAGGAATCCTTGAAGGGGGCATCCCACAACTCCCAACATGGGAAAACCTCAATGGCCTCGAGATTCTGCTCCCTTCATGAAGCGGGGGTCATGCACGGAAACTCCAACCTGAGCCAACGTCTGATCCTCGCCCTGACTTCAGATGCATGAGATATTGGTTCAGATCTGCAGGGGGTACCTGCCGTGCCCTCTCCCTGAAACCCAAGTCTAACTTGTCTTCTCAGAATTCCATCCTCACACTCCTGGTCCCGAAGCCCTCAAGTTTGGCAATTCCGGACCCACAATGCAGCACTCTGCGTGAGGGTCGCCTTGCGAACAAACAGACATTGTGAACCACAGCGTGGGTACCTTATTCAAGTAACGCCTCTCAGTGAATGGACCAAGAGCCTGCATATGTGGCTTGCCATGCCCATAGGCACACAGGACTAACTAGATGGTGTGAATTCCAGGTGAGGGAACACACTGCTGTGCTCTAGAGTCCCTCTACTGGGGGGTCCCCTGTTGCAGAAAACAGTACTCTTTCCTTCCCACAGAATGAACCCAAAAACTTGGGAGCTTGGACAATCCCCTGAGAGGAAGGCTCTTCCTCGGCCCCTGAGGCATCTCCTACACTGACCGGCCACTGTGAACGCAACACCCAGAGACAAAAGCCTGAACGAGTGCCTCCCACTTGCCCTCCTTTGATATCAAGAGGATCTCCCTTCATGGACTGCAGATCAGGCTTGCCATTACCTTGGCCCCTAGCTGAGCCAAGTTTGCTTTTTCAGACATCTGTCCCCACAGCCCTGGCAAACACAGCCTTTAGGCTGGGTCCTCTGGAGCCATACCACAGGACCATTCCTGCTCTCTCCTGTCCATTCCTTTGGCCACACACCTCCAGAATATGAGAACCCTCACAGCCCCAGAACATCCCACTACTGGGAGCCTCCCTGGACACACAGGGGCATTCGGACACAAGCTGAGCAGCTACCTCCACAAAGGCATGCACACAGATGTCAACAGAGATAGAAGGTTGAGCCTGACAGGCCCGTAGGCCCTAACCTCAACAATTGCTTTGGTTTCCAGGTGTCACTCCTCAGAGGCTTTGGTTCGAAGAACAGGATATGGGGCTTTCCTGAGGCACTGAACAGAACTCCTCTCGTCTCCACATGGGAAGCTTCCTTGTTGGAGCCGTGTCAAACACCTCAGCTTGGAGAATCCTGCAGAGTCCCTGAGCCACCTCCACATTCCAAGGTCTCCCAGGCCACCAAGCCACAGTAGGACTCATCTTCAGGAGAGTCCATTTCAACTCTCCCCTCTGGGTAGCTCACCCAGGAGCCCGCAGATTGAGCCTGCCTTGTCCTGTATAAAGAGTGGGAATATGAGGTGGCGTTCCCAGGCAACCATGCTTAGACACCTGCTCTCGAGTCTTTCCGTATGGGGCCTCCTGGAACCATCCAATAGGACTCGACTGTCGTGCAGAAGGAAACCTTGAGGTTTGGAGTAGTTCACAAATCCCATCGTAGGCAAACCTCCCTGGCCTCATGAAGCACCCACACCCTTCAGGAAGAGGCCATGCTGGACAAATACTCTAGCCTGAGGCACGCCTCATAGTTGACATGACCTCAGTGCAGGAGATCTCGATTCAGCCTCTGCAGAGTGGGCCTGCCGAGCCCTCGGTCCCAAACCTCACGCTAGCTTCTGTTTTCAGATCCTTCCTCAGACTCCTGGCAAACAAGCCCTCCGGACTAGGAACTCCAGAACCACAACCCAGCCCAGTGTCTGCACAACGGAAGAATATCGTTTCCCTGTGGGGCTCTCCAAAAAACCCAGATGAGGATCAACCTCCTCGGGCCTCGACGGTACCCGACCTGGATAGGCAGCTCTGGGCACTCATGCTCTGTCTGACACAGCCTGAAGCCAGACGTCCAGACAGACAAGGAGACAGCTGGTCGCACACACAGCACTTCGGACACGCCATGGTCTTATGCCATCACCTCTTCCTAACCTTGGTTTTCAGATATCTGAACCTAGACATTATATCAATTCTCCACACAGCTGGTTATCGCAAGCACAAAACAGAAGTCCTGCTTCCCCATGGCTGTCAAGCTTGCTCGTGGCATGGAGTCACACCATCATGGTGGGAGAAAGCTTCATGGCCCCTGATGCCACGCCCAAACTTGAGTGCTGCTTGGGCACAAATTCACACTGTGACCCTCAGCATGAGCCCCATGTCAAAGAAAGGCCTGTCAAGTCCTGGACCAAGAGCCCGCATATGGGGCTTTCCAAGCCCCTATGCACCCAATACTCACCATGGTATGAGTTTTCCAGTCGCCCCACCCTTACCTGGGGCTCTGCTCTGGAATCCCTTTCTTGGATAGACACATGAGCCAGACAACACGACTCCACCATTCCCACAAAATGACCCCAAACTCTTGGGAGCTGGGACAAATCCCCAGAGAGGGATACTCGTCCACAGTCCCTGAGGCCACCCCTCCAATCCACGGCTATCCCGGACACAATATCCAGAGACAAAAGCCTGAAGGAACTCCTCCCACTCGCTTTTGTTTCAGAGGCCCAGGAGCTCCCTCTCAGCTGTACATCCGGCCTGCCATACCCTAGGCACCACTCATAAGCTGAGTTTGTGTTTTCAGACTTCTGTGCCCACAGCCTGGACCCACACAACCTCCAGGCTAGGTCCTCTGGAGCCACAGCGAAAGATTGTGCCTGCCCTCTCCAAGGACAGTGTGCCCAATCCATTGACCACAACCCTACAAGTTAGGGAAAAGTTCCAAGGCCCCTGAAGCCATCAATATTGTAGGCCACCCTGGACTAAGAGGGGCTCTCTGACACCAGCGCAGCAACTATCTCCACTTAGACTATCAGACAGTGTCCCCAGAGACAGAAGATTGAAATGGACAGGCGCCCAGCTCCTAATCAGAACCTTAGCTTTGGTTTCCATGTGTCCGTCCTCAGAGGACTGTTTTCGTAGACCAGCACACGGGGCTTTTCCGAGGCACCAAACCAAACCTCTCTCGTCTCCACATGGGGAGCTTTCTTACTGGGGATGTATCAAACCCTTCAGGTAGGAGAGTTCCGCAGGGCCACTGAAAAACCAGCATATTCCATGGTCTCCATGGACCCAAACGTACATTATGACGCAACCTCAGGAGAGGCCATTTCAACTCAGCCCCCTGGGTAGCGTGCCACAGAGGCAGCAGATCAAACATATCTTGTCGCTAATGGCCAATGCGAATGCGAGGCATGCTGTAAAGGGATCCATCCTTCGAACCCTGCTCTCCAGTCCTTCCGTATGGTATGTCCAGGAGCCATGCAACAGGACTCGAATGTTCCGCAGAAGGAAACCTTGTGGTTTGGGGCAACCTCCAAACTCAGCGTGGAAAAAATTCCTTGGCCTCATGAGGCCCCCGCTTCATGAAGGTGCCATCATGGACACATACTCCAGCCTCAGCCAACGTCTGATCCTCAGCCTGACTTCTGATGCAGGAGATTTTGATTCAGCCTCTGCAGAGTGGGCCTGCCTGCCTTGGCTCCAATCCTCACCCTAGCTTGTGTTTTCAGACTTCCGTCCTCACACTCCTGGCCCACAAACCCTCCCTACTGGGAATTCTGGGGCCACAATGAAGCACTCTGTCTGCCTCCCAGGAGAAAAACATTGTCTATGGTGCTGCCCAGAAACCCCAAATGAGGATCAAACTGATTGGCCCTCGGCAACACCCCAATTGCATAGGCTACCTTAAACACTGGTGCTCTGTCGCAAATAGCCTGAGCCCAGACCTTCCAACAGACACCGACACAGCTGGCTGCACACCCAGCACATTGGATCCGCCACTGCCTTAGGCCACCATCCATTCCCAACCTGGGTTTTCAGTCATCGGAACCAAGTCCTTATCTCCAATCCCTGCACAGGGGGGAACTTGATGCACAAGTCAGAACCTATCCTTCCCCATGGCAAAAATTTTGCTGCTGGCAGTGAGTCAAACCTTCAGTGTAGGAGAAAACGGCATGGCCCATGATGCCAAACCCATGCATGAGGGCCGCCTTGGGCACAAACACACTTTGAGACCCTCAGCGTGAGTACCTTATTCAAGTAACGCCTCTCAATGACTGGACCAAGAGCCCTCATATGAGGCTTGCCTTGCCCATAGGCACCCAGGACTCACTAGGTGGTGTGTATTCCAGTTGAGGGAATTCACTGCTGTGCTCTAGAGTCCCTCTCCTGGGGGGTCCCCTGTGTCAGAAAACAGTACTCTTCCCTTCCCACAGAATGAACCCAAACTCTTGGGAGCTTGGACAATCCCCAAAGAGGAAGGCCCTTCCTCAGCCCCTGAAGCAACCCCTACCCTGAACGGCCACTGTGAACGCAACACCCAGAGAAAAAAGCCTGAGCGACTGCATCCCACTTGCCCTCCTTTGATATCCAGAGGATCTCCCTTCACGGACTGGAGATCAGGCCTGCCATTACCTTGGCCCCTGGCTGAGCCAAGTTTGCTTTTTCAGGCATCTGTCCCCACAGCCCTGGCGAACACAGCCTCTAGGCTGGGTCCTCTGGAGCCATACCACAGGACCGTGCCTGCTGTCTCCTGGGAAACTGTGTCCTTTCCTTTGGCCACACTGCTCCAGAATATGAGAAACCTCAAGGCCCCCGAGGACATCCCACTTCTGGGAGACTCCCTGGACACACAGGGGCATTCGGACACAAGCTGAGCAGCTACCTCCACGAAGGCATGCACACAGATGTCAACTGAGATAGAAGGTTGAGCCTGACAGGCCATTAGGCCCTAATCTCAAATCTTGCTTTGGTTTCCAGGTGTCATTCCTCAGAGGCTTTGGTTCGAAGAACAGGATATGGGGCTTTCCTGAGGCACTGAACAGAACTCCTCACGTCTCCACATGGGAAGCTTCCTTGTTGGAGCCGTGTCAAACACCTCAGCTTGCAGAATCCTGCAGAGTCCATGAGCCACCTCCACATTCAAGGTTTCCCAGGCCACCAAGCCACAGTAGGACTCATCTTCAGGAGAGTCCATTTCAACTCTCCCCTCTGGGTAGCTCACCCAGGAGCCCGCAGATTGAGCCTGCCTTGTCCTGACTAAAGAGTGGGAATATGAGGTGGCTTTCCCAGGCATCCATGCTTAGACACCTGCTCTTGAGCCTTTCCGTATGGGGTCTCCTGGAACGATCCAATAGGACTCGACTGTCATGCAGAAGGAAACCTTGAGGTTTGGAGTAGTTCACAAATCCCATCGTAGGCAAACCTCCCTGGCCTCATGAAGCCCCCACACCCTACAGGAAGAGGCCATGCTGGACAAAAACTCTAGCCTGAGGCACGTCTCCTAGTTGACATGACCTCAGTGCAGGAGATCTCGATTCAGCCTCTGCAGAGTGGGCCTGCCGTGCGCTCGGTCCCAAACCTCATGCTAGCTTGTGTTTTCAGATCCTTCCTCACACTCCTGGCAAACAAGCCCTCCGGACTAGGAACTCCAGAATCACAACCCTGCCAAGTGTCTGCCCATCGGAAGAAAAACGTTTCCCTGTGGGGCTCTCCAGAAAACCCAGATGAGGATCAACGTGCTCCGGACTCGACGGTACCCAAACAGGATAGGCTGCTCTGGGCACACATGCTCTGTCTGACACAGCCTGAAGCCAGATGTCCAGACAGACAAGGAGACAGCTGGCCGCACACCCAGCACTTCGGACACGCCATGGTCTTATGCCGTCACCACTTCCTAACATTGGTTTTCAGATATCTGAACCTAGACATTATATCAATTCTCCACACAGCTGGGTATCACAAGCACAAAACAGAACTCCTCCTTCCCCATGGCTGTCAAGCTTGCTCTTGGCATGGAGTCACACCTTGAGGGTGGGAGAAACCTTCATGGCCCCTGATGCCACGCCCAAACTTGAGTGCTGCTTGGGCACAAATTCACACTCTGACCCTCAGCATGAGCCCCATGTCAAAGAGAGGCCTGTCAGGGCCTGGACCAAGAGCCCACATATGGGGCTTGCCAAGCCCCTATGCACCCAATCCTCACCAGGGTTTGAGTTTTCCAGTCGCCCCGCCCGTACCTGGGGCTCTGCTCTGGAATCCCTTTCTTGGAGAGACACATGAGCCAGACAACACTACTCCAACCATCCCACAAAATGACCCCAAACTCTTGGGAGCTGGAACAAATCCGCAGAGATGGATACTCGTCCACCGTCCCTGAGGCCACCCCTCCAATCCACGGCTATCCCGGACACAACATCCAGAGACAAAAGCCTGAAGGTACGCCTCCCACTCGCCCTTGTTTCAGAGGCCCAGGAGCTCCCTCTCGGGCTCTACATCCGGCCTGCCATACCCTAGGCGCCACTCATAAGCTCAGTTTGTGTTTTCAGACTTCTGTGCCCACAGCCTGGACCCACACAACCTCTAGGCTAGGGCCTTGGAGCCACAGCGAAAGATTGTGCCTGCCCTCTCCAAGGAAAGTGTGCCCAATCCATTGACCACAACCCAACAGTTTAGGGAAAAGCTCCAAGGCCCCTGAGGCCATCAATAGTGTAGGCCACCCTGGACTAAGAGGGGCTCTCTGACACCAGCGGAGCAACAATCTCCACTTAGACTCTCAGACAGTGTCCCCAGAGACAGAAGGTTGAAATAGACAGGCCCCCAGGCCCTAATCTGAACCTTAGTTTTGGTTTCCATGTGTCTGACCTCAGACGACTGTTTCGTAGACCAGCACATGGGGCTTTTCCGAGGCACCAAACCAAACCTCTCTCGTCTCCACATGGGGCGCTTTCTTACTGGGGATGTATCAAACCCTTCAGGTAGGAGAGTATGCAGGGCCACTGAACAACCAGCACATTCCAAGGTCTCCATGGACCCAAACGCACATTATGACGCATCCTCAGGAGAGGCCATTTCAACTCAGCCCCCTGGGTTATGTGCCCCAGAGGCAGCAGATCAAACATATTTTGTCGCTAATGGCCAATGGGAATGCGAGGCATGCTGTACAGGGATCCATTTTGCGAACTCTGCTCTCCAGTCCTTCCGTATGGTATGTCCAGGAGCCATGCAACAGGACTCGAATGTTCCGCAGAAGGAAACCTTGTGGTTTGGGGCAACCTCCAAACTCAGCGTGGGAAAACTTCCTTGGCCTCATGAGGCCCCCGCTTCATGAAGGTGCCATCATGGACACATACTCCAGCCTCAGCCAACGTCTGATCCTCATCCTGACTTCAGATGCAGGAGATTTTGATTCAGCCTCTGCAGAGTGGGCCTGCTCTGCCCTTGGCTCCAATCCTCACCCTAGCTTGTGTTTTCAGACTTCCGTCCTCATACACCTAGTCCACAAACCCTCCCTACTGGGAATTCTGGGGCTACAATGAAGCACTCTGTCTGCCTCCCAGGAGAAAAACATTGTCTATGGTGCTGCCCAGAAACCCCAAATGAGGATCAAACTGATTGGCCCTCGGCAACACCCCATTGCATAGGCTACCTTAAACACTGGTGCTCTGTCGCAAATAGCCTGAGCCCAGACCTTCCAACAGACACCGACACAGCTGGCTGCACACACAGCACATTGGACCCGCCACTGCCTTAGGCCACCATCCATTCCCAACCTGGGTTTTCAGTCATCAGAACCAAGTCCTTATCTCCAATCCCTGCACAGGGGGGAACCTGATACACAAGTCAGAACATCTCCTTCTCCATGGGAAAAATTTTGCTGCTGGCAGTGAGTGAAACCTTCAGTGTAGGAGAAAACGGCATGGCCCATGATGCCAAACCCATGCATGAGGGGTGCCTTGGGCACAAACACACATTGAGACCCTCAGCATGAGTACCTTTTTCAAGTAACGTCTCTCAGTGACTGGACCAAGAGCCCGCATATGAGGCTTGCCTTGCCCATAGGCACCCAGGACTAACTAGGTGGTGTGAATTCCAGTTGAGGGAACCCACTGCTGTGCTCTAGAGTCCCTCTCCTGGGGGGTCCCCTGTGTCAGAAATCAGTACTCTTCCTTTCCCACAGAATGAACCCAAACTCTTGGGAGCTTGGACAATCCCCCGAGAGGAAGGCCCTTCCTCGGCCCCTGAGCAACCCCTACCCTGAACGGCCACTGTGAACGCAACACCCAGAGACAAAAGCCTGAGCGACTGCCTCCCACTTGCCCTCCTTTGATATCCAGAGGATCTCCCTTCAAGGACTGCAGATCAGGCCTGCCATTACCTTGGAGCCTAGCTGAGCCAAGTTTGCTTTTTCAGACATCTGTCCCCACAGCCCTGGCAAACACAGCCTCTAGGCTGGGTCCTCAGGAGCCATACAACAGGACCATGCCTGCTGTCTCCTGGGAAACTGTGTCCATTCCTTTGGCCACACACCTCCAGAATATGAGAAACCTCAAGGCCCCCGAGGACATCCCACTTCTGGGAGCCTCCCTGGACACACAGGGGCATTCGGACACAAACTGAGCAGCTACCTCCACGAAGGCATGCACACAGATGTCAGCAGAGATAGAAGGTTGAGCCGGACAGGCCCTTAGGCCCTAATCTCAACTCTTGCTTTGATTTCCAGGTGTCACTCCTCAGAGACTTTGGTTCGAAGAACAGGATATGGGGCTTTCCTGAGGCACTGAACAGAACTCCTCTCCTCTCCACATGGGAAGCTTCCTTGTTGGAGCCGTGTCAAACACCTCAGCTTGGAGAATCCTGCAGAGTCCCTGAGCCACCTCCACATTCCAAGGTCTCCCAGGCCACCAACCCACAGTAGGACTCATCTTCAGGAGAGTCCATTTCAACACTCCCCTTTGGGTAGCTCACCCAGGAGCCCGCAGATTGAGCCTGCCTTGTCCTGACTAAAGAGTGGGAATATGAGGTGGCTTTCCCAGGCATCCATGCTTAGACACCTGCTCTCGAGTCTTTCCGTATGGGGCCTCGTGGAACCATCCAATAGGACTGGACTGTCATGCAGAAGGAAACCTTGAGGTTTGGAGTAGTTCACAAATCCCATCGTAGGCAAACCTCCCTGGCCTCAGGAAGCCCCCACACCCTACAGGAAGAGGCCATGCTGGACAAAAACTCTAGCCTGAGGCACGTCTCATAGTTGACATGATCTCAGTGCAGGAGATCTCGATTCAGCCTCTGCAGAGTGGGCCTGCCGTGCCCTCGGTCCAAAACCTCACGATAGCTTGTGTTTTCAGATCCTTCCTCACTCTCCTGGCAAACAAGCCCTCCGGACTAGGAACTCCAGAACCACAACCCAGCCCAGTGTCTGACCAACGGATGAAAAACATTTCCCTGTGGGGCTCTCAAGAAAACCCAGATGAGGATCAACCTGCTCGGGCCTCGAGTACCCGGACTGGATAGGCTGCTCTGGGCACTCATGCTCTGTCTGACACAGCCTGAAGCCAGATGTCCAGACAGACAAGGAGACAGCTGGCCGCACACCCAGCACTTCGGACACGTCATGGTTTTATGCCGTCACCACTTCCTAACCTTGGTTTTCAGATACTGAACCTAGATATTATATCAATTATCCACACAGCTGGGTATCTCAAGAACAAAACAGAAGAACTGCTTCCATGGCTGACAAGCTTGCTCTTGGAATGGAGTCACACCTTCAGGGGGGGAGAAACCTTCATGGCCCCTGATGCCACGCCCAAACTTGAGTGTTTCTTGGGCACATATTCACACTGTGACCCACAGCATGAGCCCCATGTCAAAGAAAGGCCTGTCAGGGCCTGGACCAAGAGCCCGCATATGGGGCTTGCCAAGCCCCTATGCACCCAATCCTCACCAGTGTTTGAGTTTTCCAGTCGCCCCGCCCGTACCTGGGGCTCTGCTCTGGAATCCCTTTCTTGGAGAGACACATGAGCCAGACAACACGACTCCACCCTTCCCACAAAATGACCCCAAACTCCTGGGATCTAGGACAAATCCCCAGAGAGGGATACTCGTCCACAGTCCCTGAGGCCACCCCTCCAATCCACGGCTATCCCGGACACAACATCCAGATACAAAAGCCTGAAGGAACGCCTCCCACTCGCCCTTGTTTCAGAGGCCCAGGAGCTCCCTCTCGGGTTCTACATCTGGCCTGCCATACCCTAGGCCCCACTCATAAGCTGAGTTTGTGTTTTCAGACTTCTGTGCCCACAGCCTGGACCCACACAACCTCTAGGCTAGGGCCTTGGGGCCACAGCGAATGATTGTGCCTGCCCTCTCCAAGGAAAGTGTGCCCAATCCATTGACCACAACCCTACAGGTTAGGGAAAAGCTCCAAGGCCCCTGAGGCCATCAATAGTGTAGGCCACCCTGGATTAAGAGGGGCTCTCTGACACCAGCGGAGTAACTATCTCCACTTAGACTCTCAGACAGTGTCCCCAGAGACAGAAGGTTGAAATGGACAAGCCCCCAGGCCCTAATCTGAACCTTAGCTTTGGTTTCCATGTGTCCGTCCTCAGAGGACTGTTTTCGTAGACCAGCACACGGGGCTTTTCCAAGGCACCAAACCAAACCTCTCTCGTCTCCACATGGGGAGCTTTCTTACTGGCGATGTATAAAAACCCTTCAGGTAGGAGAGTTCCGCAGGGCCACTGAACAACCAGCACATTCCAAGGTCTCCATGGACCCAAACGCACATTATGACGCATCCTCAGGAGAGGCCATTTCAACTCAGCCCCCTTGGTAGCGTGCCCCAGAGGCAGAGATCAACATACGTTGTCGCTAATGGCCAATGGGAATGCGAGGCATGCTGTACAGGGATCCATTTTTCGAACTCTGCTCTCCAGTCCTTCCGTATGGTATGTCCTGGAGCCATGCAACAGGACTCGAATGTCCCGCAGAAGGAAACCTTGTGGTTTTGGGCAACCTCCAAACTCAGCGTGGGAAAACTTCCTTGGCCTCATGAGGCCCCCGCTTCATGAAGGTGCCATCATGGACACATACTCCAGCCTCAGCCAACGTCTGATCCTCAGCCTGACTTAAGATGCAGGAGATTTTGATTCAGCCTCTGCAGAGTGGGCCTGCTCTGCCCTTGGCTCCAATCCTCACCCTAGCTTGTGTTTTCAGACTTCCGTCCTCATACACCTAGTCCACAAACCCTCCCTACTGGGAATTCTGGGGCCACAATGAAGCACTCTGTCTGCCTCCCAGGAGAAAAACATTGTCTATGGTGCTGCCCAGAAACCCCAAATGAGGATCAAACTGCTTGGCCCTCGGCAACACCCCAATTGCATAGGCTACCTTAAACACTGGTGCTCTGTCGCAAATAGCCTGAGCCCAGACCTTCTAAAAGACACCGACACAGCTGGCTGCACACAAAGCACATTTGACCCGCCACTGCCTTAGGCCACCATCCATTCCCAACCTGGGTTTTCAGTCATCGGAACCAAGACCTTATCTCCAATCCCTGCACAGGGGGGAACCTGATGCACAAGTCAGAACCCCTCCTTCCCCATGGCAAGAAACCTTGCTGCTGGCAGTGAGTCAAACCTTCAGTGTAGGAGAAAGGGCGTGGTCCATACGGCCACACCCATGCGTGAGGGTCGCCTTGGGCACAAACACACATTGTGACCCTCAGCGTGAGTACCTTATTCAAGTAACGCCTCTCAGTGACTGGACCAAGGGCCCCCATATGTGGCTTGCCTTGCCCATAGGCACCTAGGAATAACTAGATGGTGTGAATTCCAGTTGAGGGAACCCACTGCTATGCTCGAGAGTCCCTCTCCTGGGGCGTCCCCTGTGGCAGAAAACAGTACTATTCCCTTCCCACAGAATGAACCCAAACACTTGGAAGCTTGGACTATCCCCGGAGAGGTAGGCTCTTCCTCGGTCCCTGAAGCAACCCCTACCCTGAACGGCCACTGTGAACGCAACACCCAGAGACAAAAGCCTGAGTGACTGCCTCCCACTTGCCATCCTTTGATATCCAGTGGATCTCCCCTCACGGACTGGAGATTAGGCCTGCCATTACCTTGGCCCCTAGCTGAGACAAGTTTGCTTTTTCAGACATCTGTCCCCACAGCCCTGGCAAACACAGCCTCTAGGCTGGGTCCTCTGGGGCCATACCACAGGACCGTGCCTGCTGTCTCCTGGGAAACTGTGTCCATTCCTTTAGCCACAAACCTCCAGAATATGAGAAACCTCAAGTCCCCCGAAGACATCCCACTACTGGGAGCCTCCCGGACACACAGGCGCATTCGGACATAAGTAGAGCAGCTACCTCCACGAAGGCATGCCCACAGATGTCAACAGAGATAGAAGGTTGAACCGGACAGGCCCTTAGGCCCTAAATCTCAACTCTTGCTTTGGTTTCCAGGTGTCACTCCTCAGAGGCTTTGGTTCGAAGAACAGGATATGGGGTTTTCCTTAGGCACTGAACAGAACTCCTCTAGTCTCCACAGGGGAAGCTCCCTTGTTGGAGCCATGTGAAACACCTCAGCTTGGAGAATCCTGCAGAGTCCCTGAGCCACCTCCACATCCCAAGGTATCATAGGCCACCAAGCCACAGTAGGACTCATCTTCAGGAGAGTCCATTTCAACTCTCCCCTCTGGGTAGCTCACCCAGGAGCCCGCAGATTGAGCCTGCCTTGTCCTGACTAAAGAGTGGGAATATGAGGTGGCGTCCCCAGGCATCCATGCTTAGACACCTGCTCTCGAGCCTTTCTATATGGGGCCTCGTGGAACCCTCCAATAGGACTCGACTGTCGTGCAGAAGGAAACCTTGAGGTTTGGAGTAGTTCACAAATCCCATCGTAGGCAAACCTCCCTGGCCTCATGAAGCCCCCACACCCTACAGGAAGAGGCCATGCTGGACAAAAGCTCTAGCCTGAGGCACGTCTTATAGTTGACATGACCTCAGTGCAGGAGATCTCGATTCAGCCTCTGCAGAGTGGGTCTGCCGTGCCCTCGGTCCCAAACCTCACGCTAGCTTGTGTTTTCAGATCCTTCCTCACACTCCTGGCAAACAAGCCCTCCGGATAGGAACTCCAGAATCACAACCCAGCCAAGTGTCTGCCCAACGGAAGAAAAACGTTTCCCTGTGGGGCTCTCCAGAATACCCAGATGAGGATCAACCTGCTCGGGCCTCGACAGTACCCGAACTGGATAGAATGCTCTGGGCACTCTTGCTCTGTCTGACACAGCCTGAAGCCAGACGTCCAGACAGACAAGGAGACAGCTGGCCGCACACCCAGCACTTCGGACACGCCATGGTCTTATGCCGTCACCTCTTCCTAACTTTGGTTTTCAGATATCTGAACCTAGACATTATATCAGTGTGACCCTCAGCATGAGCCCCATGTCAAAGAAAGGCCTGTCAGGGCCTGGACCAAGAGCCCGCATATGGGGCTTGCCAAGCCACTATGCACCCAATCCTCACCAGGATTTGAGTTTTCCAGTCGCCCCGCCCGTACCTGGGGCTCTGCTCTGGAATCCCTTTCTTGTAGAGACCCATGAGCCAGACAACACGACTCCACCCTTCCCACAAAATGGCCCCAAACTCTTGGGAGCTGGGCCAAATCCCCATAGAGGGACACTCGTCCACAGTCCCTGAGGCCACCCCTCCAATCCACGGCTATCCCGGACACAACATCCAGAGACAAAAGCCTGAAGTAACGCCTCCCACTCGCCCTTGTTTCAGAGGCCCAGGAGCTCCCTCTCTGGCTGTACATCCGGCCTGCCATTACCTAGGCGCCACTCATAAGCTGAGTTTTTGTTTTTAGACCTCTGTGGCCACAGCCTGGACCCACACAACCTCCTCTGGGGCCACAGCGAAAATTGTGCCTGCCCTCTCCAAGGAAAGTGTGCCCAATCCATTGACCACAACCCTAGAGGTTAGGGAAAAGCTCCAAGGCCCCTGAGGCCATCAATAGTGTAGGCCACCCTGGACTAAGAGGGGCTCTCTGACACCAGCGGAGCAACTATCTCCACTTAGACTCTCAGACAGTGTTCCCAGAGACAGAAGGTTGAAATGGACAGGCCACTAGGCCCTAATCTGAACCTTAGCTTTGCTTTCCATGTGTCTGTCCTCAGAGGACTGTTTTTGTAGACCAGCACACGGGGCTTTTCTGAGGCACCAATCCAAACCTCTCTCGTCTCCACATGGGGAGCTTTCTTACTGGGGTTTTATCAAACCCTCAGGTAGGAGATTTCCGCAGGGCCACTGAACAACCAGCACATTCCAAGGACTCCATGGACCCAAACGCACATTATGACGCATCCTCAGGAGAGGCCATTTCAACTCAGCCCCCTGGGTAGTGTGCCTCAGAGGCAGCAGATCAAACATATCTTGTCGCTAATGGCCAATGGGAATGCGAGGCATGCTGTACAGGGATCCATCCTTCGAACCCTGCTCTCCAGTCCTTCCGTATGGTATGTCCTGGAGCCATGCAACAGGACTCGAATGTCCCGCAGAAGGAAACTTTGTGGTTTTGGGCAACCTCCAAACTCAGCGTGGGAAAACTTCCTTGGCCTCATGAGGCCCCCGCTACATGAAGGTGCCATCATGGACACATACTCCAGCCTCAGCCAATGTCTGATCCTCAGCCTGACTTCAGATGCAGGAGATTTTGATTCAGCCTCTGCAGAGTGGGCCTGCTCTGACCTTGGCTCCAATCCTCACCCTAGCTTGTGTTTTCAGACTGCTGTCCTCACACTCCTGGCCTACAAACCCTCCCTCCAGGGAATTCTGGGGCCACAATGAAGCACTCTGCCTGCCTCCCAGGAGAAAAACATTGTCTATGGTGGTGCCCAGAGACCCCAAATGAGGATCAAACTGCTTGGCCCTCGGCAACACCCCAATTGCATAGGCTACCTTAAACATTGATGCTCTGTCGCAAATAGCCTGAGCCCAGACCTTCCAACAGTCACCGACACAGCTGGCTGCACACCCAGCACATTGGACCCGCCACTGCTTTAGGCCACCATCCATTCCCAACCTGGGTTTTCTGTCATCGGAACCTAGACCTTATCTCCAATCCCTGCACAGGGGGGAACCTGATGCACAAGTCAGAACCCCTCCTTCCCCATGGCAAGAAACCTTGCTGCTGGCAGTGAGTCAAACCTTCAGTGTAGGAGAAAACGGCATGGCCCATGAGGCCACGCCCATGCGTGAGGGCCGCCTTGGGCACAAACACACATGGTGACCCTCAGCGTGAGTACCTTATTCAAGTAACGCCTCTCAGTGACTGGACCAAGGGCCCCCATATGTGGCTTGCCATGCCCATAGGCACCCAGGACTAACTAGATGGTGTGTATTTCAGTTGAGGGAAGCCACTGCTGTGCTCTAGAGTCCCTCTCCTGGGGGTTCCCCTGTACCAGAATACGGTATTCTTCCCTTCCCACAGAATGAACCCAAAAACTTGGGAGCTTGGACAATCCCCCGAGAGGAAGGCTCTTCCTCGGCCCCTGAAGCAACCCCTACCCTGAACGGCCACTGTGAACGCAACACCCAGAGACAAAAGCCTGAGCGACTGCCTCCCACTTGCCCTCCTTTGATATCCAGAGGATCTCCCTTCAAGGACTGCAGATCAGGCCTGCCATTACCTTGGACCCTAGCTGAGCCAAGTTTGCTTTTTCAGACATCTGTCCCCACAGCCCTGGCAAACACAGCCTCTAGGCTGGGTCCTCTGAAGCCATACCACAGGATCGTGCCTGCTGTCTCCTGGGAAACTGTGTCCATTCCTTTGGCCACACACCTCCAGAATATGAGAAACCTCCAGGACATCCCACTACTGGGAGCCTCCCTGGACACACAGGGTCATTCGGACACAAGCTGAGCAGCTACCTCCACGAAGGCATGCACACAGATGTCAACAGATATAGACAGTTGAGCCGGACAGGCCCTTAGGCCCTAAATCTCAACTCTTGCTTTGGTTTCCAGGTGTCACTCCTCAGATGTTTTGGTTTGAAGAACAGGATATGGGGCTTTCCTGAGGCACTGAACAGAACTCCTCTCGTCTCCACATGGGAAGCTTCCTTGTTGGAGCCGTGTCAAACACCTCAGGTTGCAGAATCCTGCAGAGTCCCTGAGCCACCTCCACATTCCAAGGTCTCCCAGGCCACCAACCCACAGTAGGACTCATCTTCAGGAGAGTCCATTTCAAATCTCCCCTCTGGGTAGCTCACCTAGGAGCCCGCAGATTGAGCCTGCCTTGTCCTGACTAAAGAGTGAGAATAAGAGGTGGCGTTCCCAGGCATCCATGCTTAGACACCTGCTCTCGAGTGTTTCCTTATGGGGCCTCCTTGAACCATGCAATAGGACTCGACTCTCTTGCAGAAGGAAAACTTGAGGTTTGGAGTAGTTCACAAATCCCATCGTAGGCAAACCTCCCTGGGCTCATGAAGGCCCCACACCATTCAGGAAGAGGCCATGCTGGACAAAAATTCTAGACTGAGGCACGTCTCATAGTTGACATGACCTCAGTGCAGGAGATCTCGATTCAGCCTCTGCAGAGTGGGCCTGCCTTGCCCTCGGTCCCAAACCTCACGCTAGCTTGTGTTTTCAGACTTCCTTCCTCATACGCCTGGGAAACAAGCCCTCTGGACTAGGAACTCCAGAACCACAACCCAGCCCAGTGTCTGCCCAACGGAAGAAAAACGTTTCCCTGTGGGGCTCTCCAGAAAACCCAGACGAGGATCAATCTGCTTGTGCCTCGATGGTACCCGAACTGGATAGGCTGCTCTGGGCACTCATGCTCTGTCTGACACAGCCTGAAGCCAGGCGTCCAGACAGACAAGGAGAACAGCTGGCCGCACACCCAGCACTTCGGACACGCCATGGTCCTATGCCGTCACCTCTTCCTAACCTTGGTTTTCAGATATATGAACCTAGACATTATATCAATTCTCCACACAGCTGGGTATCGCAAGCACAAAACAGAACTCCTCCTTCCCCATGGCTGTAAAGCTTGCTCTTGGCATGGAGTCACACCTTCAGGGTGGGAGAAACCTTCATGGCCCCTGATGCCACGCCCAATCTTGAGTGCTGCTTGGGCACAAATTCACATTGTGAACCTCAGAATGAGCCCCATGTCAAAGAAAGGCCTGTCGGGGCCTGGACCAAGAGCCCGCATATGGGGCTTGCCAAGCCCCTATGCACCCAATCCTCACCAGTGTTTGAGTTTTCCAGTCGCCCCGCCCGTACCTGGGGCTCTGCTCTGGAATCCCTTACTTGGAGAGACCCATGAGCCAGACAACACGACTCCACCCTTCCAACAAAATGGCCCCAAACTCTTGGGAGCTGGGCCAAATCCCCAGAGAGGGATACTCATCCACAGTCCCTGAGGCCACCCCTCCAATCCACGGCTATCCCGGACACAACATCCGGAGACAAAAGCCTGAAGGAACGCCTCCCACTCGTCCTTCTTTCAGAGGCCCAAGAGCTCCCTCTCTGGCTTTACATCCGGCCTGCCATACCCTAGGCGCCACTCATAAGCTGAGTTTGTGTTTTCAGACTTCTGTGGCCACAGCCTGGACCCACACAACCTCCAGGCTAGGGCCTCTGGAGCCACAGCGAAAGATTGTGCCTGCCCTCTCCAAGGAAAGTGTGCCCAATCCATTGACCACAACCCTACAGGTTAGGGAAAAGCTCCAAGGCCCCTGAGGCCATCAATAGTGTAGGCCACCCTGGACTAAGAGAGGCTCTCTGACACCAGCGGAGCAATTATCTCCACTTAGACTCTCAGACAGTGTCCCCAGAGACAGAAGGTTGAAATGGACAGGCCCCCAGGCCCTAATCTGAACCTTAGCTTTGGTTTCCATGTTTCCGTTCTCAGAGGACTGTTTTCGTAGACCAGCACACGGGGCTTTTCTGAGGCACCAAACCAAACCTCTCTCGTCTCCACATGGGGAGCTTTCTTACTTGGGATGTATCAAACCCTTTGGTAGGAGAGTCCCGAGGGCCACTGAACAACCAGCACATTCCAAGGTCTCTATGGACCCAAACGCACATTATGACGCACCCTCGGGAGAGGCCATTTCAACTCAGCCCCCTGGGTAGCGTGCCTCAGAGGCAGCAGATCAAACATATCTTGTCGCTAATGGCCAATGGGAATGCGAGGCATGCTGTACAGGGATCCATCCTTCGAACCCTGCTCTCCAGTCCTTCCGTATGGTATGTCCTGGAGCCATGCAACAGGACTCGAATGTCCCGCAGAAGGAAACCTTGTGGTTTGGGGCAACCTCCAAACTCAGCGTGGGAAAACTTCCTTGGCCTCATGAGGCCCCCGCTTCATGAATGTGCCATCATGGACACATACTCCAGCCTCAGCCAACGTCTGATCCTCAGCCTGACTTCAGATGAGGAGATTTTGATTCAGCCTCTGCAGAGTGGGCCTGCTCTGCCCTTGGCTCCAATCCTCACCCTAGCTTGTGTTTTCAGACTGCTGTCCTCACACTCCTGGCCTACAAACCCTCCCTCCTGGGAATTCTGGGGCCACAATGAAGCACTCTGCCTGCCTCCCAGGAGAAAAACTTTGTCTATGGTGGTGCCCAGAGACCCCAAATGAGGATCAACCTGCTCAGGCCTCGACGGTACTCGAACTGGATAGGCTTCTCTTGGAACTCATGTTCTGTCTGACACAGCCTGAAGCCAGAAGTCCAGACAGACAAAGAGACAGCTGGCCGCACACCCAGCACTTCGGACACGCCATGGTCCTATGCCGTCACCTCTTCCTAACCTTGGTTTTCAGATATATGAACCTAGACATTATATCAATTCTCCACACAGCTGGGTATCGCAAGCACAAAACAGAACTCCTCCTTCCCCATGGCTGTCAAGCTTGCTCTTGGCATGGAGTCACACCTTCAGGGTGGGAGAAACCTTCATGGCCCCTGATGCCACGCCCAAACTTGAGTGCTGCTTGGGCACAAATTCACACTGTGACCCTCAGCATGAGCCCCATGTCAAAGAAAGGCCTGTCAGGGCCTGGACCAAGAGCCCGCATATGGGGCTTGCCAAGCCCCTATGCACCCAATTCTCACCACGGTTTGAATTTTCCAGTCGCCCCGCCCGTAACTCGAGCTCTGCTCTGGAATCCCTTTCTTGGAGACACCCATGAGCCAGACAATACGACTCCACCCTTCCCACAAAATGACCCCAAACTCTTGGGAGCTGGGACAAATCCACAGAGAGGGATACTCATCCACAGTACCTGAGGCCACCGCTCCAATCCACGGCTATCCCGGACACAACATCAAGACACAAAAGCCTGAAGGAACGCCTCCCACTCGCCCTTGTTTCAGAGGCCCAGGAGCTCCCTCTCAGGCTGTACATCCGGCCTGCCATACCCTAGGCGCCACTCATAAGCTGAGTTTGTGTTTTCAGACTTCTGTGCCCACAGCCTGGACCCACACAACCTCCAGGCTAGGGCCTCTGGACCAAACAGCGAAAGATTGTGCCTGCCCTTTCCAAGGAAAGTGTGCCCAATCCATTGACCACAACCCTACAGGTTAGAGAAAAGCTCCAAGGTCCCTGAGGCCATCAATAGTATAGGCCACCCTGGACTAAGAGGGGCTCTCTGACACCAGCGGAGCAACTATCTCCACTTAGACTCTCAGACAGTGTCCCCAGAGACAGAAGGTTGAAATGGACAGGCCCCCAGGCCCTAATCTGAACCTTAGCTTTGGTTTCCATGTTTCCGTTCTCAGAAAACTGTTTTCGTAGACCAGCACATGGGGCTTTTCTGAGGCACCAAACCAAACATCTCTCATCTCCACATGGGGAGATTTCTTACTGGGGATGTATCAAACCCTTCAGGTAGGAGAGTTCCGCAGGGCCACAGAACAACCAGCACATTCCAAGGTCTCCATGGACCCAAACGCACATTATGACGCATCCTCAGGAGAGGCCATTTCAACTCAGCCCCCTGGGTAGCGTGCCTCAGAGGCAGCAGATCAAACATATGTTGACGCTAATAGCCAATGGGAATGCGAGGCATGCTGTACAGGGATCCATCCTTCGAACCCTGCTCTCCAGTCCTTCCAGATGGTATGTCCTGGAGCCATGCAAAAGGACTCGAATGTGCCGCAGAAGGAAACCTTGTGGTTTGGGGCAACCTCCAAACTCAGTGTGGGAAAACTTCCTTGGCCTCATGAGGCCCCCGCTTCATGAATGTGCCATCATGGACACATACTCCAGCCTCAGCCAACGTCCGATCCTCAGCCTGACTTCAGATGCAGGAGATTTTGATTCAGCCTCTGCAGAGTGGGCCTGCTCTGCCCTTGGCTCCAATCCTCACACTAGCTTGTGTTTTCAGACTTCCATCCTCACACTCCTGGCCCACAAACCATCCCTACTGGGAATTATGGGGCCACAATGAAGCACTGTGCCTGCCTCCCAGGAGAAAAACATTGTCTATGGTGCTGCCCAGAAACCCCAAATGAGGATCAAACTGCTTTGCCCTCGGCAACACCCCAATTGCATAGGCTACCTTAAACACTGATGCTCTGTCGCAAATAGCCTGAGCCCTACCTTCCAACAGACACCGACACAGCTGGCTGCACACCCAGCACATTGGACCCGCCACTGCCTTAGGCCACCATCCATTCCCAACCTTGTTTTTCAGTCATCGGAACCTAGACCTTATCTCCCATCCCTGCACAGGTTGGAACCTGATGCACAATTCAGAACCCCTCCTTCCCCATGGCAAGAAACCTTGCTGCTGGCAGTGAGTCAAACCTTCAGTGTAGGAGAAAACGTCATGGCCCATGAGGCCACGCCCTAGCGTGAGGGCCGCCTTGGGCACAAACACACATTGTGACCCTCAGCGTGAGTACCTTATTCAAGTAACGCCTCTCAGTGACTGGACCAAGAGCCCGCATATGTGGCTTGCCATGCCCATAGGCACCCAGGACTAACTAGATGGTGTGTATTCCAGTTGAGGAAACCCAGTGCTGTGCTCTAGGGTCCCTCTCCTGGGCGGTCCCCTGTGGCAGAAAACAGTACTCTTCCCTTCCCACAGAATGAACCCAAACTCTTGGGAGCTTGGACAATCCCCCGAGAAAAAGGCTCTTCCCCGGCCCCTGAGGCAACCCCTACCCTGACCGGACACTGTGAACGCAACACCCAGAGACAAAAGCCTGAGCGACTGCCTCCCACTTGCCCTCCTTTGATATCCAGAGGATCTCCCCTCACGGACTGGAGATCAGGCCTGCCATTACCTTTGCCCCTAGCTTAGCCAAGTTTGCTTTTTCAGACATCTGTCGCCACAGCCCTGGCAAACACAGCCTCTAGGCTGGGTCCTCTGGAGCCAATCCACAGGACCTTGCCTGCTCTCTCCTGGGAAACTGTGTCCATTCCTTTGGCCACACACCTCCAGAATATGAGAAACCTCAAGGCCTCCGAGGACATACCACTACTGGGAGCCTCCCTGGACACACAGGGGCATTTGGACACAAGCTGAGCAGCTACATCCATGAATGCATGCACACAGATGTCAACAGAGACAGAAGGTTGAGCCAGACAGGCCTTTAGGCCGTAGTCTCAACTCTTGCTTTGGTTTCCAGGTGTCACTCCTCAGAGGCTTTGGTTCGAAGAACAGGTTATGGGGCTTTCCTGAGGCACTGAGCAGAACACCTCTCGTCTCCACATTGGAAGTTTCCTTGTTGGAGCCGTGTCAAACACCTCAGGTTGGAGAATCCTGCAGAGTCCCTGAGCCACCTCCACATTCCAAGATCTCCCAGGCCACCAACCCACAGTAGGACTCATCCTCAGGAGAGTCCATTTCAACTCTCCCCTCTGGGTAGCTGACCCAGGAGCCCACAGATTGAGCCTCCTTGTCCTGACTAAAGAGTGGGAATATGAGGTGGCGTTCCCAGGCATTCATGCTTAGACACCGTAATTCCAAAGCAGAGCCCTGGGGATGAGTGAAGGGAAAACCCAAACTATGGTTAAAAATTGGGGCCTAGGTGCATGGCAGGTACAATAAGCTGTCTCTTCATACAGCCACTGAGAGGCCTTACTTGAGGGCTGGGCTCAGGCTGAGGGTCACAGTGTGTGTTTGTGACCAACGTGGCACGCGAGCATGGGCGGGACCTCATGGGAAACACTGGTTTCAACTACACTGGAACTTGGACAAAATGCCAATCACAAGGTCTCTTGCCATGGGGAAGGTGTTTTGATTTCTGCATCATTTTCAACCCTGGGCAGTGGTAGGAGATAAGGTCTAGGTTCTGAAGCCTGAAAAATCGCAGTTGGGAAGAGATGATGATCTAAGGCGATGGCGCGTCTGATATGCTCAGTGTGCGGTCAACTGCCTGGGTCTTGGTCAGGAGGTTCTGGCTCAGGTTGTGTCAGACAGTGCACTAGTGCCCAAGTTAGACTATATAATTTGGGTACAGTCGAGTTCCCTGTAGGTGTATCCTCATTTGAGGTGCCTGGGCACCTCATTAGGCAAGATATTTTTTCTAGATGGCAGGCAGAGTGCTGCATTGTGGGTCCGGAATTGCCAAAATGGAGGACTTCTGGGCCAAGAGTTTGAGGACAGAAGTCTGAGAACACAAGCTAGACCTGAGCTTCAGGCCGAGGGCACGGTAGGTACCCCCTGCAGATCAGAAACAATATGTCAAGCATCTGAAGTCACGGCGAGGATCAGACGTTGGCTCAGGTTGTAGTTTCTGTGCATGACTGCCCCTTCATGAAAGGAGCGGTATCTCAAGGCCATGGAGCTTTTCCCACGTTGGGAGTTGTGTGATGCCCCCTTCAAGGATTCCTTCTGCGGGACAATTGAGACCTGTTGAGCAGCTCCAGGACATCCTATATGGAATGACTCCTGAGCACTGTTGTAGGATGGATGCCAGGGAAGCTCGCCTCTCATTCCAATTGTCTCCTAGCAACAAGACAGTTGAGATCGGATGGCTCTGAGGGAGCAACCGGGGTGGCTGATTTGAAATGGACTTTCCTGAGGATGGGGCCTAAAGTGTGTTTGTGTCCATGAGGGCCTTGGAATGGGGCGGTGGCACCCGGACCCTGAAGTATTCTCCTAAGCTTTTGACATAGCTCCCATGCACAAGTTTCCTTGTGGAGAGGAGATTTGTTCTGATGGCTGCCTCAGGAAAACCCTTATGCTGATCTTGGAATCGAGGCTCTTGAGGAGACATGCCTGTAAACCAAAGCAATAGATCCGATTATGGCCTAGGATCCTGTCTGGTTCAATATTCTTTACAGGGGATATCCGTCTATGGAATGAGTGGAGTTAGATGCTCACCTGGTGTCAGACTGCCCTTCTTTGTCCCTGGAGACCTACACTATTGGAATTGCCTCTGGGACTTTGGAGAGTTCTCCTAATTTGTAAGATTTTGGACAATGGAATGGGCAGAATTCCCAAGGATTTAGTAGGCACAGTCCGAATGTGTGGCTCCAGGGGCCCCAGCCTGAGGGTGTGTGGCCCAGGACTGTGAGGACAGAAGTCTGAAAACACAAACTCAGCTTATGTTTGGGGACGTAGGAATGGCAGGCCCAATCTACAAACCATGAGAAGAACTCTTCGGGATATGAAGAAAGAGCGAGTTTGAGGCACTTGCTCAGGCTTTTTTCTCTGTATTTTATATCAACGATGGCCGTGGAATGTAGGGAGGCCTCATGAGCCATGGACGAATATTCCTCTCTGTGGATTTGGATCTTTCCCAATTGTTTTTCGTCAATCTGTGGTATGGGAGGTCTCCTTTCAGGTTTATTAACTCAGGTGTCAGAACAAAACAGGAATTCCAAAGCAGAGCCCAGGGGAAGTGTGAAGAGTCAACCCAAACTATGGTTAAAAATTGGGGCCTAGGGGCATGGCAGGTCCAATATGCTGTCTCATCATACAGCCAACGAGAGGCCTTACTTGAGGGCTGGGCTTAGGCTGAGGCTCACAGTGTGTGTTTGCAACCAATGTGGCCCGAGAGCATGGGCGGGGCCTCATGGGACACACTGGTTTCAACTACACTGGACCTTGGACAACATACCAATCACAAGGTCTCTTGCCATGGGGAAGGTGTTCTTATTTCTGCATCATTTTCAAACCTGGGCAGTGGTTGGAGATAAGGTCTACGTTCTGAAGCCTGAAAAATCACAGTTGGGAAGAGATGACGACCTAAGGCCATGGCGGGTCTTATATGCTCAGTGTGCAGTCAGCTGCCTGGGTGTTGGTCAGGAGGTTCTGGCTCAGGTTGTGTCAGACAGAGCATTAGTGCCCAGGTTAGACTATATAATTTGGGTACAGTCGAGTGCCCTGTAGGTTTATCCTCATTTGAGGTGCCTGGCACCTCATTACGCAAGATATTTTTTCTAGAGGGCAGGCAGAGTGCTGCATTTGGGTCCGGAATTGCCAAACTGGAGTGATTCTGGGCCAGGAGTGTGAAGACAGAAGTCTGAGAACACAAGCTAGACTTGGGCTTCAGGCCGAGGGCACGGCAGGTACCCCCTAGAGATTGGAAACAATATCTCAAGCATCTGAAGTCACGGCGAGGATCAGACGTTGGCTCAGGTTGGAGTTTCTGTGCATGACTGCCCTTTCATGAACGGAGCGGAATCTAAAGGCCATGGAAATTTTCCCACGTTGGGAGTTGTGGGATGACCCCTTCAAGGATTCCTTCTGCAGGACAATTGAGACCTGTTGGGCAGCTCCAGGACATCCCATATGGAATGACTCCAGAGCACCATTGAAGGATGGATGCCAGGGAAGCCCGTCTCGCATTCCAATTGTCTCCTAGCAACAATACAGTTGAGATCAGATGGCTCTGCGGGAGCAACCGGGGTGGCTGAGTTGAAATGGACTTTCCTGAGGATGGGGCCTAATGTGTGTTTGAGTCCATGAGGGCCTCGGAATGGGGCGGTGGCACCGGGACCCTGAAGTATCCTCCTAAGCTTTTGACATAGCTCCCATGCTCAAGTTTCCTTGTGGAGGCGAGATTTGTTCTGATGGGTGCCTCAGGAAACACCTTATGCTGTTTTTGGAATCCAGGCTTTTGAGGAGACATGCCTGTAAACCAAAGCAATGGATCCGATTATGGCCTAGGGTCCTGTTTGGTTCAATCTTCTTATCTGGGGATATCTATCTATGGAATGAGTGGAGGTAGATGCTCACCTGGTGTCAGACCGCCCTTGTTTGTCCCCGGAGACCTACACTATTGGGATGGCCTCGGGGACTTTGGAGAATTCTCCTAATTTGTACGATTTTGGACAATGGAATGGGCAGAATTCCCATGGATTGGGTAGGCACAGTCCTAATGTGTGGCTCAAGGGGCCCAAGCCTGGAGAGAGTGTGGCCCAAAACTTTGTATGAAAACACAAACTCAGCTTAGGTTTGGGGACGTAGGTATGGCAGGCCCATTCTACAAACCATGAGAAGAACTCTTCAGGATATGAAGAAAGAGCGAGTCTCAGACACTTGCTCAGTCTTTTGTCTCTGGATTTTGTATCAGCGATGGCTGTGGAATGTGGGGAGGCCTTATGGACCATGGACAAATCTTCCTCTCTGTGGATTTGGCCCTGTCCCAATTGTTTTTCGTCAATATGTGGATGGGAGGTCTCCATTCAGGTTTATTACCATAGGTGTCCGCACAAAATAGGAATTCCAAAGCAGAGACCTGGGGAAGAGGGAAGGGACAACCCAAACTATGGTTAAAAATTGGGGCCTAGGGGCATGGCAGGCCCAATATGCTGTCTCTTCATCCAGCCACTGAGAGGCCTTACTTGAGGACTGGGCTCAGGCTGAGGGTCACAATGTGTGTTTGTAACCAATGTGGCCCACGAGCATGGGCGGGGCCTCATGGGCCACACTGGTTTCAACTACACTGGACCTTGGACAACATGCCAATCACAAGGTCTCTGCCATGGGGAAGGTGTTCTGATCTGCATCATTTTCAACCCGGGGCAGGGGTTGGAGATAAGGTCTAGGTTCTGAAGCCTGAAAAACCGCAGTTGGGAAGAGAAGAGGACCTGAGTCCATGGCGGGTGTGATATGCTCAGTGTGCGGTCAGCTGCCTGGGTGTTGGTAAGGAGGTTCTGGCTCAGGTTGTGTCAGACAGTGCATTAGTGCCCAGGTTACACTATATAATTTGGGTACAGTCGAGTGCCGTGTAGGTTCATCCTCATTTGAGGTGCCTGGGCAGCTCATTAGGCAAGATATTTTTTCTAGAGGGCAGGCATAGTGCTGCAGTGTGTGTCCGGAATTGCCAAACTTGAGGTCTTCTGGGCCAGGAGTGTGAGGACAGAAGTCTGAGAACACAAGCTAGACTTGGGCTTCAAGCCGTGGGCATGGCAGCTCCCCCCTTCGGAACTGAACCAATATCTCTAGCATCTGAACACATGGCTAGGATCAGACGTTGGCTCAGGTTGGAGTTTCTGTGCATGACTGCCCCTTCATAAACGGAGCGGAATCTCAAGGCCATGAGGTTTTCCCACGTTGGGAGTTTTGGGATGCCCCCTTCAAGGATTCCTTCTGCGGGACATTTGAGACCTTTTGGGCAGCTCCAGGACATTCCATATGGAATGACTCCAGAGCACCGTTGGAGTATGGATGCCAGGGAAGCCCGCCTCGCATTCCATTTGTCCTCTCACAAAAATTCAGTTTATATCGGATGGCTCTGCAGGAGCAACGGGGTGGCTGAGTTGAACTGGACTTTCCTGAGGATGGGGCCTAATGTGTGTTTGTGTCAATGAGGGCCTTGGAATGGGGCGGTGGCACCGGGACACTGAAGTATTCTCCTAAGCTTTTGACATAGCCTCCAGCACAAGTTTCCTTGTGGAGACGAGATTTGTTCTGATGGGTGTCTCAGAACACGCCTTATGCTTGTATTGGAAACCAGGCTTTTGAGGAGACATGCCTGTAAACCAAAGCAATGGATCCGATTATGGCCTAGGGTCCTGTCTGGTTCAATCTTCTTCTCTGGGGATATCCATCTATGGAATGAGTGGAGGTAGATGCTCACCTGGTGTCAGACCGCCCTTGTTTGTCCCCGTAGACCTACACTATTGGGATGGCCTCGGGGACGTTGGAGAGTTCTCCTAATTTGTACGATTTTGGACAATGGAATGAGCAGAATTCCCATGGATTGGGTAGGCACAGTCCTAATGTGTGGCTCCAGGGGCCCAAGCCTGGAGGGAGTGTGGCCCTGGACTTTGAGGACAGAAGTCTGAAAACACAAACTCAGCTTAGGTTTGGGGACTTAGGTATGGCAGGCCCAATCTACAAACCATAAGAAGAACTCTTCAGGATATGAAGAAAGAGCGAGTCTCAGGCACTTGCTCAGGCTTTTGTCTCTGGATTTTGTATCAAAGATGGCGGAGAATGTGCGGAGGCCTCATGGGCCATGGACGAATCTTCCGCTCTGTGTGTTTGGCCCGGTCCCAATTGATTTTCGCCAATCTCTGGGATGGGAGGTCTCCTTTCAGGTTTATTACATCACGTGTCCGAAAAAATAGGAATTCCAAAGCAGAGCCATGGGGAAGAGTGAAGGGACAACCCTAACTATGGTTAAAAATTGGGGCCTAGTTTCATGGCAGGCCCAATATGCTGTCTCTTCATTCAGCCACTGAGAGACCTTACTTGAGCACTGGGCTCAGGCTGAGGGTTACAATGTGTGTTGGTGACCAATGTGTCCGCGAGCATGGGTTGGTCCTCATGGGACACACTGGTTTCAACTACACTGGACTTTGGACAACATGCCAAACACAAGGTCTCTTGCCATGGGTAAGGTGTTCTGATTTATGCATCATTTTCAACCCTGGGCAGTGGTTAAAGATAAGGTCTCGGTTCTGAAGCCTGAAAAATCGCAGTTGGCAAGAGATGACGACCTAAGGCCATGGCGGGTGATATGCTCAGTGGGCGGTCAGCTGCCTTGGTGTTGGTCAGGAGGTTCTGGCTCAGGTTGTGTCAGTGCATTAGTGCCCAGGGTAGACTATATAATTTGGGTACAGTCGAGTGCCGTGTAGGTTGATCCTCATTTGAGGTGCCTGGGCAGCTCATTAGGCAATATATTTTTTCTAGAGGGCAGGCAGAGTGCTGCATTGTGGGTCCGGAATTGCCAAACTTGAGGGCTTCTGGGCCAGGAGTGTGAGGACAGAAGTCTGAGAACACAAGCTAGACTTGGGCTTCAGGCCGAGGGCACGGCAGGTACCAGCTGCAGATCTGAACCAATATCTCAAGAATCTGAAGTCACGGCGAGGATCAGACTTTGGCCTAGGTTGGAGTTTTTGTGCATGAATGCCCCTTCATGAATGGAGTGGAAACTCAGGGCCATGGAGGTTTTTTCACGTTGGGAGTTGTGGGATGCCCCCTTCAAGGATTCCTTCTGCGGGACAATTGAGACCTGTTGGGCAGCTCCAGGACATCCCATATGGAATGACTCCTGAGCACCGTTGGAGGATGGATGCCAGGGATGCGAGCATCGCATTCCAATTGTCTCCTAGCAACAAGACAGTTGAGATCGGATGGCTCTGCGGGAGCAACCAGGGTGGCTGATTTGAAATGGACTTTCCTGAGGATGGGGCCTAATGTGTGTTTGTGTCCATGAGGACCTTGGAATGGGGCGGTGGCACCAGGACCCTGAAGTATTCTCCTAAGCTTTTGACATAGCTCCCATGCACAAGTTTCCTTGTGGAGACGAGATTTGTTCTGATGGGTGCCTCAGGAAATGCCTTATCCTGGTATTGGAATGCAGGCTTTTGAGGAGACATGCCTGTAAACCAAAGCAATGGATCCGATTATGGCCTAGGGTCCTGTCTGGTTCAATCTTCTTCTCGGGGGATATCCATCTATGGAATGAGTGGAGGTAGATGCTCACCTGGTGTCAGACCGCCCTTGTTTGTCTCCGGAGACCTACACTATTGGGATGGCCTCGGGGACTTTGGAGAATTCTCCTAATTTGTACGATTTTGGACAATGGAATGGGCAGAATTTCCATGGATTGGGTAGGCACAGTCCTAATGTGTGGCTCCAGGGGCCCCAGCCTGAGGGTGTGTGGCCCAGGACTTTGAGGACAGAAGTCTGAAAACACAAACTCAGCTTAGGTTTGGGGACGTAGGTATGGCAGGCCCAATCTACAAATCATGAGAAGAAATCTTCAGGATATGAAGAAAGAGCGAGTCTGAGGCACTTGCTCAGGCTTTTGCATTTGGATTTTATATCAACGATGGCCGTGGAATGTGAAGAGGACTCATGGGCCATGGACGAATCTTCCTCTCTTGGATTTGGCTGATCCCAATAGTTTTTCGTCAATCTGTGGGATGGGAGGTCTCCTTTCAGGTTTATTGACTCAGGTATTTGAACAAAAGAGGAATTCCAAAGCAGAGCTCTGGGGAAGAGTGAAGGGACAACCGAAACTATGGTTAAAAATTGGGGCCTAGTGGCATGGCAGGCACAATAAGCTGTCTCTTCATCCAGCCACAGAGTGGCCTTACTTGAGGGCTGGGCTCAGGCTGAGGGTCACAGTGTGTGTTTGTGACGAACGTGGCACGCGAGCATGGGCGGGGCCTCATGGGCCAAACTCGTTTCAACTACACTGGACCTTGGACAACATAACAATCACAAGGTCTCTTGCCATGGGGAAGGTGTTCTGATTTCTGCATCATTTTCAACCCTGGGCAGTGGTTGGAGATAAAGTCTAGGTTCTGAAGCCTGAAAAATCGCAGTGGGAAGAGATGACGATCTAAGGCGATGGCGCGTCTGATATGCTCAGTGTGCGGTCAGCTGCCTGGGTGTTGGTCAGGAGGTTCTGGCTCAGGTTGTGTCAGACAGTGCACTAGTGCCCAAGTTAGACTATATAATTTGGGTACAGTCGAATGCCCTGTAGGTTTATCCTCATTTGAGGTGCTTGGGCACCTCATTAGGCAAGATATGTTTTCTAGAGGGCAGGCAGAGTGCTGCATTGTGGGTCCAGAATTGCCAAACTGGAGGACTTCTGGGCCAGGAGTTTGAGGACAGAAGTCTGAGAACACAAGCTAGACTTGGGCTTCAGGCCGAGGGCACGGTAGGTACCCCCTGCAGATCAGAAACAATATGTCAAGCATCTGAAGTCACGGCGAGGATCAGACGTTGGCTCAGGTTGGAGTTTCTGTGCATGACTGCCCCTTCATGAAAGGAGCGGAATCTCAAGGCCATGGAGCTTTTCCCACGTTGGGAGTTGTGTGATGCCCCCTTCAAGGATTCCTTCTGCGGGACAATTGAGACCTGTTGGGCAGGTCCAGGACATCCCATATGGAATGCCTCCAGAGCATTGTTGTACGATGGATGCCAGGGAAGCCCGCCTCTCATTCCAATTGTCTCCTAGCAACAATACAGTTGAGATCGGATGGCTCTGCAGGAGCAACCGGGGTGGCTGATTTGAAAAGGACTTTCCTGAGGATGGGGCCTAAAGTGTGTTTGTGTCCATGAGGACCTTGGAATGGGGCGGTGGCACCGGGACCCTGAAGTATTCTCCTAAGCTTTTGACATAGCTCCCATGCACAAGTTTCCTTGTGGAGAGGAGATTTCTTCTGATGGGTGTCTCAGAAAACGCCTTATGCTTGTATTGGAAACCAGGCTTTTGTGGAGACATGCCTGTAAACCAAAGCAATGGATCCGATTATGGCCTAGGGTCCTGTCTGTTTCAATCTTCTTCTCTCGGTATATCCATCTATGGAATGAGTGGAGTTAGATGCTCACCTCGTGTCAGACCGCCCTTGTTTGTCCCTGGAGACCTACACTATTGGAATTGCCTCGGGGACTTTGGAGAGTTCTCCTAATTTGTAAGATTTTGGACAATGGAATGGGCAGTATTCCCATGGATTGGGTAGGCACAGTCCGAATGTGTGGCTCCAGGGGCCCCAGCCTGAGGGTGTGTGGCCCAGGACTGTGAGGACAGAAGTCTGAAAACACAAACTCAGCTTAGGTTTGGGGACGTCGGTATGGCAGGCCCAATCTACAAACCATGAGAAGAACTCTTCGGGATATGAAGAAAGAGCGAGTTTGAGGCACTTGCTCAGGCTTTTTTCTCTGCATTTTATATCAACGATGGCCGTGGAATGTAGGGACGCCTCATGAGCCATGGACGAATATTCCTCTCTGTGGATTTGGCTCTTTCACAACTGTTTTTCGTCAATCTGTGGTATGGGAGGTCTCCTTTCAGGTTTATTAACTCAGGTGTCAGAACAAAACAGGAATTCCCAAGCAGAGCCCAGGGGAAGTGTCAAGAGTCAACCCAAACTATGGTTAAAAATTGGGGCCTAGGGGCATGGCAGGTCCAATATGCTGTCTCATCATCCAGCCAACGAGAGGCCTTACTTGAGGGCTGGGCTTAGGTTGAGGCTCACAGTGTGTGTTTGTGACCAATGTGGCCCGAGTGCATGGGCGGGGCCTCATGGGCCACACTGGTTTCAACTACCCTGGACCTTGGACAACATACCAATCACAAGGTCCTTTGCCATGGGGAAGGTGTTCTTATTTCTGCATCATTTTCAAACCTGGGCAGTGGTTGGAGATAAGGTCTACGTTCTGAAGCCTGAAAAATCACAGTTGGGAAGAGATGACGACCTAAGGCCATGGCGGGTCTTATATGCTCAGTGTGCAGTCAGCTGCCTGGGTGTTGGTCAGGAGGTTCTGGCTCAGGTTGTGTCAGACAGAGCATTAGTGCCCAGGTTAGACTATATAATTTGGGTACAGTCGAGTGCCCTGTAGGTTTATCCTCATTTGAGGTGCCTGGGCACCTCATTACGCAAGATATTTTTTCTAGAGGGCAGGCAGAGTGCTGCATTTGGGTCCGGAATTGCCAAAATGGAGCAATTCTGGGCCAGGAGTGTGAAGACAGAAGTCTGAGAACACAAGATAGACTTGGGCTTCAGGCCGAGGGCACGGCAGGTACCCCCTGGAGATTGGAAACAATATCTCAAGCATCTGAAGTCACGGCAAGGATCAGACGTTGGCTCAGGTTGGAGTTTCTGTGCATGACTGCCCCTTCATGAACGGAGCGGAATCTAAAGGCCATGGAGATTTTCCCACGTTGGGAGTTGTGGGATGCCGAATTCAAGGATTCCTTCTGCAGGACAATTGAGACCTGTTGGGCAGCTCCAGGACATCCCATATGGAATGACTCCAGAGCACCATTGAAGGATGGATGCCAGGGAAGCCCGTCTCGCATTCCAATTGTCTCCTAGCAACAATACAGTTGAGATCAGATGGCTCTGCGGGAGCAACCGGGGTGGCTGAGTTGAAATGGACTTTCCTGAGGATGGGGCCTAATGTGTGTTTGAGTCCATGAGGGCCTCAGAATGGGGCGGTGGCACCGGGACCCTGAAGTATCCTCCTAAGCTTTTGACATAGCTCCCATGCTCAATTTCCTTGTGGAGGCGAGATTTGTTCTGATGGGTGCCTCAGGAAACCCCTTATGCTGTTTTTGGAATCCAGGCTTTTGAGGAGACATGCCTGTAAACCAAAGCAATGGATCCGATTATGGCCTAGGGTTCTGTTTGGTTCAATCTTCTTATCTGGGGATATCTATCTATGGAATGAGTGGAGGTAGATGCTCACCTGGTGTCAGACCGCCCTTGTTTGTCCCCGGAGACCTACACTATTGGGATGGCCTCGGGGACTTTGGAGAATTCTCCTAATTTGTACAATTTTGGACAATGGAATGGGCAGAATTCCCATGGATTGGGTAGGCACAGTCCTAATGTGTGGCTCAAGGGGCCCAAGCCTGGAGAGAGTGTCGCCCAAAACTTTGTGGACAGAAGTATGAAAACACAAACTCAGCTTAGGTTTGGGGACGTAGGTATGGCAGGCCCATTCTACAAACCATGAGAAGAACTCTTCAGGATATGAAGAAAGAGGGAGTCTCAGACACTTGCTCAGTCTTTTGTCTCTGGATTTTGTATCAGCGATGGCTGTGGAATGTGGGGAGGCCTTATGGACCATGGACGAATCTTCCTCTCTGTGGATTTGGCCCTGTCCCAATTGTCTTTCGTCAATATGTGGATGGGAGGTCTCCATTCAGGTTTATTACCATAGGTGTCCGCACAAAAGAGGAATTCCAAAGCAGAGACCTGGGGAAGAGTGAAGGGACAACCCCAACTATGGTTAAAAATTGGGGCCTAGGGGCATGGCAGGCCCAATATGCTGTCTCATCATCCAGCCACTGAGAGGCCTTACTTGAGGACTGGGCTCAGGTTGAGGGTCACAATGTGTGTTTGTGACCAATGTGGCCCACGAGCATGGGCGGGGCCTCATGGGCCACACTGGTTTCAACTACACTGGACCTTGGACAACATGCCAATCACAAGGTCTCTGCCATGGGGAAGGTCTTCTGATCTGCATCATTTTCAACCCGGGGCAGGGGTTGGAGATAAGGTCTAGGTTCTGAAGCCTGAAAAACCGCAGTTGGGAAGAGAAGAGGACCTGAGTCCATGGCGGGTGTGATATGCTCAGTGTGCGGTCAGCTGCCTGGGTGTTGGTAAGGAGGTTCTGGCTCAGGTTGTGTCAGACAGTGCATTAGTGCCCAGGTTACACTATATAATTTGGGTACAGTTGAGTGCCGTGTAGGTTGATCCTCATTTGAGGTGCCTGGGCAGCTCATTAGGCAAGATATTTTTTCTAGAGGGCAGGCAGAGTGCTGCATTGTGTGTCCGGAATTGCCAAACTTGAGGGCTTCTGGGCCAGGAGTGTGAGGACAGAAGTCTGAGAACACAAGCTAGACTTGGGCTTCAAGCCGTGGGATGGCAGGTACCCCCTGCAGAACTGAACCAATATCTCTAGCATCTGAACACATGGCTAGGATCAGACGTTGGCTCAGGTTGGAGTTTCTGTGCATGACTGCCCCTTCATGAACGGAGCGGAATCTCAAGGCCATGGAGGTTTTCCCACGTTGGGAGTTTTGGGATGCCCCCTTCAAGGATTCCTTCTGCGGGACATTTGAGACCTTTTGGGCAGCTCCAGGACATTCCATATGGAATGACTCCAGAGCACCGTTTGAGTATGGATGCCAGGGAAGCCCGCCTCGCATTCCAATTATCCTCTCACAAAAATTCAGTTGAGATCGGATGGCTCTGCGGGAGCAACGGCGTGGCTAAGTTGAAATGGACTTTCCCGCGGATGGGGCCTAATGTGTGTTTGAGTCAATGAGGGCCTTGGAATGGGGCTGTGGCAACGGGACACTGAAGTATTCTCCTAAGCTTTTGACATAGCCTCCAGCACAAGTTTCCTTGTGGAGACGAGATTTGTTCTGATGGGTGTCTCAGAACACGCCTTATGCTTGTATTGGAAACCAGGCTTTTGAGGAGACATGCCTGTAAACCAAAGCAATGGATCTGATTATGGCCTAGGGTCCTGTCTTGTTCAATCTTCTTCTCTCGGTATATCCATCTATGGAATGAGTGGAGGTAGATGGTCACCTGGTGTCAGACCGCCCTTGTTTGTCCCTGGAGACCTACACTATTGGGATGGCCTCGGGGACGTTGGCGAGTTCTCCTAATTTGTACGATTTTGGACAATGGAATGAGCAGAATTCCCATGGATTGGGTAGGCACAGTCCTAATGTGTGGCTCCAGGGGCCCAAGCCTGGAGGGAGTGTGGCCCAGGACTTTGAGGACAGAAGTCTGAAAACACAAACTCAGCTTAGGTTTGGGGACTTAGGTATGGCAGGCCCAATCTACAAACCATGAGAAGAACTCTTCAGGATATGAAGAAAGAGCGAGTCTCAGGCACTTGCTCAGGCTTTTGTCTCTGGATTTTGTATCAAAGATGGCGGAAAATGTGTGGAGGCCTCATGGGCCATGGACGAATCTTCCGCTCTGTGTGTTTGGCCCGGTCCCAATTGATTTTCGCCAATCTGTGGGATGGGAGGTCTCCTTTCAGGTTTATTACCTCACGTGTCTGAACAAATAGGAATTCCAAAGCAGATCCATGGGGAAGAGTGAAGGGACAACCCAAACTATGGTTAAAAATTGGGGCCTAGGTTCATGGCAGGCCCAATATGCTGTCTCTTCAATCAGCCACTGAGAGACCTTACTTGAGCACTGGGCTCAGGCTGAGGGTTACAATGTGTGTTGGTGACCAATGTGTCCGCGAGCATGGGCGGGGCCTCATGGGACACACTGGTTTCAACTACACTGGACTTTGGACAACATGCCAAACACAAGGTCTCTTGCCATGGGTAAGGTGTTCTGATTTATGCATCATTTTCAACCCTGGGCAGTGGTTCAAGATAAGGTCTTGGTTCTGAAGCCTGAAAAATCGCAGTTGGCAAGAGATGACGACCTAAGGCCATGGCGGGTGATATGCTCAGTGGGCGGTCAGCTGCCTTGGTGTTGGTCAGGAGGTTCTGGCTCAGGTTGTGTCAGTGCATTAGTGCCCAGGGTAGACTATATAATTTGGGTACAGTCGAGTGCCGTGTAGGTTGATCCTCATTTGAGGTGCCTGGGCAGCTCATTAGGCAAGATATTTTTTCTAGAGGGCAGGCAGAGTGCTGCATTGTGGGTCCGGAATTGCCAAACTTGAGGGCTTCTGGGCCAGGAGTGTGAGGACAGAAGTCTGAGAACACAAGCTAGACTTGGGCTTCAGGCCGAGGGCACGGCAGGTACCCCCTGCAGATCTGAACCAATATCTCAAGAATCTGAAGTCACGGGGAGGATCAGACTTTGGCCTAGGTTGGAGTTTTTGTGCATGAATGCCCCTTCATGAATGGAGTGGAAACTCAGGGCCATGGAGGTTTTTTCACTTTGGGAGTTGTGGGATGCCCCCTTCAAGGATTCCTTCTGCGGGACAATTGAGACCTGTTGGGCAGCTCCAGGACATCCCATATGGAATGACTCCTGAGCACCGTTGGAGGATGAATGCCAGGGAAGCGAGCATCGCATTCCAATTGTCTCCTAGCAACAAGACAGTTGAGATCGGATGGCTCTGCGGGAGCAACCAGGGTGGCTGATTTGAAATGGACTTTCCTGAGGATGGGGCCTAATGTGTGTTTGTGTCCATGAGGACCTTGGAATGGGGCGGTGGCACCGGGACCCTGAAGTATTCTCCTAAGCTTTTGACGTAGCTCCCATGCACAAGTTTCCTTGTGGAGACGAGATTTGTTCTGATGGGTGCCTCAGGAAATGCCTTATCCTGGTATTGGAATGCGGGCTTTTGAGGAGACATGCCTGTAAACCAAAGCAATGGATCCGATTATGGCCTAGGGTCCTGTCTGGTTCAATCTTCTTATCTGGGGATATCCATCTATGGAATGAGTGGAGGTAGATGTTCACCTGGTGTCAGACCGCCCTTGTTTGTCCCCGGAGACCTACACTATTGGGATGGCCTCGGGGACTTTGGAGATTTCTCCTAATTTGTACGAATTTGGACAATGGAATGTGCAGAATTCCCATGGATTGGGTAGGCATAGTCCTAATGTGTGGCTCCAGGGGCCCCAGCCTGAGGGTGTGTGGCCTAGGACATTGAGGACAGAAGTCTGAAAACACAAACTCAGCTTAGGTTTGGGGACGTAGGTATGGCAGGCCCAATCTACAAATCATGAGAAGAAATCTTCAGGATATGAAGAAAGAGCGAGTCTGAGGCACTTGCTCAGCCTTTTGCATTTGGATTTTATATCAACGATGGCCGTGGAATGTGGGGAGGACTCATGGGCCATGCACGAATCTTCCTCTCTGTGGATTTGGCTGATCCCAATTGTTTTTCGTCAATCTGTGGGATGGGAGGTCCCCTTTCAGGTTTATTAACTAGGTGTTTGAACAAAAGAGGATTTCCAAAGCAGAGCCCTGGGGAATAGTGAAGGGACAACCCAAACTATGGTTAAAAATTGGGGCCTAGGGGCATGGCAGGCACAATAAGCTGTCTCTTCATCCAGCCACTGAGAGGCCTTACTTGAGGGCTGGGCTCAGGCTGAGGGTCACAGTGTGTGTTTGTAACCAATGTGGCACGCGAACATGGGTGGGGCCTCATGGGCCACACTGGTTTCAACAACACTGGACCTTGGACAACATACCAATCACAAGGTCTCTTGCCATGGGGAAGGTGTTCTGATTTCTGCATCATTTTCAAACCTGGGCAGTGGTTGGAGATAAGGTCTACGTTCTGAAGCCTGAAAAATCGCAGTTGGGAAGAGATGACAACCTAAGGCCATGGCGGGTCTGATATGCTCAGTGTGCGGTCAGCTGCCTGGGTGTTGGTCAGGAGGTTCTGGCTCAGGTTGTGTCAGGCAGAGCATTAGTGCCCAGGTTAGACTATATAATTTGGGTACAGTCGAGTGCCCTGTAGGTTTATCCTCATTTGAGGTGCCTGGGCACCTCATTACGCAAGATATTTTTTCTAGAGAGCAGGCAGAGTGCTGCATTTGGGTCCGGAATTGCCAAACTGGAGGGATTCTGGGCCAGGAGTGTGAGGACAGAAGTCTGAGAACAAAAGCTGGACTTGGGCTTCAGGCCGAGGGCACGGCAGGTACCCCCTGGAGATTGGAAACAATATCTCAAGCATCTGAAGTCACGGCGAGGTTCAGACGTTGGCTCAGGTTGGAGTTTCTGTGCATGACTGCCCCTTCATGAACGGAGCACAATCTAAAGGCCATGGAGATTTTCCCATGTTGGGAGTTGTGGGATGCCTCATTCAAGGATTCCTTCTGCAGACAATTGAGACCTGTTGGGCAGCTCCAGGACATCCCATATGGAATGACTCCAGAGCACCATTGAAGGATGGATGCCAGGGAAGCCCGTCTCGCATTCCAATTGTTTCCTAGCAACAATACAGTTGAGATCAGATGGCTCTGCGGGAGCAACCGGGGTGGCTGAGTTGAAATGGACTTTCCTGAGGATGGGGCCTAATGTGTGTTTGAGTCCATGAAGGCCTCGGAATGGGGTGGTGGCATCGGGACCCTGAAGTATTCTTCTAAGCTTTTGACATAGCTCCCATGCTCAATTTCCTTGTGGAGGCGAGATTTGTTCTGATGGGTGCCTCAGGAAACCCCTTATGCTGTTTTTGGAATCCAGGCTTTTGAGGAGACATGCCTGTAAACCAAAGCAATGGATCCGATTATGGCCTAGGGTCCTGTTTGGTTCAATCTTCTTATCTGGGGATATCTATCTATGGAATGAGTGGAGGTAGATGCTCACCTGGTGTCAGACCGCCCTTGTTTGTCCCCGGAGACCTACACTATTGGGATGGCCTCGGGGACTTTGGAGAATTCTCCTAATTTGTACGATTTTGGACAATGGAATGGGCAGAATTCCCATGGATTGGGTAGGCACAGTCCTAATATGTGGCTCAACGGGCTAAAGCGTGGAGGGAGTGTGGCCCAAAACTTTGAGGACAGAAGTCTGAAAACACAAACTCAGCTTAGGTTTGGGGACGTAGGTATGGCAGGCCCATTCTACAAACCATGAGAAGAATTCAACAGGATATGAAGAAAGAGCGAGTCTCAGACACTTGCTCAGGCTTTTGTCTCTGGATTTTGTATCAGCGATGGCCGTGGAATGTGGGGAGGCCTCATGGACCATGGACGAATCTTCCTCTCTGTGGATTTGGCCCTGTCCCAATTGTTTTTCATCAATATGTGGATGGGAGGTCTCCTTTCAGGTTTATTAACACAGGTGTCCGCACAAAAGAGGAATTCCAAAGCAGAGCCCTGGGGAAGAGTGAAGGGACAACCCAAACTATGGTTTAAAATTGGGGCCTAGGGGAATGGCAGGCCCAATATGCTGTCTCTTCCTCCAGCCACTGAGAGGCTTACTTGAGGACTGGGCTCATGCTGAGGGTCACAATGTGTGTTTGTGACCAATGTGGCCCACGAGCATGGGCGGGGCCTCATGGGCCACACTGGTTTCAACTACACTGGACTTTGGAAACATGCCAAACACAAGGTCTCTGCCATGGGGAAGGTGTTCTGATCTGCATCATTTTCAACCCTGGGCAGGGGTTGGAGATAAGGTCTAGGTTCTGAAGCCTGAAAAACCGCAGTTGAGAAGAGAAGAGCACCTCAGTCCATGGCGGGTGTGATATTCTCAGTGTGCGGTCAGCTGCCTGGGTGTTGGTAAGGAGGTTCTGGCTCAGGTTGTGTCAGACAGTGCATTAGTGCCCAGGTTACACTATATAATTTGGGTACAGTCGAGTGCCGTGTAGGTTGATCCTCATTTGAGGTGCCTGGGCAGCTCATTAGGCAAGATATTTTTTCTAGAGTGCAGGCAGAGTGCTGCATTGTGGGTCCGGAATTGCCAAACTTGAGGGCTTCTGGGCCAGGAGTGTGAGGACAGAAGTCTGAGAACACAAGCTAGACTTGGGCTTCAAGCAGTGGGCATGGCAGGTACCCCCTGTGGAACTGAACCAATATCTCTAGCATCTGAACACATGGCTAGGATCAGACGTTGGCTCAGGTTGGAGTTTCTGTGCATGACTGCCCCTTCATGAACGGAGCGGAATCTCAAGGCCATGGAGGTTTTCCCACGTTGGGAGTTTTGGGATGCCCCCTTCAAGGATTCCTTCTGCGGGACATTTGAGACCTTTTGGGCAGCTCCAGGACATTCCATATGGAATGACTCCAGAGCACCGTTGGAGTATGGATGCCAGGGAAGCCCGCCTCGCATTCCAATTGTCCTCTCACAAAAATTCAGTTGAGATCGGATGGCTCTGCGGGAGCAACCAGGGTGGCTGAGTTGAAATGGACTTTCCTGAGGATGGGGCCTAATGTGTGTTTGTGTCAATGAGGGCCTTGGAATGGGGCGGTGGCACCGGGACACTGAAGTATTCTCCTAAGATTTTGACATAGCCTCCAGCACAAGTTTCCTTGTGGAGAGGAGATTTGTTCTGATGGGTGTCTCAGAAAACGCCTTATGCTTGTATTGGAAACCAGGCTTTTGTGGAGACATGCCTGTAAACCAAAGCAATGGATCCGATTATGGCCTAGGGTCCTGTCTGATTCAATCTTCTTCTCTCGGTATATCCATCTGTGGAATGAGTGGAGGTAGATGCTCACCTGGTGTCAGACCGCCCTTGTTTGTCCCCGTAGACCTACACTATTGGGATGGCCTCGGGGACGTTGGCGAGTTCTCCTAATTTGTACGATTTTGGACAATGGAATGAGCAGAATTCCCATGGATTGGGTAGGCACAGTCCTAATGTGTGGCTCCAGGGGCCCAAGCCTGGAGAGAGTGTGGCCCAGGACTTTGAGGACAGAAGTCTGAAAACACAAACTCAGCTTAGGTTTGGGGACTTAGGTATGGCAGGCCCAATCTACAAACCATGAGAAGAACTCTTCGGGATATGAAGAAAGAGCGAGTCTCAGGCACTTGCTCAGGCTTTTGTCTCTGGATTTTGTATCAAAGATGGCGGAGAATGTGCGGAGGCCTCATGGGCCATGGACGAATCTTCCGCTCTGTGTGTTTGGCCCGGTCCCAATTGATTTTCGCCAATCTCTGGGATGGGAGGTCTTCTTTCAGGTTTATTACATCACGTGTCCGAACAAATAGGAATTCCAAAGCAGAGCCATGGGGAAGAGTGAAGGGACAACCCAAACTATGGTTAAAAATTGGGGCCTAGGTTCATGGCAGGCCCAATATGCTGTCTCTTCATTCAGCCACTGAGAGACCTTACTTGAGCACTGGGCTCAGGCTGAGGGTCACAATGTGTGTTGGTGACCAATGTGTCCGCGAGCATGGGCGGGGCCTCATGGGACACACTGGTTTCAACTGCACTGGAGTTTGGACTACATGCCAAACACAAGGTCTCTTGCCATGGGTAAGGTGTTCTGATTTATGCATCATTTTCAACCCTGGGCAGTGGTTGAAGATAAGGTCTCGGTTCTGAAGCCTGAAAAATCGCAGTTGGCAAGAGATGACGACCTAAGGCCATGGCGGGTGATATGCTCAGTGGGCGGTCAGCTGCCTTGGTGTTGGTCAGGAGGTTCTGGCTCAGGTTGTGTCAGTGCATTAGTGCCCAGGGTAGACTATATAATTTGGGTACAGTCGAGTGCCGTGTAGGTTGATCCTCATTTGAGGTGCCTGGGCAGCTCATTAGGCAAGATATTTTTTCTAGAGGGCAGGCAGAGTGCTGCATTGTGGGTCCGGAATTGCCAAACTTGAGGGCTTCTGGGCCAGGAGTGTGAGGACAGAAGTCTGAGAACACAAGCTAGACTTGGGCTTCAGGCCGAGGGCACGGCAGGTACCCCCTGCAGATCTGAACCAATATCTCAAGAATCTGAAGTCACGGGGCGGATCAGACTTTGGCCTAGGTTGGAGTTTTTGTGCATGAATGCCCCTTCATGAATGGAGTGGAAACTCAGGGCCATGGAGGTTTTTTCACGTTGGGAGTTGTGGGATGCCCCCTTCAAGGATTCCTTCTGCGGGACAATTGAGACCTGTTGGGCAGCTCCAGGACATCCCATATGGAATGACTCCTGAGCACCGTTGGAGGATGGATGCCAGGGAAGTGAGCATCGCATTCCAATTGTCTCCTAGCAACAAGACAGTTGAGATCGGATGGCTCTGCGGGAGCAACCAGGGTGGCTGATTTGAAATGGACTTTCCTGAGGATGGGGCCTAATGTGTGTTTGTGTCCATGAGGACCTTGGAATGGGGCGGTGGCACCGGGACCCTGAAGTATTCTCCTAAGCTTTTGACATAGCTCCCATGCACAAGTTTCCTTGTGGAGAGGAGATTTGTGCTGATGGGTGCCTCAGGAAACACCTTATCCTGGTATTGGAATGCAGGCTTTTGAGGAGACATGCCTGTAAACCAAAGCAATGGATCCGATTATGGCCTAGGGTCCTGTCTGGTTCAATCTTCTTCTCTAGGGATATCCATCTATGGAATGAGTGGAGGTAGATGCTCACCTGGTGTCAGACCGCCCCTGTTTGTCCCCGGAGACCTACACTATTGGGATGGCCTCGGGGACTTTGGAGAATTCTCCCAATTTGTACGATTTTGGACAATGGAATGGGCAGATTTCCCATGGATTGGGTAGGCACAGTCCTAATGTGTGGCTCCAGGGGCCCCAGCCTGAGGGTGTGTGGCCCAGGACTTTGAGGACAGAAGTCTGAAAACACAAACTCAGCTTAGGTTTGGGGACGTAGGTATGGCAGGCCCAATCTACAAATCATGAGAAGAAATCTTCAGGATATGAAGAAAGAGCGAGTCAGACACTTGCTCAGGGTTTTGCATTTGGATTTTATATCAACGATGGCCGTGGAATGTGGGGAAGACTCATGGGCCATGGACGAATCTTTCTCTCTGTCGATTTGGCTCGTTTTCAATTGTTTTTCGTCAATCTGTGGTATGGGAGGTCTCCTTTCAGGTGTATTAACTCAGGTGTCAGAACAAAACAGGAATTCCAAAGCAGAGCCCAGGGGAAGTGTGAAGAGTCAACCCAAACTATGGTTAAAAATTGGGGCCTAGGGGCATGGCAGGCCCAATATGCTGTCTCATCATCCAGCCACCGAGAGGCCTTACTTGAGGGCTGGGCTTAGGCTGAGGCTCACAGTGTGTGTGTGACCAATGTGGCCCGAGTGCATGGGCGGTGCCTCATTGGCCACACTGGTTTCAACTACTGGACCTTGGACAACATACCAATCACAAGGTCTCTTGCCATGGGGAAGGTGTTCTTATTTCTGCATCATTTTCAAACCTGGGCAGTGGTTGGAGATAAGGTCTACGTTCTGAAGCCTGAAAAATGCAGTTGGGAAGAGATGACAACCTAAGGCCATGGCGGGTCTGATATGCTCAGTGTGCGGTCAGCTGCTTGGGTGTTGGTCAGGAGGTTCTGGCTCAGGTTGTGTCAGGCAGAGCATTAGTGCCCAGGTTAGACTATATAATTTTGGTACAGTCGAGTGCCCTGTAGGTTTATCCTCATTTGAGGTGCCTGGGCACCTCATTACGCAAGATATTTTTTCTAGAGGGCAGGCAGAGTGCTGCATTTGGGTCCGGAATTGCCAAACTGGAGGGATTCTGGGCCAGGATTGTGAAGACAGAAGTCTGAGAACAAAAGCTAGACTTGGGCTTCAGGCCGAGGGCACGGCAGGTACCCCCTGGAGATTGGAAACAATATCTCAAGCATCTGAAGTCACGGCGAGGTTCAGACGTTGGCTCAGGTTGGAGTTTCTTTGCATGACTGCCCCTTCATGAACGGAGCGGAATCTAAAGGCCATGGAGATTTTCCCACGTTGGGAGTTGTGGGATGCCGCCTTCAAGGATTCCTTCTGCAGGACAATTGAGACCTGTTGGGCAGCTCCAGGACATCCCATATGGAATGACTCCAGAGCACCATTGAAGCATGGATGCCAGGGAAGCCCGTCTCGCATTCCAATTGTCTCCTAGCAACAATACAGTTGAGATCAGATGGCTCTGCGGGAGCAACCGGGGTGGCTGAGTTGAAATGGACTTTCCTGAGGATGGGGCCTAATGTGTGTTTGAGTCCATGAGGGCCTCAGAATGGGGCGGTGGCACCGGGACCCTGAAGTATCCTCCTAAGCTTTTGACATAGCTCCCATGCTCAAGTTTCCTTGTGGAGGCGAGAATTGTTCTGATGGGTGCCTCAGGAAACCCCTTATGCTGTTTTTGGAATCCAGGCTTTTGAGGAGACATGCCTGTAAACCAAAGCAATGGATCCGATTATGGCCTAGGGTCCTGTTTGGTTCAATCTTCTTATCTGGGGATATCTATCTATGGAATGAGTGGAGGTAGATGCTCACCTGGTGTCAGACCGCCCTTGTTTGTCCCCGGAGACCTACACTATTGGGATGGCCTCGGGGACTTTGGAGAATTCTCCAATCCTAACGGAATGTCAGGTTCAATCCTCTGACTCAGTATCATTGACTTCAATGTCTGCCTAGATGTAGGTGATCAGGGTGTTCCAGACTGTGCATTTGTGTACAGAGTGGAAACCAGTATTGGGGTGGGCTCAGGGGCCTTGCAGGTTTCTCCTAATCTGGAAAGATAGGGCAATTTGATGGGCACAGTTTCCTTGGCAATGGTGGGCACAGTCCTGTGGTGTGGCTCCAGAGACCCCATGCTGGAGGGCATGAGAGCCATGGTTTTCGGAGGGAAGTCTGCAAACACAAATGCGGGTTAGGTTTAGTGGCGAAGTGATTGTAGGCCCAATGCATACTCCTGGAGGGAAGCTCCGTGTGAAATGTAAATCGCATGCCTCAAAGGAGGTAGCACAGGCTTTTTTATCTGGATTGTGTATCCACGATGGACTAAGAATGCAGGTGTGGTCTCAGGTGTCCATGGGTGATATTTCCTCTCAAGTATCCTGGCGGCTCCTTATAATGTGGTGGCTTTCTCAGAGAGGAAAGAGTTCTGTTTTCCATATTAAGGGTGTCCCATAACAGGGATTGCAGAGAAGTGCTCTGGCTCTGGGCACCTGGAAATACCCACCAAGGATTATGACTTGGGCATAGGGGCTTACCAGGCCTCCAATGCAAGTCCTGGAGATACAACTGAGAGCGTTTGTTTGAAAGCATGCTCAGGCTGAGGGTCACTATGCAAGCTTTTGCATAGGGTGGCCCTCAGGAATGGGGGTGGTCTCAATGGCCATTCAGTAGGCTAACACTCTGAGTGTTGGACACCCTTCCGAACTTACAGGAATCCTGCCATGGGGAATGAGGATTTCTCTATTGTGATTCAGGTTCCCTCATTGGTAGGGATTCCAGGAAAGGTCTGGGGACACATGCCTGAATACCAAGGATGGGTAAAGATGACGGCTCTGTTCCGTGGCCAGTCTAACATGCGGGATATGGGCCCCGCCTTCTAGGTGGCTGACACGAGGTCGGGGCTTAGGCTCTGTCAGACACAACACTAGGGGCCAGGGCTGTCTATAATTCAGGGTTCCCTCAAGGGACAAGTAGATTGATCATAATGTGGAGTTTCTGGGCAGACTCACCAGGCCCTTCTTCTTTCTATTGGGAAGGCAGAATGCTGTGTTGTGGCTGCAGAATTCCCTATCATGAGGGCTTGTGGACCAGTAGGGTGAGGATGGAATTGTAAACCCAAGCTATGAATAAATTCAGTGACAAGCGAATTGCATTTCCAGTGTGCAGCGGCTGATTCGAATATCCAGCACCTGAGTAAGCGCAGACGTCAGATGTTTGCTCAAGCTGGAGTTTGTGTCTATAATGACCGACAAATGGAGAGGAGTTGAAAAGAGGTCATAGAGGATTTCCCACACTTGAGCTTGTGAGATGCTCCAAACAGCCAGGTTTCCTTCTACAGGACAGGGCAGTCAGATTTGTTTGCTCGAGAGTCCCCCATGTGGAAAGTTTGGGTAGCAGAGCACTCCCACATGGATGCCTGGAAAGCACACTTCCACTGAACATTGCAGCTGAGGAACATGGCAGGTTCTTTCTGAAGGCTCTGGGGTGAAGTACCAAGGCCTGTAGTTGACATGGAATCTCATGAAGATGGCTCACAATGCTGGCTTGTTACCAGTGAGATCTTAGAATCTGCTGGTGGCTACGGGCCAAGTAGGATTCATCTACCCTGAGGGTTTGACACAGTTCCAAGAGCACGGCTTCCATCTAGAGAAAGGAGATGTTCTGTTGTGGGGATCAGGGACCATATGTTGTATCTTAAGTTGGTACTCCAGAACAGGTCTCTGATTACAAATGCCTGAAAACCTAATCAGGGGTTACAATGAGGTCATAGGAGCATGTCAGGTTCAATCTTCTGACTGAGAAACACTGACTTGGGTATCTGCCTGGATTCAGGTGATCAGCGTATTTCAGAATGCACATTTGTGTCCAGAGGGGCCTCCAGTATTGGGGTGGGCTCAGGGGCCTTGCAGGTTTCTCCTTATCTCGAAGTTTTAGGCAAATGTGACGGACACATTTTCCTTGGGGATGGCAGGCACAGTCCTTTGGTGTGGCTCCAGAGACCCCATCCTGGAGGAAATATGAGCCATGGTTTCGGGATAGAAGTCTGTAAGCACAAACTCGGGTTAAGGTTAGTGGTGAGGTGATCGCAGGCCCAATGCATAGACCTGGAGGGCAGCTCGTCTGGAACTATAAATTAGTTGCCTTGAAGGTGGTAGCACAGGCTTGTGTATCTGGCTTTTGTGTCCAGGATGGCCTCGGAATGCAGGTGTGGTCTCATGGATCCATGGGAGATTTTTCCTCTCAAGGATCCTAGCGGCTCCCTATACTATGGTGGCTTTCTTGGCGAAGGGGAGAGTGCTATTTTACATCTTAGGGGTGTCCCAAAACAGGGATTCCAGAGACAGGCTGTGTTTCTGGTCCCCTGAAAAATCCCACCAGGTGTTAGGATTTGTGCTTAGGGGCATATCAGGCCTGCAAATTTGGATTCTGGAATGCAACTGAGAGTGTTTGTTTGAAAGCATGCTCATGTTGGGGGTCACAATGCCTGCTTGTGTCCAGGGCGGCCCTCATGAGTGGGCGGGTTATCATTGGCCATTCAGCTGGCTACCACTCTGAGGTCTGGAAACCCATCCCAAGAGCCATCATTCCTGCCATGGGGAAGGAGGATTTCCCTATTGTGATTCTGGTTCCCCCATTGGCAGGGATTTCAGCAAATGTCTGGGGACAGATGCCTGAATCAAGAATGGGTAGAGATGACAGCCCTGGGACATGGCTGGTCTCACATTCTGGAGTTGGAGCCCAGTCTCTGGGTCCTGACACGAGGTCAGAGACGAGGTTCTGTCAGACTCAGCGCTAGTGGCCAGGTAAACCTATAAATGGGGTTCACTCGAGGGTCGAGTAGATTTATCCTCATGTAGGGTTTCTGGGCAGTCTCTCCAGGCTGTTTTTTCTTGCTATGGGGAAGGCAGAATGCTGTGTTGTGGCTTCAGAATTCCCTATCAAGAGAGCTTACTGAACACCAGGGTGAGGATGGAATTGCAAACCCAAGTTACTTTTTTTTTTTTTTAAGATTTTATTTATTTGTCAGAGAGCGAGCGAGAGCAAGCACAGGCAGACAGAGTGGAAGGCAGAGTCAGACGGAGAAGCAGGCTCCCTGCGGAGCAAGGAGCCTGATGTGGGACTCGATCCCAGGACGCTGGGATCATGACCTGAGCCGAAGGCAGCTGTTTAACCAACTGAGCCACCCAGGCGTCCCGCCAAGCTACTTTTAAATTCAGTGCCAAGCATAAGGCAATTCCAGTGTGTAGCAGCTGATTCAAATATCCAGCACTTGAGTAAGTGCAGATGTCAGTTGATTGCTCACGCTGGAGTTAGTGTCTATGATGACCAACAAATGGATGGGTGGCCTCAAGAGGCCATGGAGGATTACCCACCCTCAGGCTTGAGATACTCCATACAGCAAAGATTCCTTTTACCGTACAGGGGAGTCTGGTTTGTTTCCTCCAGGGTTCCCCATGTGGAAAGTTGGTATCAGAGCACTCCCGCTGGATGCCTGGAAAGTACACCTACATTGACCATGGCAGCAGAGGAACATGGCAGTTTCATTCTGGTGGCTCTGGGCCGAAGTACCAAGGGCTGGAGTTGTCATGGAGTCTCATGAAGATGGGTCACAATGCTGGTATGTTGTCAGGGAGATTATAGAATGTGCTGGTTGCCAGGGGGCCTTGAAGGATTCATCTACCCAGAGTGTTTGACACAGGTTCAGAGCACAGCTTTCTTCTAAGGACAGGAGATGTTCTTTTGTGTGGCTCAGTGACCATATTGTATCATACATTGATATTCAGAACAGCCTTCTGAGTACAGATACCTGAAAACCTATTCTAGTGTTCCAGTGAATCCTAGGAGCATGTCAGGTTCAATCTTCTGTCTGAGGACCATTGACTTGGATATCAGCCTGGATGTAGGTGATATGGTGTGTCAGACTGTGCATTTGCGTCCAGAGTGGCCTCCAATATTGCGCTGGGCTTAGGGGACTTGCAGGTTTCTCCTAATCTAGAGGGTTTGTTTAATAGTGACAATCACAGTTTCCTTTGGGAAGACAGGTACAATCCCGTGGTGTGGCTCCAGTTATCACAAACTGGAGGGCATGTGAGCCATGGTTTTGGGAGGGAAGTCTGAAAACACAAACTTGGGTTAGGGTTAGTGGCAAGGTTATCACAGGCCCAATGCATAGACATGGATGGCAGCTCTTCAGGAACTGTTAATCGGGTGACTCAAAGGCAGAATCACAGGCTTTTTTCTCTGTATTGTGTGCAGGATGGCCTCAGAATGCAGTTGTGGCCTCATGGGTCCATGGGAGATTTTTCCTCTCTAAGGATCCTGGTGGCTCCCAATAGTTGGTGGCTTTTTCGGGGAAGGGAAGAGTGCTGTTTTTCATGTAAGGGGTGCCCCAAAATATGGATTCCAGAGACGGACTCTGGGTTTGGTCCCCTGGAAAATCCCACCAAGTGTTAGGATTTGGGCCTAGTGGCTTACCAGGCCTGCATGCAGGATCCTGGAGGTGCAACTGAGAGGGCTTGTTTGAAATCATTCTCAGGCTGAGGGTCACAATACTTGCTTATGCCCAGGTGGCCCTCATGAGTGGGCGTGGTCACATTGGCCATGCAGCTGGCTCCCACTTTGAGGGTTGGACAACCATCCCAACAGCCAGAATCCTGCCATGGGGAAAGAGGAGTTCTCTATAGTGCTTCAGGTTCCCCCATTAGCGGGGATTCCAGCAAAGGTCTGGGGACAGAGGCCTGAATACCAAGGATGGGTAAAGATGATGGACATGGGCCATGGCCAGTATCAAATCGTGGATATGGGCCCCGATCACTGGGTGGCTGACACTAGGTCTTGGCTCAGGCTCTGTCAGACACAGCACTAGTGCCCAGGGCAGCCTATAAATTGGGGTTCCCTCGAGTGCCGAGCAGATTGATCCTCATGTATGGTTTCTGGGCAGACTCACCAGGCCCTTCTTGTTTGTAAGGGGAAGGCAGAATGCTGCTTCGTGGCTCTAGAATTCACTATCAAGAGGGCTTGTGGACCAGGAGGCTGAGGATGGAACTGTAAACCTAAGCTATGGTTACATTCTGTATCAAGCGAAAGGAATTTCCAGTGTGCAATGTTTGAATCCAATATTCAGCACTTGAGTGAGGGTGGATGTCAGATATTTGCTCATGCTGGAGTTTGTGTCTATGATGACACAAAAATAGAGGGGTGGCGTCAAGAGGCCATGGAGGATTTCCCAATCTGGTGTTTTTGAGATGCTCCAAACAGCAAGGTTTCCTTCTACCAGACAGGGGCAGTCTGATTTGTTTCCTCCATGGTTCCCCATGTCGAAAGATCGTATAACATAGATCTCCCACATGGGTGACTGGAAAGCACACCTTCATTGACCATGACAGCGAAGGAACATGGCATCTGGTGGCTTTGAGGCGAAGAAATAAAGACTGGATTGGACATGGAACCTCATGAAGATGGGTCAAAATGTTGGTTTGTTACCAGGGAGATCTTAGAATGTGCTGGTGGTTAATGGGCCATGCAGGATTCATCTAGCCTGAGGATTTGACACAGGCCCAAGAGCCCGGATTGCTTCTGGGGGCAGGAGATATTCTGTTGTGGGGCTCAGCGGCCATATGTTGTATCATAAATTGGTAATCCAGAACAGGTCTCTGAGGACAGAAGCCTGAAAACCTAATAAAGGGTTTGAATGAGGCCCTAGGGGAATGTCATTCAATCTTCTGACTCAGGATCATTGACTCTGGTGTCTGACTGGATGAGGTGATGAGGGTGTTTCAGACTGTGCATTTGTGTCCAGAGTGGCATCCAATACTAGGGTTGGCTCATGTTCCTTGCAGGTTTCTCCTTATATGGGGTTTTTGGACAACTGTGATGGGCAGTTTCCTTGGGGATTGCAGGAACTGTCCTGTGGTGTGACTCCAGAGACCCCATCCTGGAGGACATGTGCGCCATGATTTTGAGAGAGAAGTCTGCAAACACAAACTTAGGTTAGGGTTAGTGGCAAGGTGATCATAGTCCCAATCCATAGACCAGGAGGGCAGCAAGTCTGGAACTGTAAATCACGTAACTCAAAGGTGGTAGCACAGGTAATTGTATCTGGATTTAATTTCCAGAATGGCCTTTATTGCAGGTGTTGTCTCAAGGGTCCATGGGAGATTTCTCCTATCAAGGATCCTGGCGGTTCTCAATAGTTTGTTGGATTTCTCAGGGAAGGGATGAGTACTGTTTTCCAGCTTAGGCGTGCCCCAAAACAGGCATTCCAGAAATGAGCTCTGGGTCTAAGTGCTTGGAAAATCCCACCAAGGGTTAATATTTAGGCCTAGGGCCATACCAGGCCTGCAATGCGGGATCCTGGAGGTGCAACTGAGAGCGTTTGTTTGAAAGTATGGTCAAGCTGAGGGTCCCAATGCCTGCTTGTGCCCCGGAGGCCATCAGGATTGGGCGATGTCTACTCAGCCATGCAGCCAGTTCCCATTCCTAGGGTTGGACACCCATCCAAAAGCCAGGATTCCTGCCATGGCGAAGGATGAATTCTCTATTGTGCTTCAGGTCCCCCCATTGGTAGGGATTCCAGCTAAGATCTAGGGGACAGATGCCTGAATACCAAGGATGGGTAGTAATGACAGCCCTGGGCCATGGCCGGTCTCACATGGTTAATGTGGGCCCCACCCTCTGGGTTGCTGACACGAGGTAGGGGCTCAGGCTCTGTCAGACACAGCACTAGTGGCTAGGGCAAACTATAAATAGGGGTTCCCTCCTGGGCTGAGTATATTGATCTTCATGTGCAGTTTATGGGCAGACTCACCAGGTCCTTCTATCTATGAAGAAGGCAGAATGTTGCGTTGTGGCTCCAGAATTCCCTATCAAGAGATATGGCAGACCAGTAGGGTGAGGATGAAATTGTAGTCTGAAGCTAGGCTTAAATTCATTGCAAAGCGAAAGGCAGTTCCAGTGTGCAGCAGCTGATTCCAATATCAGCGCCTGAATATGGGCGGATGTCAGATGTTTGCTCAGGCTGGAGTTTGTGTCTATGATGACCAACAAATGGAGAGGTGGCGTCAAGAGGCCATGGAGGATTTCCCACCCTGGGGCTCAGGGGCCATAATTTGTATCATAAGTTGGTATTCCAGAAGAGGCCTCTGAGGACAGGTGCCTGAAAAGTTAATCCCTCTTCCAATGAGGTCCTAGGGCCATGTCAGGTTCAATTATCTGACTCAGGACCATTGATTTGGGTGTCTGCCTGGATGGAGGTGATCAGGGTGTTTCAGACTGTGCATTTGCATCCAGAGCAGCCTCCAATATTGGGATGTGCTCAGGAGCCTTCCGGGTTTCTCCTAATCAGGAGGGTTTGGGCAACTGTGATGGGCCCAGTTTCCTTGGGGATGGCAAGCACAGTCTTGTGGTGTGACTCTAGGGGCCCCATCCTGGAGGACATGTGAGCTATGGTTTTTAGAGAGAGATCTGCAAACACAAACTCGGGATAAGGTTAATGGAGAGGTGTTCACAGTCCCAATCCAAAGATCTGGAGGGCAGCACGTCAGGAACTGTAAATCAGGTGACTCGAAGCTAGTAGCACAGTCTCTTGTATCTGGATAGCATATCCACGCTGGCCTCGGAATACAGGTGTGGACTCATGGGACCATGGGAGATTCTTCTTCTCAAGGATCCTGGGGGATCCCATTAGTTTGGTGGCTTTCTCAGGGAAGAGAAGAGTGCTGTTTTCCATCTTAGGGGTGCCTCAAAACAGGGATTCCAGTGACGGGCTCTGGGTATGTGCACATGGAACATCCCACGATGTGTTAGGATTTGGGCTTAAGGGCATATCAGGCCTGCAATGCAAGATCCTGGGGGTGCAACTAAGAGCATTTTTTTGAAGGCTTGATCAAGCTGAGGGTTACAATGGCTACTTGTGCCCAGGGCAGCCCTCATGAGTGGGCATTGTCTCCTTGGCCATGCAGCTGGCTCCCACTTTGAGGTTTGGACACTCATATCACCAGCCAGGATACCTACCATGGGGAAGGAGGAGTTCTCTATTGTGCTTTAGGTTACCCCCATTGGTAGGGATTACATAAAAGGTCTGGGGACAGGTGCCTGAATACCAAGGATGGGTAGAGATGATGGACTTGGGCCCTGGCCAATCTCACATGCTGGATATGGGCTCATATCTCTGGGTGCCTGAAACTAGGTCTTGGCTCAGGCTCTGTCAGACACAGTACTAGTACTAGTACTAGTACTAGTGCCCAGGACAGCCTATAAATCAAGGTTCCATCGAGTGCCAAGTAGATTGAACCTCATGTGGAGTTTCTGGGAAGATTCACCAGAATGGAGAATGTTGCCTTGTGGCTCCAAATTCCCTCTCTAGAGGGCTTGCAGACCAGGAGGCTGAGGATGGAATTCTAAACCCAAGCTATGGATAAATTTAGTGTCAAGTGAAACGCAGTTCTAGTGTGCAGTGGTGGAAAAGAAAATGCAGAATCTAAATAATGGCAGATTTCAGATGTTTTCTCATGCTGGAGTTTTTGTCTATGATGACTGACAAATGGAGGGGTTGTGTCAAGGGCCATGGAGGATTTCTCCTGCTGGTGCTTCTGAGATGCTCCAAACAGAGGGTTCCCTTCTACTGGTCAGTGGCAGTCTGGTTTGTTTGCTCCAGGGTCCCACATGTGGAAAGAATAAGTAGAAGAGCACTCCCACATGGATGCCTGGAAAGCACACCTCCACTGACCATATCAGGTGAGGAACATGGCAGGTTCATTCTGGTGGCTCTGGGGCGAATTACCAGGGACTTGAAGTGACATGGAATCTCATGAAGATGGATCACAATGCTGTTTGTTTGTTACCAGAGAGATCTTAGAATGTGCTGGGGGCTAAGGGGCTGTGCATAATTCATATACCCCGACCCTTGACACAAGTTGAAGAGCACGAATTCCATCTGGGGACAGGAGATATTCTATTGTGGGGTTCAGGGACCAATCTTCTGACTCAGGACCATTGACTTGGGTGTCTTCCGGGATGGAGGTGATCAGGGTGTTGCACACTGTGCATTTGTGTCCAGAGTGGCCTCCAATATTGGACTGGGCTCAGGGGACTTGCAGGTCTCTCCTAATCTGGAGGGTTTGGGCAACTGTGATGGACACAGTTTCATTGGGGATAGCAGGATCTTTCCTGTGGTGTGGCTACAGAGACCCATCATAGAGGGCATGTGAGCCATGGTTTTGGGAAAGAAGTCTGCAAACACAAACTTGGGGTAGGGTTAATGGCGAGGTGATCACAGGCCCAATGCGTAGGTCTGTAGGGCAGCTCGTCTGGAACTGTAAACCAGGTGATTCGAAGGTGGTAGCACAGTCTCTTGTATCTGGATTGTGTGTCCAGGATGGCCTCGGAATGAAGGTGTGGTCTTATGGAGCCCTGGGAGATTTTTCCTCTCTACGCATCCTGGCAGCTCCTAATAGTTTTCTCAGGGGAGGGAAGATTGCTGTTTTCCATCATAGGGGTGCTTCAAAACAGAGATTCCAGAGACGGACTCTGGTTATGTTGGCATGGATAATCCCACGAAGTGTTAGGATTTGGTCCTAAGGGCATACCAGGCCTGCGATGCGGGACCCTGCAGAAACAACTGAGAGCATTTTTTTGAATGCATGCTAAGGTTGAGGGACACAATGCCTGCTTTGGCCCAGGCGGCCCTTATGATTGGGCGTTGTCTCATTGGCCATGCACCTGGTTCTAATTCTGAGGGTTGGGCACCCATAGCAACAGCCAGGCTTCCTGCCATGGGGAAGGAGGAGTTCTCAATTGTGCTTCAGGTTCCCCCACTGGTAGGGATTCCAGCAAAGGTCTGGGATAGTTGCCGGAATACCAAGGATGGGTAGAGATGACTGGGCCATGGCCAGTCCCACATGCTGGATAAGGGCCCCACACTCTGGGTGGCTGACACGAGGTTGGGGCTCAGGCTCTCTCAGACACAGCGCTAGTGGCCAGCGCAAAGTATAAATCGGGGTTCCCTCGAGGGCCAAGTAGATTGATCTTCATGGGGAGTTTCTGGGCAGACTCACCAGGCCCTTCTTTCTATGGGGAAGGCAGAATGTTGCGTTTTGTCTCCCTAATTCCCTCTCAAGAGGACTTGCAGTCCAGTAGGGTGAGGATGGAATTGTAAACCCAAACTGTGAAAGAATACAGTGTCAAGTGAAAGGTATTTCCAGTGTGCGTGACTGATTCGAATATCCAGCACCTGAGTAAGAGCAGATGTCAGATGTTTGCTCATGCTGAAATTTGTGTCTATGATGACTAACAAATGGAGGGTTGGCATCAAGAGAATGTGGAGGACTTCCCAGGCTGGGGCTTGTGAGATGCTCCAAACAACCAAGGTTTCCTTCAACCTGACAGGAGCAGTCTTATTTGTTTGCTCTAGGGTTCCCTATGTGGAATTTTTGTGTAGCAGAGAACTACCTCTTGGATGCCTAGAAAGCACACGTCCATTGACCTTTGTACCTGAGGAACATGGCAGATTCGTTTCATGGCTCTTGGGCAAAGTACCAACACCTTGAGTTGGCATCAAGTCTCAGGAAGTTGGGTCACAATGCTGGTTTGTTACCAGGGAGATCATAGAAGGTGCTGGGGCTAATGGGTCATGCAGGATCCATCTACCCTGAAAGTTGGACATAGATCCAAGAGCACATTTTCCTTCTGGAGACAGGAGATGTTCTGTTGTGGGAATCAGGGACCACATGTTGTATCATAACTTGGTATTCCAGAACAGGACTCTGAGAACAGATGTCTGAAGACCCAATCTAGGGTTCCAGTGAAGTCCTAGGGGCATGTCAGGTTCAATCATCTGACTCAGAACCATTGACTTGGCTTTCTGCCTCGATGGAGGTGCTCAGGGTGTTTCAGACTGCACGTTTGCATCCAGAGCAACCGCCAATATTGGGGTGGGTTCAGGGGCCTGGCAGGTTTCTCCTAATCTGGAGGGTTTGGACAACCTGATGGGCACAGTTTTCTTGGGGATGGCAGGAACTTTCCTGTGATGTGGCTTGAGGGACCACATCTTGGTGGGCATGTAAGCCATGGTATTGGGAGAGAAGTCGGCAAACACAAACTGGGGTTAGGGTTAGTGTCGAGATGATCATAGGCGCAATGCATAGACATGGAGGTCAGCTCGTCAGGAAATGTAAATAGGATGACTCGAAGTCGGTAGCAAAGACTTTTCTCTCTGGATTGTGTGGACAGGATGGCCTCGGAATGCAGGTTTGTTTTCATGGGTCCATGGGAGATTTTTTCTCTCTAAGGATCCTGGCGGCTCCCAATAGTTTGGTGCCTTTCTCAGGGAAGGGAAGAGTGCTGTTTTCCATCTTAAGGGTGCCCCAAACAGGGATTCTGAGACAGACTCTGGGTCTGGGCACCTGGAAAATCCCACCAAGGGTTAGGATTTGGTCCTAGGGGCATACCAGGCCTGCAATGCTGGTACTGGAGGAGCAACTGAGAGTGTTTGTTTGAAAACATGCTCAGGCTGAGGATCACCATGCCTGCCTGTGCCCATGTCGGCCCTCAGGAGTGGGCATGGTCTCCTTGGCCATGCAGCTGGCTCCCACGCTGTTGGACAACCATCCCAACAGCCAATATTCCTGCCATGGGGAAGGAGGTGTTCTCTATTGTGTTTCAGGTTCGCCATTGGCAGGAATTCCAGCAAAGTTTGGGGGACAGATGACTGGATAGCAAGGATGGGTACAGATGATGGCCCAGGGCCATGGCCGATCTTCATGCTAAATATGGGCCCTCACCTCTGGGTGGCTGACACGAGGTCGGGGCTTAGACTCTGTCAGACACAGCACTAGTGGTCAGGGAAATCTATTAATCAGGGTTGCCTCGTGGTCTGAGTAGATTGATCCTCATGTGCAGTTTCTGGGCAGACTCAACAGGTCCTTCTTCTTTCTATGTGGAAGGCAGAATACTGCGTTGTGGCTCCAGAATTCCCTATCAAGAGATATTGTGGAGCAGTGTGGTGAGGATAGAATAGTAATACAAAGCTATGGTTAAGTTCAGTGAAAAGCAAAAGGCAGTTCCAGTGTGCAGCTGCCGTTTCGAATATCCAGCACCTGAGTAAGGGTGGATGTCAGATGTTTGCTCACACTGGAGTTTGTGTCTGGGATTACCCACAAATGGAAGGGTGGCGTCAAGAGGCCATGGAGGATTTCCCATGCTGGGGCTTGTGAGATGCTCCAAATAGCAAAGTTTCTTTCTACCGGACAGGAGAAGTCTGGTTTGTTTTCTCTGGTTTCTCCATGTGGAAAGTTTTGTAGCAGAGAACGCCACAGGGATGCCTGGAAATCACCCCTCCATTGACCATTGCAGCTGAGGAACATGGCAGGTGCATTCTGGTGGCTCTGGGGCAATATATCGAGACCTTGAGTTGACATGGAGTCTCATGAAGATGGGGCACAATGATGGTTTGTTACCAGGAATATCATAGAATGTGCTGGTTGCTAAGGGGCCATTCAGGATCCAAATACCCTTAGGGTATGACACAATTCCAGGAGCATGGCTTCCTTTTTGGGGAGGACATATTCTGTTCTGTGGCTCAGGGACTATATATTTTATCATAAGTTGATATTCCAGAGCAGGCCTCTGACGACAGATACCTGTAAACCTAATCTAGTGTGCCAATGAAGTCCTCGGGGCATGTCAGGTTCAATCTTCTGACTCAGGAGCATTGACTTGGGTGTCTGCCTGTATGGAGGTGATCAGGGTGTCTCAGACTGTGCATTTGTGCCCAGAGCGGCCTCCATTATTTGGCTGCGCTCAGGGGCCTTGCAGGTTTCTCCTAATCTAAAGGTATCGGGCAAAAGTGATGGGCACAGTTTCCTTGAGGATCTCATGCACAGTCTTGTGGTGTGGCTTCAGATGCCAGAACCTGGAGGTCATGTGAGCCATGGTTTTAGGAAGGAAGTCTGCAAACACAAACTCAGTTTAGGTTAATGGCAAGGTGATTGCAGGCCCAATGCATAGACCTGGAAGGCAGCTCTTCAGGAACTGTAAATCCGATGACTCAAAGGTGATAGCACATGATATGTATCTGGATTGTATGTCCAGGATGGCCTCGGAATGCAGGTGTGTTCTCATGGGTCTATGGCAGATTTTTCCACTCAAGGATCCTGGTGGCTACCATGAGTTTGGTGACTATCTCGGGGAAGGGAAGAGTGCTGTTTTCCATCTTAAGGGTCCCCCAAAATAGGGATTCCAGAGATGGGCTCTGTGTCTGGGCCCCTGTAAAATCCCACTAGGGTTAGGATTTGGGCCTAGGTGTGTACTAGGCCTGCAATTCGGGGTCCCAGAGATGCAATTGAGAGCGTTTGGTTGAAAGCATGCTCAGGCTGAGGTCACAATGCCTGCTTGTGCCCGGGGAAGCCATCATGAGTGCACATGGTCTCCTTGGCCATGGAGCTGCCTTCCACTTTGAGGGTTGAGCAACTATCCCAACTGTCAGAATACCTTCCATGGGGAAGGAGGAGTTCTCTATTGTGCTTCAGGTTCCCCCAATGGCAAGGATTTCAGCAAAGGTGTGGGTACAGATGCCTGAATACCAAGAATAGAAGAGAAGACAGACTTGGGCCATAGCTGGTCTCACATGCTGGATATGGGCCCTGATCTCTCTGTGGCTGACACTAGGTCCTGGCTCCGGCTATGTCAGACACAGCACTAGTGCCCAAAGCAGCCTATGAATCAGGGTTCCGTCTAGCACCGAGAAGATTGACCATCATATGGAGTTTCTGGGCAGACTCTCCAGGCCCTTTTTCTTTCTATGGGGAAGGCAGAATATTGTGTTGTAGCTCCAGAATTCCCTCACAATAGGGCTTGTGGACCAGTAGACTGAGGATGGAATTGTAAACCCAAGCTATGGCTTAATTCAGTCAAACTAAAGGCAATTCCAGTGTGCAGCGATCGAATTGAAATCCATCACCTGAGTAAGGGCGGATGTCAGATGTTTGCTCATGCTGGAGTTTGTGTCTATGATGACTGACAAATGGAGTGGTGGCTTCAAGAGTAAATGGAGAATTTCCCACGCTGGGGCTTGTGAGATGCTCCAAACAGAAGGTTTCCTTCTACCGGACAGGGGCATTCTGTTTTTTTGTCTCAAGGGTCCCAGCCAATTGCAAAGTTTGTGTAGCAGAGCACCCCCGTATGGTTGCCTGGAAACCACACCTCCACTGACCATTGCAGCTTAGGAACATGGCAAGTTCATTCTGGTGGCTCTGGGGCGAAGTACTAAGGGCTTATTTCTACATGGAATGTCATGAACATGGGTAACAATGCTGTTTTGTTACCTGGGAATTCTTAGCCTGTCATCTGTACACATCCTTGGTATTAAGGCAACTTTCCACAGACCTTTCCTGTAACCCTGCCAATGGGGGAACCTGAAGCACAATAGAGAACTCCTCTTTCCATTGCAGGAAGCCTGGCTGTTGCAATGGGTGTCCAACCCTCAAAGTGGGATCCAGCTATATGGCCAATGAGACTACGCCCTCTCCTGAGGGCCCCCCTGGGCACAAAGAGGCATGATGACCCTCAGCCTGAGCATGCTTTCAAACAAGCCCTCTCTGTTACACCATTAGGATCCTGCATTGCAGGCCTGGAATGCCCCTAGGCCCAAATCCTAACACTTGGTGGGATATCCGGGCACCCAGACCCAGAGCCCGTCTCTGGAATCCCTGTTTTGGCATAAGCCTAAGTTGGAAAACAGCATTCTTCCCTGTTTTGGAGCACCCCTAAGATGGAAAAGAGCACTCTTTTCTTCTCTGAAAAACCACCAATCTATGGAGATCCACCAGGATCCTTAGAGAGGAAAAGTCTCCCATTGAACCATGAGACCACGTCTACATTCAGAGCCCATCCTGGACACACAATCCAGATAGAAAAGCCTGTGCTACCAGCTTTCAGTCACCCTAATTACAGTTCCTGACGTGATGCCTTCTAGGTCTAGGCATTGGACCTGCCATCACCTTGCCACTATCCCTGACCCAAATTTGTGTTTGCAGACTTCCCTCCCAAAACCATGGCTCTCATATCCTCAAGGAGGTGGTCTCTGAAGCCTTACCACAGGACTGGGCCTGCCATCCCCAAGGAAACTGTGCCCATCACAGTTCCCCAAAGCCTCCAAGTTAGGAGAAACCTGCAAGGCCCCTGAGCCCACCCCAATATTGGAAGTGGCTCTGGATGCAAATGCACAGTCTGAAACACCCTGATCACCTACATCCAGTCAGACAACCATATCAATGGTCCTTAGTAAGAAAATTGAACCTGATGGGCACCAAGGACATCATTGGATCTCTAGATTAGGTTGCAAGCATCAATCCTCAGAGGCCTGTTCTTGAATACCAAGTCAGGATACAACATATGTACCCTGAGCCACAAAACAGAACATCTCCTCTCCCAAGATGGAAACTGTGCACATCGACCTGTGCCAAACCCTCAGCGTGGCCCATAGCCACCAATACATTCTAAGAACTCTCTTGTAACAAACCAGTTTTGGGACACATCTGTAAGAGATTCCAAGTCAACTCAAGGCCTTGGTACTTGGCACCAGAACCACCAAAACGAACCTGTCATGTTCCTCAGCTGCAATGGTCATTGGACGTGTGCTTTCCAGTCATCCATGCGGGAGGGCTCTGCTACGCAAACTTCCACTTGAGGGACCCTGGAGGAAAAAAAAACAGACTCCTCCTGTCCATTAGAAGGAAACCTTGTTGTTTGGAGCATCTCACAATCTTAAGCGTGGGTAATCCTCCATTGCCTCCTGAAGCCACCCCTCCATTAGTCGTCATCCTAGACACAAACTCAAGTGTGAGCAAATATCTGACATCTGCCCTTACTCAGGTGCTGGATATCTCGTATAAGCTGCTGCACATTGAAACTGACTTCCGCTTGGCACTCAATTTAAGCATAGCTGGTGTTTACAATTGCATTCTCACCCTATTTGTCCCCAAACCCTCTTGATAGGGAATTCTGGATCCATAAGGCAGCATTCTGCCTGCCCCACAGAAAGAAGTGCTTCGTGAGTCTGGCCAGAAACCCTACATGAGGATCAATTTACTCGGCCCTGGAGAGAACCCCAATATATAGACTTCTCTGGCCACTAGTGCTGTGTCTGACACAGCCTGAGCCCAGACCTCGTGTCAGCCACCCAGAGAGCGGGGCCCATATCCAGCATGTGAGAACGGCCATGGCCCAAATCTGTCATCTCTATGCATCCTTGGTATTCAGGCATCTGTCCCCAGACCTTTGCTGTAATCCCTGCCTATGGGGGAACATGAAGCACAATAGATATTTCCTCCTTCCCCATGGCTGGAAACCTGGCCATTGGAATGTGTGTCCATCCCTCAGTGTTGGAGCCAGAAAATGGACAATGGGACCACGCCCACTCCTGAGGGCCACCCTGGGCACAAACAGGCATTGTAATGCTCAGCCTGAGCATGCTTCCAAACAAGCCCTCTCAGTTGCACCACCAAGATCCTGCATTGCAGGCCTGGTCTGCCCATAAGCCCAAATCCCAACCCTTGGTGGGATTTTCCAGGCGCCTAGACCCAGAGCCCATCTCTGGAATCCCTGTTTTGGGGCACACCTAAGATCGAAAATAGCAGTCTTCCCATCCCAAAAAGTCATCAAAATATTGGGAGCCGCCAGTATCCTTAGAGGAAAAATCTCCCATGGACCCATGAGGCCACAGCTACATTCTGAGGTCACCCTAGACACACAATCCAGATATAAAAGCCTGTGCTTCCGCCTTCGGGTCATTCCAGTTACTGTTCCTGACGAGTAGCCTTCCAGGTCTACACATTGCCCTGCGATAACCTAGCCACTAAACCTAACCCGAGTTTGTGTTTGCAGACTTCCCTCCCAGAACCATGGCTCACATGCCCTCCAGGGTGGAGTCTCTGGAGCCACACCACAGGACTGTGCTTGCCATCCCCATGGAAATTGTGCATGTCAGTTAACCAAACCCTCCAGAGTTGGTTGAAACATTCAAGGCCCCTGTGGCCACCCCAATATTGGAGGTTACTCTGGACATAAGTGCACAGTCTGAAACTCCCTGATCACCTACATCCTGGCAGACACCCAAGTCAACTTTCCTAAGTCTGAAGATTGAACCTCTCATGCCCCTGGGACTCATTGGAACCCTAGATTAGGTTGTCGGGCATCTGTCTTCAGAGGCCTGTTCTTGAATAGGAACTTATGATATGGCATGTGGTCCCTGAGCCACAAAACACTACATCTCCTGTCCCCAGAAGGTAACCGTGCTCTTCGACCTGTGTTAAACCCTCAGGGTAGGAGAATCCTGCAGGCACCTTAGCCACCAACACATTCTAAGATCTACCTGGTAAAAAAAACCAGCATTGTAACCCATCTTCAAGAGATTCCATGTCAACTCAAGACCTTGGTGCTTCGCCCCAGAAGCACCGTAAAGAACCTGCATGTTCCTCAGCTGCATTGGTCAATGGAGGTGTGCTTTCCAGGCATCCATGTGGAAGGGCTCTGCTACCCATACTTTTCACATGGGGGGCCCTGCAGAAAACATACCAGACTCTAACTGTCCAGTAGAAAAAACAACCTTGCTGTTTGGAGCATCTCACATGCATCAGCCTCTTAATGCCACTCCTCCATTCGGTCATCAGAGACACAAACTCCAGTGTGCGTAAACATCTGAAATCCACCTTTACTCAGGTGCTGGATATTTCATTTGTTGGCCACGATAGATACAAACTCTATCATGAGCAGACATCTGACCCTCGCCTGTACTCAGATGCTGGAGATCTCGAAAAAACCACTGCACATTGGAACGGCCATGTTCTCGGCACTGAGATTAAGCATAGATTGTGTTTTCTGCCTTCTGTTCTCACACTCCTCGCCTTCAAGTCCCCCATATTGGGAATTTGGGAGCCACAATGCCTTCTGCCTGCCCACCAGAAAAAAGAGGTCCCCTATGGGTCTGCGTGAAACTCCATATAAGGTTCCACCAGCACAGCCCTCTATATCACAACAATGTCATAGGCCACCTTGTGAACTAATGCTTTGTCTGACACAGCTCGAGCCCCGACCTCCTGGTAGCCACCTAGATAGCGGGACCCATATCTGGCAGGTGTGACCTGCCTTGACCTGAGTCCTTCATCTCAAACCAACCTGGTTATTCACGTACCAGTCCCAGAACATAGCTCAAATTAGTGTGCATGGGGGAATCTGAAGCACAAAAGAGTACTCCTCCTTCCTCATAGAAGGAAAATTAAATGTTGATATGGTGGTCCAACCCTCATATTGGGATCCAGGTGCATGGAACAAGAGCCAATGCCCACTCAGGATGGGCATGTGGGCACAAACAGGCATTGTGACCCTTACCCTGAGACCCGTTTCCAACAAGTCTCCATGGGAGCTGAACCAAAGCCCCACAGAGCCAGGCAGTCAAGCCTCTAGGCCCAAATACTAAGCCTTTGTAGGGTTATCCAGGCACAGGGACCTATAACCCATCTCTGGAATCCCTGTGTTGACGGAAACCCTGAAACAGTAAACCACGCTCTCTCCTTCCCAGTGAGACACCAAACTCTTGGGTGATGGGCAGAATCCCCAGAGAGGTAGAATATTCCATGGACACATGAGGACACCCCACCATTCCAAGGACATCCTAGACACAATCCAGACAGAAAAGCCTTTGCTCCTGCCTCCCAGCCACACGAATTTCAAATCCTGAGGAGCTGCCCTCAGCGTCTGCAGATCGGGGCTGCCATCACCTCCCTCCTAATTGATACACAATTTTGTGTCTGAAGACTTTGGTCCCAGAGCCCTTAACCACATTCCCTGCAGGATGGGGCTGACAGAACCACACTACATCACTGGGCCTGATCTCTGGATGAAATTCTGCCGTCTCAGTTGCACAAACCCTCCAGATTAGGAAAAGCCTGCAAGGCCCCTGAGCCCACCCCAATTTCATAGGCCAATCTGGAAAAAATGCAGTCTGATACAGCCTGAGCATCTACCTCCAGGAAGACTCACAGGTCAAAGTCCCTAAGTCCGAAGGTTGAGGATGACATGTCCCTACAACCTCATAAGAACCCTAGCCTAGATATTCAGGCCTCTGTGCCCAGAGGCCTGGTCTTGAAATCCAACATATGATCCGACATGTGGTCCCTGAGCCATACAAGAGAACCCCTCCTGTCCCGAGAAGGGAACCTGGCTCCTGGGAACTGGGTCTAACCCTCAGGTAGGAGAATCCTTCATGGCCACAGACCCACAACCACATTCTTTTTTTTAATATAGATTTTATTTATTTATTTGACAGAGAGAGATCACAAGTAGGCATAGAGGAAGGCAGAGAGAGAGAGAGGAAGAAGCAGGCTCCCTGCTGAGCAGAGAGCCCGATGCGGGACTCAATCCCAGGACCCTGAGATCATGACCTGAGCCGAAGGCAGCGGCTTAGCCCATTGAGCCACCCAGGCACCCTCACCACCACATTCTAAGGTCTCCCTGGACACCAAGCAGCATTGTGACTCATTAGACTGAGAACATCCGTCAACTTAGATCACTTGGAAATTTGAACAAAAACCAGCAGATCAAGCCTGCAATGTTCCTCAGCTGCAATGGTCATGCAAGGAAGACTTCCCAGGCCCCCATTCAGAGACCTCTGCTGTCGAATCTTTCTATATCGGGGACCCTGGAGCCTTGTAAGCGGACTTCCCCTGTCCCACAGTAGGACACCTTGCTGTTTGGAGCAGCTCACAAGGTCCTGCTTGGGAAAATCTCCAAGAATTATTGAGGCCACCCCACAATTCGTTGACCATCATGGATGCAAACCCAGCGTGAGCAGACATCTGACCCTCGCCCATACTCAGGTGCTGGAAATCTCGAAACAACCACTGCACAATGGAATGGTCCTGTGGTCGGCACTGAGCTTATCCCTGGCTTGTGTTTTCAGACTTCTGTCTTAACACTCCTCGCCTACAAGCCCTCCATATTGGGAATTCTGAAGCCACAGTGCAGCTTTCTGCCTGCCCACCAGAAAGAAGAAGTGCCCTATGGGTCTTCGCAGAAACCCACATGAGGATCCTCCTGCACGGCCCTCAATGGCACCCCAATATAATAGACCGACCTCTGCATAAATTGTCTGTCTGACACCGCCTGATCCCCGACCTCCTGTCAGCCACCCAGATAGTGGGCCCCATATCCTCCAGGTGGGTCCAACCTTGGCCCGAGGCCATCATCTTGAAGCAACCTGGATATTCAGGTTCCTGTCCCAGACTTAGCTCAAATTCCTGCCCATAGGGGACTCGGAAGCACAAAAGAGTGCTCCTCCTTCCCCATGGCCAGAAAACTGAATGTTGAGATGGCTGTACAACCCTGAGTGGGAACCAGGTGCATGGTCCATGAGACCATGCCTACACAGGATGGGCAGCTGGGCACAAACAGGCATTGTGACCCTCAGAATGAGACCCCTTTCCAAAGATCCCCCTTGGGATCTGGACCAGGTACCCAAATCGAAGCTTTGGTTAAGTTTTCCCAGTGTCTGGACCCAGAACCCATCTCTGGAATCCCTGTTTGGACAGGATCCCAGAGATGGAATACAGTCTTTTCCTCTTCCCCAGAAAGAAATCAAACTCTTGGGTGCCAAGCAGAATCACCAGAGTGGAAGAATATCCCATGGACACATGAGGTCACCCCTCCATTTAGTGGCCATCCTAGACACAAAATCCAGACAGAAAAGCCTGTGCTCTTCCCTCCCAGCCACCTGAATTTCAAATCCCGAGAGGCTTCCCTCAGGGTCTTCAGATTCGGACTGCCAACACCTCACTCCTATCTCTTATCCGAGGTTGTGTCTAAAGTCTTTGGTCCCAAAGTCCTGACACACATGACCTCCAGGATGGGGCCTCGAGAAACACATGACATCACTGGCCCTGCTCTCCTGAGGAAACCCTGCCCATCTCAGTTTCCCAAAATGTCCAGATTAGGAGAAAACTGCAAGGCCCCTGACTGCACCCCAATATCATAGGCCACTCTGGAAAAAGTGCACAGCCTGACACAGCCTCAGCACCTACCTCCAGGATGACATGCAGGCCAATGGCACTTAGTCCGAAGATTGAAACTTCCATGGCCCTAAAACCTCATCAGAACCCTAGCTTATGTTTTGAGGTCTCTCTCCCTAGAGGTCTGTTCTGGAAATTCAAGCATATGGTCCAACCTGTGGTCCGTGAGCCATACAAGAGCACACCTCCTGTCCCAAGAAGGAAACCTGGCTCCTGGGTACTGGGTCTAATCCTAAGGATAGAGAATCCTCAATGGTCAGAGAGCCGCCACCACATTCTAAGGTCTCCCTGGACACCAAGCAGCATTGGGACCTGTTAGACTGAGAACTTCCATCAACGCAAATCACTTGGAACTTGGAATCAGTGTCATTGGTTCAAGCTTACCCTGTTCCTCACCTGCAATGGTAAGACGAGATTGGCTTCCCAGGCCAATTCGATAGCATTGCTATCGAATCTTCCATATGGGGGACCCTGGAGCCCTGTAAGAAGACTTCTGCTGTCCCTTAGTAGGACACCTTGATGTTTGGAGCAGCTCACAAGCTCCAGATTGGAAATACCTCCAAGAATTCTTGAGGCATCCCCACCATTTGTTGGCCATCATGGATACAAACTCCAGCGTGAGCAGACATCTTCCCCTCGCCCAGGTGCTGAAGATCTTGAAACAACTGCTGTACATTGGAATAGACATGTGCTCAGCACTGAGCGTAACCGTAGCTTATGTTTTCATACTTCTGTCCTCACACTCCTCGCCTGCAAACCCTCCAACTTTGATATTCTGGAGCCGTAATGCAGCCATCTGCCTGCTCACCAGATAGAAGAAGTGAAGAAAGGGTCTGTGCAAAAATCCCCCATGAGGATCCAGTTGCACAGCTCTCAAAAGCACCCCAATATCATAGGCCGTACTCTCCACGAATGTTCTGTCTGACACAGCTCGAGCCTGAGCTCCTGACAGCCACCCAGAAAGCAGGCCTCATTTTCTGCAGGTGGGTCCTGCCTTGGCCCGAGGACCTCATCTCAAAGTGAACTGGGTATTCAGGCACCTGTCCCAGAACTTAGCTCAAATTCCTGCCCATGGGGGAACCTGAAGCATAAAAAAGTACACCTCCTTCCCCATGGCAGGAAAACTGAATGTTGAGATGGCAGTCCAACCCTCAGAGTGGGAGCCAAGTGCATAGCCCATGAGGTCACACCCACTCAGCATGGGCATCTGGGCAAAAACAGGCATTGTGACCCTCAGAATGATACCCATTTCCAACAAGAACACTCGGGAGCTGTACCAGGAAAACATAGAGCAGGACCCTAGGCCCAAATCCTAAGCCTTGTTGCGGTGATCCAGGCTCCAGAACCCAGGACCCATCTCTGGAATGGCTGTTTGGACGGGATCCCTGACTCAGAAAACTGCGCTCCTCCCATCCCCCGGAAATACACCAAACTCTTGGGTGCTGAGCAGAATTCCCAGAGAGGTAGAATCTCACATGGACCCATGAGACCACCCCTCCATTTCGTGGCCATCATAGACAAACAAGTCAGACAGAAAAGACTGTGCTCCTGCCTCACAGCCGTCCGAATTTCATATCTGGAGATGCTTCGCTCAGGGTCTGCAGATTGGGTCTGCCATCACCTCGAGCTTAACTCTTACCCGAGTTTGTGTCTGAAGACTTTGGACCCAGAGTCCTGACCCATATGCCCTCCAGGATGGGGCCTCCAGGAACACACAACAGCACTGGGCCAGCTCTCCCAAGGAATGTCAGCCTGTCTCAGTTTCCCAACCCACCAGATTAAGAGAAAATTGCAAGGCCCCTAATACCACCCCAATTCCATAGGAAGCTCCAGAAAAAATGCATAGTCTGACACAGCCTCAGAATATACCTCCAGGAAGACACCCAGGTCAATGGGAAGGGATGAAATGGCCTAACCCATGGCAGGCTCGATGTGCTGGGTGTGAAGCCAACTGTCTCAATGTCTCTCACAAGGTCTGGGCTCAGGCTATGTAAGACAGAGCATAGTGTTTAGGGTAGCCTATGCAATTGGGGTGTTGCCGAGGGCTGAGCAGGTTGATTTTCATTTGGGGTTTCTGAGCAATGCCATAGACAATGTTTTTCTTTGGGGGGGCAGGCAGAGTGCTTCGTTCTGGAACCAGAATTCCCAATCATGAGGGCTTTTGGGCCAGGAGTGCTAGGGTAGAGTCTGAAAACAAAAGATAGGGTGAGGTTGGGAGCAGGCACACTCTGCAAAGGCTGAGAGGATATCTCATGCATCTGAAGTCAGGCTGAGGATCAGACGTTGGCTGAGGTTGGATTGTGCCCTTGATGGCACCTTCATGAAGCAGGTGCCTCATGAGGCCAACGAAATTTTCCCACGCTGAGTTTGGAGGTTGCCACAAACCACAAGGTTTCCTTCTTCGAGACAGTCGAGTCCTGTTGAATGGCTCCAGTACATACCATACGGAAGGACTGAAGAGGAGGGTTCAAAGGATGGATCCCTGAACAGCATGCCTCGCATTCCCTTTGGCCATTAACGACAAGATATGTTTGATCTGCTGGCTCTGGGGCAAGCTAACCAGCGGGCTGATTTGAAATGGCCTCTCCTGAGGATGCGTCATAATGTGGGTTTCTGTCCATGGAGACCTTGGAATGTGATGGTTGTACTGTGGCCCTGCGGAATTCTCCGACCAGAAGGGTTTGATACAGATCCAGTAAGAAAGCACTCCATGTGGAGACGAGAGAGGTTTGGTTTGGAGCCTCAGAAAAACCTAATATGCTGGTATACGAAACCAGTCCTCTGAGGACAGACACATGAAAACTAAAGCTAAGGTTCATATTAGGGCCTAAGGGCCTGTCCATTTCAATCTTCTGTCTCTGGGGACACTGTCTGAGAGTCTAAGTGGTGATAATGGCTCAGCTGGTGTCAGAGTGCCCCTTTTAGTCCAGGGCAGCCTACACTATCAGGATGGCCTCAGAGGCCTTGGAGCTTTTCCCTAACCTGTAGGGTTGTGGTCAATGGATTGGGCACACTTTCCATGTAGAGGGCAGGCACAATCTTTCGCTGTGGTTCCAGATGCCCTAGCCTGGAGGGTGTGTGGGTCCAGGCTGTGGGCACAGAAGTCTGAAAACACAAACTCAGCTTATGAGTGGCGCCGAGGGTATGGCAGGCCGGATGTACAGATAGAGAGTGAGCTCCTTGGCTTGTGAATCAAGGGCGAGATACCTTCAGGCTTTTGTCTCTGGATGCGTCCAGGATAGCCGTAGATTGTAGCGGGTGGCCGCAGTGACTGTGGACAAGTATCCCTCTCTGGGGATTTGTCCCAGCTAACAGGAGTTTGGGGTCATTTTGTGGGAAGGGTGGAGTCCTGTTGTCTGGCTCATGTGTCTCTCCAAGAAAGTGATTCCAGAGCAAAGCCCCAGGAACGGGGGGGAGACTGGAAAACTCAAACCCTGGTGAGTATTGGGTGTATAGGGGCTTGGCACGCCGCATATGCGGGCTCTTGGTCAAGGCCCTGACAGGCCTTTCTTTGATATTGGGCTCATGCTGAGGGTCACAGAGTAAATTTTTGCCCAAGGCAGCACTCAAGTTTGGGCGTGGTTTCAGGGGAAATGAAGGTTTCTCCTACCCTGAAGGTGTGACTCCATGCCAAGAGCAAGCCTTACAGCCATGGGGAAGAAGGAGTTCAGATTTGTGATTCAGATGCCCAACTGTGTGGGGAATTGATATAATATCTGGGTTTAGATATCTGAAAACCAAGGTTAGGAAGAGATAACGGCATAAGACCATGGCGTGTCAGAAGTGCTAGGTGTGTGGCCAGCTGTCTCCTTGCCTGTCTGGACGTCTGGCATCAGGCTGTGAAAGGCAGAGCATTAGTGCCCAGAGCAGCCTATCAAATCTGAGTGCCGTCGAGGCAAGAGCAGGTTGATCCTCATCTGGGTTTTATGGAGAGCCCCACAAGGAAACGTTTTCTACCGGTGGGCAGTCACTGGGCTGGCTTGTGGTTCAGCAATTCCTACTCTGGAGGGATTGTTTGCCAGGAGTGTGAGGAAGGAAGTCTGAAAACAGAAGCTAGCATGAGGTTGGGGACCGAGGGCACGGCAGGCCACTCTGCAGAGGCTGAATAAAGATCTCCTGCATTGCGGTCATGTCTACTATGAGACGTGCTTCAAGCTAGAGTTTTTGTCCATGATGGCCTCTCCCTGAAGGATATGGGGGGCTTCATGAGGCCCGGCAGGTTTGCCGTTTTCTCCTACACTGAGGTTTTGACTCACGGCCAGCAGCAAGGTTTCTTGCCATGGGGAAGGAGGGGTTCTGACTTGTGAATCATGTTCCCCCTGTGCAGGGATTGGAGATAAGGTCTAGGTTCCGATGACTGAAAAGCCAGGTTGGGAATGGATGGTGGCCTAAGGCAGTGGCGGGTCCAATGTGCTGGGTGTGCAGCCAGCTGTGTCGGTGTCTGTTGGAAGGTTTGGGCTCAGGCTATTTGCGACAGAGCATCAGTGTTTAAGGTAGCCTATGCAATTGGGGTGTTGCCGAGGGCCAAGCAGTTTGATCCTCATTTGGGGTTTCTGGGCAGCACCATAGACAATGTTTTTCTCCTGGGAGGCAGGCAGAGTGCTTCAGTGTGGCCCCAGAATTCCCGGTAGGGCGGGTTTGTGGGTCAGGAGTGTGAGGACGGAAGTCTGAAAACACAAGCTAGGGTGAGGATTGGAGCCAAGGGCAGAGCAGGCCCAATCGGCAGAAGCTGAATCAAAATCTCCTGCATCTGAAGTCAGGCTGAGGATCAGACGTTGGCTGAGGCTGGAGTATGTGTCCATGATGACACCTTCATAAAGCAGGGGCCTCATGAGGCCAAGGAAGTGTTCCCACGCTGAGTTTGGAGGATGCCCCAAACCACAAGGTTTCCTTCTGCGGGACATTTGAGTCCAGTTTCATGGATCCAGGACATACCATACGGAAGGACTGGAGAGCAGGGTTCGAAGGATGGATCCCTGTACAGCATGCCTCGCATTCCCCTTGGCCATAAGAGATAAAATATGTTTGAACTGCTGCCTCTGGGACACGCTACCCAGGGGGCTGAGTTGAAATGGCCTCTCCTGAGGATGCGTCATAATGTGCGTTTGGGTCCATGGAGACCTTGGAATGTGCTGGTTGTTCAGTGGCCCTGCGGAACTCTCCTACCTGATGGGTTTGATACATGCCCAGTAAGAAATCTCCCCATGTGGAGACGAGAGAGGTTTGGTTTGGTGTCTCAGAAAAGCCCCGTGTGCCGGTCTACGTAAACAGTCCTCTGAGGACGGACAAATGGAAACCAAAGCTAAGGTTCAAATTAGGGCCTGGGGGCCTGTCCATTTAAACCTTCTGTCTCTGGGGACACTGTTGGAGAGTCTAAGTGGAGATAGTTGCTCCGCTGTGTCAGAGAGCCCCTCTTAGTCCAGGGTGGCCTCCACTATTGATGGCCTCAGGGGCTTGGAGCTTTTCCCTAACCTGTAGGGTTGTGGTCAATGGATTGGGCACACTTTCCTTAGACAGGGCAGGCAGAATCTTTCGCTGTGTCTCCAGAGGCCCTCGCCTGGAGGTTGTGTGGGTCCAGGCTGTGGGCACAGAAGTCTGAAAACACAAACTCAGCTTATGAGTCTCGCCTAGGGTATGGCAGGCCGGATGTACAGCCCGAGAGGGAGCTCCTGGGCCTCTGAAACAAGGGCGAGTGGGAGGCGTTCCTTCAGGCTTTTGTCTCTGGATGTTGTGTCCGGGATAGCCGTGGATTGGAGGGGTGGCCTCAGGGACTGTGGACGAGTATCCCTCTCTGAGGATTTGTCACAGCTCCCAAGAGTTTGGGGTCATTTTGTGGGAAGGGTGGAGTCGTGTTGTCTGGCTCATGGGTCTCTCCAAGAAAGGGATTCCAGAACAGAGCCCCAGGTACGGGCGGGGCGACTGGAAAACTCAAACACTGGTCAGGATTGGGTGCATAGGGGGTGGCAAGCCCCATATGCGGGCTCTTGGTCCAGGCCCTGACAGGCCTTTCTTTGATATGGGGCTCATGCTGAGGGTCGCAGTGTGAATTTGTGCCCAAGCAGCACTCAAGTTTGGGCGTGGCATCAGTGGCCATGAAGGTTTCTCCCACCCTGAAGTTGTGACTCCATGGCAAGAGCAAGCTTGACAGCCATGGGGAAGGAAGAGTTCTGTTTTGTGCTTGCTATACCCAGCTGTGTGGAGAATTGATATAATGTCTAGGTTCAGATATCTGAAAACCAAGGTTAGGAAGAGGTGACGGCATAAGACCATGGCGTGTCCGAAGTGCTGGGTGTGCGGCCAGCTGTCTCCCTGTCTCTCTGGACGTCTGGCTTCAGGCTGTGTCAGACAGAGTATGAGTGCCCAGAGCAGCCTATCCAGTTCGGGTACCGTCGAGGCCCGAGCAGGTTGATCCTCATCTGGGTTTTCTGGAGAGCCCCACAAGGAAACGTTTTTCTTCCTTTGGGCAGACACTGGGCTGGGTTGTGGTTCTGGAGTTCCTAGTCCGGAGGGCTTGTTTGCCAGGAGTGTGAGGAAGGAAGACTGAAAACAAAAGCTAGCATGAGGTTTGGGACCGAGGGCACGGCAGGGCCAGTCTGCAGAGGCTGAATCGAGATCTCCTGCACTGATGTCATGTCAACTATGAGACGTGCCTCAGGCTAGAGTTTTTGTCCAGCATGGCCTCTTCCTGAAGGGTGTGGGGGCTTCATGAGTCCAGGGAGGTTTGCCTACGATGGGATTTGTGAACTACTCCAAACCTCAAGGTTTCCTTCTGCACGACAGTCGAGTCCTATTTGATGGTTCCAGGAGGCCCCATACGGAAAGACTCGAGAGCAGATGTCTAAGCATGGATGCCTGGGAACGCCACCTCATATTCCCACTCTTTAGTCAGGATAAGGCAGGCTCAATCTGCAGCCTCCTGGGTGAGCTACCCAGAGGGGAGAGTTGAAATGGACTCTCCTGAAGATGAGTCCTACTGTGGCTTGGTGGCCTGGGAGACCTTGGAATGTGGAGGTGGCTCAGGGACTCTGCAGGGTTTTCCAAACTGAGGTGTTCGACACAGCTCCAACAAGGAAGCTTCCCATGTGGAGACGAGAGGAGTTCTGTTCAGTGCCTCAGGAAAGCCCCATATCCTGTTCTTTGAACCAAAGCCTCTGAGGAGTAACACCTGGAATCCAAAGCAAGAGTTGAGATTATGGCCTAAGGGCCTTTCTGGCTCAACCTTCTATCTCTGTTGACATCTGTGTGCATGCCTTCGTGGACGTAGCTGCTCAGCTTGTGTCGGAATGCCGCTGTGTGTCCAGGGAGGCTCCCAGTAGTGGGATGTCCTCGGAGGCCTTGAGGTTTCTCATATTCTGGAGGAGTGTGTCCAAAGGAATGGACACAGTTTCCCAGGAGAGAGCAGGCACGGTCCTGTGGTATGGCTCCAGAGGACCCAGCCTAGAGGCTGTGTTTGCCAGGGCTGTGGGGACAGATGTCTGAAAAAGCAAACTTGGCTCAGCTAGGGGCCAATGTAATGGCAGGCCTGATCTCCAGTCCGTGAGGGGAGATCCTCTTGAAATCAAAGTAGGGCAAGTGGGAGGTAGTTACTCAGGATTTACAGTGTCCGGTCAGGGTAGGGGTTGTCTCAGAGGCCGAGGAAGAGCCTTCCTCTCGGGGGATTGTCCAAGCTCCCAAGTGTTTGTGTTCATTCTGTGGGAATGAAGAGTACTGTTTTCTGCCACAGGGGACCCCCCAGGAGAGGGACTCTAGAGCACAGCAGTGGGTTCCCTCAATTGGAATACACACCATCTATTTAGTCCTGGGTGCCTATGGGCATGGCAAGCCACATAAGCGGGCTCTTGGTCCAGTCACTGAGAGGCGTTACTTGAATAAGGTACTCACGCTGAGAATCACAATGTGTGTTTGTGCCCAAGGCGGCCCTCACGCATGTGCGTGGCCTCATGGGTCATGCCGTTTTCTCCAACACTGAAGGTTTGACTCACTGCCAGCAGCAAGTTTTCTTGCCATGGGGTAGGAGGGGTTCTGACTTGTGTGCATCAGAGGGGTTCCCCCCTGTGCAGGGATTGGATATAAGGTCTAGGTTCCGATGACTGAAAACCCAGGTTGGGAATAGATGGTAGCCTAAGGCAGTGACGGGACCAATGTACTGGGTGTGCAGCCAGCTGTGTCGGTGTCTGTTGGAAGGTCTGGGCTCAGGCTATTTACCTCAGAGCATCAGTGTTTAAGGTAGCCTATGCAATTGGGGTGTTGCCGAGGGCCAAGCAGTTTGATCCTCATTTGGGGTTTCTGGGCAGCACCATAGACAATGTTTTTCTCCTGGGAGGCAGGCAGAGTGCTTCATTGTGGCCCCAGAATTCCCAGTAGGGAGGGCTTGTGGGCCAGGAGTGAGAGGACGGAAGTCTGAAAACACAAGCTAGGGTGAGGTTTGGAGCCAAGGGCAGAGCAGGCCCACTCTGCAGAGGCTGAATCAAAATCTCCTGCATCTGAAGTCAGGCTGAGGATCAGACGTTGGCTGAGGCTGGAGTATGTGTCCATGATTGCACCTTCATGAAGCGGGGGCCTCATGAGGCCAAGGAAGTTTTCCCACGCTGAGTTTGGAGGTTGCCCCAAACCACAAGGTTTCCTTCTGCGGGACATTCGTGTCCTGTTGCATGGCTCCAGGACATACCCTACGGAAGGACTGGAGAGCAGGGTTCGAAGAATGGATCCCTGTACAGCATGCCTCGCATTCCAATTGGCCATTAGCGATAAGATATGTTTGATCTGGGGCCTCTGGAACACGCGACCCAGGGGGCTGAGTTGAAATGGCCTCTCCTGAGGATGCGTCATAATGTGCGTTTGGGTCCATGGAGACCTTGGAATGTGCTGGTTGTTCAATGGCCCTGCGGAACTCTCCTACCTGAAGGGTTTGATACATCCCCAGTAAGAAAGCTCCCCATGTGGAGACGAGAGAGGTTTGGTTTGGTGCCTCAGAAAAGCCCCGTGTGCTGGTCTACGAAAACAGTCCTTTGAGGACGGACACATGGAAACCAAAGCTAAGGTTCACATTCGGGCCTGGGGGCCTGTCCATTTCAACCTTCTGTCTCTGGGGACACTGTCTGAGAGTCTAAGTGGAGATAGTTGCTCCGCTGGTGTCAGAGAGCCCCTCTTAGTCCAGGGTGGCCTACACTATTGATGTCCTCAGGGGCCTTGGAGCTTTTCCCTAACCTGTAGGGTTGTGGTCAATGGATTGGGCCCACTTTCCTTGGAGAGGGCAGGCACAATCTTTCGCTGTGGCTCCAGAGGCACTAGCCTGGAGGTGTGTGGGTCCAGGCTGTGGGCACAGAAGTCTGAAAACACAAACTCAGCTTATGAGTGGTTCCTAGGGTATGGCAGGCCGGAGGTACAGCCCGAGAGGGAACTCCTGGGCCTCTGAAACAAGGGCGAGTGGGAGGCGTTCCTTTAGGCTTTTGTCTCTGGATGCTGTGTTCGGGATAACCGTGGATTGGAGGGGTGACCTCAGGGACTGTGGACGAGTATCCCTCTCTGGGGATTTGTCCCAGCTTCCAAGATTGTGTTCATTTTGTGTGAAGGGTGGAGTCGTGTTGTCTGGCTCATGGGTCTCTACAAGAAAGGGATTCCAGATCAGAGCCCCAGGTACGGGCGGGGCGACTGGAAAACTCAAACACTGGTGAGGATTGGGTGCATAGGGGCTTGGCAAGCCCCATATGCGGGCTCTTTGTCCAGGCCCTGACAGGCCTTTCTTTGACTTGGGGCTCATGCTGAGGGTCACAGTGTGAATTTGTTCCCAATCAGCACTCAAGTTTGGGCGTGGCATCAGGGGCCATGAAGGTTTCTCCCACGCTGAAGGTGTGACTCCATGCCAACAGCAAGCTTGACAGCCATGGGGAAGGAGGAGTTCTGTTTTGTGCTTGTGATACCCAGCTGTGTGGAGAATTGATATGATGTCTAGGTTCAGATATCTGAAAACCAAGGTTAGGAAGAGGTGACGGCATAAGACCATGGCGTGTCCGAAGTGCTTGGTGTGCGGCCAGCTGTCTCCTTGTCTGTCTGGACTTCTGGCTTCAGGCTGTGTCAGACAGAGCATGAGTGCCCAGAGCAGCCTATCCAGGTCGGGTACCGTCGAGGCCCGAGCAGGTTGATCCTCATCTGGGTTTTCTGGAGAGCCCCACAGGGAAACGTTTTCTTCCGTTGGGCAGACACTGGGCTGGGTTGTGGTTCTGAGTTCCTAGTCCGGAGGGCTTGTTTGCCAGGAGTGTGAGGAAGGAAGTCTGAAAACACAAGCTAGCTTGAGGTTTGGGACCTGCCACAAAGGACTCCCCAGGAGAGGGACTCTAGAGCACAGCATTGGGTTCCCTCAACTGGAATACACACCATCTAGTTAGTCCTGGGTGCCTATGGGCATGGCAAGGACTATATGCAGGATCTTCATCCCGAATCTGACAGGCCTTTCTTTGACATGGGGCTCATGAGGGTTACAGTGTGAATTTGTTCCCAATCAGCACTCAAGTGCTGCTTGTGCACAACCTGATGTGTTTGATACATCCCCAGTAAGAAAGCTCCCCATGTGGAGACGAGAGGAGTTCTGTTCAGTGCCTCAGGAAAGCCCCTTATCCTGTTCTTCGAACCAAAGCCTCTGAGGAGTAACACCTGGAACCCAAAGCAAGAGTTGAGATTACAACCTAAGGGCCTGTCCGGCTCAACCTTCTATCTCTGTTGACATCTGTGTGCATGCCTTCGTGGACGTAGCTGCTCAGCTTGTGTCCGAATGCGCCTGTGTGTCCAGGGAGGCTCACAGTAGTGGGATTTCCTCGGGGCCCTTGAGGTTTCTCATATTCTGGAGGTGTGTGTCCAAAGGAATGGACACAGTTTCCCAGGAGAGAGCAGGCACGGTCCTGTTGTATGGCTCCAGAGTACCCAGCCTAGAGGCTGTGTTTGCCAGGGCTGTAGGGACTGATGTCTGAAAAAGCAAACTTGGCTCAGGAAGGGGCCAAGGTAATGGCAGGCCCGATCTCCAGTCCGTGAGGGGAGATTCTTTGGATTTCAAAGGAGGGCAAGTGGGAGGCAGTCGCTCAGGCTTTTGTCTCTGGGTGTTGCGTTCACAGTGTCCAGTCAGGGTAGGGGATGCCTCAGGGGCCGAGGAAGAGCCTTCCTCTCGGGGGATTGTCCAAGCTCCCAAGTGTTTGGGTTCGTTCTGTGGGAAGTGAAGAGTACTGTTTTCTCTCAGAAAGGACCCCCAAGGAGAGGGACTCTAGAGCACAGCAGTGGGTTTCTTCAACTGGAATACACACCATCTAGTTAGTCCTGGGTGCCTATGTGCATGGCAGGGACTATATGCAGGATCTTCGTCCCGAACCTGACAGGCCTTTCTTTGACATGGGGCTCATGCTAGGGTCACAGTGTGAATTTGTGCCCAAGCAGCACTCATGTTTTGGCGTAACATCAGGGGCCATGAAGGGTTCCCCACGTGAAGGTGTGACTCCATGTGAATAACAAGCATTACAGCCATGTGGAAGGCAGAGTTCTGATTGTGATTCCGGTACACAAACTTAGATTTTTTGGGGAAGTCGGTATGGCAGGCCCAATATACAAACCATGAGAAGAACTCATGAAGATTTGAATATAGAGCGAGTCTGAGGCGCTTGCTCAGGCATTTGTCTCTGGAATTTGTATCAGCGATGGCCGTAGAATGTCGGGGATGCTTCATGGGCCATGGACGAATCTACCTCTATGAGGATTTCGCCCGATTCCCAATTATTTTTCGTCAATCTGTGGGATGGTAGGACTCCTTTCAGTTTTGTTACCTCAGGTGTCCCACGAAAAGAGGAATTCCAAAGCAAAGCCGTGGGGAAGACTGAAGGGACCACCAGAAATATGGTTCAAAATTGGGGACTAGGGGCATGGCAAGCCCAATATGCTATCTCTTCATCCAGCCACTGAGAGGCCTTACTTGAGGACTTTGGTCAGTCTGAGGGTCACAATGTGTGTTTGTGACCAATGTAGCCTGCGAGAATGGCGGGGCCTCATGGGCAACACTGGATTCAACTGCACTGAAAGTTGGACAACATGCCAACCACAAGGTTTCTTGCCATGGGGAAGGAGTTCTGATTTCTGCATCACCTTCAACCCTGGGCAGTGATTGGAGATAAGGTATAGGTTCTGAAACCTGAAAACCGAGGTTGGGAAGAGATGACGACCTAAGGCCATGGCGGCTCGATGTGCTCAGTGTGCGGCCAGCTGTCTGGTTGGGGCCAGGAAGAACAGGCTCAGGCTGTGTCAGAAAGGGCATTAGTGCCCTGGTCAGCCTATGTATTTGGGGTACAGCCAATGTAGGTGCAGGTTGACCCTCACTTGGGGTTACTGGGTACCCCAGAGGGCAATGTTTTTCTTCTGGAGGGCAGGCAGAGTGCAGCATTGTAGTTCTGGATTGCCAAAATGTAGGGCTTGTGGGCCAGTAGTCTGAGGACAGAAGTCTGAGAACACAAGCTCGGCTTAGGTTTCAGGTTGAGGACATGGCAGGCAGAATCAACAGACCGGAATCGAGATCTCGTGCATCTGAAGTCAGGGCGAGGATCAGACGATCGCTCAGGTTGGAGTTTCTGTCCCTTATGGCCCCTCATGAAGGGGGAGCATCACGAGGCCATGGGGGTTTTCCCACGATGGGATTTGTGAGAAGCTCTAAACTCCAAAGTGTCTTCTGCAGGACAGTTGAGACCTGTTGTTTGGCTCCAGGCCAATGTATCTGAGCAGGGTTCTAAGGATGGATCGCTGGGTAGCCCACCTCGCATTCCAATTGTCTCCTAGCAACAAGACAGGTTAGATCTGCTGGATCTGGGGGAGCAAACGAGGAGGCTGAGTTGAAATGGACTCTCCTGGGGATGGGTCCTAGCGTGTTTTTGTGTGTATCGAGACCTTGAAATGAAGCGGTGGCACTGGGGCCCTGACGGGTTCTCCAAAACAGAGGCTTTGACAGAGCTCTAACGTGCAAGTTTCCCATGTGTAGATGAGATGTTTTCTGATGGGTTGGTCAAGAAAAAGCCATTGCTGGTTTTGAAATCCAGGCGTCTGAGAAGAGATGCCTGGAAACCAAAGCAATGGATCTGATTAGTGTCTAGGGGCCTGTTCTTTCCTTTTTACCTCTGGGGACAACTGTCTATGGGTCTGAGTGCAGGTAGGTGCACAGATGGGCTCTGATTGCCCTGTTTTTCCTGGGAAGCCAGCCCTAGTGAGATGGATCAGGGAATTGGGTGTTTATCCTATTAGAAGGGTTGTGGCCATTGGAAATGGCAAACACATTTCCCTTGCAGAGGGCAAGTACAGTCCTCAGGCTTGGCTCCAGGGTCCTGATCCTGTAGGTTGTGCAGGCCAGGGCTGTTTGGACAGTTGTCTGAAAACACAACCTCGGCTTATGTTTCCGGTCATAGGTATGGCAGGACTGATCTACAGATCATGAGGAGAACTCTTCGGGATTTGAAAAAAGAGCGAGTGTGAGGCTCTTGCTCAAATTTTTGTCTCTGGATATCGTGTCACTCACGGTGGTGAAATTTCTGGGTGTCTTCATGGGAAATGGACGAGTCGTACTCTCTGGTGGTTTGGCCCCATCCAAAGAGTTTGGGGTCATTCTGTGTGATGGACGAAGTCCGTTTTTTTTTGTTGTTGTTGTTGTTTTCTTTTTTAACCTCAGGGGTTGCACCAAATGAGGGATTCCAGAGTAGAGCCCTGGGGAGAGGCGACTGGACAATCAGAAATCTGGTTACAACTTGGGGCCTAGGGACCTGTCAAGCCCATTATGACATCTAATGGTCCAGCCAAGGAGAGGACTTACTAGAGGACAGGACTCATGCTGAGGGTCACAATGCGTGTTTATGCCCTCGTCGCACTCAAGTATGGGCGAGACCTCAGGGTGAATGCTGGTTTCTCCTACACTGAACGTTGGACAACCTGCCAACACAAGCTTTCTTGCCATGCGTAAGGAGGAGTCCTGATCTCTGCATCACACTCACCCCTTGGCAGTGATTGGAGATAAAGTCTCGGTTTTGAAGCCTGAAAACTGAGATAGGGAAGAGATGATGACCTAAAGGCATGGCAGGTCTTATGTGCTCAGGGTGCGGTCAGCTTTCTGGGGGTTGGTCAGAGGTCCGGGCTCAGGTTGTGTCCAAAAGTGCTTTAGTGCCCAGGTTAGACTATATAATTTGGGTAAAGTCGAGTGCTGTGTATGTTTATCCTCATTTAAGGTGCCTAGGCAGCTCATGAGGCAATAATTTTTTTCTACAGGGCAGGCAAAGTTCTGCACTGTGGATCCGGAATTGCAAAACTTGAGGCCTTCGGTCCAGGGGTATGAGGACGGAAGTCTGAGAAGACAAGCTAGAATTGGGTTTCAGAGCGAGGGCACGGCAGGTACCCCCTGCAGATCTGAACCAATGTCTCATGCATCTGAAGTCAGGGCGAGGAACAGACGTTGGCTCAGGTTGGAGTTTCTGTGCATGACGGCCGCTTCATGAAGGGAGCAGAATCTCGAGGCCATTGAGATGCTCAGCTGTTGTCAGACCGCCCTTGTTTGTCCACGGAGACCTACACTATTGGGATGGCCTCAGGGACTTTGGAGGTTTGTCCTAATTAGTCCAATTTTGGACAATGGAATGGGCAGAATTCCCATGGATTGGTAGGCACAGTCCTAATGTGTGGCTCCAGGGGCCCCAGCCGGAGGGTGTGTGGCCCAGGACTTTGAGGACAGAAGTCTGAAAACAAAAACATAGCTTAGGTTTGGGGACATAGGTATGGCAGGCCTGATCTACAAACCATGAGAAGAACTCTTCAGGATATGAAGAATGAGCGAGACTGAGGCGCTTGCTCAGGCTTTTGTCTCTGGATTTTGTATCAGCAGTGGCCGTGGAATGTTGGGGAGGTCTCATGAGCCATGGACGAATCTTCCTCTCTGAGGATTTGACACGTTTCCCAATTGTTTTTCGACAATCTATGGGACGGGAAGACCCTTTCAGTTTTGTTACCTCAGGTGTCCCACCAAAAGAGGAATTCCATAGAAAAGCCATGGGGAAGACTGAAGGGACAACCCGACTATGGTTCAAAATTGGGGCCTAGGGGCATGGCAAGCCCAATATGCTATCTCTTCATCCAGCCACTGAGAGGCCTTACTTGAGGACTGGGCTCAGGCTGAGGGACACAATGTGTGTTTGGGACCCATGTGGCCTGCGAGCATGGTCGGGGCCTCATGGGCCACACTGGTTTCAACTACACTGAAGGTTGGACAACATGCCAACCACAAGGTTTCTTGCCATGGGGAAGGAGTTCTGATTTCTGCATCACCTTCAACCCTGGGCAGTGATTGGAAATAATGTCTAGGTTCTGAAGCCTGAAAACCGAGGTTGGGAAGAGATGATGACCTAAGGCCATGGCGGCTCGATGTGCTCAGTGTGCGGCCAGCTGTTTGGGTGGGAACAGGAGTTCCAGGCTCCGGCTGTGTCAGAAAGGGCATTAGTGCCCTGGTCAGCCTATGTATTTGGGGTACATCCAGGGTAGGTGCAGGTTGATCCTCATTTGGGGTTACTGGGTAGCCCCAGAGGACAATATTTTTCTTCTGGAGGGCAGGCAGAGTGCTGCATTGTAGTTCTGGATTGCCAAACTGGAGGGCTTGTGGGCCAATAGTCTGAGGACAGAAGTCTGAGAACACAAGCTAGGCTTCGGTTTCTGGGTGAGGACATGGCCGGCACAATCTACAGACCAGAATCGAGATCTCGTGCATCTGAAGTCAGGGCGAGGGTCAGACGATCACTCAGGTTGGAGTTTCTGTCCCTGATGGCCCTTTAATGAAGGGGGGGCATCACGAGGCCATGGGGGTTTTCCCACGATGGGAGTTGTGAGCAGCTCCAAACTGCAAATAGTCTTCTGCAGGACAATTGAGACCTGTTGTTTGGGTCTGCAGGCCAATGATTCTGAGCAGGGTTCTAAGGATGGATGGCTGGGTAGCCAACCTCGCATTCCAATTGTCTCCTAGCAACAAGACAGGTTAGATCTGCTGGATGTGGTGGAGCAACCGAGGAGGCTGAGTTGAAATGGACTCACATGGTGATGGGTCCTAATGTGCTTTTGTGTCTATGGAGACCTTGGAATGAAGCGGTGGCACTGGGGCCCTGAAGGGTTCTCTGAAACAGAGGCTTTGACACAGCTCCAACGTGCAAGATTCCCATGTGTAGATGAGATGTTTTCTGATGGTTGAGTCAAGAAACAGCAATATGCTGGTTTTGAAATCCAGGCCTCTGAGGAGAGATGCCTGGAAACCAAAGCAATGGATCTAATTAGTGACTAGGGACCTGTTCTATCCTTTTTACCTCTGGGGACATCTGTCGATGGGTCTGAGTGCAGGTAGGTGCACAGATGGGCTCAGATTGCCCCTGTATTTCCTGGAAAGCCACCACTAGTGAGAAGGATCAGGCACTTTGGAGGTTTTTCCTATTAGAAGGATTTTGGCCATTGGAATGGGCACACACAATTCCCTTGCAGAGGGCAAGTACAGTCCTCTGGTTTGGCTCCAGGGGCCTGAGCCTGTAGGTTGTGTAGGCCACGGCTGTTTGGACAGTTGTCTGAAAACACAAACTCGGCTTATGTTTCGGGTCATAGGTATGGCAGTACTGATCTACAGATCATGAGGATAACTCTTCAGGATTTGAAAAAAAGGGCGAGTCTGAGGATTTTGCTGAAGTTTTTGTCTTGGATATCGTGTCACCTATGGTGGTGAAATTTCTGGGTAACTTCATGGGAAATGGACAAGTCTTACTCTCTGGTGGTTTGGCTCCGTCCAAAGAGTTTGTGGTCATTCTGTGGGATGGAAGAAGTCCGTTTCTTTGTTGTTGTTGTTTTATTTTTTAACCTCTGGTGTCCCTCCAAATGAGGGATTCCAGAGTAGAGCCCTGGGGAGGGGCGACTGGACAATCAGAAATCTGGTTATAAATTGTGGCCTAGGGACATGTCAAGCCCATTATGACATCCAATGGTTCAGCCACTGAGAGGACTTACTAGAGGACAGGACTCATGCTGAGGGTCACAATGCGTGTGTATGCCCTCGTAACACTCAAGAATGGGCGGGGCCTCAGGGTGAATGATGGTTTCTCCTACACTGAACGTTGGACAACGTGCCAACCACAAGGGTTCTTGCCATGGGTAATGAGGACTTCTGATTTCTGCATCACACTCACCCCTGGGCAGTGATATGAGATAAGTTCTCGGTTCTGAAGCCTGAAAACTGAGGTAGGGAAGAGATGATGACCTAAGGCCATGGCGGGTCTGATGTGCTCACGGTGCGGTCTGCTGTCTGGGTGTTGGTCAGGAGGTCTGGGCTCAGGTTGTTTCAGACATTGCATTAGTGCCCAGGTTAGACTATATAATTGGGTAAAGTCGAGAGCTGTGTAGGTTTATCCTCATTTAAGGTGCCTGGGCAGCTCATGAGGCAATAATTTTTTTCTAGAGGGCAGGCAGAGTGCTGCATTGAGGGTCCGGAATTGCCAAACTTGAGGGCTTCTGGGCCAGGCGTGTGAGGACGGAAGTCTGAGAAGACAAGCTAGACTTGGCTTTCAGGGCGAGGGCATTGCAGGTACCCCCTGCAATTCTGAACCAATATCTCAAGCATCTGAAGTCAAGGCAAGGATCAGACTTTGGCTCAGGTTGGAGTTTCTGTGCATGACTGCCCCTTCATGAACAGAGAGGAGTCTCAAGGCCATGGAGGTTTTCCCACGGTGGGAGTTGTGGGATGCCCGCTTGAAGGATTCCATGTGCGGGACAATTGTGACCTGTTGGGCAGCTCCAGGACATCCCATCCCATACGAAATGACTCCAGAGCACCGTTAGGTGATGGATGCCAGGGAAGACCGCCTCACATTCCAATTGTCTCCTAGCAACAAGACAGTTGAGATCCGATGGCTCTGCGGGAGCAACCGGGATGGCTGAGTTGAAATGGACTTTCCCGAGGATGGGGCCTAGTATGTGTTTGTGTCCATGGGGGCCTTCAATGTGGCGGTGGCACCGGGAACCTGAAGAATTCTCCTTAACTTTTACATAGCTCCCATGCTCAAGTTTCCTTGGGGAGATGAGATTAGTTCTGATGGGTGCCTCAGGAAACCCCCTATGCTGGTATTGGAATCCAGGCATTTGAGGACACATGCCTGTAAACCAAAGCAATGGATCCGATTATGGACTAGGGTCCTGTCTGGTTTAATCTTTTTCTCTTGGTTCATCCATCTATGGTATGATTGGAGGTGGATGCTCAGCTGGTGTCAGACCGCCCTTGTTTGTCCCGGGAGACCTACACTATTGGGATGGCCTCGGGTAATTTGGAGGGTTCTCCTAATTTGTACGATTTTGGACAATGGAATGTGCAGAATTCCCATGCATGGGGTAGGTAGCATCCTAATGTGTGGCTCCAGGGGACCCAGCCTGGAGGGTGTGTGGCCCAGGTCTTTGAGGACAGAAGTCTGAAAACACAAACTCAGTTTAGGTTTGGTGACGTAGGTATGGCAGGCCCAATCTACAAACCATGAGAAGAACTCTTCTGGATATAAAGAATGAGCGAGTCTGAGGCGCTTGCTCAGGCTTTTGTCTCTGGATTTTGTATCAATGATGGCCGTGTAATGTGGGGAGGCCTTATGGGCCATGGACGAATCTTCCTCTCTGTGCATTTGTCCCGGTCCCAATTGTTTTTCGTCAATCTGTGGGATGGGAGGTCTCCTTTCAGGTTTGTTACCTCAGGTGTCCCAACCAAAGAGGAATTCCAAAGCAGAGCCCTGGGAAAGAGTGAAGGGACAACCCAAACTATGGTTAAAAATGGGGGCCTAGTGGCATGGCTGGCCCAATATGCTATCTCTTCATCCAGCCACTGAGAGGCCTTACTTGAGGACTGGGCTCAGGCTGAGGGTCACAATGTGTGTTTGTGACCAATGTGGCCTTCGGGCATGGGCAGGGCCTCATGGGCCACACTGGTTTCAACTACACTAAACTTTGGACAACAGGCCAATCACAAGGTTTCTTGCTATGGGGAAGGAGTTCTGATTTCTGCATCATTTTCAACCCTGGGCACTGGTTGGAGATAAGGTCTAGGTTCGGAAGACTGAAAACCGCAGTTGGGAAGAGATGACGACCTAAGGCCTTGGCGGGTCGTATGCGCTCAGTGTGCGGACAAATGCCTGGGTGTTGGTCAGGAGGTTCTAGCTCAGGTAGTGTCAACAGTGCATTAGTGCCCAGGTTAGTCTATATAATTTGGGTACAGTCGAGTGTCGTGTAGGTTTATCCTCATTTGAGGTGCCTGGTCAGCTCATTAGGCAATATATTCTTTCTAGAGTGCAGGCAGAGTGCTGCAATGTGGGTCCGGAATTTCCAATCTTGACGGCTTCAGGGCCAGGAGTGTGAGGACAGAAGTCTGAGAACACAAGCTAGACTTTGGCTTCAGGCCGAGGGCACAGCAGGTAACCCTTGCAGTTCTGAACCAATATCTCAAGCATCTGAAGTCAAGGCGAGGATCAGACGTTGGCTCAGTTTGGCGTTTCTGTGAATGACTGCCCTTCATGAATCTAGCGGAGTCTCAAGGCCATGGAGGTTTTCCCACGTTGGGAGTTCAGGGATGCCCCCTTCAAGGATTCCTTATGCGGGACAGTTGACACCTGTTGGGCAGCTCGAGGACATCCCATATGGAATGACTCCAGAGCACCGTTAGAGGATGGATGCCAGGGAAGCCCGCCTCGCATTCCAATTGTCTCCTAGAAACAAGACAGTTGAGATGTGATGGCTCTGCAGAAGCAACCGGAGTGGCTGTGGTGAAATGGACTTTCCTGAGGATGGGGCCTAATGTGTGTTTGTGTCCATGGCGGCCTTAGATTGGGGCGGTGGCACCGGGACCCTGAAGTATTCTCCTAAGCTTTTGACATAGCTCCCATGCACAAGTTTCCTTGTGGAGATCAGATTTGTTCTGATGGGTGCCTCATGAAACCCCCTATGCTGGAAATGGAATCCAGACTTTTGAGGAGACATGCCTGCAAACCAAAGCAATGGATCTGATTATGGCCTAGGGTCCTCTCTGGTTCAATCTATTCTCTGGGGACATCCATCTTTGGTATGAGTGGAGGTAGATGCTCAGCTGGTGTCAGTCCGCCCTTTTTTAACCCGGGAGACCTACACTATTAAGATGGCCTCGGAGACTTTGGAGGGTTCTCCTAATTTGTAAGATTTTGGACAATGGGATGGGCAGAATTCCCATGGATTGGGTAGGCAGATTCCTAATATGTGGCTCCAGGGGTCCCAGCCTGGAGAGTGTGTGGCCCAGGACTTTGAGGACAGAAGTTTGAAAACACAAACTCAGCTTAGGTGTGGGTACGTAGGTATGGCAGGCCCAATCTACAAACCATGAGAAGAACTCTTCAGGATATGAAGAAAGAGCGAGTCTGAGGCGCTTGCTCAGGATTTTGTCTCTATATTTTGTCTCAATGATGGCCGTGGAATGTGGGGAGGCCTCATGGGGCATGGACGAATCTTCCTCTCTGTGGATTTGGCCCGGTCCCAATTGTTTTTCTTCAAGCTGTGGGATGGGAGGTCTCCTTTCAGGTTTGTTACCTCAGGTGTCCCAACCAAAGAGGAATTCCAAAGCAGAGCCCTGGGGAAGAGTGAAGGGACAACCCAAACTATGTTTAAAAATTGGGGCCTAGGGGCTGGCAGGCCCATTATGCTGTCTCTTCATCCAGCCACTGAGAGGCCTTACTTGAAAACTGGGCTCAGGCTGAGGGTCACAATGTGTGTTTCTGACCAATGTGGCCCACGTGCATGGGCGGGGCCACATGGGACACAGTGGTTTCAACTACACTGAACTTTGGACAACATGCCAATCACAAGGTTTCTAGCCATATGTCAGGAGTTCTGATTTCTGCATCATTTTCAAACCTGGGCGGTGCTTCGAGATAAGGTCTAGGTTCTGAAGCCTGAAAACCGCAGTTGGGAAGGGATGACGACCTAAGGCCATGGCGTGTCTGACGTACTCAGTGTGCGGTCAGCTGCCTGGGTGTTGGTCAGGAGGTTCGGGCTCAGGTTGTGTCAGACAGTGCATTAGTGCCCAGGTTAGACTATTTAATTAGGGTACAGTCGAGTGCCGTGTAGGTTTATCCTCCTTCGAGGTGCCTGTGCAGCTCATTAGGCAATATATTTTTTCTAGAGGGCAGGCAGAATGCTGCATTGCGAGTCCGGAATTGCCAAACTTGAGGGCTTCTAGGCCAGGAGTGTGAGAACAGAAGTCTGAGAACACAAGCTAGACTTGGTCTTCAGGCCGAGGGCACGGCAGGTATTCCCTGCAGATCTGAAGCAATATCTCAAGCAAATGAAGTCATGGCGAGTATCAGACGATGGCTCAGGTTGGAGTTTCTGTGAATGACTGCCCTTCATGAATGGAGCAGAGTCTCTTGGCTATGGAGGTTTTTTCACGTTGGGAATTGTGGGATGCCCCCTTCAAGGATTCCTTCTGAGGGACAATTGAGAACTGTTGCGCAGCTCCAGGACATCCCATATGGAAAGACTCCAGAGCACCGTTCTAGGATGGATGCAAGGGAAGCCCGCCTTGCATTCCAATTGTCTCCTAGCAAAAGACACTTGAGATTGGTGGCTATGCAGGAGCAACCGGGGTGGCTGATTTGAAATGGACTTTCCTGAGGATGGGGCCTAATGTGTGTTTGTGTCCATGGGGGCCTTGGAATGGGGCAGTGGCACCGGGCCCCTAAAGTATTCTCCTAAGCTTTTGACATAGCTCCCATGCACAAGTTTCCTTGCGGAGACGAGATTTGTTCTGATGGGTGCTCAGGACACCCCCCTATGATGGTATTGGAATCCAGGCTTTTGAGGAGACATGCCTGTAAACCAAATCAATGGATCCAATTATGGCCTAGTGTCCTGTCTGGTTCCATCTTCTTCTCTGGGGACATCCATCTATGGTATGAATGGAGGTCGATTATCAGCTGGTGTCAGACTGCCCTTGTTTGTCCCGGGAGACCTACACTATTGGGATGGCCTCGGGGACTTTGGAGGGTTCTCCTAATTTGTACGATTTTGGACCATGGAATGTGCAGAATTCCCATGCATGTGGTAGGTACAGTCCTAATGTGTGGCTCCAGGGGCCCCAGCCTAAAGTGTGTGTGGCCCAGAAAATTGAGGACAGAAGTGTGAAAACACAAACTCAGCTTAGGTTTGCTGACGTAGGTATGGCAGGCCCAATCTACAAACCATGAGAAGAACTCTTCTGGATATAAAGAATGAGCGAGTCTGAGGCGCTTGCTCAGGCTTTTGTCTCTGGATTTTGTATCAATGATGGCCGTGTAATGTGGGGAGGCCTTATGGGCCATGGACGAATCTTCCTCTCTGTGCATTTGGCCCGGTCCCAATTGTTTTTCGTCAATCTGTGGGTTGGGAGGTCTCCTTTCAGGTTTGTTACCTCAGGTGTCCCAACCAAAGAGGAATTCCAAAGCAGAGCCCTGGGGAAGAGTGACGGGACAACACAAACTATGGTTAAAAATGGGGGCCTAGGGGCATGGCAGGCCCAATATGCTGTCCCTTCATCCAGCCGCTGAGAGGCCTTACTTGAGGACTGGCTCAGGCTGAGGGTCACAATGTGTGTTTGTGACCAATGTGGCCCGCGAGCATGGGCGGGGCCTCATGGGCCACACTGGTTTCAACTACACTGAACTTTGGAAAACATGCCAGTCACAAGGTTTCTAGCCATGGGGAAGGAGTTCTGATTTCTGCATCATTTTCAACCCTTGGCAGTGGTTGGAGATAAGGTCTATGTTCTGAAGCCTGAAAACCGCAGTTGGGAAGAGATGACGACCTAAGGCCATGGCTGGTCTGAGGTGCTCAGTGTGCGGTCAGCTTCCTTGCTGTTGTTCAGGAGGTTCGGGCTCAGGTTGTGTCAGACAGTGGATTAGTGCCCAGTTTAGACTATATAATTTGGGTACAGTCGAGTGCCGTGTAGGTTTATCCTCATTTGAGGTGACTGGGAAGCTCATTAGGCAAGATATTTTTTCTAGAGGTCATGTAGAGTGCTGCATTGTGGGATCCGGAATTGCCAACGTGAGGGCTTCTGGGCTAGGCGTGTGAGGACAGAAGTTTGAGAACACAAGCTAGACTTGGGCTTCAGGCCAAGGGCATGGCAGTTACCCCCTGCATATCTGAACCAATATCTCAAGCATCTGAAGTCACGGCGAGGATCAGACGTTGGCTCAGGTTGGAGTCTGTGCATGACTGCCCCTTCATGAAGGGAGCAAATTCTCAAGGCCATGGAGTTTTTCCCACGTTGGGAGTTGTGGGATGCCCCCTTCAAGGATTCCTTATGCGGGACCATTGACACCTGTTGGGCAGCACCAGGACATCCCCTATGGAATGACTCCAGAGCATCGTTCGAGGATGGATGCAATCACTGCCACCGGGTGACTGTGATGCAGAAATCATAACTCTTCCTGACCCATGGCAAGAAACGTTGTGGTTGGCATGTTGTCCAACGTTCAGTGTAGGATAAAAAAAGTATTCACAATGAGGCCCCGCCCATTCTTGAGCGCGACGAGAGCTTAAACACACATTGTGACCTCAGCGTGGGTCCTGTCCTCTAGGTGGCTGGATCATTAGATGTCATAATGGGCTTGACATGTCCCTAGGCCCCAATTTTTACCAGATTTCTGGTTGTCTAGTCGCCCCTCCCCAGGGCTCTACTCTGGAATCCCTCATTAGGTGGGACATCTGAGGTTGACACCCATCAGAAAACATCTCATCTACATATGGGAAACTTGCACGTTGGAGCTGTGTCAAAGCCTCTGTTTGGAAAAACCCTACAGGACCCCAGTGCCACCGCTACATTCCAAGGTCTCCATAGACACAAAAAGACATTAAGACCCATCCACAGGAAAGTCCATTTCAACTCAGCCTCCTGGGTTGCTCCCCCAGATCCAGCAGATCTAACCTGTCTTGTTGCTAGGACACAATTGGAATGCGAGGTGGGCTACCCAGCCATCCATCCTTAGAACCCTGCTCGGAATCGTTGCCCTGGAGCCAACCAACAGGTCTCAATTGTCCTGCAGAAGAATCTTTGCAGTTTGGAGCTTCTCACAACTAACATCGTGGGAAAACCCCCACGGCCTCGTGGCCCCCCCGCCCCTTCATGAAGGGCCATCAGGGACAGAAACACCAACCTGAGCGATCTTCTGATCCTCACCCTGACATCATAAGCACGAGATCTCGATTCAGGTCTGTAGATTGTTCCTGCCTTGTCCTCACCCAGAAACCTAAGCCTAGCTTGTTCTCAGATTTCCTTCCTCAGACTACTGGCCCACAAGCCTCCAGTTTGAAAACCAGAACTATAATGCAGCACTCTTCCTGCCCTCAGGAAGAAAAACATTGCCCTCTGGGGCTACCCAGAAACTCCAAATGAGGATCAACCTGCACGCCATTCGACTGTACCCCAAATATATAGGCTGACCTGGGCACTATTGCCCTTTTTGACACAGCCTGAGCCTGGATTACCTGGCCCCACACAGAAAGCTGGCCGCTCACTGAGCACATCGGACCCGCCATGGTCTTAGGTCGTCATCTCTTCCCAAACACGGTTGTCAAGTTTCAGAACCTAGACCTTATCTCCAATCACTGCCCAGGCTTGAAAGTGATGCAGAAATCACAACTCCTTCCCCGTGGCAAGAAACCATGTGGTTGGCATGTTGCCCAACGTTCAGTGTAGTTGAAACCAGTGTGGCCCATGAGGCCCCGCTCATGTTTGCGGGCCACATTGGTCCAAACCACACATTGTGACCCTCACCCTGATCCCAGTCCTCAATAAGGCCTCTCAGTGGCTGGATGAAGAGATAGCATATTGGGCTTGCCATGCCCCTAGGCCCCAAATTTTACCCATAGTTCGGGTTCTCCCTTCACTTTTCCCCAGGGCTCTTCTTTGGAATTCCTCTTTTGGCGGGACACCTGAGGTAACAAACCTGAAAGGAGTCCTCCCATTCCACAGATTGACGAAAAACAATTGGGATCGGGCCAAATCCACAGAGAGGAATATTCGTCCATGGCCGATGAGGCCTCCCCGACATTCCACGGCCATCTCTGATACAAAATCCAGAGACAAAAGCCTGAGCAAGCGCCTCAGACTCGCTCTTTCTTCATATCCGGAAGAGTTCTTCTCATGGTTTATAGATCGGGCCTGTCATACCTACGTCCCCAAACCTAAGCTGAGTTTGTGTTTTCAGACTTTTGTCCTCAAAGTCCTGGGCCACACACCCTCCAGGCTGGGGCCCCTGGAGTCACACATTAGGACTGTGCCTACCCAATCCATGGGAATTCTGCCGATGCCATTGTCCAAAACAGTAAAATTTGGAGAACCCTACAAATCCCTGAGGCCATCCCAATAGTGCAGGTCGCCCAGGACAAACAAGGGCGGTCTGATACCAGCTGAGCATCTACCTCCACTCATACCATAGATGGATGTCCCCTGAGAAGAAGATTGAACCAGACAGGACCCTAGGCCATAATCGGATACATTGCTTTGGATTACAGGCATGTCTCCTCAAAAGCCTGCATTCCAATACCAGCATAGAGGTTTTCCTGAGGCACCCATCCAAACAAATCTCGTCTCCACAAGGAACCTTGTGCATCGAGCTATGTCAAAAGCTTAGGATAATACTTCAGGGTCCCGGTGCCACCGCCCCATTTTAAGGCCTTCATGGACACAAACACACATTAGGACCCATCCTCAGGAAAGTCCATTTCAAGTCAGCCACCCCGGTTTCTCCCGCAGAGCCATCAGATCTAATACTGTCTTGTTGCTAGGAGACAATTGGAATGCGAGGCGGGCATCCCAGGCATCCATCCTCGAAGGGTGCCCTGGAGTCATTCCATATGGGATGTCCTGGAGCTGCCCAACAAGTCTCAATTGTCCCGCAGAAGGAATCCTTGAAGGGGGCATCCCACAACTCCCAACGTGGGAAAACCTCCGTGGCCTCGAGATTCCGCTCCCTTCATGAAGGGGCCGTCATGCACAGAAACTCCAACCTGAGCCAACGTCTGATCCTCGCCCTGACTTCAGATGCATGAGATATAGGTTCAGATCTACAGGGGTACCTGCCGTGCCCTGGCCCTGAAACCCAAGTCTAGCTTGTGTTCTCAGACTTCCGTCCTCACACTCCAGGCCCCGAAGCCCGGAAGTTTCGCAATTCCAGACCCACAATGCAGCACTCTGCCTGCCCTCTAGAAAAAAAATTTGGCCTAATGAGCTGCCCAGGCACCTTATATGAGGATAAATCTACATGGCATTCGACTGTACCCAAAGTATATACTCTAACCTGGGCACTAATGCACTGTCTGACACAACCTGAGCTCGGACCTCCTGACCAACACCCAGACAGCTGACCGCACACTGAGCACATCAGAACCGCCATGGCCTTAGGTCATCATCTCTTCCCAACTGCGGTATTTCAGGCCTCAGAACCTAGACCTTATCTCCAACCACTGCCCAGGGGTGCCTGTGATGCAGAAATCAGAACTCGTCCTTACCCATGGCAAGAAACCTTGTGGTTGGCATGTTGTCCAACGTTCAGTGTAGGAGAAACCAGCATTCACCCGGAGGCCCCGCCAATTCTTGGGTGCGAAGAGGGCATAAACACGCATTGTGACCCTCAGCGTGAGTCCTGTGCTCTAGTAAGTCCTCTCAGTGGCTCGACCATTAGATGTCATAATGGGCTTGACATGTCCCTAGGCTCCAATTTTAAACCAGATTTCTGGTTGTCCGGTCGGCCCTCCCCAGGGCTCTACTCTGGAATACCTCATTTGGTGAGACACCTGAGGTTAAAAAACAAAACAAAGCAAATCAACAACAACAACAAAACGGACTTCTTCCATCCCCAGAATGACCCAAAACTCTTGGGACGGGGCAAAATCCCAGAGAGTAAGACTCGTCCATTTCCCATGAAGTCACCCGGAAATTTCACGACCATGAGTGACACGATATCCAGAGACAAAAACTTGAGCACGAGCCTCACACTCGCCCTTTTTTCATATCCTGAAGAGTTCTCCTCATGGTCTGTAGATCAGTCCTGCCATACCTATGACCCGAAACATAAGCCGCGTTTCTGGTTTCAGACAACGGTCAAAACAGCTCTGGCCTACACACCATACAGGCTCAGGCCCCTGGAGCCAAACCTGAGGACTGTACTTGCCCTCTCCAAGGGAATTGTATGTGCCCATTCCAATGGCCACAACCCTACTAATAGGATAAAACTCCAAACTGCCTGAGGCCATCCCAATAGCGGTGGCTTCCCAGGACAAACAGGGGCAATCTGAGCTCATCTGAGCACCTACCTGCCCTCAGACGCATAGACTGATGTCCCCAGAGGTAAAAAGGAACGAACAGGCCACTAGGCACTAAACGGATCCATTGCTGTGGTATCCAGTCATCTCTCCTCAGAGGCCTGGATTTCAATACCAGCGTATGGCTGTTTCTTGACTCACCCATCAGAAAACATCTCATCTACATATGGGAAACTTGCACGTTGGAGCTGTGTCAAAGCCTCTGTTTGGAAAAACCCTTCAGGACCCCAGTGCCACCGCTACATTCCAAGGTCTCCATAGACACAAAAAGACATTAGGACCCATCCACAGGAGAGTCCATTTCAACTCAGGTTCCTGGGTTGCTCCCCCAGATCCAGCAGATCTAACGTGTCTTGTTGCAAGGACACAATAGGAATGCGAGGTGGGCTACCCAGCCATCCATCCTTAGAACCCTGCTCGGAATCATTGCCCTGGAGCCAACCAACAGGTCTCAATTGTCCTGCAGAAGAATCTTTGCAGTTTGGAGCTTCTCACAACTAACATCTGGGAAAACCCCCTCGGCCTCGTGACCCCCCCCGCCCCTTCATGAAGGGCCATCAGGGACAGAAACACCAACCTGAGCGATCTTCTGATCCTCGCCCTGACATCATAAGCACGAGATCTCGATTCAGGTCTGTAGATTGTTCCTGCCTTGTCCTCACCCAGAAACCTAAGCCTAGCTAGTTCTCAGATTTCCTTCCTCAGACTACTGGCCCACAAGCCTCCAGTTTGAAAGCCAGAACTATAATGCAGCACTCTTCCTGCCCTCAGGAAGAAAAACATTGCCCTCTGGGGCTACCCAGAAACTCCAAATGAGGATCAACCTGCACGCCATTCGACTGTACCCCAAATATATAGGCTGACCTGGGCACTATTGCCCTTTTTGACACAGCCTGAGCCTGGATTACCTGGCCCCACACAGAAAGCTGGCCGCTCACTGAGCACATCGGACCCGCCATGGTCTTAGGTCGTCATCTCTTCCCAACCTCGGTTGTCAAGTTTCAGAACCTAGACCTTATCTCCAATCACTGCCCAGGCTTGAAAGTGATGCAGAAATCACAACTCCTTCCCCGTGGCAAGAAACCATGTGGTTGGCATGTTGCCCAACGTTCAGTGTAGTTGAAACCAGTGTGGCCCATGAGGCCCCGCTCATGTTTGCGGGCCACATTGGTCCAAACAACACATTGTAACCCTCACCCTGATCCCAGTCCTCAATAAGGCCTCTCAGTGGCTGGATGAAGAGATAGCATATTGGGCTTGCCATGCCCCTAGGCCCCAAATTTTACCCATAGTTCGGGTTCTCCCTTCAGTTTTCCCCAGGGCTCTTCTTTGGAATTCCTCTTTTGGCGGGACACCTGAGGTAACAAACCTGAAAGGAGTCCTCCCATTCCACAGATTGACGAAAAACAATTGGGATCGGGCCAAATCCACAGAGAGGAAGATTCGTCCATGGCCCATGAGGCCTCCCCGACATTCCACGGCCATCTCTGATACAAAATCCAGAGACAAAAGCCTGAGCAAGCGCCTCAGACTCGCTCTTTCTTCATATCCGGAAGCGTTCTACTCATGGTTTATAGATCGGGCCTGTCATACCTACGTCCCCAAATCTAAGCTGAGTTTGTGTTTTCAGACTTCTGTCCTCAAAGTCCTGGGCCACACACCCTCCAGGCTGGGGCCCCTGGAGTCACACATTAGGACTGTGCCTACCCAATCCATGGGAATTCTGCCGATGCCATTGTCCAAAACAGTAAAATTTGGAGAACCCTACAAATCCCTGAGGCCATCCCAATAGTGCAGGTCGCCCGGGACAAACAAGGGCGGTCTGATACCAGCTGATCATCTACCTCCACTCATACCATAGATGGATGTCCCCTGAAAAGAAGATTGAACCAGACAGGACCCTAGGCCATAATCGGATACATTGCTTTGGATTACAGGCATGTCTCCTCAAAAGCCTGCATTCCAATACCAGCATAGAGGTTTTCCTGAGGCACCCATCCAAACAAATCTCGTCTCCACAAGGAACCTTGTGCATCGAGCTATGTCAAAAGCTTAGGATAATACTTCACGGTCCCAGTGCCACCGCCCCATTTTAAGGCCTTCATGGACACAAACACACATTAGGACCCATCCTCAGGAAAGTCCATTTCAAGTCAGCCACCCCGGTTTCTCCCGCAGAGCCATCAGATCTAATACTGTCTTGTTGCTAGGAGACAATTGGAATGCGAGGCGGGCATCCCAGGCATCCATCCTCGAATGGTGCCCTGGAGTCATTCCATATGGGATGTCCTGGAGCTGCCCAACAAGTCTCAATTGTCCCGCAGAAGGAATCCTTGAAGGGGGCATCCCACAACTCCCAACGTGGGAAAACCTCCGTGGCCTCGAGATTCCGCTCCCTTCATGAAGGGGCCGTCATGCACAGAAACTCCAACCTGAGCCAACGTCTGATCCTCGCCCTGACTTCAGATGCATGAGATATAGGTTCAGATCTACAGGGGTACCTGCCGTGCCCTGGCCCTGAAACCCAAGTCTAGCTTGTGTTCTCAGACTTCCGTCCTCACACTCCAGGCCCCGAAGCCCGAAAGTTTCGCAATTCCAGACCCACAATGCAGCACTCTGCCTGCCCTCTAGAAAAAAAATTTGGCCTAATGAGCTGCCCCGGCACCTTATATGAGGTTAAATCTACATGGCATTCGACTGTACCCAAAGTATATAGTCTAACCTGGGCACTAATGCACTGTCTGACACAACCTGAGCTCGGACCTCCTGACCAACTCCCAGACAGCTGACCGCACACTGAGCACATCAGAACCGCCATGGCCTTAGGTCATCATCTCTTCCCAACTGCGGTATTTCAGGCCTCAGAACCTAGACCTTATCTCCAACCACTTCCCAGGGGTGCCTGTGATGCAGAAATCAGAACTCGTCCTTACCCATGGCAAGAAACCTTGTGGTTGGCATGTTGTCCAACGTTCAGTGTAGGAGAAACCAGCATTCACCCGGAGGCCCCGCCAATTCTTGAGTGCGAAGAGGGCATAAACACGCATTGTGACCCTCAGCGTGAGTCCTGTGCTCTAGTAAGTCCTCTCAGTGGCTCGACCATTAGATGTCATAATGGGCTTGACATGTCCCTAGGCTCCAATTTTAAACCAGATTTCTGGTTGTCCGGTCGGCCCTCCCCAGGGCTCTACTCTGGAATACCTCATTTGGTGAGACACCTGACGTTAAAAAACAAAACAAAGCAAATCAATAACAACAACAAAACGGACTTCTTCCATCCCCAGAATGACCCAAAACTCTTGGGACGGGGCAAAATCCCAGAGAGTAAGACTCGTCCATTTCCCATGAAGTCACCCGGAAATTTCACGACCATGAGTGACACGATATCCAGAGAGAAAATTGAGCACGAGCCTCACACTCGCCCTTTTTTCATATCCTGAAGAGTTCTCCTCATGGTCTGTAGATCAGTCCTGCCATACCTATGACCCGAAACATAAGCCGCGTTTGTGTTTTCAGACAACTGTCCAAACAGCTCTGGCCTACACACCCTACAGGCTCAGGCCCCTGGAGCCAAACCTGAGGACTGTACTTGCCCTCTCCAAGGGAATTGTATGTGCCCATTCCAATGGCCACAACCCTACTAATAGGATAAAACTCCAAACTGCCTGAGGCCATCCCAATAGCGGTGGCTTCCCAGGACAAACAGGGGCAATCTGAGCTCATCTGAGCACCTACCTGCACTCAGACGCATAGACTGATGTCCCCAGAGGTAAAAAGGAACGAACAGGCCACTAGGCACTAAACGGATCCATTGCTGTGGTATCCAGTCATCTCTCCTCAGAGGCCTGGATTTCAATACCAGCGTATGGCTGTTTCTTGACTCACCCATCAGAAAACATCTCATCTACATATGGGAAACTTGCACGTTGGAGCTGTGTCAAAGCCTCTGTTTGGAAAAACCCTTCAGGACCCCAGTGCCACCGCTACATTCCAAGGTCTCCATAGACACAAAAAGACATTAGGACCGATCCACAGGAGAGTACATTTCAACTCAGGTTCCTGGGTTGCTCCCCCAGATCCAGCAGATCTAACGTGTCTTGTTGCAAGGACACAATAGGAATGCGAGGTGGGCTACCCAGCCATCCATCCTTAGAACCCTGCTCGGAATCGTTGCCCTGGAGCCAACCAACAGGTCTCAATTGTCCTGCAGAAGAATCTTTGCAGTTTGGAGCTTCTCACAACTAACATCGTGGGAAAACCCCCACGGCCTCGTGACCCCCCCCCCCGCCCCTTCATGAAGGGCCATCAGGGACAGAAACACCAACCTGAGCGATCTTCTGATCCTCGCCCTGACATCATAAGCACGAGATCTCGATTCAGGTCTGTAGATTGTTCCTGCCTTGTCCTCACCCAGAAACCTAAGCCTAGCTTGTTCTCAGATTTCCTTCCTCAGACTACTGGCCCACAAGCCTCCAGTTTGAAAACCAGAACTATAATGCAGCACTCTTCCTGCCCTCAGGAAGAAAAACATTGCCCTCTGGGGCTACCCAGAAACTCCAAATGAGGATCAACCTGCACGCCATTCGACTGTACCCCAAATATATAGGCTGACCTGGGCACTATTGCCCTTTTTGACACAGCCTGAGCCTGGATTACCTGGCCCCACACAGAAAGCTGGCCGCTCACTGAGCACATCGGACCCGCCATGGTCTTAGGTCGTCATCTCTTCCCAACCTCGGTTGTCAAGTTTCAGAACCTAGACCTTATCTCCAATCACTGCCCAGGCTTGAAAGTGATGCAGAAATCACAACTCCTTCCCCGTGGCAAGAAACCATGTGGTTGGCATGTTGCCCAACGTTCAGTGTAGTTGAAACCAGTGTGGCCCATGAGGCCCCGCTCATGTTTGCGGGCCACATTGGTCCAAACCACACATTGTGACCCTCACCCTGATCCCAGTCCTCAATAAGGCCTCTCAGTGGCTGGATGAAGAGATAGCATATTGGGCTTGCCATGCCCCTAGGCCCCAAATTTTACCCATAGTTCGGGTTCTCCCTTCACTTTTCCCCAGGGCTCTTCTTTGGAATTCCTCTTTTGGCGGGACACCTGAGGTAACAAACCTGAAAGGAGTCCTCCCATTCCACAGATTGACGAAAAACAATTGGGATCGGGCCAAATCCACAGAGAGGAATATTCGTCCATGGCCGATGAGGCCTCCCCGACATTCCACGGCCATCTCTGATACAAAATCCAGAGACAAAAGCCTGAGCAAGCGCCTCAGACTCGCTCTTTCTTCATATCCGGAAGAGTTCTTCTCATGGTTTATAGATCGGGCCTGTCATACCTACGTCCCCAAACCTAAGCTGAGTTTGTGTTTTCAGACTTTTGTCCTCAAAGTCCTGGGCCACACACCCTCCAGGCTGGGGCCCCTGGAGTCACACATTAGGACTGTGCCTACCCAATCCATGGGAATTCTGCCGATGCCATTGTCCAAAACAGTAAAATTTGGAGAACCCTACAAATCCCTGAGGCCATCCCAATAGTGCAGGTCGCCCGGGACAAACAAGGGCGGTCTGATACCAGCTGAGCATCTACCTCCACTCATACCATAGATGGATGTCCCCTGAGAAGAAGATTGAACCAGACAGGACCCTAGGCCATAATCGGATACATTGCTTTGGATTACAGGCATGTCTCCTCAAACGCCTGGATTCCAATACCAGCATAGAGGTTTTCCTGAGGCACCCATCAAAACAAATCTCGTCTCCATAAGGAACCTTGTGCATCGAGCTATGTCAAAAGCTTAGGAGAATACTTCAGGGTCCCGGTGCCACCGCCCCATTTTAAGGCCCTCATGGACACAAACACACATTAGGACCCATCCTCAGGAAAGTCCATTTCAAGTCAGCCACCCGGTTTCTCCCGCAGAGCCATCAGATCTAAACTGTCTTGTTGCTAGAAGACAATTGGAATGCGAGGCGGGCTTCCCAGGCATCCATCCTCGAACGGTGCCCTGGAGTCATTCCATATGGGATGTCCTGGAGCTGCCCAGTAAGTCTCAATTGTCCTGCAGAAGGAATCCTTGAAGGGGGCATCCCACAACTCCCAACGTGGGAAAACCTCCATGGCCTCGAGATTCCGCTCCCTTCATGAAGGGGCCGTCATGCACAGAAACTCCAACCTGAGCCAACGTCTGATCCTCGCCCTGACTTCAGATGCACGAGATATAGGTTCAGATCTACAGGGGTACCTGCCGTGCCCTGGCCCTGGTACCCAAGTCTAGCTTGTGTTCTCAGACTTCCGTCCTCACACTCCAGGCCCCGAAGCCCGGAAGTTTCGCAATTCCACACCCACAATGCAGCACTCTGCCTGCCCTCTAGAAAAAAAATTTGGCCTAATGAGCTGCCCAGGCACCTTATATGAGGATAAATCTACATGGCATTCGACCGTACCCAAAGTATATAGTCTAACCTGGGCACTAATGCACTGTCTGACACAACCTGAGCTCGGACCTCCTGACCAACACCCAGACAGCTGACCGCACACTGAGCACATCAGAACCGCCATGGCCTTAGGTCATCATCTCTTCCCAACTGCGGTTTTTCAGGCCTCAGAACCTAGACCTTATCTCCAACCACTGCCCAGGGGTGCCTGTGATGCAGAAATCAGAACTCGTCCTTACCCATGGCAAGAAACCTTGTGGTTGGCATGTTGTCCAACGTTCAGTGTAGGAGAAACCAGCATTCACCCGGAGGCCCCGCCAATTCTTGAGTGCGAAGAGGGCATAAACACGCATTGTGACCCTCAGCGTGAGTCCTGTGCTCTAGTAAGTCCTCTCAGTGGCTCGACCATTAGATGTCATAATGGGCTTGACATGTCCCTAGGCCCCAATTTTAAACCAGATTTCTGGTTGTCCGGTCGGCCCTCCCCAGGGCTCTACTCTGGAATACCTCATTTGGTGAGACACCTGAGGTTAAAAAACAAAACAAAGCAAATCAACAACAACAACAAAACGGACTTCTTCCATCCCCAGAATGACCCAAAACTCTTGGGACGGGGCAAAACCCCAGAGAGTAAGACTCGTCCATTTCCCATGAAGTCACCCGGAAATTTCACGACCATGAGTGACACGATATCCAGAGACAAAAACTTGAGCACGAGCCTCACACTCGCCCTTTTTTCATATCCTGAAGAGTTCTCCTCATGGTCTGTAGATCAGTCCTGCCATACCTATGACCCGAAACATAAGCCGCGTTTGTGTTTTCAGACAACTGTCCAAACAGCTCTGGCCTACACACCCTACAGGCTCAGGCCCCTGGAGCCAAACCTGAGGACTGTACTTGCCCTCTCCAAGGGAATTGTATGTGCCCATTCCAATGGCCACAACCCTACTAATAGGATAAACCTCCAAACTGCCTGAGGCCATCTTAATAGTGGTGGCTTCCCAGGAAAACAGGGGCAATCTGAGCTCATCTGAGCACCTACCTGCACTCAGACGCATAGACTGATGTCCCCAGAGGTAAAAAGGAACGAACAGGCCCCTAGGCACTAAACGGATCCATTGCTGTGGTATCCAGTCATCTCTCCTCAGAGGCCTGGATTTCAATACCAGCGTATGGCTGATTCTTGACTCACCCATCAGAAAACATCTCATCTACATATGGGAAACTTGCACGTTGGAGCTGTGTCAAAGCCTCTGTTTGGAAAAACCCTTCAGGACCCCAGTGCCACCGCTACATTCCAAGGTCTCCATAGACACAAAAAGACATTAGGACCCATCCACAGGAGAGTCCATTTCAACTCAGCCTCCTGGGTTGCTCCCCCAGATCCAGCAGATCTAACCTGTCTTGTTGCTAGGACACAATTGGAATGCGAGGTGGGCTACCCAGCCATCCATCCTTAGAACCCTGCTCGGAATCGTTGCCCTGGAGCCAACCAACAGGTCTCAATTGTCCTGCAGAAGAATCTTTGCAGTTTGGAGCTTCTCACAACTAACATCGTGGGAAAACCCCCACGGCCTCGTGACCCCCCCGCCCCTTCATGAAGGGCCATCAGGGACAGAAACACCAACCTGAGCGATCTTCTGATCCTCGCCCTGACATCATAAGCACGAGATCTCGATTCAGGTCTGTAGATTGTTCCTGCCTTGTCCTCACCCAGAAACCTAAGCCTAGCTTGTTCTCAGATTTCCTTCCTCAGACTACTGGCCCACAAGCCTCCAGTTTGAAAGCCAGAACTATAATGCAGCACTCTTCCTGCCCTCAGGAAGAAAAACATTGCCCTCTGGGGCTACCCAGAAACTCCAAATGAGGATCAACCTGCACGCCATTCGACTGTACCCCAAATATATAGGCTGACCTGGGCACTATTGCCCTTTTTGACACAGCCTGAGCCTGGATTACCTGGCCCCACACAGAAAGCTGGCCGCTCACTGAGCACATCGGACCCGCCATGGTCTTAGGTCGTCATCTCTTCCCAACCTCGGTTGTCAAGTTTCAGAACCTAGACCTTATCTCCAATCACTGCCCAGGCTTGAAAGTGATGCAGAAATCACAACTCCTTCCCCGTGGCAAGAAACCATGTGGTTGGCATGTTGCCCAACGTTCAGTGTAGTTGAAACCAGTGTGGCCCATGAGGCCCTGCTCATGTTTGCGGGCCACATTGGTCCAAACCACACATTGTGACCCTCACCCTGATCCCAGTCCTCAATAAGGCCTCTCAGTGGCTGGATGAAGAGATAGCATATTGGGCTTGCCATGCCCCTAGGCCCCAAATTTTACCCATAGTTCGGGTTCTCCCTTCACTTTTCCCCAGGGCTCTTCTTTGGAATTCCTCTTTTGGCGGGACACCTGAGGTAACAAACCTGAAAGGAGTCCTCCCATTCCACAGATTGACGAAAAACAATTGGGATCGGGCCAAATCCAGAGAGAGGAAGATTCGTCCATGGCCCATGAGGCCTCCCCGACATTCCACGGCCATCTCTGATACAAAATCCAGAGACAAAAACCTGAGCAAGCGCCTCAGACTCGCTCTTTCTTCATATCCGGAAGAGTTCTTCTCATGGTTTATAGATCGGGCCTGTCATACCTACGTCCCCAAACCTAAGCTGAGTTTGTGTTTTCAGACTTCTGTCCTCAAAGTCCTGGGCCACACACCCTCCAGGCTGGGGCCCCTGGAGTCACACATTAGGACTGTGCCTACCCAATCCATGGGAATTCTGCCGATGCCATTGTCCAAAACAGTAAAATTTGGAGAACCCTACATATCCCTGAGGCCATCCCAATAGTGCAGGTCGCCCGGGACAAACAAGGGCGGTCTGATACCAGCTGAGCATCTACCTCCACTCATACCATAGACGGATGTCCCCTGAGAAGAAGATTGAACCAGACAGGACCCTAGGCCATAATCGGATACATTGCTTTGGATTACAGGCATGTCTCCTCAAAAGCCTGGATTCCAATACCAGCATAGAGGTTTTCCTGAGGCACCCATCAAAACAAATCTCGTCTCCACAAGAAACCTTGTGCATCGAGCTATGTCAAAAGCTTAGGAGAATACTTCAGGGTCCCGGTGCCACCGCCCCATTTTAAGGCCCTCATGGACACAAACACACATTAGGACCCATCCTCAGGAAAGTCCATTTCAAGTCAGCCACCCCGGTTTCTCCCGCAGAGCCATCAGATCTAAAACTGTCTTGTTCCTAGGAGACAATTGGAATGCGAGGCGGGCTTCCCAGGCATCCATCCTCGAACGGTGCCCTGGAGTCATTCCATATGGGATGTCCTGGAGCTGCCCAACAAGTCTCAATTGTCCCGCAGAAGGAATCCTTGAAGGGGGCATCCCACAACTCCCAACGTGGGAAAACCTCCGTGGCCTCGAGATTCCGCTCCCTTCATGAAGGGGCCGTCATGCACAGAAACTCCAACCTGAGCCAACGTCTGATCCTCGCCCTGACTTCAGATGCATGAGATATAGGTTCAGATCTACAGGGGTACCTGCCGTGCCCTGGCCCTGAAACCCAAGTCTAGCTTGTGTTCTCAGACTTCCATCCTCACACTCCAGGCCCCGAAGCCCGGAATTTTCGCAATTCCAGACCCACAATGCAGCACTCTGCCTGCCCTCTAGAAAAAAAATTTGGACTAATGAGCTGCCCCGGCACCTTATATGAGGATAAATCTACATGGCATTCGACTGTACCCAACGTATATAGTCTAACCTGGGCACTAATGCACTGTCTGACACAACCTGAGCTCGGACCTCCTGACCAACACCCAGACAGCTGACCGCACACTGAGCACATCAGAACCGCCATGGCCTTAGGTCATCATCTCTTCCCAACTGCGGTTTTTCAGGCCTCAGAACCTAGACCTTATCTCCAACCACTGCCCAGGGGTGCCTGTGATGCAGAAATCAGAACTCGTCCTTACCCATGGCAAGAAACCTTGTGGTTGGCATGTTGTCCAACGTTCAGTGTAGGAGAAACCATCATTCACCCAGAGGCCCCGCCAATTCTTGAGTGCGAAGAGGGCATAAACACGCATTGTGACCCTCAGCGTGAGTCCTGTGCTCTAGTAAGTCCTCTCAGTGGCTCGACCATTAGATGTCATAATGGGCTTGACATGTCCCTAGGCCCCAATTTTAAACCAGATTTCTGGTTGTCCGGTCGGCCCTCCCCAGGGCTCTACTCTGGAATACCTCATTTGGTGAGACACCTGAGGTTAAAAAACAAAACAAAGCAAATCAACAACAACAACAAAACGGACTTCTTCCATCCCCAGAATGACCCAAAACTCTTGGGACGGGGCAAAACCCCAGAGAGTAAGACTCGTCCATTTCCCATGAAGTCACCCGGAAATTTCACGACCATGAGTGACACGATATCCAGAGACAAAAACTTGAGCACGAGCCTCACACTCGCCCTTTTTTCATATCCTGAAGAGTTCTCCTCATGGTCTGTAGATCAGTCCTGCCATACCTATGACCCGAAACATAAGCCACGTTTGTGTTTTCAGACAACTGTCCAAACAGCTCTGGCCTACACACCCTACAGGCTCAGGCCCCTGGAGCCAAACCTGAGGACTGTACTTGCCCTCTCCAAGGGAATTGTATGTGCCCATTCCAATGGCCACAACCCTACTAATAGGATAAACCTCCAAACTGCCTGAGGCCATCCCAATAGTGGTGGCTTCCCAGGACAAACAGGGGCAATCTGAGCTCATCTGAGCACCTACCTGCACTCAGACGCATAGACTGATGTCCCCAGAGGTAAAAAGGAACGAACAGGCCCCTAGGCACTAAACGGATCCATTGCTGTGGTATCCAGTCATCTCTCCTCAGAGGCCTGGATTTCAATACCAGCGTATGGCTGTTTCTTGACTCACCCATCAGAAAACATCTCATCTACATATGGGAAACTTGCACGTTGGAGCTGTGTCAAAGCCTCTGTTTGGAAAAACCCTTCAGGACCCCAGTGCCACCGCTACATTCCAAGGTCTCCATAGACACAAAAAGACATTAGGACCCATCCACAGGAGAGTCCATTTCAACTCAGCCTCCTGGGTTGCTCCCCCAGATCCAGCAGATCTAACCTGTCTTGTTGCTAGGACACAATTGGAATGCGAGGTGGGCTACCCAGCCATCCATCCTTAGAACCCTGCTCGGAATCGTTGCCCTGGAGCCAACCAACAGGTCTCAATTGTCCTGCAGAAGAATCTTTGCAGTTTGGAGCTTCTCACAACTAACATCGTGGGAAAACCCCACGGCCTCGTGACCCCCCCGCCCCTTCATGAAGGGCCATCAGGGACAGAAACACCAACCTGAGCGATCTTCTGATCCTCGCCCTGACATCATAAGCACGAGATCTCGATTCAGGTCTGTAGATTGTTCCTGCCTTGTCCTCACCCAGAAACCTAAGCCTAGCTTGTTCTCAGATTTCCTTCCTCAGACTACTGGCCCACAAGCCTCCAGTTTGAAAACCAGAACTATAATGCAGCACTCTTCCTGCCCTCAGGAAGAAAAACATTGACCTCTGGGGCTTCCCAGATACTCCAAATGAGGATCAACCTGCACGCCATTCGACTGTACCCCAAATATATAGGCTGACCTGGGCACTATTGCCCTTTTTGACACAGCCTGAGCCTGGATTACCTGGCCCCACACAGAAAGCTGGCCGCTCACTGAGCACATCGGACCCGCCATGGTCTTAGGTCGTCATCTCTTCCCAACCTCGGTTGTCAAGTTTCAGAACCTAGACCTTATCTCCAATCACTGCCCAGGCTTGAAAGTGATGCAGAAATCACAACTCCTTCCCCGTGGCAAGAAACCATGTGGTTGGCATGTTGCCCAACGTTCAGTGTAGTTGAAACCAGTGTGGCCCATGAGGCCCCGCTCATGTTTGCGGGCCACATTGGTCCAAACCACACATTGTGACCCTCACCCTGATCCCAGTCCTCAATAAGGCCTCTCAGTGGCTGGATGAAGAGATAGCATATTGGGCTTGCCATGCCCCTAGGCCCCAAATTTTACCCATAGTTCGGGTTCTCCCTTCACTTTTCCCCAGGGCTCTTCTTTGGAATTCCTCTTTTGGCGGGACACCTGAGGTAACAAACCTGAAAGGAGTCCTCCCATTCCACAGATTGACGAAAAACAATTGGGATCGGGCCAAATCCAGAGAGAGGAAGATTCGTCCATGGCCCATGAGGCCTCCCCGACATTCCACGGCCATCTCTGATACAAAATCCAGAGACAAAAACCTGAGCAAGCGCCTCAGACTCGCTCTTTCTTCATATCCGGAAGAGTTCTTCTCATGGTTTATAGATCGGGCCTGTCATACCTACGTCCCCAAACCTAAGCTGAGTTTGTGTTTTCAGACTTCTGTCCTCAAAGTCCTGGGCCACACACCCTCCAGGCTGGGGCCCCTAGAGTCACACATTAGGACTGTGCCTACCCAATCCATGGGAATTCTGCCGATGCCATTGTCCAAAACAGTAAAATTTGGAGAACCCTACAAATCCCTGAGGCCATCCCAATAGTGCAGGTCGCCCGGGACAAACAAGGGCGGTCTGATACCAGCTGAGCATCTACCTCCACTCATACCATAGACGGATGTCCCCTGAGAAGAAGATTGAACCAGACAGGACCCTAGGCCATAATCGGATACATTGCTTTGGATTACAAGCATGTCTCCTCAAAAGCCTGGATTCCAATACCAGCATAGAGGTTTTCCTGAGGCACCCATCAAAACAAATCTCGTTTCCACAAGAAACCTTGTGCATCGAGCTATGTCAAAAGCTTAGGAGAATACTTCAGGGTCCCGGTGCCACCGCCCCATTTTAAGGACCTCATGGACACAAACACACATTAGGACCCATCCTCAGGAAAGTCCATTTCAAGTCAGCCACCCCGGTTTCTCCCGCAGAGCCATCAGATCTAAACTGTCTTGTTGCTAGGAGACAATTGGAATGCGAGGCGGGCTTCCCAGGCATCCATCCTCGAACGGTGCCCTGGAGTCATTCCATATGGGATGTCCTGGAGCTTCCCCCAAGTCTCAATTGTCCCGCAGAAAGAATCCTTGAAGTGGGCATCCCACAACTCCCAACGTGGGAAAACCTCCATGGCCTCGAGATTCCGCTCCCTTCATGAAGGGGCCGTCATGCACAGAAACTCCAACCTGAGCCAACGTCTGATCCTCGCCCTGACTTCAGATGCATGAGATATAGGTTCAGATCTACAGGGGTACCTGCCGTGCCCTGGCCCTGAAACCCAAGTCTAGCTTGTGTTCTCAGACTTCCGTCCTCACACTCCAGGCCCCGAAGCCCGGAAGTTTCGCAATTCCAGACCCACAATGCAGCACTCTGCCTGCCCTCTAGAAAAAAAATTTGGACTAATGAGCTGCCCCGGCACCTTATATGAGGATAAATCTACATGGCATTCGACTGTACCCAACGTATATAGTCTAACCTGGGCACTAATGCACTGTCTGACACAACCTGAGCTCGGACCTCCTGACCAACACCCAGACAGCTGACCGCACACTGAGCACATCAGAACCGCCATGGCCTTAGGTCATCATCTCTTCCCAACTGCGGTTTTTCAGGCCTCAGAACCTAGACCTTATCTCCAACCACTGCCCAGGGGTGCCTGTGATGCAGAAATCAGAACTCGTCCTTACCCATGGCAAGAAACCTTGTGGTTGGCATGTTGTCCAACGTTCAGTGTAGGAGAAACCAGCATTCACCCGGAGGCCCCGCCAATTCTTGAGTGCGAAGAGGGCATAAACACGCATTGTGACCCTCAGCGTGAGTCCTGTGCTCTAGTAAGTCCTCTCAGTGGCTCGACCATTAGATGTCATAATGGGCTTGACATGTCCCTAGGCCCCAATTTTAAACCAGATTTCTGGTTGTCCGGTCGGCCCTCCCCAGGGCTCTACTCTGGAATACCTCATTTGGTGAGACACCTGAGGTTAAAAAACAAAACAAAGCAAATCAACAACAACAACAAAACGGACTTCTTCCATCCCCAGAATGACCCAAAACTCTTGGGACGGGGCAAAACCCCAGAGAGTAAGACTCGTCCATTTCCCATGAAGTCACCCGGAAATTTCACGACCATGAGTGACACGATATCCAGAGACAAAAACTTGAGCACGAGCCTCACACTCGCCCTTTTTTCATATCCTGAAGAGTTCTCCTCATGGTCTGTAGATCAGTCCTGCCATACCTATGACCCGAAACATAAGCCACGTTTGTGTTTTCAGACAACTGTCCAAACAGCTCTGGCCTACACACCCTACAGGCTCAGGCCCCTGGAGCCAAACCTGAGGACTGTACTTGCCCTCTCCAAGGGAATTGTATGTGCCCATTCCAATGGCCACAACCCTACTAATAGGATAAACCTCCAAACTGCCTGAGGCCATCCCAATAGTGGTGGCTTCCCAGGACAAACAGGGGCAATCTGAGCTCATCTGAGCACCTACCTGCACTCAGACGCATAGACTGATGTCCCCAGAGGTAAAAAGGAACGAACAGGCCCCTAGGCACTAAACGGATCCATTGCTGTGGTATCCAGTCATCTCTCCTCAGAGGCCTGGATTTCAATACCAGCGTATGGCTGTTTCTTGACTCACCCATCAGAAAACATCTCATCTACATATGGGAAACTTGCACGTTGGAGCTGTGTCAAAGCCTCTGTTTGGAAAAACCCTTCAGGACCCCAGTGCCACCGCTACATTCCAAGGTCTCCATAGACACAAAAAGACATTAGGACCCATCCACAGGAGAGTCCATTTCAACTCAGCCTCCTGGGTTGCTCCCCCAGATCCAGCAGATCTAACCTGTCTTGTTGCTAGGACACAATTGGAATGCGAGGTGGGCTACCCAGCCATCCATCCTTAGAACCCTGCTCGGAATCGTTGCCCTGGAGCCAACCAACAGGTCTCAATTGTCCTGCAGAAGAATCTTTGCAGTTTGGAGCTTCTCACAACTAACATCGTGGGAAAACCCCACGGCCTCGTGACCCCCCCGCCCCTTCATGAAGGGCCATCAGGGACAGAAACACCAACCTGAGCGATCTTCTGATCCTCGCCCTGACATCATAAGCACGAGATCTCGATTCAGGTCTGTAGATTGTTCCTGCCTTGTCCTCACCCAGAAACCTAAGCTTAACTTGTTCTCAGATTTCCTTCCTCAGACTACTGGCCCACAAGCCTCCAGTTTGAAAACCAGAACTATAATGCAGCACTCTTCCTGCCCTCAGGAAGAAAAACATTGACCTCTGGGGCTTCCCAGATACTCCAAATGAGGATCAACCTGCACGCCATTCGACTGTACCCCAAATATATAGGCTGACCTGGGCACTATTGCCCTTTTTGACACAGCCTGAGCCTGGATTACCTGGCCCCACACAGAAAGCTGGCCGCTCACTGAGCACATCGGACCCGCCATGGTCTTAGGTCGTCATCTCTTCCCAACCTCGGTTGTCAAGTTTCAGAACCTAGACCTTATCTCCAATCACTGCCCAGGCTTGAAAGTGATGCAGAAATCACAACTCCTTCCCCGTGGCAAGAAACCATGTGGTTGGCATGTTGCCCAACGTTCAGTGTAGTTGAAACCAGTGTGGCCCATGAGGCCCCGCTCATGTTTGCGGGCCACATTGGTCCAAACCACACATTGTGACCCTCACCCTGATCCCAGTCCTCAATAAGGCCTCTCAGTGGCTGGATGAAGAGATAGCATATTGGGCTTGCCATGCCCCTAGGCCCCAAATTTTACCCATAGTTCGGGTTCTCCCTTCACTTTTCCCCAGGGCTCTTCTTTGGAATTCCTCTTTTGGCGGGACACCTGAGGTAACAAACCTGAAAGGAGTCCTCCCATTCCACAGATTGACGAAAAACAATTGGGATCGGGCCAAATCCAGAGAGAGGAAGATTCGTCCATGGCCCATGAGGCCTCCCCGACATTCCACGGCCATCTCTGATACAAAATCCAGAGACAAAAACCTGAGCAAGCGCCTCAGACTCGCTCTTTCTTCATATCCGGAAGAGTTCTTCTCATGGTTTATAGATCGGGCCTGTCATACCTACGTCCCCAAACCTAAGCTGAGTTTGTGTTTTCAGACTTCTGTCCTCAAAGTCCTGGGCCACACACCCTCCAGGCTGGGGCCCCTGGAGTCACACATTAGGACTGTGCCTACCCAATCCATGGGAATTCTGCCGATGCCATTGTCCAAAACAGTAAAATTTGGAGAACCCTACAAATCCCTGAGGCCATCCCAATAGTGCAGGTCGCCCGGGACAAACAAGGGCGGTCTGATACCAGCTGAGCATCTACCTCCACTCATACCATAGACGGATGTCCCCTGAGAAGAAGATTGAACCAGACAGGACCCTAGGCCATAATCGGATACATTGCTTTGGATTACAAGCATGTCTCCTCAAAAGCCTGGATTCCAATACCAGCATAGAGGTTTTCCTGAGGCACCCATCAAAACAAATCTCGTTTCCACAAGAAACCTTGTGCATCGAGCTATGTCAAAAGCTTAGGAGAATACTTCAGGGTCCCGGTGCCACCGCCCCATTTTAAGGCCCTCATGGACACAAACACACATTAGGACCCATCCTCAGGAAAGTCCATTTCAAGTCAGCCACCCCGGTTTCTCCCGCAGAGCCATCAGATCTAAACTGTCTTGTTGCTAGGAGACAATTGGAATGCGAGGCGGGCTTCCCAGGCATCCATCCTCGAACGGTGCCCTGGAGTCATTCCATATGGGATGTCCTGGAGCTTCCCCCAAGTCTCAATTGTCCCGCAGAAGGAATCCTTGAAGTGGGCATCCCACAACTCCCAACGTGGGAAAACCTCCATGGCCTCGAGATTCCGCTCCCTTCATGAAGGGGCCGTCATGCACAGAAACTCCAACCTGAGCCAACGTCTGATCCTCGCCCTGTCTTCAGATGCATGAGATATAGGTTCAGATCTACAGGGGTACCTGCCGTGCCCTGGCCCTGAAACCCAAGTCTAGCTTGTGTTCTCAGACTTCCGTCCTCACACTCCAGGCCCCGAAGCCCGGAAGTTTCGCAATTCCAGACCCACAATGCAGCACTCTGCCTGCCCTCTAGAAAAAAAATTTGGCCTAATGAGCTGCCCCGGCACCTTATATGAGGATAAATCTACATGGCATTCGACTGTACCCAAAGTATATAGTCTAACCTGGGCACTAATGCACTGTCTGACACAACCTGAGCTCGGACCTCCTGACCAACACCCAGACAGCTGACCGCACACTGAGCACATCAGAACCGCCATGGCCTTAGGTCATCATCTCTTCCCAACTGCGGTTTTTCAGGCCTCAGAACCTAGACCTTATCTCCAACCACTGCCCAGGGGTGCCTGTGATGCAGAAATCAGAACTCGTCCTTACCCATGGCAAGAAACCTTGTGGTTGGCATGTTGTCCAACGTTCAGTGTAGGAGAAACCAGCATTCACCCGGAGGCCCCGCCAATTCTTGAGTGCGAAGAGGGCATAAACACGCATTGTGACCCTCAGCGTGAGTCCTGTGCTCTAGTAAGTCCTCTCAGTGGCTCGACCATTAGATGTCATAATGGGCTTGACATGTCCCTAGGCCCCAATTTTAAACCAGATTTCTGGTTGTCCGGTCGGCCCTCCCCAGGGCTCTACTCTGGAATACCTCATTTGGTGAGACACCTGAGGTTAAAAAACAAAACAAAGCAAATCAACAACAACAACAAAATGGACTTCTTCCATCCCCAGAATGACCCAAAACTCTTGGGACGGGGCAAAACCCCAGAGAGTAAGACTCGTCCATTTCCCATGAAGTCACCCGGAAATTTCACGACCATGAGTGACACGATATCCAGAGACAAAAACTTGAGCACGAGCCTCACACTCGCCCTTTTTTCATATCCTGAAGAGTTCTCCTCATGGTCTGTAGATCAGTCCTGCCATACCTATGACCCGAAACATAAGCCGCGTTTGTGTTTTCAGACAACTGTCCAAACAGCTCTGGCCTACACACCCTACAGGCTCAGGCCCCTGGAGCCAAACCTGAGGACTGTACTTGCCCTCTCCAAGGGAATTGTATGTGCCCATTCCAATGGCCACAACCCTACTAATAGGATAAACCTCCAAACTGCCTGAGGCCATCCCAATAGTGGTGGCTTCCCAGGACAAACAGGGGCAATCTGAGCTCATCTGAGCACCTACCTGCACTCAGACGCATAGACTGATGTCCCCAGAGTTAAAAAGGAACGAACAGGCCCCTAGGCACTAAACGGATCCATTGCTGTGGTATCCAGTCATCTCTCCTCAGAGGCCTGGATTTCAATACCAGCGTATGGCTGTTTCTTGACTCACCCATCAGAAAACATCTCATCTACATATGGGAAACTTGCACGTTGGAGCTGTGTCAAAGCCTCTGTTTGGAAAAACCCTTCAGGACCCCAGTGCCACCGCTACATTCCAAGGTCTCCATAGACACAAAAAGACATTAGGACCCATCCACAGGAGAGTCCATTTCAACTCAGCCTCCTGGGTTGCTCCCCCAGATCCAGCAGATCTAACCTGTCTTGTTGCTAGGACACAATTGGAATGCGAGGTGGGCTACCCAGCCATCCATCCTTAGAACCCTGCTCGGAATCGTTGCCCTGGAGCCAACCAACAGGTCTCAATTGTCCTGCAGAAGAATCTTTGCAGTTTGGAGCTTCTCACAACTAACATCGTGGGGAAACCCCCACGGCCTCGTGACCCCCCCGCCCCTTCATGAAGGGCCATCAGGGACAGAAACACCAACCTGAGCGATCTTCTGATCCTCGCCCTGACATCATAAGCACGAGATCTCGATTCAGGTCTGTAGATTGTTCCTGCCTTGTCCACACCCAGAAACCTAAGCCTAGCTTGTTCTCAGATTTCCTTCCTCAGACTACTGGCCCACAAGCCTCCAGTTTGAAAGCCAGAACTATAATGCAGCCCTCTTCCTGCCCTCAGGAAGAAAAACATTGCCCTCTGGGGCTACCCAGAAACTCCAAATGAGGATCAACCTGCACCCCATTCGACTGTACCCCAAATATATAGGCTGACCTGGGCACTATTGCCCTTTTTGACACAGCCTGAGCCTGGATTACCTGGCCCCACACAGAAAGCTGGCCGCTCACTGAGCACATCGGACCCGCCATGGTCTTAGGTCGTCATCTCTTCCCAACCTCGGTTGTCAAGTTTCAGAACCTAGACCTTATCTCCAATCACTGCCCAGGCTTGAAAGTGATGCAGAAATCACAACTCCTTCCCCGTGGCAAGAAACCATGTGGTTGGCATGTTGCCCAACGTTCAGTGTAGTTGAAACCAGTGTGGCCCATGAGGCCCCGCTCATGTTTGCGGGCCACATTGGTCCAAACCACACATTGTGACCCTCACCCTGATCCCAGTCCTCAATAAGGCCTCTCAGTGGCTGGATGAAGAGATAGCATATTGGGCTTGCCATGCCCCTAGGCCCCAAATTTTACCCATAGTTCGGGTTCTCCCTTCACTTTTCCCCAGGGCTCTTCTTTGGAATTCCTCTTTTGGCGGGACACCTGAGGTAACAAACCTGAAAGGAGTCCTCCCATTCCACAGATTGACGAAAAACAATTGGGATCGGGCCAAATCCAGAGAGAGGAAGATTCGTCCATGGCCCATGAGGCCTCCCCGACATTCCACGGCCATCTCTGATACAAAATCCAGAGACAAAAACCTGAGCAAGCGCCTCAGACTCGCTCTTTCTTCATATCCGGAAGAGTTCTTCTCATGGTTTATAGATCGGGCCTGTCATACCTACGTCCCCAAACCTAAGCTGAGTTTGTGTTTTCAGACTTCTGTCCTCAAAGTCCTGGGCCACACACCCTCCAGGCTGGGGCCCCTGGAGTCACACATTAGGACTGTGCCTACCCAATCCATGGGAATTCTGCCGATGCCATTGTCCAAAACAGTAAAATTTGGAGAACCCTACAAATCCCTGAGGCCATCCCAATAGTGCAGGTCGCCCGGGACAAACAAGGGCGGTCTGATACCAGCTGAGCATCTACCTCCACTCATACCATAGACGGATGTCCCCTGAGAAGAAGATTGAACCAGACAGGACCCTAGGCCATAATCGGATACATTGCTTTGGATTACAAGCATGTCTCCTCAAAAGCCTGGATTCCAATACCAGCATAGAGGTTTTCCTGAGGCACCCATCAAAACAAATCTCGTTTCCACAAGAAACCTTGTGCATCGAGCTATGTCAAAAGCTTAGGAGAATACTTCAGGGTCCCGGTGCCACCGCCCCATTTTAAGGCCCTCATGGACACAAACACACATTAGGACCCATCCTCAGGAAAGTCCATTTCAAGTCAGCCACCCCGGTTTCTCCCGCAGAGCCATCAGATCTAAACTGTCTTGTTGCTAGGAGACAATTGGAATGCGAGGCGGGCTTCCCAGGCATCCATCCTCGAACGGTGCCCTGGAGTCATTCCATATGGGATGTCCTGGAGCTTCCCCCAAGTCTCAATTGTCCCGCAGAAGGAATCCTTGAAGTGGGCATCCCACAACTCCCAACGTGGGAAAACCTCCATGGCCTCGAGATTCCGCTCCCTTCATGAAGGGGCCGTCATGCACAGAAACTCCAACCTGAGCCAACGTCTGATCCTCGCCCTGTCTTCAGATGCATGAGATATAGGTTCAGATCTACAGGGGTACCTGCCGTGCCCTGGCCCTGAAACCCAAGTCTAGCTTGTGTTCTCAGACTTCCGTCCTCACACTCCAGGCCCCGAAGCCCGGAAGTTTCGCAATTCCAGACCCACAATGCAGCACTCTGCCTGCCCTCTAGAAAAAAAATTTGGCCTAATGAGCTGCCCCGGCACCTTATATGAGGATAAATCTACATGGCATTCGACTGTACCCAAAGTATATAGTCTAACCTGGGCACTAATGCACTGTCTGACACAACCTGAGCTCGGACCTCCTGACCAACACCCAGACAGCTGACCGCACACTGAGCACATCAGAACCGCCATGGCCTTAGGTCATCATCTCTTCCCAACTGCGGTTTTTCAGGCCTCAGAACCTAGACCTTATCTCCAACCACTGCCCAGGGGTGCCTGTGATGCAGAAATCAGAACTCGTCCTTACCCATGGCAAGAAACCTTGTGGTTGGCATGTTGTCCAACGTTCAGTGTAGGAGAAACCAGCATTCACCCGGAGGCCCCGCCAATTCTTGAGTGCGAAGAGGGCATAAACACGCATTGTGACCCTCAGCGTGAGTCCTGTGCTCTAGTAAGTCCTCTCAGTGGCTCGACCATTAGATGTCATAATGGGCTTGACATGTCCCTAGGCCCCAATTTTAAACCAGATTTCTGGTTGTCCGGTCGGCCCTCCCCAGGGCTCTACTCTGGAATACCTCATTTGGTGAGACACCTGAGGTTAAAAAACAAAACAAAGCAAATCAACAACAACAACAAAATGGACTTCTTCCATCCCCAGAATGACCCAAAACTCTTGGGACGGGGCAAAACCCCAGAGAGTAAGACTCGTCCATTTCCCATGAAGTCACCCGGAAATTTCACGACCATGAGTGACACGATATCCAGAGACAAAAACTTGAGCACGAGCCTCACACTCGCCCTTTTTTCATATCCTGAAGAGTTCTCCTCATGGTCTGTAGATCAGTCCTGCCATACCTATGACCCGAAACATAAGCCGCGTTTGTGTTTTCAGACAACTGTCCAAACAGCTCTGGCCTACACACCCTACAGGCTCAGGCCCCTGGAGCCAAACCTGAGGACTGTACTTGCCCTCTCCAAGGGAATTGTATGTGCCCATTCCAATGGCCACAACCCTACTAATAGGATAAACCTCCAAACTGCCTGAGGCCATCCCAATAGTGGTGGCTTCCCAGGACAAACAGGGGCAATCTGAGCTCATCTGAGCACCTACCTGCACTCAGACGCATAGACTGATGTCCCCAGAGTTAAAAAGGAACGAACAGGCCCCTAGGCACTAAACGGATCCATTGCTGTGGTATCCAGTCATCTCTCCTCAGAGGCCTGGATTTCAATACCAGCGTATGGCTGTTTCTTGACTCACCCATCAGAAAACATCTCATCTACATATGGGAAACTTGCACGTTGGAGCTGTGTCAAAGCCTCTGTTTGGAAAAACCCTTCAGGACCCCAGTGCCACCGCTACATTCCAAGGTCTCCATAGACACAAAAAGACATTAGGACCCATCCACAGGAGAGTCCATTTCAACTCAGCCTCCTGGGTTGCTCCCCCAGATCCAGCAGATCTAACCTGTCTTGTTGCTAGGACACAATTGGAATGCGAGGTGGGCTACCCAGCCATCCATCCTTAGAACCCTGCTCGGAATCGTTGCCCTGGAGCCAACCAACAGGTCTCAATTGTCCTGCAGAAGAATCTTTGCAGTTTGGAGCTTCTCACAACTAACATCGTGGGGAAACCCCCACGGCCTCGTGACCCCCCCGCCCCTTCATGAAGGGCCATCAGGGACAGAAACACCAACCTGAGCGATCTTCTGATCCTCGCCCTGACATCATAAGCACGAGATCTCGATTCAGGTCTGTAGATTGTTCCTGCCTTGTCCACACCCAGAAACCTAAGCCTAGCTTGTTCTCAGATTTCCTTCCTCAGACTACTGGCCCACAAGCCTCCAGTTTGAAAGCCAGAACTATAATGCAGCCCTCTTCCTGCCCTCAGGAAGAAAAACATTGCCCTCTGGGGCTACCCAGAAACTCCAAATGAGGATCAACCTGCACCCCATTCGACTGTACCCCAAATATATAGGCTGACCTGGGCACTATTGCCCTTTTTGACACAGCCTGAGCCTGGATTACCTGGCCCCACACAGAAAGCTGGCCGCTCACTGAGCACATCGGACCCGCCATGGTCTTAGGTCGTCATCTCTTCCCAACCTCGGTTGTCAAGTTTCAGAACCTAGACCTTATCTCCAATCACTGCCCAGGCTTGAAAGTGATGCAGAAATCACAACTCCTTCCCCGTGGCAAGAAACCATGTGGTTGGCATGTTGCCCAACGTTCAGTGTAGTTGAAACCAGTGTGGCCCATGAGGCCCCGCTCATGTTTGCGGGCCACATTGGTCCAAACCACACATTGTGTCCCTCACCCTGATCCCAGTCCTCAATAAGGCCTCTCAGTGGCTGGATGAAGAGATAGCATATTGGGCTTGCCATGCCCCTAGGCCCCAAATTTTACCCATAGTTCGGGTTCTCCCTTCACTTTTCCCCAGGGCTCTTCTTTGGAATTCCTCTTTTGGCGGGACACCTGAGGTAACAAACCTGAAAGGAGTCCTCCCATTCCACAGATTGACGAAAAACAATTGGGATCGGGCCAAATCCAGAGAGAGGAAGATTCGTCCATGGCCCATGAGGCCTCCCCGACATTCCACGGCCATCTCTGATACAAAATCCAGAGACAAAAACCTGAGCAAGCGCCTCAGACTCGCTCTTTCTTCATATCCGGAAGAGTTCTTCTCATGGTTTATAGATCGGGCCTGTCATACCTAATTCCCCAAACCTAAGCTGAGTTTGTGTTTTCAGACTTCTGTCCTCAAAGTCCTGGGCCACACACCCTCCAGGCTGGGGCCCCTGGAGTCACACATTAGGACTGTGCCTACCCAATCCATGGGAATTCTGCCGATGCCATTGTCCAAAAGAGTAAAATTTGGAGAACCCTACAAATCCCTGAGGCCATCCCAATAGTGCAGGTCGCCCGGGACAAACAAGGGCGGTCTGATACCAGCTGAGCATCTACCTACACTCATACCATAGACGGATGTCCCCTGAGAAGAAGATTGAACCAGACAGGACCCTAGGCCATAATCGGATACATTGCTTTGGATTACAAGCATGTCTCCTCAAAAGCCTGGATTCCAATACCAGCATAGAGGTTTTCCTGAGGCACCCATCAAAACAAATCTCGTTTCCACAAGAAACCTTGTGCATCGAGCAATGTCAAAAGCTTAGGAGAATACTTCAGGGTCCCGGTGCCACCGCCCCATTTTAAGGCCCTCATGGACACAAACACACATTAGGACCCATCCTCAGGAAAGTCATTTTCAAGTCAGGCACCCCGGTTTCTCCCGCAGAGCCATCAGATCTAAACTGTCTTGTTGCTAGGAGACAATTGGAATGCGAGGCGGGCTTCCCAGGCATCCATCCTCGAACGGTGCCCTGGAGTCATTCCATATGGGATGTCCTGGAGCTTCCCCCAAGTCTCAATTGTCCCGCAGAAGGAATCCTTGAAGGGGGCATCCCACAACTCCCAACGTGGGAAAACCTCCATGGCCTCGAGATTCCGCTCCCTTCATGAAGGGGCCGTCATGCACAGAAACTCCAACCTGAGCCAACGTCTGATCCTCGCCCTGTCTTCAGATGCATGAGATATAGGTTCAGATCTACAGGGGTACCTGCCGTGCCCTGGCCCTGAAACCCAAGTCTAGCTTGTGTTCTCAGACTTCCGTCCTCACACTCCAGGCCCCGAAGCCCGGAAGTTTCGCAATTCCAGACCCACAATGCAGCACTCTGCCTGCCCTCTAGAAAAAAAATTTGGCCTAATGAGCTGCCCCGGCACCTTATATGAGGATAAATCTACATGGCATTCGACTGTACCCAAAGTATATAGTCTAACCTGGGCACTAATGCACTGTCTGACACAACCTGAGCTCGGACCTCCTGACCAACACCCAGACAGCTGACCGCACACTGAGCACATCAGAACCGCCATGGCCTTAGGTCATCATCTCTTCCCAACTGCGGTTTTTCAGGCCTCAGAACCTAGACCTTATCTCCAACCACTGCCCAGGGGTGCCTGTGATGCAGAAATCAGAACTCGTCCTTACCCATGGCAAGAAACCTTGTGGTTGGCATGTTGTCCAACGTTCAGTGTAGGAGAAACCAGCATTCACCCGGAGGCCCCGCCAATTCTTGAGTGCGAAGAGGGCATAAACACGCATTGTGACCCTCAGCGTGAGTCCTGTGCTCTAGTAAGTCCTCTCAGTGGCTCGACCATTAGATGTCATAATGGGCTTGACATGTCCCTAGGCCCCAATTTTAAACCAGATTTCTGGTTGTCCGGTCGGCCCTCCCCAGGGCTCTACTCTGGAATACCTCATTTGGTGAGACACCTGAGGTTAAAAAACAAAACAAAGCAAATCAACAAAAACAACAAAATGGACTTCTTCCATCCCCAGAATGACCCAAAACTCTTGGGACGGGGCAAAACCCCAGAGAGTAAGATTCGTCCATTTCCCATGAAGTCACCCGGAAATTTCACGACCATGAGTGACACGATATCCAGAGACAAAAACTTGAGCACAAGCCTCACACTCGCCCTTTTTTCATATCCTGAAGAGTTCTCCTCATGGTCTGTAGATCAGTCCTGCCATACCTATGACCCGAAACATAAGCCGCGTTTGTGTTTTCAGACAACTGTCCAAACAGCTCTGGCCTACACACCCTACAGGCTCAGGCCCCTGGAGCCAAACCTGAGGACTGTACTTGCCCTCTCCAAGGGAATTGTATGTGCCCATTCCAATGGCCACAACCCTACTAATAGGATAAACCTCCAAACTGCCTGAGGCCATCCCAATAGTGGTGGCTTCCCAGGACAAACAGGGGCAATCTGAGCTCATCTGAGCACCTACCTGCACTCAGACGCATAGACTGATGTCCCCAGAGGTAAAAAGGAACGAACAGGCCCCTAGGCACTAAACGGATCCATTGCTGTGGTATCCAGTCATCTCTCCTCAGAGGCCTGGATTTCAATACCAGCGTATGGCTGTTTCTTGACTCACCCATCAGAAAACATCTCATCTACATATGGGAAACTTGCACGTTGGAGCTGTGTCAAAGCCTCTGTTTGGAAAAACCCTTCAGGACCCCAGTGCCACCGCTACATTCCAAGGTCTCCATAGACACAAAAAGACATTAGGACCCATCCACAGGAGAGTCCATTTCAACTCAGCCTCCTGGGTTGCTCCCCCAGATCCAGCAGATCTAACCTGTCTTGTTGCTAGGACACAATTGGAATGCGAGGTGGGCTACCCAGCCATCCATCCTTAGAACCCTGTTCGGAATCGTTGCCCTGGAGCCAACCAACAGGTCTCAATTGTCCTGCAGAAGAATCTTTGCAGTTTGGAGCTTCTCACAACTAACATCGTGGGAAAACCCCCACGGCCTCGTGACCCCCCCGCCCCTTCATGAAGGGCCATCAGGGACAGAAACACCAACCTGAGCGATCTTCTGATCCTCGCCCTGACATCATAAGCACGAGATCTCGATTCAGGTCTGTAGATTGTTCCTGCCTTGTCCTCACCCAGAAACCTAAGCCTAGCTTGTTCTCAGATTTCCTTCCTCAGACTACTGGCCCACAAGCCTCCAGTTTGAAAGCCAGAACTATAATGCAGCACTCTTCCTGCCCTCAGGAAGAAAAACATTGCCCTCTGGGGCTACCCAGAAACTCCAAATGAGGATCAACCTGCACGCCATTCGACTGTACCCCAAATATATAGGCTGACCTGGGCACTATTGCCCTTTTTGACACAGCCTGAGCCTGGATTACCTGGCCCCACACAGAAAGCTGGCCGCTCACTGAGCACATCGGACCCGCCATGGTCTTAGGTCGTCATCTCTTCCCAACCTCGGTTGTCAAGTTTCAGAACCTAGACCTTATCTCCAATCACTGCCCAGGCTTGAAAGTGATGCAGAAATCACAACTCCTTCCCCGTGGCAAGAAACCATGTGGTTGGCATGTTGCCCAACGTTCAGTGTAGTTGAAACCAGTGTGGCCCATGAGGCCCCGCTCATGTTTGCGGGCCACATTGGTCCAAACCACACATTGTGACCCTCACCCTGATCCCAGTCCTCAATAAGGCCTCTCAGTGGCTGGATGAAGAGATAGCATATTGGGCTTGCCATGCCCCTAGGCCCCAAATTTTACCCATAGTTCGGGTTCTCCCTTCACTTTTCCCCAGGGCTCTTCTTTGGAATTCCTCTTTTGGCGGGACACCTGAGGTAACAAACCTGAAAGGAGTCCTCCCATTCCACAGATTGACGAAAAACAATTGGGATCGGGCCAAATCCACAGAGAGGAATATTCGTCCATGGCCGATGAGGCCTCCCCGACATTCCACGGCCATCTCTGATACAAAATCCAGAGACAAAAGCCTGAGCAAGCGCCTCAGACTCGCTCTTTCTTCATATCCGGAAGAGTTCTTCTCATGGTTTATAGATCGGGCCTGTCATACCTACGTCCCCAAACCTAAGCTGAGTTTGTGTTTTCAGACTTTTGTCCTCAAAGTCCTGGGCCACACACCCTCCAGGCTGGGGCCCCTGGAGTCACACATTAGGACTGTGCCTACCCAATCCATGGGAATTCTGCCGATGCCATTGTCCAAAACAGTAAAATTTGGAGAACCCTACAAATCCCTGAGGCCATCCCAATAGTGCAGGTCGCCCGGGACAAACAAGGGCGGTCTGATACCAGCTGAGCATCTACCTCCACTCATACCATAGATGGATGTCCCCTGAGAAGAAGATTGAACCAGACAGGACCCTAGGCCATAATCGGATACATTGCTTTGGATTACAGGCATGTCTCCTCAAACGCCTGGATTCCAATACCAGCATAGAGGTTTTCCTGAGGCACCCATCAAAACAAATCTCGTCTCCATAAGGAACCTTGTGCATCGAGCTATGTCAAAAGCTTAGGAGAATACTTCAGGGTCCCGGTGCCACCGCCCCATTTTAAGGCCCTCATGGACACAAACACACATTAGGACCCATCCTCAGGAAAGTCCATTTCAACTCAGCCACCCCGGTTTCTCCCGCAGAGCCATCAGATCTAAAACTGTCTTGTTGCTAGGAGATAATTGGAATGCGAGGCGGGCTTCCCAGGCATCCATCCTCGAACGGTGCCCTGGAGTCATTCCATATGGGATGTCCTGGAGCTGCCCAACAAGTCTCAATTGTCCCGCAGAAGGAATCCTTGAAGGGGGCATCCCACAACTCCCAACGTGGGAAAACCTCCATGGCCTCGAGATTCCGCTCCCTTCATGAAGGGGCCGTCATGCACAGAAACTCCAACCTGAGCCAACGTCTGATCCTCGCCCTGACTTCAGATGCATGAGATATAGGTTCAGATCTACAGGGGTACCTGCCGTGCCCTGGCCCTGAAACCCAAGTCTAGCTTGTGTTCTCAGACTTCCGTCCTCACACTCCAGGCCCCGAAGCCCGGAAGTTTCGCAATTCCAGACCCTCAATGCAGCACTCTGCCTGCCCTCTAGAAAAAAAATTTGGCCTAATGAGCTGCCCCGGCACCTTATATGGGGATAAATCTACATGGCATTTTACTGTACCCAAAGTATATAGTCTAACCTGGGCACTAATGCACTGTCTGACACAACCTGAGCTCGGACCTCCTGACCAACACCCAGACAGCTGACCGCACACTGAGCACATCAGAACCGCCATGGCCTTAGGTCATCATCTCTTCCCAACTGCGGTTTTTCAGGCCTCAGAACCTAGACCTTATCTCCAACCACTGCCCAGGGGTGCCTGTGATGCAGAAATCAGAACTCGTCCTTACCCATGGCAAGAAACCTTGTGGTTGGCATGTTGTCCAACGTTCAGTGTAGGAGAAACCAGCATTCACCCGGAGGCCCCGCCAATTCTTGAGTGCGAAGAGGGCATAAACACGCATTGTGACCCTCAGCGTGAGTCCTGTGCTCTAGGAAGTCCTCTCAGTGGCTCGACCATTAGATGTCATAATGGGCTTGACATGTCCCTAGGCCCCAATTTTAAACCAGATTTCTGGTTGTCCGGTCGGCCCTCCCCAGGGCTCTACTCTGGAATACCTCATTTGGTGAGACACCTGAGGTTAAAAAACAAAACAAAGCAAATCAACAAAAACAAAAAAATGGACTTCTTCCATCCCCAGAATGACCCAAAACTCTTGGGACGGGGCAAAACCCCAGAGAGTAAGACTCGTCCATTTCCCATGAAGTCACCCGGAAATTTCACGACCATGAGTGACACGATATCCAGAGACAAAAACTTGAGCACGAGCCTCACACTCGCCCTTTTTTCATATCCTGAAGAGTTCTCCTCATGGTCTGTAGATCAGTCCTGCCATACCTATGACCCGAAACATAAGCCACGTTTGTGTTTTCAGACAACTGTCCAAACAGCTCTGGCCTACACACCCTACAGGCTCAGGCCCCTGGAGCCAAACCTGAGGACTGTACTTGCCCTCTCCAAGGGAATTGTATGTGCCCATTCCAATGGCCACAACCCTACTAATAGGATAAACCTCCAAACTGCCTGAGGCCATCCCAATAGTGGTGGCTTCCCAGGACAAACAGGGGCAATCTGAGCTCATCTGAGCACCTACCTGCACTCAGACGCATAGACTGATGTCCCCAGAGGTAAAAAGGAACGAACAGGCCCCTAGGCACTAAACGGATCCATTGCTGTGGTATCCAGTCATCTCTCCTCAGAGGCCTGGATTTCAATACCAGCGTATGGCTGTTTCTTGACTCACCCATCAGAAAACATCTCATCTACATATGGGAAACTTGCACGTTGGAGCTGTGTCAAAGCCTCTGTTTGGAAAAACCCTTCAGGACCCCAGTGCCACCGCTACATTCCAAGGTCTCCATAGACACAAAAAGACATTAGGACCCATCCACAGGAGAGTCCATTTCAACTCAGCCTCCTGGGTTGCTCCCCCAGATCCAGCAGATCTAACCTGTCTTGTTGCTAGGACACAATTGGAATGCGAGGTGGGCTACCCAGCCATCCATCCTTAGAACCCTGCTCGGAATCGTTGCCCTGGAGCCAACCAACAGGTCTCAATTGTCCTGCAGAAGAATCTTTGCAGTTTGGAGCTTCTCACAACTAACATCGTGGGAAAACCCCCACGGCCTCGTGACCCCCCCGCCCCTTCATGAAGGGCCATCAGGGACAGAAACACCAACCTGAGCGATCTTCTGATCCTCGCCCTGACATCATAAGCACGAGATCTCGATTCAGGTCTGTAGATTGTTCCTGCCTTGTCCTCACCCAGAAACCTAAGCCTAGCTTGTTCTCAGATTTCCTTCCTCAGACTACTGGCCCACAAGCCTCCAGTTTGAAAGCCAGAACTATAATGCAGCACTCTTCCTGCCCTCAGGAAGAAAAACATTGCCCTCTGGGGCTACCCAGAAACTCCAAATGAGGATCAACCTGCACCCCATTCGACTGTACCCCAAATATATAGGCTGACCTGGGCACTATTGCCCTTTTTGACACAGCCTGAGCCTGGATTACCTGGCCCCACACAGAAAGCTGGCCGCTCACTGAGCACATCGGACCCGCCATGGTCTTAGGTCGTCATCTCTTCCCAACCTCGGTTGTCAAGTTTCAGAACCTAGACCTTATCTCCAATCACTGCCCAGGCTTGAAAGTGGTGCAGAAATCACAACTCCTTCCCCGTGGCAAGAAACCATGTGGTTGGCATGTTGCCCAACGTTCAGTGTAGTTGAAACCAGTGTGGCCCATGAGGCCCCGCTCATGTTTGCGGGCCACATTGGTCCAAACCACACATTGTGTCCCACACCCTGATCCCAGTCCTCAATAAGGCCTCTCAGTGGCTGGATGAAGAGATAGCATATTGGGCTTGCCATGCCCCTAGGCCCCAAATTTTACCCATAGTTCGGGTTCTCCCTTCACTTTTCCCCAGGGCTCTTCTTTGGAATTCCTCTTTTGGCGGGACACCTGAGGTAACAAACCTGAAAGGAGTCCTCCCAGTCCACAGATTGACGAAAAACAATTGGGATCGGGCCAAATCCACAGAGAGGAATATTCGTCCATGGCCCATGAGGCCTCCCCGACATTCCACGGCCATCTCTGATACAAAATCCAGAGACAAAAGCCTGAGCAAGCGCCTCAGACTCGCTCTTTCTTCATATCCGGAAGAGTTCTTCTCATGGTTTATAGATCGGGCCTGTCATACCTACGTCCCCAAACCTAAGCTGAGTTTGTGTTTTCAGACTTCTGTCCTCAAAGTCCTGGGCCACACACCCTCCAGACTGGGGCCCCTGGAGTCACACATTAGGACTGTGCCTACCCAATCCATGGGAATTCTGCCGATGCCATTGTCCAAAACAGTAAAATTTGGAGAACCCTACAAATCCCTGAAGCCATCCCAATAGTGCAGGTCGCCCGGGACAAACAAGGGCGGTCTGATACCAGCTGAGCATCTACCTCCACTCATACCATAGATGGATGTCCCCTGAGAAGAAGATTGAACCAGACAGGACCCTAGGCCATAATCGGATACATTGCTTTGGATTACAGGCATGTCTCCTCAAACGCCTGGATTCCAATACCAGCATAGAGGTTTTCCTGAGGCACCCATCAAAACAAATCTCGTCTCCACAAGGAACCTTGTGCATCGAGCTATGTCAAAAGCTTAGGAGAATACTTCAGGGTCCCGGTGCCACCGCCCCATTTTAAGGCCCTCATGGACACAAACACACATTAGGACCCATCCTCAGGAAAGTCCATTTCAACTCAGCCACCCCGGTTTCTCCCGCAGAGCCATCAGATCTAAAACTGTCTTGTTGCTAGGAGATAATTGGAATGGGAGGCGGGCTTCCCAGGCATCCATCCTCGAACGGTGCCCTGGAGTCATTCCATATGGGATGTCCTGGAGCTGCCCAACAAGTCTCAATTGTCCCGCAGAAGGAATCCTTGAAGGGGGCATCCCACAACTCCCAACGTGGGAAAACCTCCATGGCCTCGAGATTCCGCTCCCTTCATGAAGGGGCCGTCATGCACAGAAACTCCAACCTGAGCCAACGTCTGATCCTCGCCCTGACTTCAGATGCATGAGATATAGGTTCAGATCTACAGGGGTACCTGCCGTGCCCTGGCCCTGAAACCCAAGTCTAGCTTGTGTTCTCAGACTTCCATCCTCACACTCCAGGCCCCGAAGCCCGGAAGTTTCGCAATTCCAGACCCACAATGCAGCACTCTGCCTGCCCTCTAGAAAAAAAATTTGGCCTAATGAGCTGCCCCGGCACCTTATATGAGGATAAATCTACATGGCATTCGACTGTACCCAACGTATATAGTCTAACCTGGGCACTAATGCACTGTCTGACACAACCTGAGCTCGGACCTCCTGACCAACACCCAGACAGCTGACCGCACACTGAGCACATCAGAACCGCCATGGCCTTAGGTCATCATCTCTTCCCAACTGCGGTTTTTCAGGCCTCAGAACCTAGACCTTATCTCCAACCACTGCCCAGGGGTGCCTGTGATGCAGAAATCAGAACTCGTCCTTACCCATGGCAAGAAACCTTGTGGTTGGCATGTTGTCCAACGTTCAGTGTAGGAGAAACCAGCATTCACCCGGAGGCCCCGCCAATTCTTGAGTGCGAAGAGGGCATAAACACGCATTGTGACCCTCAGCGTGAGTCCTGTGCTCTAGGAAGTCCTCTCAGTGGCTCGACCATTAGATGTCATAATGGGCTTGACATGTCCCTAGGCCCCAATTTTAAACCAGATTTCTGGTTGTCCGGTCGGCCCTCCCCAGGGCTCTACTCTGGAATACCTCATTTGGTGAGACACCTGAGGTTAAAAAACAAAACAAAGCAAATCAACAAAAACAACAAAATGGACTTCTTCCATCCCCAGAATGACCCAAAACTCTTGGGACGGGGCAAAACCCCAGAGAGTAAGACTCGTCCATTTCCCATGAAGTCACCCGGAAATTTCACGACCATGAGTGACACGATATCCAGAGACAAAAACTTGAGCACGAGCCTCACACTCGCCCTTTTTTCATATCCTGAAGAGTTCTCCTCATGGTCTGTAGATCAGTCCTGCCATACCTATGACCCGAAACATAAGCCACGTTTGTGTTTTCAGACAACTGTCCAAACAGCTCTGGCCTACACACCCTACAGGCTCAGGCCCCTGGAGCCAAACCTGAGGACTGTACTTGCCCTCTCCAAGGGAATTGTATGTGCCCATTCCAATGGCCACAACCCTACTAATAGGATAAACCTCCAAACTGCCTGAGGCCATCCCAATAGTGGTGGCTTCCCAGGACAAACAGGGGCAATCTGAGCTCATCTGAGCACCTACCTGCACTCAGACGCATAGACTGATGTCCCCAGAGGTAAAAAGGAACGAACAGGCCCCTAGGCACTAAACGGATCCATTGCTGTGGTATCCAGTCATCTCTCCTCAGAGGCCTGGATTTCAATACCAGCGTATGGCTGTTTCTTGACTCACCCATCAGAAAACATCTCATCTACATATGGGAAACTTGCACGTTGGAGCTGTGTCAAAGCCTCTGTTTGGAAAAACCCTTCAGGACCCCAGTGCCACCGCTACATTCCAAGGTCTCCATAGACACAAAAAGACATTAGGACCCATCCACAGGAGAGTCCATTTCAACTCAGCCTCCTGGGTTGCTCCCCCAGATCCAGCAGATCTAACCTGTCTTGTTGCTAGGACACAATTGGAATGCGAGGTGGGCTACCCAGCCATCCATCCTTAGAACCCTGCTCGGAATCGTTGCCCTGGAGCCAACCAACAGGTCTCAATTGTCCTGCAGAAGAATCTTTGCAGTTTGGAGCTTCTCACAACTAACATCGTGGGAAAACCCCCACGGCCTCGTGACCCCCCCGCCCCTTCATGAAGGGCCATCAGGGACAGAAACACCAACCTGAGCGATCTTCTGATCCTCGCCCTGACATCATAAGCACGAGATCTCGATTCAGGTCTGTAGATTGTTCCTGCCTTGTCCTCACCCAGAAACCTAAGCCTAGCTTGTTCTCAGATTTCCTTCCTCAGACTACTGGCCCACAAGCCTCCAGTTTGAAAGCCAGAACTATAATGCAGCACTCTTCCTGCCCTCAGGAAGAAAAACATTGCCCTCTGGGGCTACCCAGAAACTCCAAATGAGGATCAACCTGCACCCCATTCGACTGTACCCCAAATATATAGGCTGACCTGGGCACTATTGCCCTTTTTGACACAGCCTGAGCCTGGATTACCTGGCCCCACACAGAAAGCTGGCCGCTCACTGAGCACATCGGACCCGCCATGGTCTTAGGTCGTCATCTCTTCCCAACCTCGGTTGTCAAGTTTCAGAACCTAGACCTTATCTCCAATCACTGCCCAGGCTTGAAAGTGGTGCAGAAATCACAACTCCTTCCCCGTGGCAAGAAACCATGTGGTTGGCATGTTGCCCAACGTTCAGTGTAGTTGAAACCAGTGTGGCCCATGAGGCCCCGCTCATGTTTGCGGGCCACATTGGTCCAAACCACACATTGTGTCCCTCACCCTGATCCCAGTCCTCAATAAGGCCTCTCAGTGGCTGGATGAAGAGATAGCATATTGGGCTTGCCATGCCCCTAGGCCCCAAATTTTACCCATAGTTCGGGTTCTCCCTTCACTTTTCCCCAGGGCTCTTCTTTGGAATTCCTCTTTTGGCGGGACACCTGAGGTAACAAACCTGAAAGGAGTCCTCCCAGTCCACAGATTGACGAAAAACCATTGGGATCGGGCCAAATCCACAGAGAGGAATATTCGTCCATGGCCCATGAGGCCTCCCCGACATTCCACGGCCATCTCTGATACAAAATCCAGAGACAAAAGCCTGAGCAAGCGCCTCAGACTCGCTCTTTCTTCATATCCGGAAGAGTTCTTCTCATGGTTTATAGATCGGGCCTGTCATACCTACGTCCCCAAACCTAAGCTGAGTTTGTGTTTTCAGACTTCTGTCCTCAAAGTCCTGGGCCACACACCCTCCAGACTGGGGCCCCTGGAGTCACACATTAGGACTGTGCCTACCCAATCCATGGGAATTCTGCCGATGCCATTGTCCAAAACAGTAAAATTTGGAGAACCCTACAAATCCCTGAAGCCATCCCAATAGTGCAGGTCGCCCGGGACAAACAAGGGCGGTCTGATACCAGCTGAGCATCTACCTCCACTCATACCATAGATGGATGTCCCCTGAGAAGAAGATTGAACCAGACAGGACCCTAGGCCATAATCGGATACATTGCTTTGGATTACAGGCATGTCTCCTCAAACGCCTGGATTCCAATACCAGCATAGAGGTTTTCCTGAGGCACCCATCAAAACAAATCTCGTCTCCACAAGGAACCTTGTGCATCGAGCTATGTCAAAAGCTTAGGAGAATACTTCAGGGTCCCGGTGCCACCGCCCCATTTTAAGGCCCTCATGGACACAAACACACATTAGGACCCATCCTCAGGAAAGTCCATTTCAACTCAGCCACCCCGGTTTCTCCCGCAGAGCCATCAGATCTAAAACTGTCTTGTTGCTAGGAGATAATTGGAATGGGAGGCGGGCTTCCCAGGCATCCATCCTCGAACGGTGCCCTGGAGTCATTCCATATGGGATGTCCTGGAGCTGCCCAACAAGTCTCAATTGTCCCGCAGAAGGAATCCTTGAAGGGGGCATCCCACAACTCCCAACGTGGGAAAACCTCCATGGCCTCGAGATTCCGCTCCCTTCATGAAGGGTCCGTCATGCACAGAAACTCCAACCTGAGCCAACGTCTGATCCTCGCCCTGACTTCAGATGCATGAGATATAGGTTCAGATCTACAGGGGTACCTGCCGTGCCCTGGCCCTGAAACCCAAGTCTAGCTTGTGTTCTCAGACTTCCATCCTCACACTCCAGGCCCCGAAGCCCGGAAGTTTCGCAATTCCAGACCCACAATGCAGCACTCTGCCTGCCCTCTAGAAAAAAAATTTGGCCTAATGAGCTGCCCCGGCACCTTATATGAGGATAAATCTACATGGCATTCGACTGTACCCAACGTATATAGTCTAACCTGGGCACTAATGCACTGTCTGACACAACCTGAGCTCGGACCTCCTGACCAACACCCAGACAGCTGACCGCACACTGAGCACATCAGAACCGCCATGGCCTTAGGTCATCATCTCTTCCCAACTGCGGTTTTTCAGGCCTCAGAACCTAGACCTTATCTCCAACCACTGCCCAGGGGTGCCTGTGATGCAGAAATCAGAACTCGTCCTTACCCATGGCAAGAAACCTTGTGGTTGGCATGTTGTCCAACGTTCAGTGTAGGAGAAACCAGCATTCACCCGGAGGCCCCGCCAATTCTTGAGTGCGAAGAGGGCATAAACACGCATTGTGACCCTCAGCGTGAGTCCTGTGCTCTAGGAAGTCCTCTCAGTGGCTCGACCATTAGATGTCATAATGGGCTTGACATGTCCCTAGGCCCCAATTTTAAACCAGATTTCTGGTTGTCCGGTCGGCCCTCCCCAGGGCTCTACTCTGGAATACCTCATTTGGTGAGACACCTGAGGTTAAAAAACAAAACAAAGCAAATCAACAACAACAACAAAACGGACTTCTTCCATCCCCAGAATGACCCAAAACTCTTGGGACGGGGCAAAACCCCAGAGAGTAAGACTCGTCCATTTCCCATGAAGTCACCCGGAAATTTCACGACCATGAGTGACACGATATCCAGAGACAAAAACTTGAGCACGAGCCTCACACTCGCCCTTTTTTCATATCCTGAAGAGTTCTCCTCATGGTCTGTAGATCAGTCCTGCCATACCTATGACCCGAAACATAAGCCACGTTTGTGTTTTCAGACAACTGTCCAAACAGCTCTGGCCTACACACCCTACAGGCTCAGGCCCCTGGAGCCAAACCTGAGGACTGTACTTGCCCTCTCCAAGGGAATTGTATGTGCCCATTCCAATGGCCACAACCCTACTAATAGGATAAACCTCCAAACTGCCTGAGGCCATCCCAATAGTGGTGGCTTCCCAGGACAAACAGGGGCAATCTGAGCTCATCTGAGCACCTACCTGCACTCAGACGCATAGACTGATGTCCCCAGAGGTAAAAAGGAACGAACAGGCCCCTAGGCACTAAACGGATCCATTGCTGTGGTATCCAGTCATCTCTCCTCAGAGGCCTGGATTTCAATACCAGCGTATGGCTGTTTCTTGACTCACCCATCAGAAAACATCTCATCTACATATGGGAAACTTGCACGTTGGAGCTGTGTCAAAGCCTCTGTTTGGAAAAACCCTTCAGGACCCCAGTGCCACCGCTACATTCCAAGGTCTCCATAGACACAAAAAGACATTAGGACCCATCCACAGGAGAGTCCATTTCAACTCAGCCTCCTGGGTTGCTCCCCCAGATCCAGCAGATCTAACCTGTCTTGTTGCTAGGACACAATTGGAATGCGAGGTGGGCTACCCAGCCATGCATCCTTAGAACCCTGCTCGGAATCGTTGCCCTGGAGCCAACCAACAGGTCTCAATTGTCCTGCAGAAGAATCTTTGCAGTTTGGAGCTTCTCACATCTAACATCGTGGGAAAACCCCCACGGCCTCGTGACCCCCCCGCCCCTTCATGAAGGGCCATCAGGGACAGAAACACCAACCTGAGCGATCTTCTGATCCTCGCCCTGACATCATAAGCACGAGATCTCGATTCAGGTCTGTAGATTGTTCCTGCCTTGTCCTCACCCAGAAACCTAAGCCTAGCTTGTTCTCAGATTTCCTTCCTCAGACTACTGGCCCACAAGCCTCCAGTTTGAAAACCAGAACTATAATGCAGCACTCTTCCTGCCCTCAGGAAGAAAAACATTGCCCTCTGGGGCTACCCAGATACTCCAAATGAGGATCAACCTGCACGCCATTCGACTGTACCCCAAATATATAGGCTGACCTGGGCACTATTGCCCTTTTTGACACAGCCTGAGCCTGGATTACCTGGCCCCACACCGAAAGCTGGCCGCTCACTGAGCACATCGGACCCGCCATGGTCTTAGGTCGTCATCTCTTCCCAACCTCGGTTGTCAAGTTTCAGAACCTAGACCTTATCTCCAATCACTGCCCAGGCTTGAAAGTGATGCAGAAATCACAACTCCTTCCCCGTGGCAAGAAACCATGTGGTTGGCATGTTGCCCAACGTTCAGTGTAGTTGAAACCAGTGTGGCCCATGAGGCCCCGCTCATGTTTGCGGGCCACATTGGTCCAAACCACACATTGTGACCCTCACCCTGATCCCAGTCCTCAATAAGGCCTCTCAGTGGCTGGATGAAGAGATAGCATATTGGGCTTGCCATGCCCCTAGGCCCCAAATTTTACCCATAGTTCGGGTTCTCCCTTCACTTTTCCCCAGGGCTCTTCTTTGGAATTCCTCTTTTGGCGGGACACCTGAGGTAACAAACCTGAAAGGAGTCCTCCCAGTCCACAGATTGACGAAAAACCATTGGGATCGGGCCAAATCCACAGAGAGGAATATTCGTCCATGGCCCATGAGGCCTCCCCGACATTCCACGGCCATCTCTGATACAAAATCCAGAGACAAAAGCCTGAGCAAGCGCCTCAGACTCGCTCTTTCTTCATATCCGGAAGAGTTCTTCTCATGGTTTATAGATCGGGCCTGTCATACCTACGTCCCCAAACCTAAGCTGAGTTTGTGTTTTCAGACTTCTGTCCTCAAAGTCCTGGGCCACACACCCTCCAGACTGGGGCCCCTGGAGTCACACATTAGGACTGTGCCTACCCAATCCATGGGAATTCTGCCGATGCCATTGTCCAAAACAGTAAAATTTGGAGAACCCTACAAATCCCTGAAGCCATCCCAATAGTGCAGGTCGCCCGGGACAAACAAGGGCGGTCTGATACCAGCTGAGCATCTACCTCCACTCATACCATAGATGGATGTCCCCTGAGAAGAAGATTGAACCAGACAGGACCCTAGGCCATAATCGGATACATTGCTTTGGATTACAGGCATGTCTCCTCAAACGCCTGGATTCCAATACCAGCATAGAGGTTTTCCTGAGGCACCCATCAAAACAAATCTCGTCTCCACAAGGAACCTTGTGCATCGAGCTATGTCAAAAGCTTAGGAGAATACTTCAGGGTCCCGGTGCCACCGCCCCATTTTAAGGCCCTCATGGACACAAACACACATTAGGACCCATCCTCAGGAAAGTCCATTTCAACTCAGCCACCCCGGTTTCTCCCGCAGAGCCATCAGATCTAAAACTGTCTTGTTGCTAGGAGATAATTGGAATGGGAGGCGGGCTTCCCAGGCATCCATCCTCGAACGGTGCCCTGGAGTCATTCCATATGGGATGTCCTGGAGCTGCCCAACAAGTCTCAATTGTCCCGCAGAAGGAATCCTTGAAGGGGGCATCCCACAACTCCCAACGTGGGAAAACCTCCATGGCCTCGAGATTCCGCTCCCTTCATGAAGGGGCCGTCATGCACAGAAACTCCAACCTGAGCCAACGTCTGATCCTCGCCCTGACTTCAGATGCATGAGATATAGGTTCAGATCTACAGGGGTACCTGCCGTGCCCTGGCCCTGAAACCCAAGTCTAGCTTGTGTTCTCAGACTTCCATCCTCACACTCCAGGCCCCGAAGCCCGGAAGTTTCGCAATTCCAGACCCACAATGCAGCACTCTGCCTGCCCTCTAGAAAAAAAATTTGGCCTAATGAGCTGCCCCGGCACCTTATATGAGGATAAATCTACATGGCATTCGACTGTACCCAACGTATATAGTCTAACCTGGGCACTAATGCACTGTCTGACACAACCTGAGCTCGGACCTCCTGACCAACACCCAGACAGCTGACCGCACACTGAGCACATCAGAACCGCCATGGCCTTAGGTCATCATCTCTTCCCAACTGCGGTTTTTCAGGCCTCAGAACCTAGACCTTATCTCCAACCACTGCCCAGGGGTGCCTGTGATGCAGAAATCAGAACTCGTCCTTACCCATGGCAAGAAACCTTGTGGTTGGCATGTTGTCCAACGTTCAGTGTAGGAGAAACCAGCATTCACCCGGAGGCCCCGCCAATTCTTGAGTGCGAAGAGGGCATAAACACGCATTGTGACCCTCAGCGTGAGTCCTGTGCTCTAGGAAGTCCTCTCAGTGGCTCGACCATTAGATGTCATAATGGGCTTGACATGTCCCTAGGCCCCAATTTTAAACCAGATTTCTGGTTGTCCGGTCGGCCCTCCCCAGGGCTCTACTCTGGAATACCTCATTTGGTGAGACACCTGAGGTTAAAAAACAAAACAAAGCAAATCAACAACAACAACAAAACGGACTTCTTACTTCCCCAGAATGACCCAAAACTCTTGGGACGGGGCAAAACCCCAGAGAGTAAGACTCGTCCATTTCCCATGAAGTCACCCGGAAATTTCACGACCATGAGTGACACGATATCCAGAGACAAAAACTTGAGCACGAGCCTCACACTCGCCCTTTTTTCATATCCTGAAGAGTTCTCCTCATGGTCTGTAGATCAGTCCTGCCATACCTATGACCCGAAACATAAGCCACGTTTGTGTTTTCAGACAACTGTCCAAACAGCTCTGGCCTACACACCCTACAGGCTCAGGCCCCTGGAGCCAAACCTGAGGACTGTACTTGCCCTCTCCAAGGGAATTGTATGTGCCCATTCCAATGGCCACAACCCTACTAATAGGATAAACCTCCAAACTGCCTGAGGCCATCCCAATAGTGGTGGCTTCCCAGGACAAACAGGGGCAATCTGAGCTCATCTGAGCACCTACCTGCACTCAGACGCATAGACTGATGTCCCCAGAGGTAAAAAGGAACGAACAGGCCCCTAGGCACTAAACGGATCCATTGCTGTGGTATCCAGTCATCTCTCCTCAGAGGCCTGGATTTCAATACCAGCGTATGGCTGTTTCTTGACTCACCCATCAGAAAACATCTCATCTACATATGGGAAACTTGCACGTTGGAGCTGTGTCAAAGCCTCTGTTTGGAAAAACCCTTCAGGACCCCAGTGCCACCGCTACATTCCAAGGTCTCCATAGACACAAAAAGACATTAGGACCCATCCACAGGAGAGTCCATTTCAACTCAGCCTCCTGGGTTGCTCCCCCAGATCCAGCAGATCTAACCTGTCTTGTTGCTAGGACACAATTGGAATGCGAGGTGGGCTACCCAGCCATGCATCCTTAGAACCCTGCTCGGAATCGTTGCCCTGGAGCCAACCAACAGGTCTCAATTGTCCTGCAGAAGAATCTTTGCAGTTTGGAGCTTCTCACATCTAACATCGTGGGAAAACCCCCACGGCCTCGTGACCCCCCCGCCCCTTCATGAAGGGCCATCAGGGACAGAAACACCAACCTGAGCGATCTTCTGATCCTCGCCCTGACATCATAAGCACGAGATCTCGATTCAGGTCTGTAGATTGTTCCTGCCTTGTCCACACCCAGAAACCTAAGCCTAGCTTGTTCTCAGATTTCCTTCCTCAGACTACTGGCCCACAAGCCTCCAGTTTGAAAGCCAGAACTATAATGCAGCACTCTTCCTGCCCTCAGGAAGAAAAACATTGCCCTCTGGGGCTACCCAGATACTCCAAATGAGGATCAACCTGCACGCCATTCGACTGTACCCCAAATATATAGGCTGACCTGGGCACTATTGCCCTTTTTGACACAGCCTGAGCCTGGATTACCTGGCCCCACACAGAAAGCTGGCCGCTCACTGAGCACATCGGACCCGCCATGGTCTTAGGTCGTCATCTCTTCCCAACCTCGGTTGTCAAGTTTCAGAACCTAGACCTTATCTCCAATCACTGCCCAGGCTTGAAAGTGATGCAGAAATCACAACTCCTTCCCCGTGGCAAGAAACCATGTGGTTGGCATGTTGCCCAACGTTCAGTGTAGTTGAAACCAGTGTGGCCCATGAGGCCCCGCTCATGTTTGCGGGCCACATTGGTCCAAACCACACATTGTGACCCTCACCCTGATCCCAGTCCTCAATAAGGCCTCTCAGTGGCTGGATGAAGAGATAGCATATTGGGCTTGCCATGCCCCTAGGCCCCAAATTTTACCCATAGTTCGGGTTCTCCCTTCACTTTTCCCCAGGGCTCTTCTTTGGAATTCCTCTTTTGGCGGGACACCTGAGGTAACAAACCTGAAAGGAGTCCTCCCATTCCACAGATTGACGAAAAACCATTGGGATCGGGCCAAATCCACAGAGAGGAATATTCGTCCATGGCCCATGAGGCCTCCCCGACATTCCACGGCCATCTCTGATACAAAATCCAGAGACAAAAGCCTGAGCAAGCGCCTCAGACTCGCTCTTTCTTCATATCCGGAAGAGTTCTTCTCATGGTTTATAGATCGGGCCTGTCATACCTACGTCCCCAAACCTAAGCTGAGTTTGTGTTTTCAGACTTCTGTCCTCAAAGTCCTGGGCCACACACCCTCCAGGCTGGGGCCCCTGGAGTCACACATTAGGACTGTGCCTACCCAATCCATGGGAATTCTGCCGATGCCATTGTCCAAAACAGTAAAATTTGGAGAACCCTACAAATCCCTGAGGCCATCCCAATAGTGCAGGTCGCCCGGGACAAACAAGGGCGGTCTGATACCAGCTGAGCATCTACCTCCACTCATACCATAGATGGATGTCCCCTGAGAAGAAGATTGAACCAGACAGGACCCTAGGCCATAATCGGATACATTGCTTTGGATTACAGGCATGTCTCCTCAAAAGCCTGGATTCCAATACCAGAATAGAGGTTTTCCTGAGGCACCCATCAAAACAAATCTCGTTTCCACAAGAAACCTTGTGCATCGAGCTATGTCAAAAGCTTAGGAGAATACTTCAGGGTCCCGGTGCCACCGCCCCATTTTAAGGACCTCATGGACACAAACACACATTAGGACCCATCCTCAGGAAAGTCAATTTCAAGTCAGCCACCCCGGTTTCTCCCGCAGAGCCATCAGATCTAAACTGTCTTGTTGCTAGGAGACAATTGGAATGCGAGGCGGGCTTCCCAGGCATCCAAACTCGAACGGTGCCCTGGAGTCATTCCATATGGGATGTCCTGGAGCTTCCCCCAAGTCTCAATTGTCCCGCAGAAGGAATCCTTGAAGTGGGCATCCCACAACTCCGAACGTGGGAAAACCTCCATGGCCTCGAGATTCCGCTCCCTTCATGAAGGGGCCGTCATGCACAGAAACTCCAACCTGAGCCAACGTCTGATCCTCGCCCTGACTTCAGATGCATGAGATATAGGTTCAGATCTACAGGGGTACCTGCCGTGCCCTGGCCCTGAAACCCAAGTCTAGCTTGTGTTCTCAGACTTCCGTCCTCACACTCCAGGCCCCGAAGCCCGGAAGTTTCGCAATTCCAGACCCACAATGCAGCACTCTGCCTGCCCTCTAGAAAAAAAATTTGGCCTAATGAGCTGCCCCGGCACCTTATATGAGGATAAATCTACATGGCATTCGACTGTACCCAAAGTATATAGTCTAACCTGGGCACTAATGCACTGTCTGACACAACCTGAGCTCGGACCTCCTGACCAACACCCAGACAGCTGACCGCACACTGAGCACATCAGAACCGCCATGGCCTTAGGTCATCATCTCTTCCCAACTGCGGTTTTTCAGGCCTCAGAACCTAGACCTTATCTCCAACCACTGCCCAGGGGTGCCTGTGATGCAGAAATCAGAACTCGTCCTTACCCATGGCAAGAAACCTTGTGGTTGGCCTGTTGTCCAACGTTCAGTGTAGGAGAAACCAGCATTCACCCGGAGGCCCCGCCAATTCTTGAGTGCGAAGAGGGCATAAACACGTATTGTGACCCTCAGCGTGAGTCCTGTGCTCTAGTAAGTCCTCTCAGTGGCTCGACCATTAGATGTCATAATGGGCTTGACATGTCCCTAGGCCCCAATTTTAAACCAGATTTCTGGTTGTCCGGTCGGCCCTCCCCAGGGCTCTACTCTGGAATACCTCATTTGGTGAGACACCTGAGGTTAAAAAACAAAACAAAGCAAATCAACAACAACAACAAAACGGACTTCTTCCATCCCCAGAATGACCCAAAACTCTTGGGACGGGGCAAAACCCCAGAGAGTAAGACTCGTCCATTTCCCATGAAGTCACCCGGAAATTTCACGACCATGAGTGACACGATATCCAGAGACAAAAACTTGAGCACGAGCCTCACACTCGCCCTTTTTTCATATCCTGAAGAGTTCTCCTCATGGTCTGTAGATCAGTCCTGCCATACCTATGACCCGAAACATAAGCCGCGTTTGTGTTTTCAGACAACTGTCCAAACAGCTCTGGCCTACACACCCTACAGGCTCAGGCCCCTGGAGCCAAACCTGAGGACTGTACTTGCCCTCTCCAAGGGAATTGTATGTGCCCATTCCAATGGCCACAACCCTACTAATAGGATAAACCTCCAAACTGCCTGAGGCCATCCCAATAGTGGTGGCTTCCCAGGACAAACAGGGGCAATCTGAGCTCATCTGAGCACCTACCTGCACTCAGACGCATAGACTGATGTCCCCAGAGGTAAAAAGGAACGAACAGGCCCCTAGGCACTAAACGGATCCATTGCTGTGGTATCCAGTCATCTCTCCTCAGAGGCCTGGATTTCAATACCAGCGTATGGCTGTTTCTTGACTCACCCATCAGAAAACATCTCATCTACATATGGGAAACTTGCACGTTGGAGCTGTGTCAAAGCCTCTGTTTGGAAAAACCCTTCAGGACCCCAGTGCCACCGCTACATTCCAAGGTCTCCATAGACACAAAAAGACATTAGGACCCATCCACAGGAGAGTCCATTTCAACTCAGCCTCCTGGGTTACTCCCCCAGATCCAGCAGATCTAACCTGTCTTGTTGCTAGGACACAATTGGAATGCGAGGTGGGCTACCCAGCCATCCATCCTTAGAACCCTGCTCGGAATCGTTGCCCTGGAGCCAACCAACAGGTCTCAATTGTCCTGCAGAAGAATCTTTGCAGTTTGGAGCTTCTCACAACTAACATCGTGGGAAAACCCCCACGGCCTCGTGACCCCCCCGCCCCTTCATGAAGGGCCATCAGGGACAGAAACACCAACCTGAGCGATCTTCTGATCCTCGCCCTGACATCATAAGCACGAGATCTCGATTCAGGTCTGTAGATTGTTCCTGCCTTGTCCTCACCCAGAAACCTAAGCCTAGCTTGTTCTCAGATTTCCTTCCTCAGACTACTGGCCCACAAGCCTCCAGTTTGAAAGCCAGAACTATAATGCAGCACTCTTCCTGCCCTCAGGAAGAAAAACATTGCCCTCTGGGGCTACCCAGAAACTCCAAATGAGGATCAACCTGCACCCCATTCGACTGTACCCCAAATATATAGGCTGACCTGGGCACTATTGCCCTTTTTGACACAGCCTGAGCCTGGATTACCTGGCCCCACACAGAAAGCTGGCCGCTCACTGAGCACATCGGACCCGCCATGGTCTTAGGTCGTCATCTCTTCCCAACCTCGGTTGTCAAGTTTCAGAACCTAGACCTTATCTCCAATCACTGCCCAGGCTTGAAAGTGATGCAGAAATCACAACTCCTTCCCCGTGGCAAGAAACCATGTGGTTGGCATGTTGCCCAACGTTCAGTGTAGTTGAAACCAGTGTGGCCCATGAGGCCCCGCTCATGTTTGCGGGCCACATTGGTCCAAACCACACATTGTATCCCTCACCCTGATCCCAGTCCTCAATAAGGCCTCTCAGTGGCTGGATGAAGAGATAGCATATTGGGCTTGCCATGCCCCTAGGCCCCAAATTTTACCCATAGTTCGGGTTCTCCCTTCACTTTTCCCCAGGGCTCTTCTTTGGAATTCCTCTTTTGGCGGGACACCTGAGGTAACAAACCTGAAAGGAGTCCTCCCATTCCACAGATTGACGAAAAACAATTGGGATCGGGCCAAATCCACAGAGAGGAATATTCGTCCATGGCCCATGAGGCCTCCCCGACATTCCACGGCCATCTCTGTTACAAAATCCAGAGACAAAAGCCTGAGCAAGCGCCTCAGACTCGCTCTTTCTTCATATCTGGAAGAGTTCTTCTCATGGTTTATAGATCGGGCCTGTCATACCTACGTCCCCAAACCTAAGCTGAGTTTGTGTTTTCAGACTTCTGTCCTCAAAGTCCTGGGCCACACACCCTCCAGGCTGGGGCCCCTGGAGTCACACATTAGGACTGTGCCTACCCAATCCATGGGAATTCTGCCGATGCCATTGTCCAAAACAGTAAAATTTGGAGAACCCTACAAATCCCTGAGGCCATCCCAATAGTGCAGGTCGCCCGGGACAAACAAGGGCGGTCTGATACCAGCTGAGCATCTACCTACACTCATACCATAGATGGATGTCCCCTGAGAAGAAGATTGAACCAGAAAGGACCCTAGGCCATAATCGGATACATTGCTTTGGATTACAGGCATGTCTCCTCAAACGCCTGGATTCCAATACCAGCATAGAGGTTTTCCTGAGGCACCCATCAAAACAAATCTCGTCTCCACAAGGAACCTTGTGCATCGAGCTATGTCAAAAGCTTAGGAGAATACTTCAGGGTCCCGGTGCCACCGCCCCATTTTAAGGCCCTCATGGACACAAACACACATTAGGACCCATCCTCAGGAAAGTCCATTTCAAGTCAGCCACCCCGGTTTCTCCCGCAGAGCCATCAGATCTAAAACTGTCTTGTTGCTAGGAGATAACTGGAATGCGAGGCGGGCTTCCCAGGCATCCATCCTCGAACGGTGCCCTGGAGTCATTCCATATGGGATGTCCTGGAGCTGCCCAACAAGTCTCAATTGTCCCGCAGAAGGAATCCTTGAAGGGGGCATCCCACAACTCCCAACGTGGGAAAACCTCCATGGCCTCGAGATTCCGCTCCCTTCATGAAGGGGCCGTCATGCACAGAAACTCCAACCTACGCCAACGTCTGATCCTCGCCCTGACTTCAGATGCATGAGATATAGGTTCAGATCTACAGGGGTACCTGCCATGCCCTGGCCCTGAAACCCAAGTCTAGCTTGTGTTCTCAGACTTCCGTCCTCACACTCCAGGCCCCGAAGCCCGGAAGTTTCGCAATTCCAGACCCACAATGCAGCACTCTGCCTGCCTTCTAGAAAAAAAATTTGGCCTAATGAGCTGCCCCGGCATCTTATATGGGGATAAATCTACATGGCATTCGACTGTACCCAAAGTATATAGTCTAACTTGGGCACTAATGCACTGTCTGACACAACCTGAGCTCGGACCTCCTGACCAACACCCAGACAGCTGACCGCACACTGAGCACGTCAGAACCGCCATGGCCTTAGGTCATCATCTCTTCCCAACTGCGGTTTTTCAGGCCTCAGAACCTAGACCTTATCTCCAACCACTGCCCAGGAGTGCCTGTGATGCAGAAATCAGAACTCGTCCTTACCCATGGCAAGAAACCTTGTGGTTGGCATGTTGTCCAACGTTCAGTGTAGGAGAAACCAGCATTCACCCGGAGGCCCCGCCAATTCTTGAGTGCGAAGAGGGCATAAACACGCATTGTGACCCTCAGCGTGAGTCCTGTGCTCTAGGAAGTCCTCTCAGTGGCTCGACCATTAGATGTCATAATGGGCTTGACATGTCCCTAGGCCCCAATTTTAAACCAGATTTCTGGTTGTCCGGTCGGCCCTCCCCAGGGCTCTACTCTGGAATACCTCATTTGGTGAGACACCTGAGGTTAAAAAACAAAACAAAGCAAATCAACAACAACAACAAAACGGACTTCTTCCATCCCCAGAATGACCCAAAACTCTTGGGACGGGGCAAAACCCCAGAGAGTAAGACTCGTCCATTTCCCATGAAGTCACCCGGAAATTTCACGACCATGAGTGACACGATATCCAGAGACAAAAACTTGAGCACGAGCCTCACACTCGCCCTTTTTTCATATCCTGAAGAGTTCTCCTCATGGTCTGTAGATCAGTCCTGCCATACCTATGACCCGAAACATAAGCCGCGTTTGTGTTTTCAGACAACTGTCCAAACAGCTCTGGCCTACACACCCTACAGGCTCAGGCCCCTGGAGCCAAACCTGAGGACTGTACTTGCCCTCTCCAAGGGAATTGTATGTGCCCATTCCAATGGCCACAACCCTACTAATAGGATAAACCTCCAAACTGCCTGAGGCCATCCCAATAGTGGTGGCTTCCCAGGACAAACAGGGGCAATCTGAGCTCATCTGAGCACCTACCTGCACTCAGACGCATAGACTGATGTCCCCAGAGGTAAAAAGGAACGAACAGGCCCCTAGGCACTAAACGGATCCATTGCTGTGGTATCCAGTCATCTCTCCTCAGAGGCCTGGATTTCAATACCAGCGTATGGCTGTTTCTTGACTCACCCATCAGAAAACATCTCATCTACATATGGGAAACTTGCACGTTGGAGCTGTGTCAAAGCCTCTGTTTGGAAAAACCCTTCAGGACCCCAGTGCCACCGCTACATTCCAAGGTCTCCATAGACACAAAAAGACATTAGGACCCATCCACAGGAGAGTCCATTTCAACTCAGCCTCCTGGGTTGCTCCCCCAGATCCAGCAGATCTAACCTGTCTTGTTGCTAAGACACAATTGGAATGCGAGGTGGGCTACCCAGCCATCCATCCTTAGAACCCTGCTCGGAATCGTTGCCCTGGAGCCAACCAACAGGTCTCAATTGTCCTGCAGAAGAATCTTTGCAGTTTGGAGCTTCTCACAACTAACATCGTGGGAAAACCCCCACGGCCTCGTGACCCCCCCGCCCCTTCATGAAGGGCCATCAGGGACAGAAACACCAACCTGAGCGATCTTCTGATCCTCGCCCTGACATCATAAGCACGAGATCTCGATTCAGGTCTGTAGATTGTTCCTGCCTTGTCCTCACCCAGAAACCTAAGCCTAGCTTGTTCTCAGATTTCCTTCCTCAGACTACTGGCCCACAAGCCTCCAGTTTGAAAGCCAGAACTATAATGCAGCACTCTTCCTGCCCTCAGGAAGAAAAACATTGCCCTCTGGGGCTACCCAGAAACTCCAAATGAGGATCAACCTGCACGCCATTCGACTGTACCCCAAATATATAGGCTGACCTGGGCACTATTGCCCATTTTGACACAGCCTGAGCCTGGATTACCTGGCCCCACACAGAAAGCTGGCCGCTCACTGAGCACATCGGACCCGCCATGGTCTTAGGTCGTCATCTCTTCCCAACCTCGGTTGTCAAGTTTCAGAACCTAGACCTTATCTCCAATCACTGCCCAGGCTTGAAAGTGATGCAGAAATCACAACTCCTTCCCCGTGGCAAGAAACCATGTGGTTGGCATGTTGCCCAACGTTCAGTGTAGTTGAAGCCAGTGTGGCCCATGAGGCCCCGCTCATGTTTGCGGGCCACATTGGTCCAAACCACACATTGTGTCCCTCACCCTGATCCCAGTCCTCAATAAGGCCTCTCAGTGGCTGGATGAAGAGATAGCATATTGGGCTTGCCATGCCCCTAGGCCCCAAATTTTACCCATAGTTCGGGTTCTCCCTTCACTTTTCCCCAGGGCTCTTCTTTGGAATTCCTCTTTTGGCGGGACACCTGAGGTAACAAACCTGAAAGGAGTCCTCCCATTCCACAGATTGACGAAAAACAATTGGGATCGGGCCAAATCCACAGAGAGGAATATTCGTCCATGGCCCATGAGGCCTCCCCGACATTCCACGGCCATCTCTGATACAAAATCCAGAGACAAAAGCCTGAGCAAGCGCCTCAGACTCGCTCTTTCTTCATATCTGGAAGAGTTCTTCTCATGGTTTATAGATCGGGCCTGTCATACCTACGTCCCCAAACCTAAGCTGAGTTTGTGTTTTCAGACTTCTGTCCTCAAAGTCCTGGGCCACACACCCTCCAGGCTGGGGCCCCTGGAGTCACACATTAGGACTGTGCCTACCCAATCCATGGGAATTCTGCCGATGCCATTGTCCAAAACAGTAAAATTTGGAGAACCCTACAAATCCCTGAGGCCATCCCAATAGTGCAGGTCGCCCGGGACAAACAAGGGCGGTCTGATACCAGCTGAGCATCTACCTCCACTCATACCATAGATGGATGTCCCCTGAGAAGAAGATTGAACCAGAAAGGACCCTAGGCCATAATCGGATACATTGCTTTGGATTACAGGCATGTCTCCTCAAAAGCCTGGATTCCAATACCAGCATAGAGGTTTTCCTGAGGCACCCATCAAAACAAATCTCGTCTCCACAAGGAACCTTGTGCATCGAGCTATGTCAAAAGCTTAGGAGAATACTTCAGGGTCCCGGTGCCACCGCCCCATTTTAAGGCCCTCATGGACACAAACACACATTAGGACCCATCCTCAGGAAAGTCCATTTCAAGTCAGCCACCCCGGTTTCTCCCGCAGAGCCATCAGATCGAAAACTGTCTTGTTGCTAGGAGATAACTGGAATGCGAGGCGGGCTTCCCAGGCATCCATCCTCGAACGGTGCCCTGGAGTCATTCCATATGGGATGTCCTGGAGCTGCCCAACAAGTCTCAATTGTCCCGCAGAAGGAATCCTTGAAGGGGGCATCCCACAACTCCCAACGTGGGAAAACCTCCATGGCCTCGAGATTCCGCTCCCTTCATGAAGGGGCCGTCATGCACAGAAACTCCAACCTAAGCCAACGTCTGATCCTCGCCCTGACTTCAGATGCATGAGATATAGGTTCAGATCTACAGGGGTACCTGCCATGCCCTGGCCCTGAAACCCAAGTCTAGCTTGTGTTCTCAGACTTCCGTCCTCACACTCCAGGCCCCGAAGCCCGGAAGTTTCGCAATTCCAGACCCACAATGCAGCACTCTGCCTGCCTTCTAGAAAAAAAATTTGGCCTAATGAGCTGCCCCGGCATCTTATATGGGGATAAATCTACATGGCATTCGACTGTACCCAAAGTATATAGTCTAACTTGGGCACTAATGCACTGTCTGACACAACCTGAGCTCGGACCTCCTGACCAACACCCAGACAGCTGACCGCACACTGAGCACGTCAGAACCGCCATGGCCTTAGGTCATCATCTCTTCCCAACTGCGGTTTTTCAGGCCTCAGAACCTAGACCTTATCTCCAACCACTGCCCAGGGGTGCCTGTGATGCAGAAATCAGAACTCGTCCTTACCCATGGCAAGAAACCTTGTGGTTGGCATGTTGTCCAACGTTCAGTGTAGGAGAAACCAGCATTCACCCGGAGGCCCCGCCAATTCTTGAGTGCGAAGAGGGCATAAACACGCATTGTGACCCTCAGCGTGAGTCCTGTGCTCTAGGAAGTCCTCTCAGTGGCTCGACCATTAGATGTCATAATGGGCTTGACATGTCCCTAGGCCCCAATTTTAAACCAGATTTCTGGTTGTCCGGTCGGCCCTCCCCAGGGCTCTACTCTGGAATACCTCATTTGGTGAGACACCTGAGGTTAAAAAACAAAACAAAGCAAATCAACAACAACAACAAAACGGACTTCTTCCATCCCCAGAATGACCCAAAACTCTTGGGACGGGGCAAAACCCCAGAGAGTAAGACTCGTCCATTTCCCATGAAGTCACCCGGAAATTTCACGACCATGAGTGACACGATATCCAGAGACAAAAACTTGAGCACGAGCCTCACACTCGCCCTTTTTTCATATCCTGAAGAGTTCTCCTCATGGTCTGTAGATCAGTCCTGCCATACCTATGACCCGAAACATAAGCCGCGTTTGTGTTTTCAGACAACTGTCCAAACAGCTCTGGCCTACACACCCTACAGGCTCAGGCCCCTGGAGCCAAACCTGAGGACTGTACTTGCCCTCTCCAAGGGAATTGTATGTGCCCATTCCAATGGCCACAACCCTACTAATAGGATAAACCTCCAAACTGCCTGAGGCCATCCCAATAGTGGTGGCTTCCCAGGACAAACAGGGGCAATCTGAGCTCATCTGAGCACCTACCTGCACTCAGACGCATAGACTGATGTCCCCAGAGGTAAAAAGGAACGAACAGGCCCCTAGGCACTAAACGGATCCATTGCTGTGGTATCCAGTCATCTCTCCTCAGAGGCCTGGATTTCAATACCAGCGTATGGCTGTTTCTTGACTCACCCATCAGAAAACATCTCATCTACATATGGGAAACTTGCACGTTGGAGCTGTGTCAAAGCCTCTGTTTGGAAAAACCCTTCAGGACCCCAGTGCCACCGCTACATTCCAAGGTCTCCATAGACACAAAAAGACATTAGGACCCATCCACAGGAGAGTCCATTTCAACTCAGCCTCCTGGGTTGCTCCCCCAGATCCAGCAGATCTAACCTGTCTTGTTGCTAAGACACAATTGGAATGCGAGGTGGGCTACCCAGCCATCCATCCTTAGAACCCTGCTCGGAATCGTTGCCCTGGAGCCAACCAACAGGTCTCAATTGTCCTGCAGAAGAATCTTTGCAGTTTGGAGCTTCTCACAACTAACATCGTGGGAAAACCCCCACGGCCTCGTGACCCCCCCGCCCCTTCATGAAGGGCCATCAGGGACAGAAACACCAACCTGAGCGATCTTCTGATCCTCGCCCTGACATCATAAGCACGAGATCTCGATTCAGGTCTGTAGATTGTTCCTGCCTTGTCCTCACCCAGAAACCTAAGCCTAGCTTGTTCTCAGATTTCCTTCCTCAGACTACTGGCCCACAAGCCTCCAGTTTGAAAGCCAGAACTATAATGCAGCACTCTTCCTGCCCTCAGGAAGAAAAACATTGCCCTCTGGGGCTACCCAGAAACTCCAAATGAGGATCAACCTGCACGCCATTCGACTGTACCCCAAATATATAGGCTGACCTGGGCACTATTGCCCATTTTGACACAGCCTGAGCCTGGATTACCTGGCCCCACACAGAAAGCTGGCCGCTCACTGAGCACATCGGACCCGCCATGGTCTTAGGTCGTCATCTCTTCCCAACCTTGGTTGTCAAGTTTCAGAACCTAGACCTTATCTCCAATCACTGCCCAGGCTTGAAAGTGATGCAGAAATCACAACTCCTTCCCCGTGGCAAGAAACCATGTGGTTGGCATGTTGCCCAACGTTCAGTGTAGTTGAAGCCAGTGTGGCCCATGAGGCCCCGCTCATGTTTGCGGGCCACATTGGTCCAAACCACACATTGTGTCCCTCACCCTGATCCCAGTCCTCAATAAGGCCTCTCAGTGGCTGGATGAAGAGATAGCATATTGGGCTTGCCATGCCCCTAGGCCCCAAATTTTACCCATAGTTCGGGTTCTCCCTTCACTTTTCCCCAGGGCTCTTCTTTGGAATTCCTCTTTTGGCGGGACACCTGAGGTAACAAACCTGAAAGGAGTCCTCCCATTCCACAGATTGACGAAAAACAATTGGGATCGGGCCAAATCCACAGAGAGGAAGATTCGTCCATGGCCCATGAGGCCTCCCCGACATTCCACGGCCATCTCTGATACAAAATCCAGAGACAAAAGCCTGAGCAAGCGCCTCAGACTCGCTCTTTCTTCATATCTGGAAGAGTTCTTCTCATGGTTTATAGATCGGGCCTGTCATACCTACGTCCCCAAACCTAAGCTGAGTTTGTGTTTTCAGACTTCTGTCCTCAAAGTCCTGGGCCACACACCCTCCAGGCTGGGGCCCCTGGAGTCACACATTAGGACTGTGCCTACCCAATCCATGGGAATTCTGCCGATGCCATTGTCCAAAACAGTAAAATTTGGAGAACCCTACAAATCCCTGAGGCCATCCCAATAGTGCAGGTCGCCCGGGACAAACAAGGGCGGTCTGATACCAGCTGAGCATCTACCTCCACTCATACCATAGATGGATGTCCCCTGAGAAGAAGATTGAACCAGAAAGGACCCTAGGCCATAATCGGATACATTGCTTTGGATTACAGGCATGTCTCCTCAAAAGCCTGGATTCCAATACCAGCATAGAGGTTTTCCTGAGGCACCCATCAAAACAAATCTCGTCTCCACAAGGAACCTTGTGCATCGAGCTATGTCAAAAGCTTAGGAGAATACTTAAGGGTCCCGGTGCCACCGCCCCATTTTAAGGCCCTCATGGACACAAACACACATTAGGACCCATCCTCAGGAAAGTCCATTTCAAGTCAGCCACCCCGGTTTCTCCCGCAGAGCCATCAGATCGAAAACTGTCTTGTTGCTAGGAGATAACTGGAATGCGAGGCGGGCTTCCCAGGCATCCATCCTCGAACGGTGCCCTGGAGTCATTCCATATGGGATGTCCTGGAGCTGCCCAACAAGTCTCAATTGTCCCGCAGAAGGAATCCTTGAAGGGGGCATCCCACAACTCCCAACGTGGGAAAACCTCCATGGCCTCGAGATTCCGCTCCCTTCATGAAGGGGCCGTCATGCACAGAAACTCCAACCTGAGCCAACGTCTGATCCTCGCCCTGACTTCAGATGCATGAGATATAGGTTCAGATCTACAGGGGTACCTGCCGTGCCCTGGCCCTGAAACCCAAGTCTAGCTTGTGTTCTCAGACTTCCGTCCTCACACTCCAGGCCCCGAAGCCCGGAAGTTTCGCAATTCCAGACCCACAATGCAGCACTCTGCCTGCCCTCTAAAAAAAAAATTTGGCCTAATGAGCTGCCCCGGCACCTTATATGGGGATAAATCTACATGGCATTCGACTGTACCCAAAGTATATAGTCTAACCTGGGCACTAATGCACTGTCTGACACAACCTGAGCTCGGACCTCCTGACCAACACCCAGACAGCTGACCGCACACTGAGCACATCAGAACCGCCATGGCCTTAGGTCATCATCTCTTCCCAACTGCGGTTTTTCAGGCCTCAGAACCTAGACCTTATCTCCAACCACTGCCCAGGGGTGCCTGTGATGCAGAAATCAGAACTCGTCCTTACCCATGGCAAGAAACCTTGTGGTTGGCATGTTGTCCAACGTTCAGTGTAGGAGAAACCAGCATTCACCCGGAGGCCCCGCCAATTCTTGAGTGCGAAGAGGGCATAAACACGCATTGTGACCCTCAGCGTGAGTCCTGTGCTCTAGGAAGTCCTCTCAGTGGCTCGACCATTAGATGTCATAATGGGCTTGACATGTCCCTAGGCCCCAATTTTAAACCAGATTTCTGGTTGTCCGGTCGGCCCTCCCCAGGGCTCTACTCTGGAATACCTCATTTGGTGAGACACCTGAGGTTAAAAAACAAAACAAAGCAAATCAACAACAACAACAAAAGGGACTTCTTCCATCCCCAGAATGACCCAAAACTCTTGGGACGGGGCAAAACCCCAGAGAGTAAGACTCGTCCATTTCCCATGAAGTCACCCGGAAATTTCACGACCATGAGTGACACGATATCCAGAGACAAAAACTTGAGCACGAGCCTCACACTCGCCCTTTTTTCATATCCTGAAGAGTTCTCCTCATGGTCTGTAGATCAGTCCTGCCATACCTATGACCCGAAACATAAGCCGCGTTTGTGTTTTCAGACAACTGTCCAAACAGCTCTGGCCTACACACCCTACAGGCTCAGGCCCCTGGAGCCAAACCTGAGGACTGTACTTGCCCTCTCCAAGGGAATTGTATGTGCCCATTCCAATGGCCACAACCCTACTAATAGGATAAACCTCCAAACTGCCTGAGGCCATCCCAATAGTGGTGGCTTCCCAGGACAAACAGGGGCAATCTGAGCTCATCTGAGCACCTACCTGCACTCAGACGCATAGACTGATGTCCCCAGAGGTAAAAAGGAACGAACAGGCCCCTAGGCACTAAACGGATCCATTGCTGTGGTATCCAGTCATCTCTCCTCAGAGGCCTGGATTTCAATACCAGCGTATGGCTGTTTCTTGACTCACCCATCAGAAAACATCTCATCTACATATGGGAAACTTGCACGTTGGAGCTGTGTCAAAGCCTCTGTTTGGAAAAACCCTTCAGGACCCCAGTGCCACCGCTACATTCCAAGGTCTCCATAGACACAAAAAGACATTAGGACCCATCCACAGGAGAGTCCGTTTCAACTCAGCCTCCTGGGTTGCTCCCCCAGATCCAGCAGATCTAACCTGTCTTGTTGCTAGGACACAATTGGAATGCGAGGTGGGCTACCCAGCCATCCATCCTTAGAACCCTGCTCGGAATCGTTGCCCTGGAGCCAACCAACAGGTCTCAATTGTCCTGCAGAAGAATCTTTGCAGTTTGGAGCTTCTCACAACTAACATCGTGGGAAAACCCCCACGGCCTCGTGGCCCCCCCGCCCCTTCATGAAGGGCCATCAGGGACAGAAACACCAACCTGAGCGATCTTCTGATCCTCGCCCTGACATCATAAGCACGAGATCTCGATTCAGGTCTGTAGATTGTTCCTGCCTTGTCCTCACCCAGAAACCTAAGCCTAGCTTGTTCTCAGATTTCCTTCCTCAGACTACTGGCCCTCAAGCCTCCAGTTTGAAAACCAGAACTATAATGCAGCACTCTTCCTGCCCTCAGGAAGAAAAACATTGCCCTCTGGGGCTACCCAGAAACTCCAAATGAGGATCAACCTGCACGCCATTCGACTGTACCCCAAATATATAGGCTGACCTGGGCACTATTGCCCTTTTTGACACAGCCTGAGCCTGGATTACCTGGCCCCACACAGAAAGCTGGCCGCTCACTGAGCACATCGGACCCGCCATGGTCTTAGGTCGTCATCTCTTCCCAACCTCGGTTGTCAAGTTTCAGAACCTAGACCTTATCTCCAATCACTGCCCAGGCTTGAAAGTGATGCAGAAATCACAACTCCTTCCCCGTGGCAAGAAACCATGTGGTTGGCATGTTGCCCAACGTTCAGTGTAGTTGAAACCAGTGTGGCCCATGAGGCCCCGCTCATGTTTGCGGGCCACATTGGTCCAAACCACACATTGTGTCCCTCACCCTGATCCCAGTCCTCAATAAGGCCTCTCAGTGGCTGGATGAAGAGATAGCATATTGGGCTTGCCATGCCCCTAGGCCCCAAATTTTACCCATAGTTCGGGTTCTCCCTTCACTTTTCCCCAGGGCTCTTCTTTGGAATTCCTCTTTTGGCGGGACACCTGAGGTAACAAACCTGAAAGGAGTCCTCCCATTCCACAGATTGACGAAAAACAATTGGGATCGGGCCAAATCCACAGAGAGGAAGATTCGTCCATGGCCCATGAGGCCTCCCCGACATTCCACGGCCATCTCTGATACAAAATCCAGAGACAAAAGCCTGAGCAAGCGCCTCAGACTCGCTCTTTCTTCATATCTGGAAGAGTTCTTCTCATGGTTTATAGATCGGGCCTGTCATACCTACGTCCCCAAACCTAAGCTGAGTTTGTGTTTTCAGACTTCTGTCCTCAAAGTCCTGGGCCACACACCCTCCAGGCTGGGGCCCCTGGAGTCACACATTAGGACTGTGCCTACCCAATCCATGGGAATTCTGCCGATGCCATTGTCCAAAACAGTAAAATTTGGAGAACCCTACAAATCCCTGAAGCCATCCCAATAGTGCAGGTCGCCCGGGACAAACAAGGGCGGTCTGATACCAGCTGAGCATCTACCTCCACTCATACCATAGATGGATGTCCCCTGAGAAGAAGATTGAACCAGACAGGACCCTAGGCCATAATCGGATACATTGCTTTGGATTACAGGCATGTCTCCTCAAACGCCTGGATTCCAATAACAGCATAGAGGTTTTCCTGAGGCACCCATCAAAACAAATCTCGTCTCCACAAGGAACCTTGTGCATCGAGCTATGTCAAAAGCTTAGGAGAATACTTCAGGGTCCCGGTGCCACCGCCCCATTTTAAGGCCCTCATGGACACAAACACACATTAGGACCCATCCTCAGGAAAGTCCATTTCAACTCAGCCACCCCGGTTTCTCCCGCAGAGCCATCAGATCTAAAACTGTCTTGTTGCTAGGAGATAACTGGAATGCGAGGCGGGCTTCCCAGGCATCCATCCTCGAACGGTGCCCTGGAGTCATTCCATATGGGATGTCCTGGAGCTGCCCAACAAGTCTCAATTGTCCCGCAGAAGGAATCCTTGAAGGGGGCATCCCACAACTCCCAACGTGGGAAAACCTCCATGGCCTCGAGATTCCGCTCCCTTCATGAAGGGGCCGTCATGCACAGAAACTCCAACCTAAGCCAACGTCTGATCCTCGCCCTGACTTCAGATGCATGAGATATAGGTTCAGATCTACAGGGGTACCTGCCATGCCCTGGCCCTGAAACCCAAGTCTAGCTTGTGTTCTCAGACTTCCGTCCTCACACTCCAGGCCCCGAAGCCCGGAAGTTTCGCAATTCCAGACCCACAATGCAGCACTCTGCCTGCCTTCTAGAAAAAAAATTTGGCCTAATGAGCTGCCCCGGCATCTTATATGGGGATAAATCTACATGGCATTCGACTGTACCCAAAGTATATAGTCTAACTTGGGCACTAATGCACTGTCTGACACAACCTGAGCTCGGACCTCCTGACCAACACCCAGACAGCTGACCGCACACTGAGCACGTCAGAACCGCCATGGCCTTAGGTCATCATCTCTTCCCAACTGCGGTTTTTCAGGCCTCAGAACCTAGACCTTATCTCCAACCACTGCCCAGGGGTGCCTGTGATGCAGAAATCAGAACTCGTCCTTACCCATGGCAAGAAACCTTGTGGTTGGCATGTTGTCCAACGTTCAGTGTAGGAGAAACCAGCATTCACCCGGAGGCCCCGCCAATTCTTGAGTGCGAAGAGGGCATAAACACGCATTGTGACCCTCAGCGTGAGTCCTGTGCTCTAGGAAGTCCTCTCAGTGGCTCGACCATTAGATGTCATAATGGGCTTGACATGTCCCTAGGCCCCAATTTTAAACCAGATTTCTGGTTGTCCGGTCGGCCATCCCCAGGGCTCTACTCTGGAATACCTCATTTGGTGAGACACCTGAGGTTAAAAAAAAAAACAAAGCAAATCAACAACAACAACAAAACGGACTTCTTCCATCACCAGAATGACCCAAAACTCTTGGGACGGGGCAAAACCCCAGAGAGTAAGACTCGTCCATTTCCCATGAAGTCACCCGGAAATTTCACGACCATGAGTGACACGATATCCAGAGACAAAAACTTGAGCACGAGCCTCACACTCGCCCTTTTTTCATATCCTGAAGAGTTCTCCTCATGGTCTGTAGATCAGTCCTGCCATACCTATGACCCGAAACATAAGCCGCGTTTGTGTTTTCAGACAACTGTCCAAACAGCTCTGGCCTACACACCCTACAGGCTCAGGCCCCTGGAGCCAAACCTGAGGACTGTACTTGCCCTCTCCAAGGGAATTGTATGTGCCCATTCCAATGGCCACAACCCTACTAATAGGATAAACCTCCAAACTGCCTGAGGCCATCCCAATAGTGGTGGCTTCCCAGGACAAACAGGGGCAATCTGAGCTCATCTGAGCACCTACCTGCACTCAGACGCATAGACTGATGTCCCCAGAGGTAAAAAGGAACGAACAGGCCCCTAGGCACTAAACGGATCCATTGCTGTGGTATCCAGTCATCTCTCCTCAGAGGCCTGGATTTCAATACCAGCGTATGGCTGTTTCTTGACTCACCCATCAGAAAACATCTCATCTACATATGGGAAACTTGCACGTTGGAGCTGTGTCAAAGCCTCTGTTTGGAAAAACCCTTCAGGACCCCAGTGCCACCGCTACATTCCAAGGTCTCCATAGACACAAAAAGACATTAGGACCCATCCACAGGAGAGTCCATTTCAACTCAGCCTCCTGGGTTGCTCCCCCAGATCCAGCAGATCTAACCTGTCTTGTTGCTAAGACACAATTGGAATGCGAGGTTGGCTACCCAGCCATCCATCCTTAGAACCTTGCTCGGAATCGTTGCCCTGGAGCCAACCAACAGGTCTCAATTGTCCTGCAGAAGAATCTTTGCAGTTTGGAGCTTCTCACAACTAACATCGTGGGAAAACCCCCACGGCCTCGTGACCCCCCCGCCCCTCCATGAAGGGCCATCAGGGACAGAAACACCAACCTGAGCGATCTTCTGATCCTCGCCCTGACATCATAAGCACGAGATCTCGATTCAGGTCTGTAGATTGTTCCTGCCTTGTCCTCACCCAGAAACCTAAGCCTAGCTTGTTCTCAGATTTCCTTCCTCAGACTACTGGCCCACAAGCCTCCAGTTTGAAAGCCAGAACTATAATGCAGCACTCTTCCTGCCCTCAGGAAGAAAAACATTGCCCTCTGGGGCTACCCAGAAACTCCAAATGAGGATCAACCTGCACGCCATTCGACTGTACCCCAAATATATAGGCTGACCTGGGCACTATTGCCCTTTTTGACACAGCCTGAGCCTGGATTACCTGGCCCCACACAGAAAGCTGGCCGCTCACTGAGCACATCGGACCCGCCATGGTCTTAGGTCGTCATCTCTTCCCAACCTCGGTTGTCAAGTTTCAGAACCTAGACCTTATCTCCAATCACTGCCCAGGCTTGAAAGTGATGCAGAAATCACAACTCCTTCCCCGTGGCAAGAAACCATGTGGTTGGCATGTTGCCCAACGTTCAGTGTAGTTGAAACCAGTGTGGCCCATGAGGCCCCGCTCATGTTTGCGGGCCACATTGGTCCAAACCACACATTGTGTCCCTCACCCTGATCCCAGTCCTCAATAAGGCCTCTCAGTGGCTGGATGAAGAGATAGCATATTGGGCTTGCCATGCCCCTAGGCCCCAAATTTTACCCATAGTTCGGGTTCTCCCTTCACTTTTCCCCAGGGCTCTTCTTTGGAATTCCTCTTTTGGCGGGACACCTGAGGTAACAAACCTGAAAGGAGTCCTCCCATTCCACAGATTGACGAAAAACAATTGGGATCGGGCCAAATCCACAGAGAGGAATATTCGTCCATGGCCCATGAGGCCTCCCCGACATTCCACGGCCATCTCTGATACAAAATCCAGAGACAAAAGCCTGAGCAAGCGCCTCAGACTCGCTCTTTCTTCATATCTGGAAGAGTTCTTCTCATGGTTTATAGATCGGGCCTGTCATACCTACGTCCCCAAACCTAAGCTGAGTTTGTGTTTTCAGACTTCTGTCCTCAAAGTCCTGGGCCACACACCCTCCAGGCTGGGGCCCCTGGAGTCACACATTAGGACTGTGCCTACCCAATCCATGGGAATTCTGCCGATGCCATTGTCCAAAACAGTAAAATTTGGAGAACCCTACAAATCCCTGAGGCCATCCCAATAGTGCAGGTCGCCCGGGACAAACAAGGGCGGTCTGATACCAGCTGAGCATCTACCTCCACTCATACCATAGATGGATGTCCCCTGAGAAGAAGATTGAACCAGACAGGACCCTAGGCCATAATCGGATACATTGCTTTGGATTACAGGCATGTCTCCTCAAACGCCTGGATTCCAATACCAGCATAGAGGTTTTCCTGAGGCACCCATCAAAACAAATCTCGTCTCCACAAGGAACCTTGTGCATCAAGCTATGTCAAAAGCTTAGGAGAATACTTCAGGGTCCCGGTGCCACCGCCCCATTTTAAGGCCCTCATGGACACAAACACACATTAGGACCCATCCTCAGGAAAGTCCATTTCAAGTCAGCCACCCCGGTTTATCCCGCAGAGCCATCAGATCTAAAACTGTCTTGTTGCTAGGAGATAACTGGAATGCGAGGCGGGCTTCCCAGGCATCCATCCTCGAACGGTGCCCTGGAGTCATTCCATATGGGATGTTCTGGAGCTGCCCAACAAGTCTCAATTGTCCCGCAGAAGGAATCCTTGAAGGGGGCATCCCACAACTCCCAACGTGGGAAAACCTCCATGGCCTCGAGATTCCGCTCCCTTCATGAAGGGGCCGTCATGCACAGAAACTCCAACCTGAGCCAACGTCTGATCCTCGCCCTTACTTCAGATGCATGAGATATTGGTTCAGATCTGCAGGGGGTACCTGCCGTGCCCTGGCCCTGAAACCCAAGTCTAGCTTGTGTTCTCAGACTTCCGTCCTCACACTCCAGGCCCCGAAGCCCGGAAGTTTCGCAATTCCAGACCCACAATGCAGCACTCTGCCTGCCCTCTAAAAAAAAAATTTGGCCTAATGAGCTGCCCCGGCACCTTATATGGGGATAAATCTACATGGCATTCGACTGTACCCAAAGTATATAGTCTAACCTGGGCACTAATGCACTGTCTGACACAACCTGAGCTCGGACCTCCTGACCAACACCCAGACAGCTGACCGCACACTGAGCACGTCAGAACCGCCATGGCCTTAGGTCATCATCTCTTCCCAACTGCGGTTTTTCAGGCCTCAGAACCTAGACCTTATCTCCAACCACTGCCCAGGGGTGCCTGTGATGCAGAAATCAGAACTCGTCCTTACCCATGGCAAGAAACCTTGTGGTTGGCATGTTGTCCAACGTTCAGTGTAGGAGAAACCAGCATTCACCCGGAGGCCCCGCCAATTCTTGAGTGCGAAGAGGGCATAAACACGCATTGTGACCCTCAGCGTGAGTCCTGTGCTCTAGTAAGTCCTCTCAGTGGCTCGACCATTAGATGTCATAATGGGCTTGACATGTCCCTAGGCCCCAATTTTAAACCAGATTTCTGGTTGTCCGGTCGGCCCTCCCCAGGGCTCTACTCTGGAATACCTCATTTGGTGAGACACCTGAGGTTAAAAAACAAAACAAAGCAAATCAACAACAACAACAAAACGGACTTCTTCCATCCCCAGAATGACCCAAAACTCTTGGGACGGGGCAAAACCCCAGAGAGTAAGACTCGTCCATTTCCCATGAAGTCACCCGGAAATTTCACGACCATGAGTGACACGATATCCAGAGACAAAAACTTGAGCACGAGCCTCACACTCGCCCTTTTTTCATATCCTGAAGAGTTCTCCTCATGGTCTGTAGATCAGTCCTGCCATACCTATGACCCGAAACATAAGCCGCGTTTGTGTTTTCAGACAACTGTCCAAACAGCTCTGGCCTACACACCCTACAGGCTCAGGCCCCTGGAGCCAAACCTGAGGACTGTACTTGCCCTCTCCAAGGGAATTGTATGTGCCCATTCCAATGGCCACAACCCTACTAATAGGATAAACCTCCAAACTGCCTGAGGCCATCCCAATAGTGGTGGCTTCCCAGGACAAACAGGGGCAATCTGAGCTCATCTGAGCACCTACCTGCACTCAGACGCATAGACTGATGTCCCCAGAGGTAAAAAGGAACGAACAGGCCCCTAGGCACTAAACGGATCCATTGCTGTGGTATCCAGTCATCTCTCCTCAGAGGCCTGGATTTCAATACCAGCGTATGGCTGTTTCTTGACTCACCCATCAGAAAACATCTCATCTACATATGGGAAACTTGCACGTTGGAGCTGTGTCAAAGCCTCTGTTTGGAAAAACCCTTCAGGACCCCAGTGCCACCGCTACATTCCAAGGTCTCCATAGACACAAAAAGACATTAGGACCCATCCACAGGAGAGTCCATTTCAACTCAGCCTCCTGGGTTGCTCCCCCAGATCCAGCAGATCTAACCTGTCTTGTTGCTAGGACACAATTGGAATGCGAGGTGGGCTACCCAGCCATCCATCCTTAGAACCCTGTTCGGAATCGTTGCCCTGGAGCCAACCAACAGGTCTCAATTGTCCTGCAGAAGAATCTTTGCAGTTTGGAGCTTCTCACAACTAACATCGTGGGAAAACCCCCACGGCCTCGTGGCCCCCCCTCCCCTTCATGAAGGGCCATCAGGGACAGAAACACCAACCTGAGCGATCTTCTGATCCTCGCCCTGACATCATAAGCACGAGATCTCGATTCAGGTCTGTAGATTGTTCCTGCCTTGTCCTCACCCAGAAACCTAAGCCTAGCTTGTTCTCAGATTTCCTTCCTCAGACTACTGGCCCTCAAGCCTCCAGTTTGAAAACCAGAACTATAATGCAGCACTCTTCCTGCCCTCAGGAAGAAAAACATTGCCCTCTGGGGCTACCCAGAAACTCCAAATGAGGATCAACCTGCACGCCATTCGACTGTACCCCAAATATATAGGCTGACCTGGGCACTATTGCCCTTTTTGACACAGCCTGAGCCTGGATTACCTGGCCCCACACAGAAAGCTGGCCGCTCACTGAGCACATCGGACCCGCCATGGTCTTAGGTCGTCATCTCTTCCCAACCTCGGTTGTCAAGTTTCAGAACCTAGACCTTATCTCCAATCACTGACCAGGCTTGAAAGTGATGCAGAAATCACAACTCCTTCCCCGTGGCAAGAAACCATGTGGTTGGCATGTTGCCCAACGTTCAGTGTGGCCCATGAGGCCCCGCTCATGTTTGCGGGCCACATTGGTCCAAACCACACATTGTGTCCCTCACCCTGATCCCAGTCCTCAATAAGGCCTCTCAGTGGCTGGATGAAGAGATAGCATATTGGGCTTGCCATGCCCCTAGGCCCCAAATTTTACCCATAGTTCGGGTTCTCCCTTCACTTTTCCCCAGGGCTCTTCTTTGGAATTCCTCTTTTGGCGGGACACCTGAGGTAACAAACCTGAAAGGAGTCCTCCCATTCCACAGATTGACGAAAAACAATTGGGATCGGGCCAAATCCACAGAGAGGAAGATTCGTCCATGGCCGATGAGGCCTCCCCGACATTCCACGGCCATCTCTGATACAAAATCCAGAGACAAAAGCCTGAGCAAGCGCCTCAGACTCACTCTTTCTTCATATCCGGAAGAGTTCTTCTCATGGTTTATAGATCGGGCCTGTCATACCTACGTCCCCAAACCTAAGCTGAGTTTGTGTTTTCAGACTTCTGTCCTCAAAGTCCTGGGCCACACACCCTCCAGGCTGGGGCCCCTGGAGTCCCACATTAGGACTGTGCCTACCCAACCATGGGAATTCTGCCGATGCCATTGTCTAAAACAGTTAAATTTGGAAAACCCTACAAATCCCTGAGGCCATCCCAATAGTGCAGGTCGCCCGGGACAAACAAGGGCGGTCTGATACCAGCTGAGCATCTACCTACACTCATACCATAGATTGATGTCCCCAGAGAAGAAGATTGAACCAGACAGGACCCTAGGCCATAATCGGATACATTGCTTTGGATTACAGGCATGTCTCCTCAAAAGCCTGGATTCCAATACCAGCATAGAGGTTTTCCTGAGGCACCCATCAAAACAAATCTCGTCTCCACAAGGAACCTTGTGCATCGAGCTATGTCAAAAGCTTAGGAGAATACTTCAGGGTCCCGGTGCCACCGCCCCATTTTAAGGACCTCATGGACACAAACACACATTAGGACCCATCCTCAGGAAAGTCCATTTCAAGTCAGCCACCCCGGTTTCTCCCGCAGAGCCATCAGATCTAAACTGTCTTGTTGCTAGGAGACAATTGGAATGCGAGGCGGGCTTCCCAGGCATCCATCCTCGAACGGTGCCCTGGAGTCATTCCATATGGGATGTCCTGGAGCTGCCCAACAAGTCTCAATTGTCCCGCAGAAGGAATCCTTGAAGGGGGCATCCCACAACTCCCAACGTGGGAAAACCTCCATGGCCTCGAGATTCCGCTCCCTTCATGAAGGGGCCGTCATGCACAGAAACTCCAACCTGAGCCAACGTCTGATCCTCGCCCTGACTTCAGATGCATGAGATATAGGTTCAGATCTACAGGGGTACCTGCCGTGCCCTGGCCCTGAAACCCAAGTCTAGCTTGTGTTCTCAGACTTCCGTCCTCACACTCCAGGCCCCGAAGCCCGGAAGTTTCGCAATTCCAGACCCACAATGCAGCACTCTGCCTGCCCTCTAGAAAAAAAATTTGGCCTAATGAGCTGCCCCGGCACCTTATATGGGGATAAATCTACATGGCATTCAACTGTACCCAAAGTATATAGTCTAACCTGGGCACTAATGCACTGTCTGACACAACCTGAGCTCGGACCTCCTGACCAACACCCAGACAGCTGACCGCACACTGAGCACATCAGAACCGCCATGGCCTTAGGTCATCATCTCTTCCCAACTGCGGTTTTTCAGGCCTCAGAACCTAGACCTTATCTCCAACCACTGCCCAGGGGTGCCTGTGATGCAGAAATCAGAACTCGTCCTTACCCATGGCAAGAAACCTTGTGGTTGGCATGTTGTCCAACGTTCAGTGTAGGAGAAACCAGCATTCACTCGGAGGCCCCGCCAATTCTTGAGTGCGAAGAGGGCATAAACACGTATTGTGACCCTCAGCGTGAGTCCTGTGCTCTAGGAAGTCCTCTCAGTGGCTCGACCATTAGATGTCATAATGGGCTTGACATGTCCCTAGGCCCCAATTTTAAACCAGATTTCTGGTTGTCCGGTCGGCCCTCCCCAGGGCTCTACTCTGGAATACCTCATTTGGTGAGACACCTGAGGTTAAAAAACAAAACAAAGCAAATCAACAACAACAACAAAACGGACTTCTTCCATCCCCAGAATGACCCAAAACTCTTGGGACGGGGCAAAACCCCAGAGAGTAAGACTCGTCCATTTCCCATGAAGTCACCCGGAAATTTCACGACCATGAGTGACACGATATCCAGAGACAAAAACTTGAGCACGAGCCTCACACTCGCCCTTTTTTCATATCCTGAAGAGTTCTCCTCATGGTCTGTAGATCAGTCCTGCCATACCTATGACCCGAAACATAAGCCGCGTTTGTGTTTTCAGACAACTGTCCAAACAGCTCTGGCCTACACACCCTACAGGCTCAGGCCCCTGGAGCCAAACCTGAGGACTGTACTTGCCCTCTCCAAGGGAATTGTATGTGCCCATTCCAATGGCCACAACCCTACTAATAGGATAAACCTCCAAACTGCCTGAGGCCATCCCAATAGTGGTGGCTTCCCAGGACAAACAGGGGCAATCTGAGCTCATCTGAGCACCTACCTGCACTCAGACGCATAGACTGATGTCCCCAGAGGTAAAAAGGAACGAACAGGCCCCTAGGCACTAAACGGATCCATTGCTGTGGTATCCAGTCATCTCTCCTCAGAGGCCTGGATTTCAATACCAGCGTATGGCTGTTTCTTGACTCACCCATCAGAAAACATCTCATCTACATATGGGAAACTTGCACGTTGGAGCTGTGTCAAAGCCTCTGTTTGGAAAAACCCTTCAGGACCCCAGTGCCACCGCTACATTCCAAGGTCTCCATAGACACAAAAAGACATTAGGACCCATCCACAGGAGAGTCCATTTCAACTCAGCCTCCTGGGTTGCTCCCCCAGATCCAGCAGATCTAACCTGTCTTGTTGCTAGGACACAATTGGAATGCGAGGTGGGCTACCCAGCCATCCATCCTTAGAACCCTGTTCGGAATCGTTGCCCTGGAGCCAACCAACAGGTCTCAATTGTCCTGCAGAAGAATCTTTGCAGTTTGGAGCTTCTCACAACTAACATCGTGGGAAAACCCCCACGGCCTCGTGACCCCCCCGCCCCTTCATGAAGGGCCATCAGGGACAGAAACACCAACCTGAGCGATCTTCTGATCCTCGCCCTGACATCATAAGCACGAGATCTCGATTCAGGTCTGTAGATTGTTCCTGCCTTGTCCTCACCCAGAAACCTAAGCCTAGCTTGTTCTCAGATTTCCTTCCTCAGACTACTGGCCCACAAGCCTCCAGTTTGAAAGCCAGAACTATAATGCAGCACTCTTCCTGCCCTCAGGAAGAAAAACATTGCTCTCTGGCGCTACCCAGAAACTCCAAATGAGGATCAACCTGCACGCCATTCGACTGTACCCCAAATATATAGGCTGACCTGGGCACTATTGCCCATTTTGACACAGCCTGAGCCTGGATTACCTGGCCCCACACAGAAAGCTGGCCGCTCACTGAGCACATCGGACCCGCCATGGTCTTAGGTCGTCATCTCTTCCCAACCTCGGTTGTCAAGTTTCAGAACCTAGACCTTATCTCCAATCACTGCCCAGGCTTGAAAGTGATGCAGAAATCACAACTCCTTCCCCGTGGCAAGAAACCATGTGGTTGGCATGTTGCCCAACGTTCAGTGTAGTTGAAGCCAGTGTGGCCCATGAGGCCCCGCTCATGTTTGCGGGCCACATTGGTCCAAACCACACATTGTGTCCCTCACCCTGATCCCAGTCCTCAATAAGGCCTCTCAGTGGCTGGATGAAGAGATAGCATATTGGGCTTGCCATGCCCCTAGGCCCCAAATTTTACCCATAGTTCGGGTTCTCCCTTCACTTTTCCCCAGGGCTCTTCTTTGGAATTCCTCTTTTGGCGGGACACCTGAGGTAACAAACCTGAAAGGAGTCCTCCCATTCCACAGATTGACGAAAAACAATTGGGATCGGGCCAAATCCACAGAGAGGAATATTCGTCCATGGCCCATGAGGCCTCCCCGACATTCCACGGCCATCTCTGATACAAAATCCAGAGACAAAAGCCTGAGCAAGCGCCTCAGACTCGCTCTTTCTTCATATCCGGAAGAGTTCTTCTCATGGTTTATAGATCGGGCCTGTCATACCTACGTCCCCATACCTAAGCTGAGTTTGTGTTTTCAGACTTCTGTCCTCAAAGTCCTGGGCCACACACCCTCCAGGCTGGGGCCCCTGGAGTCACACATTAGGACTGTGCCTACCCAATCCATGGGAATTCTGCCGATGCCATTGTCCAAAACAGTAAAATTTGGAGAACCCTACAAATCCCTGAGGCCATCCCAATAGTGCAGGTCGCCCGGGACAAACAAGGGCGGTCTGATACCAGCTGAGCATCTACCTCCACTCATACCATAGATGGATGTCCCCTGAGAAGAAGATTGAACCAGACAGGACCCTAGGCCATAATCGGATACATTGCTTTGGATTACAGGCATGTCTCCTCAAACGCCTGGATTCCAATACCAGCATAGAGGTTTTCCTGAGGCACCCATCAAAACAAATCTCGTCTCCACAAGAAACCTTGTGCATCGAGCTATGTCAAAAGCTTAGGAGAATACTTCAGGGTCCCGGTGCCACCGCCCCATTTTAAGGACCTCATGGACACAAACACACATTAGGACCCATCCTCAGGAAAGTCCATTTCAAGTCAGCCACCCCGGTTTCTCCCGCAGAGCCATCAGATCTAAAACTGTCTTGTTGCTAGGAGATAATTGGAATGCGAGGCGGGCTTCCCAGGCATCCATCCTCAAACGGTGCCCTGGAGTCATTCCATATGGGATGTCCTGGAGCTGCCCAACAAGTCTCAATTGTCCCGCAGAAGGAATCCTTGAAGGGGGCATCCCACAACTCCCAACGTGGGAAAACCTCCATGGCCTCGAGATTCCGCTCCCTTCATGAAGGGGCCGTCATGCACAGAAACTCCAACCTGAGCCAACGTCTGATCCTCGCCCTGACTTCAGATGCATGAGATATAGGTTCAGATCTACAGGGGTACCTGCCGTGCCCTGGCCCTGAAACCCAAGTCTAGCTTGTGTTCTCAGACTTCCGTCCTCACACTCCAGGCCCCGAAGCCCGGAAGTTTCGCAATTCCAGACCCACAATGCAGCACTCTGCCTGCCCTCTAGAAAAAAAATTTGGCCTAATGAGCTGCCCCGGCACCTTATATGAGGATAAATCTACATGGCATTCGACTGTACCCAAAGTATATAGTCTAACCTGGGCACTAATGCACTGTCTGACACAACCTGAGCTCGGACCTCCTGACCAACACCCAGACAGCTGACCGCACACTGAGCACATCAGAACCGCCATGGCCTTAGGTCATCATCTCTTCCCAACTGCGGTTTTTCAGGCCTCAGAACCTAGACCTTATCTCCAACCACTGCCCAGGGGTGCCTGTGATGCAGAAATCAGAACTCGTCCTTACCCATGGCAAGAAACCTTGTGGTTGGCATGTTGTCCAACGTTCAGTGTAGGAGAAACCAGCATTCACCCGGAGGCCCCGCCAATTCTTGAGTGCGAAGAGGGCATAAACACGCATTGTGACCCTCAGCGTGAGTCCTGTGCTCTAGGAAGTCCTCTCAGTGGCTCGACCATTAGATGTCATAATGGGCTTGACATGTCCCTAGGCCCCAATTTTAAACCAGATTTCTGGTTGTCCGGTCGGCCCTCCCCAGGGCTCTACTCTGGAATACCTCATTTGGTGAGACACCTGAGGTTAAAAAACAAAACAAAGCAAATCAACAACAACAACAAAACGGACTTCTTCCATCCCCAGAATGACCCAAAACTCTTGGGACGGGGCAAAACCCCAGAGAGTAAGACTCGTCCATTTCCCATGAAGTCACCCAGAAATTTCACGACCATGAGTGACACGATATCCAGAGACAAAAACTTGAGCACGAGCCTCACACTCGCCCTTTTTTCATATCCTGAAGAGTTCTCCTCATGGTCTGTAGATCAGTCCTGCCATACCTATGACCCGAAACATAAGCCGCGTTTGTGTTTTCAGACAACTGTCCAAACAGCTCTGGCCTACACACCCTACAGGCTCAGGCCCCTGGAGCCAAACCTGAGGACTGTACTTGCCCTCTCCAAGGGAATTGTATGTGCCCATTCCAATGGCCACAACCCTACTAATAGGATAAACCTCCAAACTGCCTGAGGCCATCCGAATAGTGGTGGCTTCCCAGGACAAACAGGGGCAATCTGAGCTCATCTGAGCACCTACCTGCACTCAGACGCATAGACTGATGTCCCCAGAGGTAAAAAGGAACGAACAGGCCCCTAGGCACTAAACGGATCCATTGCTGTGGTATCCAGTCATCTCTCCTCAGAGGCCTGGATTTCAATACCAGCGTATGGCTGTTTCTTGACTCACCCATCAGAAAACATCTCATCTACATATGGGAAACTTGCACGTTGGAGCTGTGTCAAAGCCTCTGTTTGGAAAAACCCTTCAGGACCCCAGTGCCACCGCTATATTCCAAGGTCTCCATAGACACAAAAAGACATTAGGACCCATCCACAGGAGAGTCCATTTCAACTCAGCCTCCTGGGTTGCTCCCCCAGATCCAGCAGATCTAACCTGTCTTGTTGCTAGGACACAATTGGAATGCGAGGTGGGCTACCCAGCCATCCATCCTTAGAACCCTGTTCGGAATCGTTGCCCTGGAGCCAACCAACAGGTCTCAATTGTCCTGCAGAAGAATCTTTGCAGTTTGGAGCTTCTCACAACTAACATCGTGGGAAAACCCCCACGGCCTCGTGACCCCCCCGCCCCTTCATGAAGGGCCATCAGGGACAGAAACACCAACCTGAGCGATCTTCTGATCCTCGCCCTGACATCATAAGCACGAGATCTCGATTCAGGTCTGTAGATTGTTCCTGCCTTGTCCTCACCCAGAACCCTAAGCCTAGCTTGTTCTCAGATTTCCTTCCTCAGACTACTGGCCCACAAGCCTCCAGTTTGAAAGCCAGAACTATAATGTAGCACTCTTCCTGCCCTCAGGAAGAAAAACATTGCCCTCTGGGGCTACCCAGAAACTCCAAATGAGGATCAACCTGCACGCCATTCGACTGTACCCCAAATATATAGGCTGACCTGGGCACTATTGCCCATTTTGACACAGCCTGAGCCTGGATTACCTGGCCCCACACAGAAAGCTGGCCGCTCACTGAGCACATCGGACCCGCCATGGTCTTAGGTCGTCATCTCTTCCCAACCTCGGTTGTCAAGTTTCAGAACCTAGACCTTATCTCCAATCACTGCCCAGGCTTGAAAGTGATGCAGAAATCACAACTCCTTCCCCGTGGCAAGAAACCATGTGGTTGGCATGTTGCCCAACGTTCAGTGTAGTTGAAACCAGTGTGGCCCATGAGGCCCCGCTCATGTTTGCGGGCCACATTGGTCCAAACCACACATTGTGTCCCTCACCCTGATCCCAGTCCTCAATAAGGCCTCTCAGTGGCTGGATGAAGAGATAGCATATTGGGCTTGCCATGCCCCTAGGCCCCAAATTTTACCCATAGTTCGGGTTCTCCCTTCACTTTTCCCCAGGGCTCTTCTTTGGAATTCCTCTTTTGGCGGGACACCTGAGGTAACAAACCTGAAAGGAGTCCTCCCATTCCACAGATTGACGAAAAACAATTGGGTTCGGGCCAAATCCACAGAGAGGAAGATTCGTCCATGGCCCATGAGGCCTCCCCGACATTCCACGGCCATCTCTGATACAAAATCCAGAGACAAAAGCCTGAGCAAGCGCCTCAGACTCGCTCTTTCTTCATATCCGGAAGAGTTCTTCTCATGGTTTATAGATCGGGCCTGTCATACCTACGTCCCCAAACCTAAGCTGAGTTTGTGTTTTCAGACTTCTGTCCTCAAAGTCCTGGGCCACACACCCTCCAGGCTGGGGCCCCTGGAGTCACACATTAGGACTGTGCCTACCCAATCCATGGGAATTCTGCCGATGCCATTGTCCAAAACAGTAAAATTTGGAGAACCCTACAAATCCCTGAGGCCATCCCAATAGTGCAGGTCGCCCGGGACAAACAAGGGCGGTCTGATACCAGCTGAGCATCTACCTACACTCATACCATAGATGGATGTCCCCTGAGAAGAAGATTGAACCAGACAGGACCCTAGGCCATAATCGGATACATTGCTTTGGATTACAGGCATGTCTCCTCAAACGCCTGGATTCCAATACCAGCATAGAGGTTTTCCTGAGGCACCCATCAAAACAAATCTCGTCTCCACAAGAAACCTTGTGCATCGAGCTATGTCAAAAGCTTAGGAGAATACTTCAGGGCCCCGGTGCCACCGCCCCATTTTAAGGACCTCATGGACACAAACACACATTAGGACCCATCCTCAGGAAAGTCCATTTCAAGTCAGCCACCCCGGTTTCTCCCGCAGAGCCATCAGATCGAAAACTGTCTTGTTGCTAGGAGATAATTGGAATGCGAGGCGGGCTTCCCAGGCATCCATCCTCAAACGGTGCCCTGGAGTCATTCCATATGGGATGTCCTGGAGCTGCCCAACAAGTCTCAATTGTCCCGCAGAAGGAATCCTTGAAGGGGGCATCCCACAACTCCCAACGTGGGAAAACCTCCATGGCCTCGAGATTCCGCTCCCTTCATGAAGGGGCCGTCATGCACAGAAACTCCAACCTGAGCCAACGTCTGATCCTCGCCCTGACTTCAGATGCATGAGATATAGGTTCAGATCTACAGGGGTACCTGCCGTGCCCTGGCCCTGAAACCCAAGTCTAGCTTGTGTTCTCAGACTTCCGTCCTCACACTCCAGGCCCCGAAGCCCGGGAAGTTTCGCAATTCCAGACCCACAATGCAGCACTCTGCCTGCCCTCTAGAAAAAAAATTTGGCCTAATGAGCTGCCCCGGCACCTTATATGAGGATAAATCTACATGGCATTCGACTGTACCCAAAGTATATAGTCTAACCTGGGCACTAATGCACTGTCTGACACAACCTGAGCTCGGACCTCCTGACCAACACCCAGACAGCTGACCGCACACTGAGCACATCAGATCCGCCATGGCCTTAGGTCATCATCTCTTCCCAACTGCGGTTTTTCAGGCCTCTGAACCTAGACCTTATCTCCAACCACTGCCCAGGGGTGCCTGTGATGCAGAAATCAGAACTCGTCCTTACCCATGGCAAGAAACCTTGTGGTTGGCATGTTGTCCAACGTTCAGTGTAGGAGAAACCAGCATTCACCCGAGGCCCCGCCAATTCTTGAGTGCGAAGAGGGCATAAACACGCATTGTGACCCTCAGCGTGAGTCCTGTGCTCTAGGAAGTCCTCTCAGTGGCTCGACCATTAGATGTCATAATGGGCTTGACATGTCCCTAGGCCCCAATTTTAAACCAGATTTCTGGTTGTCCGGTCGGCCCTCCCCAGGGCTCTACTCTGGAATACCTCATTTGGTGAGACACCTGAGGTTAAAAAACAAAACAAAGCAAATCAACAACAACAACAAAACGGACTTCTTCCATCCCCAGAATGACCCAAAACTCTTGGGACGGGGCAAAACCCCAGAGAGTAAGACTCGTCCATTTCCCATGAAGTCACCCGGAAATTTCACGACCATGAGTGACACGATATCCAGAGACAAAAACTTGAGCACGAGCCTCACACTCGCCCTTTTTTCATATCCTGAAGAGTTCTCCTCATGGTCTGTAGATCAGTCCTGCCATACCTATGACCCGAAACATAAGCCGCGTTTGTGTTTTCAGACAACTGTCCAAACAGCTCTGGCCTACACACCCTACAGGCTCAGGCCCCTGGAGCCAAACCTGAGGACTGTACTTGCCCTCTCCAAGGGAATTGTATGTGCCCATTCCAATGGCCACAACCCTACTAATAGGATAAACCTCCAAACTGCCTGAGGCCATCCCAATAGTGGTGGCTTCCCAGGACAAACAGGGGCAATCTGAGCTCATCTGAGCACCTACCTGCACTCAGACGCATAGACTGATGTCCCCAGAGGTAAAAAGGAACGAACAGGCCCCTAGGCACTAAACGGATCCATTGCTGTGGTATCCAGTCATCTCTCCTCAGAGGCCTGGATTTCAATACCAGCGTATGGCTGTTTCTTGACTCACCCATCAGAAAACATCTCATCTACATATGGGAAACTTGCACGTTGGAGCTGTGTCAAAGCCTCTGTTTGGAAAAACCCTTCAGGACCCCAGTGCCACCGCTACATTCCAAGGTCTCCATAGACACAAAAAGACATTAGGACCCATCCACAGGAGAGTCCATTTCAACTCAGCCTCCTGGGTTGCTCCCCCAGATCCAGCAGATCTAACCTGTCTTGTTGCTAGGACACAATTGGAATGCGAGGTGGGCTACCCAGCCATCCATCCTTAGAACCCTGCTCGAAATCGTTGCCCTGGATCCAACCAACAGGTCTCAATTGTCCTGCAGAAGAATCTTTGCAGTTTGGAGCTTCTCACAACTAACATCGTGGGAAAACCCCCACGGCCTCGTGACCCCCCCGCCCCTTCATGAAGGGCCATCAGGGACAGAAACACCAACCTGAGCGATCTTCTGATCCTCGCCCTGACATCATAAGCACGAGATCTCGATTCAGGTCTGTAGATTGTTCCTGCCTTGTCCTCACCCAGAAACCTAAGCCTAGCTTGTTCTCAGATTTCCTTCCTCAGACTACTGGCCCACAAGCCTCCAGTTTGAAAACCAGAAATATAATGCAGCACTCTTCCTGCACTCAGGAAGAAAAACATTGCCCTCTGGGGCTACCCAGAAACTCCAAATGAGGATCAACCTGCACGCCATTCGACTGTACCCCAAATATATAGGCTGACCTGGTCACTATTGCCCTTTTTGACACAGCCTGAGCCTGGATTACCTGGCCCCACACAGAAAGCTGGCCGCTCACTGAGCACATCGGACCCGCCATGGTCTTAGGTCGTCATCTCTTCCCAACCTCGGTTGTCAAGTTTCAGAACCTAGACCTTATCTCCAATCACTGCCCAGGCTTGAAAGTGATGCAGAAATCACAACTCCTTCCCCGTGGCAAGAAACCATGTGGTTGGCATGTTGCCCAACGTTCAGTGTAGTTGAAACCAGTGTGGCCCATGAGGCCCCGCTCATGTTTGCGGGCCACATTGGTCCAAACCACACATTGTGTCCCTCACCCTGATCCCAGTCCTCAATAAGGCCTCTCAGTGGCTGGATGAAGAGATAGCATATTGGGCTTGCCATGCCCCTAGGCCCCAAATTTTACCCATAGTTCGGGTTCTCCCTTCACTTTTCCCCAGGGCTCTTCTTTGGAATTCCTCTTTTGGCGGGACACCTGAGGTAACAAACCTGAAAGGAGTCCTCCCATTCCACAGATTGACGAAAAACAATTGGGATCGGGCCAAATCCACAGAGAGGAAGATTCGTCCATGGCCCATGAGGCCTCCCCGACATTCCACGGCCATCTATGATACAAAATCCAGAGACAAAAGCCTGAGCAAGCGCCTCAGACTCGCTCTTTCTTCATATCCGGAAGAGTTCTTCTCATGGTTTATAGATCGGGCCTGTCATACCTACGTCCCCAAACCTAAGCTGAGTTTGTGTTTTCAGACTTCTGTCCTCAAAGTCCTGGGCCACACACCCTCCAGGCTGGAGCCCCTGGAGTCACACATTAGGACTGTGCCTACCCAATCCATGGGAATTCTGCCGATGCCATTGTCCAAAACAGTAAAATTTGGAGAACCCTACAAATCCCTGCGGCCATCCCAATAGTGCAGGTCGCCCGGGACAAACAAGGGCGGTCTGATACCAGCTGAGCATCTACCTCCACTCATACCATAGATGGATGTCCCCTGAGAAGAAGATTGAACCAGACAGGACCCTAGGCCATAATCGGATACATTGCTTTGGATTACAGGCATGTCTCCTCAAACGCCTGGATTCCAATACCAGCATAGAGGTTTTCCTGAGGCACCCATCAAAACAAATCTCGTCTCCACAAGGAACCTTGTGCATCGAGCTATGTCAAAAGCTTAGGAGAATACTTCAGGGTCCCGGTGCCACCGCCCCATTTTAAGGACCTCATGGACACAAACACACATTAGGACCCATCCTCAGGAAAGTCCATTTCAAGTCAGCCACCCCGGTTTCTCCCGCAGAGCCATCAGATCTAAAACTGTCTTGTTGCTAGGAGATAATTGGAATGCGAGGCGGGCTTCCCAGGCATCCATCCTCGAACGGTGCCCTGGAGTCATTCCATATGGGATGTCCTGGAGCTGCCCAACAAGTCTCAATTGTCCCGCAGAAGGAATCCTTGAAGGGGGCATCCCACAACTCCCAACGTGGGAAAACCTCCATGGCCTCGAGATTCCGCTCCCTTCATGAAGGGGCCGTCATGCACAGAAACTCCAACCTGAGCCAACGTCTGATCCTCGCCCTGACTTCAGATGCATGAGATATAGGTTCAGATCTATAGGGGTACCTGCCGTGCCCTGGCCCTGAAACCCAAGTCTAGCTTGTGTTCTCAGACTTCCGTCCTCACACTCCAGGCCCCGAAGCCCGGAAGTTTCGCAATTCCAGACCCACAATGCAGCACTCTGCCTGCCCTCTAGAAAAAAAATTTGGCCTAATGAGCTGCCCCGGCACCTTATATGGGGATAAATCTACATGGCATTCGACTGTACCCAAACTATATAGTCTAACCTCGGCACTAATGCACTGTCTGACACAACCTGAGCTCGGACCTCCTGACCAACACCCAGACAGCTGACCGCACACTGAGCACATCAGAACCGCCATGGCCTTAGGTCATCATCTCTTCCCAACTGCGGTTTTTCAGGCCTCAGAACCTAGACCTTATCTCCAACCACTGCCCAGGGGTGCCTGTGATGCAGAAATCAGAACTCGTCCTTACCCATGGCAAGAAACCTTGTGGTTGGCATGTTGTCCAACGTTCAGTGTAGGAGAAACCAGCATTCACCCGGAGGCCCCGCCAATTCTTGAGTGCGAAGAGGGCATAAACACGCATTGTGACCCTCAGCGTGAGTCCTGTGCTCTAGGAAGTCCTCTCAGTGGCTCGACCATTAGATGTCATAATGGGCTTGACATGTCCCTAGGCCCCAATTTTAAACCAGATTTCTGGTTGTCCGGTCGGCCCTCCCCAGGGCTCTACTCTGGAATACCTCATTTGGTGAGACACCTGAGGTTAAAAAACAAAACAAAGCAAATCAACAACAACAACAAAACGGACTTCTTCCATCCCCAGAATGACCCAAAACTCTTGGGACGGGGCAAAACCCCAGAGAGTAAGACTCGTCCATTTCCCATGAAGTCACCCGGAAATTTCACGACCATGAGTGACACGATATCCAGAGACAAAAACTTGAGCACGAGCCTCACACTCGCCCTTTTTTCATATCCTGAAGAGTTCTCCTCATGGTCTGTAGATCAGTCCTGCCATACCTATGACCCGAAACATAAGCCGCGTTTGTGTTTTCAGACAACTGTCCAAACAGCTCTGGCCTACACACCCTACAGGCTCAGGCCCCTGGAGCCAAACCTGAGGACTGTACTTGCCCTCTCCAAGGGAATTGTATGTGCCCATTCCAATGGCCACAACCCTACTAATAGGATAAACCTCCAAACTGCCTGAGGCCATCCCAATAGTGGTGGCTTCCCAGGACAAACAGGGGCAATCTGAGCTCATCTGAGCACCTACCTGCTCTCAGACGCATAGACTGATGTCCCCAGAGGTAAAGAGGAAGGAACAGGCCCCTAGGCACTAAACGGATCCATTGCTGTGGTATCCAGTCATCTCTCCTCAGAGGCCTGGATTTCAATACCAGCGTATGGCTGTTTCTTGACTCACCCATCAGAAAACATCTCATCTACATATGGGAAACTTGCACGTTGGAGCTGTGTCAAAGCCTCTGTTTGGAAAAACCCTTCAGGACCCCAGTGCCACCGCTACATTCCAAGGTCTCCATAGACACAAAAAGACATTAGGACCCATCCACAGGAGAGTCCATTTCAACTCAGCCTCCTGGGTTGCTCCCCCAGATCCAGCAGATCTAACCTGTCTTGTTGCTAGGACACAATTGGAATGCGAGGTGGGCTACCCAGCCATCCATCCTTAGAACCCTGCTCGGAATCGTTGCCCTGGAGCCAACCAACAGGTCTCAATTGTCCTGCAGAAGAATCATTGCAGTTTGGAGTTTCTCACAACTAACATCGTGGGAAAACCCCCACGGCCTCGTGACCCCCCCGCCCCTTCATGAAGGGCCATCAGGGACAGAAACACCAACCTGAGCGATCTTCTGATCCTCGCCCTGACATCATAAGCACGAGATCTCGATTCAGGTCTGTAGATTGTTCCTGCCTTGTCCTCACCCAGAAACCTAAGCCTAGCTTGTTCTCAGATTTCCTTCCTCAGACTACTGGCCCACAAGCCTCCAGTTTGAAAGCCAGAACTATAATGCAGCACTCTTCCTGCCCTCAGGAAGAAAAACATTGCCCTCTGGGGCTACCCAGAAACTCCAAATGAGGATCAACCTGCACCCCATTCGACTGTACCCCAAATATATAGGCTGACCTGGGCACTATTGCCCTTTTTGACACAGCCTGAGCCTGGATTACCTGGCCCCACACAGAAAGCTGGCCGCTCACTGAGCACATCGGACCCGCCATGGTCTTAGGTCGTCATCTCTTCCCAACCTCGGTTGTCAAGTTTCAGAACCTAGACCTTATCTCCAATCACTGCCCAGGCTTGAAAGTGATGCAGAAATCACAACTCCTTCCCCGTGGCAAGAAACCATGTGGTTGGCATGTTGCCCAACGTTCAGTGTAGTTGAAACCAGTGTGGCCCATGAGGCCCCGCTCATGTTTGCGGGCCACATTGGTCCAAACCACACATTGTGTCCCTCACCCTGATCCCAGTCCTCAATAAGGCCTCTCAGTGGCTGGATGAAGAGATAGCATATTGGGCTTGCCATGCCCCTAGGCCCCAAATTTTACCCATAGTTCGGGTTCTCCCTTCACTTTTCCCCAGGGCTCTTCTTTGGAATTCCTCTTTTGGCGGGACACCTGAGGTAACAAACCTGAAAGGAGTCCTCCCATTCCACAGATTGACGAAAAACAATTGGGATCGGGCCAAATCCACAGAGAGGAAGATTCGTCCATGGCCCATGAGGCCTCCCCGACATTCCACGGCCATCTCTGATACAAAATCCAGAGACAAAAGCCTGAGCAAGCGCCTCAGACTCGCTCTTTCTTCATATCCGGAAGAGTTCTTCTCATGGTTTATAGATCGGGCCTGTCATACCTACGTCCCCAAACCTAAGCTGAGTTTGTGTTTTCAGACTTCTGTCCTCAAAGTCCTGGGCCACACACCCTCCAGGCTGGGGCCCCTGGAGTCACACATTAGGACTGTGCCTACCCAATCCATGGGAATTCTGCCGATGCCATTGTCCAAAACAGTAAAATTTGGAGAACCCTACAAATCCCTGAGGCCATCCCAATAGTGCAGGTCGCCCGGGACAAACAAGGGCGGTCTGATACCAGCTGAGCATCTACCTCCACTCATACCATAGATGGATGTCCCCTGAGAAGAAGATTGAACCAGACAGGACCCTAGGCCATAATCGGATACATTGCTTTGGATTACAGGCATGTCTCCTCAAACGCCTGGATTCCAATACCAGCATAGAGGTTTTCCTGAGGCACCCATCAAAACAAATCTCGTCTCCACAAGGAACCTTGTGCATCGAGCTATGTCAAAAGCTTAGGAGAATACTTCAGGGTCCCGGTGCCACCGCCCCATTTTAAGGCCCTCATGGACACAAACACACATTAGGACCCATCCTCAGGAAAGTCCATTTCAAGTCAGCCACCCCGGTTTCTCCCGCAGAGCCATCAGATCTAAAACTGTCTTGTTGCTAGGAGATAATTGGAATGCGAGGCGGGCTTCCCAGGCATCCATCCTCGAACGGTGCCCTGGAGTCATTCCATATGGGATGTCCTGGAGCTGCCCAACAAGTCTCAATTGTCCCGCAGAAGGAATCCTTGAAGGGGGCATCCCACAACTCCCAACGTGGGAAAACCTCCATGGCCTCGAGATTCCGCTCCCTTCATGAAGGGGCCGTCATGCACAGAAACTCCAACCTGAGCCAACGTCTGATCCTCGCCCTGACTTCAGATGCATGAGATATAGGTTCAGATCTACAGGGGTACCTGCCGTGCCCTGGCCCTGAAACCCAAGTCTAGCTTGTGTTCTCAGACTTCCGTCCTCACACTCCAGGCCCCGAAGCCCGGAAGTTTCGCAATTCCAGACCCACAATGCAGCACTCTGCCTGCCCTCTAGAAAAAAAATTTGGCCTAATGAGCTGCCCCGGCACCTTATATGGGGATAAATCTACATGGCATTCAACTGTACCCAAAGTATATAGTCTAACCTGGGCACTAATGCACTGTCTGACACAACCTGAGCTCGGACCTCCTGACCAACACCCAGACAGCTGACCGCACACTGAGCACATCAGAACCGCCATGGCCTTAGGTCATCATCTCTTCCCAACTGCGGTTTTTCAGGCCTCAGAACCTAGACCTTATCTCCAACCACTGCCCAGGGGTGCCTGTGATGCAGAAATCAGAACTCGTCCTTACCCATGGCAAGAAACCTTGTGGTTGGCATGTTGTCCAACGTTCAGTGTAGGAGAAACCAGCATTCACCCGAGGCCCCGCCAATTCTTGAGTGCGAAGAGGGCATAAACACGCATTGTGACCCTCAGCGTGAGTCCTGTGCTCTAGGAAGTCCTCTCAGTGGCTCGACCATTAGATGTCATAATGGGCTTGACATGTCCCTAGGCCCCAATTTTAAACCAGATTTCTGGTTGTCCGGTCGGCCCTCCCCAGGGCTCTACTCTGGAATACCTCATTTGGTGAGACACCTGAGGTTAAAAAACAAAACAAAGCAAATCAACAACAACAACAAAACGGACTTCTTCCATCCCCAGAATGACCCAAAACTCTTGGGACGGGGCAAAACCCCAGAGAGTAAGACTCGTCCATTTCCCATGAAGTCACCCGGAAATTTCACGACCATGAGTGACACGATATCCAGAGACAAAAACTTGAGCACGAGCCTCACACTCGCCCTTTTTTCATATCCTGAAGAGTTCTCCTCATGGTCTGTAGATCAGTCCTGCCATACCTATGACCCGAAACATAAGCCGCGTTTGTGTTTTCAGACAACTGTCCAAACAGCTCTGGCCTACACACCCTACAGGCTCAGGCCCCTGGAGCCAAACCTGAGGACTGTACTTGCCCTCTCCAAGGGAATTGTATGTGCCCATTCCAATGGCCACAACCCTACTAATAGGATAAACCTCCAAACTGCCTGAGGCCATCCCAATAGTGGTGGCTTCCCAGGACAAACAGGGGCAATCTGAGCTCATCTGAGCACCTACCTGCACTCAGACGCATAGACTGATGTCCCCAGAGGTAAAAAGGAACGAACAGGCCCCTAGGCACTAAACGGATCCATTGCTGTGGTATCCAGTCATCTCTCCTCAGAGGCCTGGATTTCAATACCAGCGTATGGCTGTTTCTTGACTCACCCATCAGAAAACATCTCATCTACATATGGGAAACTTGCACGTTGGAGCTGTGTCAAAGCCTCTGTTTGGAAAAACCCTTCAGGACCCCAGTGCCACCGCTACATTCCAAGGTCTCCATAGACACAAAAAGACATAAGGACCCATCCACAGGAGAGTCCATTTCAACTCAGCCTCCTGGGTTGCTCCCCCAGATCCAGCAGATCTAACCTGTCTTGTTGCTAGGACACAATTGGAATGCGAGGTGGGCTACCCAGCCATCCATCCTTAGAACCCTGCTCGGAATCGTTGCCCTGGAGCCAACCAACAGGTCTCAATTGTCCTGCAGAAGAATCTTTGCAGTTTGGAGCTTCTCACAACTAACATCGTGGGAAAACCCCCACGGCCTCGTGACCCCCCCGCCCCTTCATGAAGGGCCATCAGGGACAGAAACACCAACCTGAGCGATCTTCTGATCCTCGCCCTGACATCATAAGCACGAGATCTCGATTCAGGTCTGTAGATTGTTCCTGCCTTGTCCTCACCCAGAAACCTAAGCCTAGCTTGTTCTCAGATTTCCTTCCTCAGACTACTGGCCCACAAACCTCCAGTTTGAAAACCAGAACTATAATGCAGCACTCTTCCTGCCCTCAGGAAGAAAAACATTGCCCTCTGGGGCTACCCAGAAACTCCAAATGAGGATCAACCTGCACCCCATTCGACTGTACCCCAAATATATAGGCTGACCTGGGCACTATTGCCCTTTTTGACACAGCCTGAGCCTGGATTACCTGGCCCCACACAGAAAGCTGGCCGCTCACTGAGCACATCGGACCCGCCATGGTCTTAGGTCGTCATCTCTTCCCAACCTCGGTTGTCAAGTTTCAGAACCTAGACCTTATCTCCAATCACTGCCCAGGCTTGAAAGTGATGCAGAAATCACAACTCCTTCCCCGTGGCAAGAAACCATGTGGTTGGCATGTTGCCCAACGTTCAGTGTAGTTGAAACCAGTGTGGCCCATGAGGCCCCGCTCATGTTTGCGGGCCACATTGGTCCAAACCACACATTGTGTCCCTCACCCTGATCCCAGTCCTCAATAAGGCCTCTCAGTGGCTGGATGAAGAGATAGCATATTGGGCTTGCCATGCCCCTAGGCCCCAAATTTTACCCATAGTTCGGGTTCTCCCTTCACTTTTCCCCAGGGCTCTTCTTTGGAATTCCTCTTTTGGCGGGACACCTGAGGTAACAAACCTGAAAGGAGTCCTCCCATTCCACAGATTGACGAAAAACAATTGGGATCGGGCCAAATCCACAGAGAGGAAGATTCGTCCATGGCCCATGAGGCCTCCCCGACATTCCACGGCCATCTCTGATACAAAATCCAGAGACAAAAGCCTGAGCAAGCGCCTCAGACTCGCTCTTTCTTCATATCCCGAAGAGTTCTTCTCATGGTTTATAGATCGGGCCTGTCATACCTACGTCCCCAAACCTAAGCTGAGTTTGTGTTTTCAGACTTCTGTCCTCAAAGTCCTGGGCCACACACCCTCCAGGCTGGGGCCCCTGGAGTCACACATTAGGACTGTGCCTACCCAATCCATGGGAATTCTGCCGATGCCATTGTCCAAAACAGTAAAATTTGGAGAACCCTACAAATCCCTGAGGCCATCCCAATAGTGCAGGTCGCCCGGGACAAACAAGGGCGGTCTGATACCAGCTGAGCATCTACCTCCACTCATACCATAGATGGATGTCCCCTGAGAAGAAGATTGAACCAGACAGGACCCTAGGCCATAATCGGATACATTGCTTTGGATTACAGGCATGTCTCCTCAAACGCCTGGATTCCAATACCAGCATAGAGGTTTTCCTGAGGCACCCATCAAAACAAATCTCGTCTCCACAAGGAACCTTGTGCATCGAGCTATGTCAAAAGCTTAGGAGAATACTTCAGGGTCCCGGTGCCACCGCCCCATTTTAAGGACCTCATGGACACAAACACACATTAGGACCCATCCTCAGGAAAGTCCATTTCAAGTCAGCCACCCCGGTTTCTCCCGCAGAGCCATCAGATCTAAAACTGTCTTGTTGCTAGGAGATAATTGGAATGCGAGGCGGGCTTCCCAGGCATCCATCCTCGAACGGTGCCCTGGAGTCATTCCATATGGGATGTCCTGGAGCTGCCCAACAAGTCTCAATTGTCCCGCAGAAGGAATCCTTGAAGGGGGCATCCCACAACTCCCAACGTGGGAAAACCTCCATGGCCTCGAGATTCCGCTCCCTTCATGAAGGGGCCGTCATGCACAGAAACTCCAACCTGAGCCAACGTCTGATCCTCGCCCTGACTTCAGATGCATGAGATATAGGTTCAGATCTACAGGGGTACCTGCCGTGCCCTGGCCCTGAAACCCAAGTCTAGCTTGTGTTCTCAGACTTCCGTCCTCACACTCCAGGCCCCGAAGCCCGGAAGTTTCGCAATTCCAGACCCACAATGCAGCACTCTGCCTGCCCTCTAGAAAAAAAATTTGGCCTAATGAGCTGCCCCGGCACCTTATATGGGGATAAATCTACATGGCATTCAACTGTACCCAAAGTATATAGTCTAACCTGGGCACTAATGCACTGTCTGACACAACCTGAGCTCGGACCTCCTGACCAACACCCAGACAGCTGACCGCACACTGAGCACATCAGAACCGCCATGGCCTTAGGTCATCATCTCTTCCCAACTGCGGTTTTTCAGGCCTCAGAACCTAGACCTTATCTCCAACCACTGCCCAGGGGTGCCTGTGATGCAGAAATCAGAACTCGTCCTTACCCATGGCAAGAAACCTTGTGGTTGGCATGTTGTCCAACGTTCAGTGTAGGAGAAACCAGCATTCACCCGAGGCCCCGCCAATTCTTGAGTGCGAAGAGGGCATAAACACGCATTGTGACCCTCAGCGTGAGTCCTGTGCTCTAGGAAGTCCTCTCAGTGGCTCGACCATTAGATGTCATAATGGGCTTGACATGTCCCTAGGCCCCAATTTTAAACCAGATTTCTGGTTGTCCGGTCGGCCCTCCCCAGGGCTCTACTCTGGAATACCTCATTTGGTGAGACACCTGAAGTTAAAAAACAAAACAAAGCAAATCAACAACAACAACAAAACGGACTTCTTCCATCCCCAGAATGACCCAAAACTCTTGGGACGGGGCAAAACCCCAGAGAGTAAGACTCGTCCATTTCCCATGAAGTCACCCGGAAATTTCACGACCATGAGTGACACGATATCCAGAGACAAAAACTTGAGCACGAGCCTCACACTCGCCCTTTTTTCATATCCTGAAGAGTTCTCCTCATGGTCTGTAGATCAGTCCTGCCATACCTATGACCCGAAACATAAGCCGCGTTTGTGTTTTCAGACAACTGTCCAAACAGCTCTGGCCTACACACCCTACAGGCTCAGGCCCCTGGAGCCAAACCTGAGGACTGTACTTGCCCTCTCCAAGGGAATTGTATGTGCCCATTCCAATGGCCACAACCCTACTAATAGGATAAACCTCCAAACTGCCTGAGGCCATCCCAATAGTGGTGGCTTCCCAGGACAAACAGGGGCAATCTGAGCTCATCTGAGCACCTACCTGCACTCAGACGCATAGACTGATGTCCCCAGAGGTAAAAAGGAAGGAACAGGCCCCTAGGCACTAAACGGATCCATTGCTGTGGTATCCAGTCATCTCTCCTCAGAGGCCTGGATTTCAATACCAGCGTATGGCTGTTTCTTGACTCACCCATCAGAAAACATCTCATCTACATATGGGAAACTTGCACGTTGGAGCTGTGTCAAAGCCTCTGTTTGGAAAAACCCTTCAGGACCCCAGTGCCACCGCTACATTCCAAGGTCTCCATAGACACAAAAAGACATAAGGACCCATCCACAGGAGAGTCCATTTCAACTCAGCCTCCTGGGTTGCTCCCCCAGATCCAGCAGATCTAACCTGTCTTGTTGCTAGGACACAATTGGAATGCGAGGTGGGCTACCCAGCCATCCATCCTTAGAACCCTGCTCGGAATCGTTGCCCTGGAGCCAACCAACAGGTCTCAATTGTCCTGCAGAAGAATCTTTGCAGTTTGGAGCTTCTCACAACTAACATCGTGGGAAAACCCCCACGGCCTCGTGACCCCCCCGCCCCTTCATGAAGGGCCATCAGGGACAGAAACACCAACCTGAGCGATCTTCTGATCCTCGCCCTGACATCATAAGCACGAGATCTCGATTCAGGTCTGTAGATTGTTCCTGCCTTGTCCTCACCCAGAAACCTAAGCCTAGCTTGTTCTCAGATTTCCTTCCTCAGACTACTGGCCCACAAACCTCCAGTTTGAAAACCAGAACTATAATGCAGCACTCTTCCTGCCCTCAGGAAGAAAAACATTGCCCTCTGGGGCTACCCAGAAACTCCAAATGAGGATCAACCTGCACCCCATTCGACTGTACCCCAAATATATAGGCTGACCTGGGCACTATTGCCCTTTTTGACACAGCCTGAGCCTGGATTACCTGGCCCCACACAGAAAGCTGGCCGCTCACTGAGCACATCGGACCCGCCATGGTCTTAGGTCGTCATCTCTTCCCAACCTCGGTTGTCAAGTTTCAGAACCTAGACCTTATCTCCAATCACTGCCCAGGCTTGAAAGTGATGCAGAAATCACAACTCCTTCCCCGTGGCAAGAAACCATGTGGTTGGCATGTTGCCCAACGTTCAGTGTAGTTGAAACCAGTGTGGCCCATGAGGCCCCGCTCATGTTTGCGGGCCACATTGGTCCAAACCACACATTGTGTCCCTCACCCTGATCCCAGTCCTCAATAAGGCCTCTCAGTGGCTGGATGAAGAGATAGCATATTGGGCTTGCCATGCCCCTAGGCCCCAAATTTTACCCATAGTTCGGGTTCTCCCTTCACTTTTCCCCAGGGCTCTTCTTTGGAATTCCTCTTTTGGCGGGACACCTGAGGTAACAAACCTGAAAGGAGTCCTCCCATTCCACAGATTGACGAAAAACAATTGGGATCGGGCCAAATCCACAGAGAGGAAGATTCGTCCATGGCCCATGAGGCCTCCCCGACATTCCACGGCCATCTCTGATACAAAATCCAGAGACAAAAGCCTGAGCAAGCGCCTCAGACTCGCTCTTTCTTCATATCCCGAAGAGTTCTTCTCATGGTTTATAGATCGGGCCTGTCATACCTACGTCCCCAAACCTAAGCTGAGTTTGTGTTTTCAGACTTCTGTCCTCAAAGTCCTGGGCCACACACCCTCCAGGCTGGGGCCCCTGGAGTCACACATTAGGACTGTGCCTACCCAATCCATGGGAATTCTGCCGATGCCATTGTCCAAAACAGTAAAATTTGGAGAACCCTACAAATCCCTGAGGCCATCCCAATAGTGCAGGTCGCCCGGGACAAACAAGGGCGGTCTGATACCAGCTGAGCATCTACCTCCACTCATACCATAGATGGATGTCCCCTGAGAAGAAGATTGAACCAGACAGGACCCTAGGCCATAATCGGATACATTGCTTTGGATTACAGGCATGTCTCCTCAAACGCCTGGATTCCAATACCAGCATAGAGGTTTTCCTGAGGCACCCATCAAAACAAATCTCGTCTCCACAAGGAACCTTGTGCATCGAGCTATGTCAAAAGCTTAGGAGAATACTTCAGGGTCCCGGTGCCACCGCCCCATTTTAAGGACCTCATGGACACAAACACACATTAGGACCCATCCTCAGGAAAGTCCATTTCAAGTCAGCCACCCCGGTTTCTCCCGCAGAGCCATCAGATCTAAAACTGTCTTGTTGCTAGGAGATAATTGGAATGCGAGGCGGGCTTCCCAGGCATCCATCCTCGAACGGTGCCCTGGAGTCATTCCATATGGGATGTCCTGGAGCTGCCCAACAAGTCTCAATTGTCCCGCAGAAGGAATCCTTGAAGGGGGCATCCCACAACTCCCAACGTGGGAAAACCTCCATGGCCTCGAGATTCCGCTCCCTTCATGAAGGGGCCGTCATGCACAGAAACTCCAACCTGAGCCAACGTCTGATCCTCGCCCTGACTTCAGATGCATGAGATATAGGTTCAGATCTACAGGGGTACCTGCCGTGCCCTGGCCCTGAAACCCAAGTCTAGCTTGTGTTCTCAGACTTCCGTCCTCACACTCCAGGCCCCGAAGCCCGGAAGTTTCGCAATTCCAGACCCACAATGCAGCACTCTGCCTGCCCTCTAGAAAAAAAATTTGGCCTAATGAGCTGCCCCGGCACCTTATATGGGGATAAATCTACATGGCATTCGACTGTACCCAAAGTATATAGTCTAACCTCGGCACTAATGCACTGTCTGACACAACCTGAGCTCGGACCTCCTGACCAACACCCAGACAGCTGACCGCACACTGAGCACATCAGAACCGCCATGGCCTTAGGTCATCATCTCTTCCCAACTGCGGTTTTTCAGGCCTCAGAACCTAGACCTTATCTCCAACCACTGCCCAGGGGTGCCTGTGATGCAGAAATCAGAACTCGTCCTTACCCATGGCAAGAAACCTTGTGGTTGGCATGTTGTCCAACGTTCAGTGTAGGAGAAACCAGCATTCACCCGGAGGCCCCGCCAATTCTTGAGTGCGAAGAGGGCATAAACACGCATTGTGACCCTCAGCGTGAGTCCTGTGCTCTAGGAAGTCCTCTCAGTGGCTCGACCATTAGATGTCATAATGGGCTTGACATGTCCCTAGGCCCCAATTTTAAACCAGATTTCTGGTTGTCCGGTCGGCCCTCCCCAGGGCTCTACTCTGGAATACCTCATTTGGTGAGACACCTGAGGTTAAAAAACAAAACAAAGCAAATCAACAACAACAACAAAACGGACTTCTTCCATCCCCAGAATGACCCAAAACTCTTGGGACGGGGCAAAACCCCAGAGAGTAAGACTCGTCCATTTCCCATGAAGTCACCCGGAAATTTCACGACCATGAGTGACACGATATCCAGAGACAAAAACTTGAGCACGAGCCTCACACTCGCCCTTTTTTCATATCCTGAAGAGTTCTCCTCATGGTCTGTAGATCAGTCCTGCCATACCTATGACCCGAAACATAAGCCGCGTTTGTGTTTTCAGACAACTGTCCAAACAGCTCTGGCCTACACACCCTACAGGCTCAGGCCCCTGGAGCCAAACCTGAGGACTGTACTTGCCCTCTCCAAGGGAATTGTATGTGCCCATTCCAATGGCCACAACCCTACTAATAGGATAAACCTCCAAACTGCCTGAGGCCATCCCAATAGTGGTGGCTTCCCAGGACAAACAGGGGCAATCTGAGCTCATCTGAGCACCTACCTGCTCTCAGACGCATAGACTGATGTCCCCAGAGGTAAAAAGGAAGGAACAGGCCCCTAGGCACTAAACGGATCCATTGCTGTGGTATCCAGTCATCTCTCCTCAGAGGCCTGGATTTCAATACCAGCGTATGGCTGTTTCTTGACTCACCCATCAGAAAACATCTCATCTACATATGGGAAACTTGCACGTTGGAGCTGTGTCAAAGCCTCTGTTTGGAAAAACCCTTCAGGACCCCAGTGCCACCGCTACGTTCCAAGGTCTCCATAGACACAAAAAGACATTAGGACCCATCCACAGGAGAGTCCATTTCAACTCAGCCTCCTGGGTTGCTCCCCCAGATCCAGCAGATCTAACCTGTCTTGTTGCTAGGACACAATTGGAATGCGAGGTGGGCTACCCAGCCATCCATCCTTAGAACCCTGCTCGGAATCGTTGCCCTGGAGCCAACCAACAGGTCTCAATTGTCCTGCAGAAGAATCATTGCAGTTTGGAGCTTCTCACAACTAACATCGTGGGAAAACCCCCACGGCCTCGTGACCCCCCCGCCCCTTCATGAAGGGCCATCAGGGACAGAAACACCAACCTGAGCGATCTTCTGATCCTCGCCCTGACATCATAAGCACGAGATCTCGATTCAGGTCTGTAGATTGTTCCTGCCTTGTCCTCACCCAGAAACCTAAGCCTAGCTTGTTCTCAGATTTCCTTCCTCAGACTACTGGCCCACAAGCCTCCAGTTTGAAAACCAGAACTATAATGCAGCACTCTTCCTGCCCTCAGGAAGAAAAACATTGCCCTCTGGGGCTACCCAGAAACTCCAAATGAGGATCAACCTGCACCCCATTCGACTGTACCCCAAATATATAGGCTGACCTGGGCACTATTGCCCTTTTTGACACAGCCTGAGCCTGGATTACCTGGCCCCACACAGAAAGCTGGCCGCTCACTGAGCATATCGGACTCGCCATGGTCTTAAGTCGTCATCTCTTCCCAACCTCGGTTGTCAAGTTTCAGAACCTAGACCTTATCTCCAATCACTGCCCAGGCTTGAAAGTGATGCAGAAATCACAACTCCTTCCCCGTGGCAAGAAACCATGTGGTTGGCATGTTGCCCAACGTTCAGTGTAGTTGAAACCAGTGTGGCCCATGAGGCCCCGCTCATGTTTGCGGGCCACATTGGTCCAAACCACACATTGTGTCCCTCACCCTGATCCCAGTCCTCAATAAGGCCTCTCAGTGGCTGGATGAAGAGATAGCATATTGGGCTTGCCATGCCCCTAGGCCCCAAATTTTACCCATAGTTCGGGTTCTCCCTTCACTTTTCCCCAGGGCTCTTCTTTGGAATTCCTCTTTTGGCGGGACACCTGAGGTAACAAACCTGAAAGGAGTCCTCCCATTCCACAGATTGACGAAAAACAATTGGGATCGGGCCAAATCCACAGAGAGGAAGATTCGTCCATGGCCGATGAGGCCTCCCCGACATTCCACGGCCATCTCTGATACAAAATCCAGAGACAAAAGCCTGAGCAAGCGCCTCAGACTCGCTCTTTCTTCATATCCGGAAGAGTTCTTCTCATGGTTTATAGATCGGGCCTGTCATACCTACGTCCCCAAACCTAAGCTGAGTTTGTGTTTTCAGACTTCTGTCCTCAAAGTCCTGGGCCACACACCCTCCAGGCTGGGGCCCCTGGAGTCACACATTAGGACTGTGCCTACCCAATCCATGGGAATTCTGCCGATGCCATTGTCCAAAACAGTAAAATTTGGAGAACCCTACAAATCCCTGAGGCCATCCCAATAGTGCAGGTCGCCCGGGACAAACAAGGGCGGTCTGATACCAGCTGAGCATCTACCTCCACTCATACCATAGATGGATGTCCCCTGAGAAGAAGATTGAACCAGACAGGACCCTAGGCCATAATCGGATACATTGCTTTGGATTACAGGCATGTCTCCTCAAACGCCTGGATTCCAATACCAGCATAGAGGTTTTCCTGAGGCACCCATCAAAACAAATCTCGTCTCCACAAGGAACCTTGTGCATCGAGCTATGTCAAAAGCTTAGGAGAATACTTCAGGGTCCCGGTGCCACCGCCCCATTTTAAGGCCCTCATGGACACAAACACACATTAGGACCCATCCTCAGGAAAGTCCATTTCAAGTCAGCCACCCCGGTTTCTCCCGCAGAGCCATCAGATCTAAAACTGTCTTGTTGCTAGGAGATAATTGGAATGCGAGGCGGGCTTCCCAGGCATCCATCCTCGAACGGTGCCCTGGAGTCATTCCATATGGGATGTCCTGGAGCTGCCCAACAAGTCTCAATTGTCCCGCAGAAGGAATCCTTGAAGGGGGCATCCCACAACTCCCAACGTGGGAAAACCTCCATGGCCTCGAGATTCCGCTCCCTTCATGAAGGGGCCGTCATGCACAGAAACTCCAACCTGAGCCAACGTCTGATCCTCGCCCTGACTTCAGATGCATGAGATATAGGTTCAGATCTATAGGGGTACCTGCCGTGCCCTGGCCCTGAAACCCAAGTCTAGCTTGTGTTCTCAGACTTCCGTCCTCACACTCCAGGCCCCGAAGCCCGGAAGTTTCGCAATTCCAGACCCACAATGCAGCACTCTGCCTGCCCTCTAGAAAAAAAATTTGGCCTAATGAGCTGCCCCGGCACCTTATATGGGGATAAATCTACATGGCATTCGACTGTACCCAAAGTATATAGTCTAACCTGGGCACTAATGCACTGTCTGACACAACCTGAGCTCGGACCTCCTGACCAACACCCAGACAGCTGACCGCACACTGAGCACATCAGAACCGCCATGGCCTTAGGTCATCATCTCTTCCCAACTGCGGTTTTTCAGGCCTCAGAACCTAGACCTTATCTCCAACCACTGCCCAGGGGTGCCTGTGATGCAGAAATCAGAACTCGTCCTTACCCATGGCAAGAAACCTTGTGGTTGGCATGTTGTCCAACGTTCAGTGTAGGAGAAACCAGCATTCACCCGGAGGCCCCGCCAATTCTTGAGTGCGAAGAGGGCATAAACACGCATTGTGACCCTCAGCGTGAGTCCTGTGCTCTAGGAAGTCCTCTCAGTGGCTCGGCCATTAGATGTCATAATGGGCTTGACATGTCCCTAGGCCCCAATTTTAAACCAGATTTCTGGTTGTCCGGTCGGCCCTCCCCAGGGCTCTACTCTGGAATACCTCATTTGGTGAGACACCTGAGGTTAAAAAACAAAACAAAGCAAATCAACAACAACAACAAAACGGACTTCTTCCATCCCCAGAATGACCCAAAACTCTTGGGACGGGGCAAAACCCCAGAGAGTAAGACTCGTCCATTTCCCATGAAGTCACCCGGAAATTTCACGACCATGAGTGACACGATATCCAGAGACAAAAACTTGAGCACGAGCCTCACACTCGCCCTTTTTTCATATCCTGAAGAGTTCTCCTCATGGTCTGTAGATCAGTCCTGCCATACCTATGACCCGAAACATAAGCCGCGTTTGTGTTTTCAGACAACTGTCCAAACAGCTCTGGCCTACACACCCTACAGGCTCAGGCCCCTGGAGCCAAACCTGAGGACTGTACTTGCCCTCTCCAAGGGAATTGTATGTGCCCATTCCAATGGCCACAACCCTACTAATAGGATAAACCTCCAAACTGCCTGAGGCCATCCCAATAGTGGTGGCTTCCCAGGACAAACAGGGGCAATCTGAGCTCATCTGAGCACCTACCTGCTCTCAGACGCATAGACTGATGTCCCCAGAGGTAAAAAGGAAGGAACAGGCCCCTAGGCACTAAACGGATCCATTGCTGTGGTATCCAGTCATCTCTCCTCAGAGGCCTGGATTTCAATACCAGCGTATGGCTGTTTCTTGACTCACCCATCAGAAAACATCTCATCTACATATGGGAAACTTGCACGTTGGAGCTGTGTCAAAGCCTCTGTTTGGAAAAACCCTTCAGGACCCCAGTGCCACCGCTACATTCCAAGGTCTCCATAGACACAAAAAGACATTAGGACCCATCCACAGGAGAGTCCATTTCAACTCAGCCTCCTGGGTTGCTCCCCCAGATCCAGCAGATCTAACCTGTCTTGTTGCTAGGACACAATTGGAATGCGAGGTGGGCTACCCAGCCATCCATCCTTAGAACCCTGCTCGGAATCGTTGCCCTGGAGCCAACCAACAGGTCTCAATTGTCCTGCAGAAGAATCATTGCAGTTTGGAGCTTCTCACAACTAACATCGTGGGAAAACCCCCACGGCCTCGTGACCCCCCCGCCCCTTCATGAAGGGCCATCAGGGACAGAAACACCAACCTGAGCGATCTTCTGATCCTCGCCCTGACATCATAAGCACGAGATCTCGATTCAGGTCTGTAGATTGTTCCTGCCTTGTCCTCACCCAGAAACCTAAGCCTAGCTTGTTCTCAGATTTCCTTCCTCAGACTACTGGCCCACAAGCCTCCAGTTTGAAAACCAGAACTATAATGCAGCACTCTTCCTGCCCTCAGGAAGAAAAACATTGCCCTCTGGGGCTACCCAGAAACTCCAAATGAGGATCAACCTGCACCCCATTCGACTGTACCCCAAATATATAGGCTGACCTGGGCACTATTGCCCTTTTTGACACAGCCTGAGCCTGGATTACCTGGCCCCACACAGAAAGCTGGCCGCTCACTGAGCACATCGGACCCGCCATGGTCTTAGGTCGTCATCTCTTCCCAACCTCGGTTGTCAAGTTTCAGAACCTAGACCTTATCTCCAATCACTGCCCAGGCTTGAAAGTGATGCAGAAATCACAACTCCTTCCCCGTGGCAAGAAACCATGTGGTTGGCATGTTGCCCAACGTTCAGTGTAGTTGAAACCAGTGTGGCCCATGAGGCCCCGCTCATGTTTGCGGGCCACATTGGTCCAAACCACACATTGTGTCCCTCACCCTGATCCCAGTCCTCAATAAGGCCTCTCAGTGGCTGGATGAAGAGATAGCATATTGGGCTTGCCATGCCCCTAGGCCCCAAATTTTACCCATAGTTCGGGTTCTCCCTTCACTTTTCCCCAGGGCTCTTCTTTGGAATTCCTCTTTTGGCGGGACACCTGAGGTAACAAACCTGAAAGGAGTCCTCCCATTCCACAGATTGACGAAAAACAATTGGGATCGGGCCAAATCCACAGAGAGGAAGATTCGTCCATGGCCGATGAGGCCTCCCCGACATTCCACGGCCATCTCTGATACAAAATCCAGAGACAAAAGCCTGAGCAAGCGCCTCAGACTCGCTCTTTCTTCATATCCGGAAGAGTTCTTCTCATGGTTTATAGATCGGGCCTGTCATACCTACGTCCCCAAACCTAAGCTGAGTTTGTGTTTTCAGACTTCTGTCCTCAAAGTCCTGGGCCACACACCCTCCAGGCTGGGGCCCCTGGAGTCACACATTAGGACTGTGCCTACCCAATCCATGGGAATTCTGCCGATGCCATTGTCCAAAACAGTAAAATTTGGAGAACCCTACAAATCCCTGAGGCCATCCCAATAGTGCAGGTCGCCCGGGACAAACAAGGGCGGTCTGATACCAGCTGAGCATCTACCTCCACTCATACCATAGATGGATGTCCCCTGAGAAGAAGATTGAACCAGACAGGACCCTAGGCCATAATCGGATACATTGCTTTGGATTACAGGCATGTCTCCTCAAACGCCTGGATTCCAATACCAGCATAGAGGTTTTCCTGAGGCACCCATCAAAACAAATCTCGTCTCCACAAGGAACCTTGTGCATCGAGCTATGTCAAAAGCTTAGGAGAATACTTCAGGGTCCCGGTGCCACCGCCCCATTTTAAGGACCTCATGGACACAAACACACATTAGGACCCATCCTCAGGAAAGTCCATTTCAAGTCAGCCACCCCGGTTTCTCCCGCAGAGCCATCAGATCTAAAACTGTCTTGTTGCTAGGAGATAATTGGAATGCGAGGCGGGCTTCCCAGGCATCCATCCTCGAACGGTGCCCTGGAGTCATTCCATATGGGATGTCCTGGAGCTGCCCAACAAGTCTCAATTGTCCCGCAGAAGGAATCCTTGAAGGGGGCATCCCACAACTCCCAACGTGGGAAAACCTCCATGGCCTCGAGATTCCGCTCCCTTCATGAAGGGGCCGTCATGCACAGAAACTCCAACCTGAGCCAACGTCTGATCCTCGCCCTGACTTCAGATGCATGAGATATAGTTTCAGATCTACAGGGGTACCTGCCGTGCCCTGGCCCTGAAACCCAAGTCTAGCTTGTGTTCTCAGACTTCCGTCCTCACACTCCAGGCCCCGAAGCCCGGAAGTTTCGCAATTCCAGACCCACAATGCAGCACTCTGCCTGCCCTCTAGAAAAAAAATTTGGCCTAATGAGCTGCCCCGGCACCTTATATGGGGATAAATCTACATGGCATTCAACTGTACCCAAAGTATATAGTCTAACCTGGGCACTAATGCACTGTCTGACACAACCTGAGCTCGGACCTCCTGACCAACACCCAGACAGCTGACCGCACACTGAGCACATCAGAACCGCCATGGCCTTAGGTCATCATCTCTTCCCAACTGCGGTTTTTCAGGCCTCAGAACCTAGACCTTATCTCCAACCACTGCCCAGGGGTGCCTGTGATGCAGAAATCAGAACTCGTCCTTACCCATGGCAAGAAACCTTGTGGTTGGCATGTTGTCCAACGTTCAGTGTAGGAGAAACCAGCATTCACCCGGAGGCCCCGCCAATTCTTGAGTGCGAAGAGGGCATAAACACGCATTGTGACCCTCAGCGTGAGTCCTGTGCTCTAGGAAGTCCTCTCAGTGGCTCGACCATTAGATGTCATAATGGGCTTGACATGTCCCTAGACCCCAATTTTAAACCAGATTTCTGGTTGTCCGGTCGGCCCTCCCCAGGGCTCTACTCTGGAATACCTCATTTGGTGAGACACCTGAGGTTAAAAAACAAAACAAAGCAAATCAACAACAACAACAAAACGGACTTCTTACTTCCCCAGAATGACCCAAAACTCTTGGGACGGGGCAAAACCCCAGAGAGTAAGACTCGTCCATTTCCCATGAAGTCACCCGGAAATTTCACGACCATGAGTGACACGATATCCAGAGACAAAAACTTGAGCACGAGCCTCACACTCGCCCTTTTTTCATATCCTGAAGAGTTCTCCTCATGGTCTGTAGATCAGTCCTGCCATACCTATGACCCGAAACATAAGCCGCGTTTGTGTTTTCAGACAACTGTCCAAACAGCTCTGGCCTACACACCCTACAGGCTCAGGCCCCTGGAGCCAAACCTGAGGACTGTACTTGCCCTCTCCAAGGGAATTGTATGTGCCCATTCCAATGGCCACAACCCTACTAATAGGATAAACCTCCAAACTGCCTGAGGCCATCCCAATAGTGGTGGCTTCCCAGGACAAACAGGGGCAATCTGAGCTCATCTGAGCACCTACCTGCACTCAGACGCATAGACTGATGTCCCCAGAGGTAAAAAGGAACGAACAGGCTCCTAGGCACTAAACGGATCCATTGCTGTGGTATCCAGTCATCTCTCCTCAGAGGCCTGGATTTCAATACCAGCGTATGGCTGTTTCTTGACTCACCCATCAGAAAACATCTCATCTACATATGGGAAACTTGCACGTTGGAGCTGTGTCAAAGCCTCTGTTTGGAAAAACCCTTCAGGACCCCAGTGCCACCGCTACATTCCAAGGTCTCCATAGACACAAAAAGACATAAGGACCCATCCACAGGAGAGTCCATTTCAACTCAGCCTTCTGGGTTGCTCCCCCAGATCCAGCAGATCTAACCTGTCTTGTTGCTAGGACACAATTGGAATGCGAGGTGGGCTACCCAGCCATCCATCCTTAGAACCCTGCTCGGAATCGTTGCCCTGGAGCCAACCAACAGGTCTCAATTGTCCTGCAGAAGAATCTTTGCAGTTTGGAGCTTCTCACAACTAACATCGTGGGAAAACCCCCACGGCCTCGTGACCCCCCCGCCCCTTCATGAAGGGCCATCAGGGACAGAAACACCAACCTGAGCGATCTTCTGATCCTCGCCCTGACATCATAAGCACGAGATCTCGATTCAGGTCTGTAGATTGTTCCTGCCTTGTCCTCACCCAGAAACCTAAGCCTAGCTTGTTCTCAGATTTCCTTCCTCAGACTACTGGCCCACAAGCCTCCAGTTTGAAAACCAGAACTATAATGCAGCACTCTTCCTGCCCTCAGGAAGAAAAACATTGCCCTCTGGGGCTACCCAGAAACTCCAAATGAGGATCAACCTGCACCCCATTCGACTGTACCCCAAATATATAGGCTGACCTGGGCACTATTGCCCTTTTTGACACAGCCTGAGCCTGGATTACCTGGCCCCACACAGAAAGCTGGCCGCTCACTGAGCACATCGGACCCGCCATGGTCTTAGGTCGTCATCTCTTCCCAACCTCGGTTGTCAAGTTTCAGAACCTAGACCTTATCTCCAATCACTGCCCAGGCTTGAAAGTGATGCAGAAATCACAACTCCTTCCCCGTGCAAGAAACCATGTGGTTGGCATGTTGCCCAACGTTCAGTGTAGTTGAAACCAGTGTGGCCCATGAGGCCCCGCTCATGTTTGCGGGCCACATTGGTCCAAACCACACATTGTGTCCCTCACCCTGATCCCAGTCCTCAATAAGGCCTCTCAGTGGCTGGATGAAGAGATAGCATATAGGGCTTGCCATGCCCCTAGGCCCCAAATTTTACCCATAGTTCGGGTTCTCCCTTCACTTTTCCCCAGGGCTCTTCTTTGGAATTCCTCTTTTGGCGGGACACCTGAGGTAACAAACCTGAAAGGAGTCCTCCCATTCCACAGATTGACGAAAAACAATTGGGATCGGGCCAAATCCACAGAGAGGAAGATTCGTCCATGGCCCATGAGGCCTCCCCGACATTCCACGGCCATCTATGATACAAAATCCAGAGACAAAAGCCTGAGCAAGCGCCTCAGACTCGCTCTTTCTTCATATCCGGAAGAGTTCTTCTCATGGTTTATAGATCGGGCCTGTCATACCTACGTCCCCAAACCTAAGCTGAGTTTGTGTTTTCAGACTTCTGTCCTCAAAGTCCTGGGCCCCACACCCTCCAGGCTGGGGCCCCTAGAGTCACACATTAGGACTGTGCCTACCCAATCCATGGGAATTCTGCCGATGCCATTGTCCAAATCAGTTAAATTTGGAGAACCCTACAAATCCCTGAGGCCATCCCAATAGTGCAGGTCGCCCGGGACAAACAAGGGCGGTCTGATACCAGCTGAGCATCTACCTCCACTCATACCATAGATGGATGTCCCCTGAGAAGAAGATTGAACCAGACAGGACCCTAGGCCATAATCGGATACATTGCTTTGGATTACAGGCATGTCTCCTCAAACGCCTGGATTCCAATACCAGCATAGAGGTTTTCCTGAGGCACCCATCAAAACAAATCTCGTCTCCACAAGGAACCTTGTGCATCGAGCTATGTCAAAAGCTTAGGAGAATACTTCAGGGTCCCGGTGCCACCGCCCCATTTTAAGGACCTCATGGACACAAACACACATTAGGACCCATCCTCAGGAAAGTCCATTTCAAGTCAGCCACCCCGGTTTCTCCCGCAGAGCCATCAGATCTAAAACTGTCTTGTTGCTAGGAGATAATTGGAATGCGAGGCGGGCTTCCCAGGCATCCATCCTCGAACGGTGCCCTGGAGTCATTCCATATGGGATGTCCTGGAGCTGCTCAACAAGTCTCAATTGTCCCGCAGAAGGAATCCTTGAAGGGGGCATCCCACAACTCCCAACGTGGGAAAACCTCCATGGCCTCGAGATTCCGCTCCCTTCATGAAGGGGCCGTCATGCACAGAAACTCCAACCTGAGCCAACGTCTGATCCTCGCCCTGACTTCAGATGCATGAGATATAGGTTCAGATCTACAGGGGTACCTGCCGTGCCCTGGCCCTGAAACCCAAGTCTAGCTTGTGTTCTCAGACTTCCGTCCTCACACTCCAGGCCCCGAATCCCGGAAGTTTCGCAATTCCAGACCCACAATGCAGCACTCTGCCTGCCCTCTAGAAAAAAAATTTGGCCTAATGAGCTGCCCCGGCACCTTATATGGGGATAAATCTACATGGCATTCGACTGTACCCAAAGTATATAGTCTAACCTGGGCACTAATGCACTGTCTGACACAACCTGAGCTCGGACCTCCTGACCAACACCCAGACAGCTGACCGCACACTGAGCACATCAGAACCGCCATGGCCTTAGGTCATCATCTCTTCCCAACTGCGGTTTTTCAGGCCTCAGAACCTAGACCTTATCTCCAACCACTGCCCAGGGGTGCCTGTGATGCAGAAATCAGAACTCGTCCTTACCCATGGCAAGAAACCTTGTGGTTGGCATGTTGTCCAACGTTCAGTGTAGGAGAAACCAGCATTCACCCGGAGGCCCCGCCAATTCTTGAGTGCGAAGAGGGCATAAACACGCATTGTGACCCTCAGCGTGAGTCCTGTGCTCTAGGAAGTCCTCTCAGTGGCTCGGCCATTAGATGTCATAATGGGCTTGACATGTCCCTAGGCCCCAATTTTAAACCAGATTTCTGGTTGTCCGGTCGGCCCTCCCCAGGGCTCTACTCTGGAATACCTCATTTGGTGAGACACCTGAGGTTAAAAAACAAAACAAAGCAAATCAACAACAACAACAAAACGGACTTCTTCCATCCCCAGAATGACCCAAAACTCTTGGGACGGGGCAAAACCCCAGAGAGTAAGACTCGTCCATTTCCCATGAAGTCACCCGGAAATTTCACGACCATGAGTGACACGATATCCAGAGACAAAAACTTGAGCACGAGCCTCACACTCGCCCTTTTTTCATATCCTGAAGAGTTCTCCTCATGGTCTGTAGATCAGTCCTGCCATACCTATGACCCGAAACATAAGCCGCGTTTGTGTTTTCAGACAACTGTCCAAACAGCTCTGGCCTACACACCCTACAGGCTCAGGCCCCTGGAGCCAAACCTGAGGACTGTACTTGCCCTCTCCAAGGGAATTGTATGTGCCCATTCCAATGGCCACAACCCTACTAATAGGATAAACCTCCAAACTGCCTGAGGCCATCCCAATAGTGGTGGCTTCCCAGGACAAACAGGGGCAATCTGAGCTCATCTGAGCACCTACCTGCTCTCAGACGCATAGACTGATGTCCCCAGAGGTAAAAAGGAACGAACAGGCCCCTAGGCACTAAACGGATCCATTGCTGTGGTATCCAGTCATCTCTCCTCAGAGGCCTGGATTTCAATACCAGCGTATGGCTGTTTCTTGACTCACCCATCAGAAAACATCTCATCTACATATGGGAAACTTGCACGTTGGAGCTGTGTCAAAGCCTCTGTTTGGAAAAACCCTTCAGGACCCCAGTGCCACCGCTACATTCCAAGGTCTCCATAGACACAAAAAGACATTAGGACCCATCCACAGGAGAGTCCATTTCAACTCAGCCTCCTGGGTTGCTCCCCCAGATCCAGCAGATCTAACCTGTCTTGTTGCTAGGACACAATTGGAATGCGAGGTGGGCTACCCAGCCATCCATCCTTAGAACCCTGCTCGGAATCGTTGCCCTGGAGCCAACCAACAGGTCTCAATTGTCCTGCAGAAGAATCATTGCAGTTTGGAGCTTCTCACAACTAACATCGTGGGAAAACCCCCACGGCCTCGTGACCCCCCCGCCCCTTCATGAAGGGCCATCAGGGACAGAAACACCAACCTGAGCGATCTTCTGATCCTCGCCCTGACATCATAAGCACGAGATCTCGATTCAGGTCTGTAGATTGTTCCTGCCTTGTCCTCACCCAGAAACCTAAGCCTAGCTTGTTCTCAGATTTCCTTCCTCAGACTACTGGCCCACAAGCCTCCAGTTTGAAAACCAGAACTATAATGCAGCACTCTTCCTGCCCTCAGGAAGAAAAACATTGCCCTCTGGGGCTACCCAGAAACTCCAAATGAGGATCAACCTGCACCCCATTCGACTGTACCCCAAATATATAGGCTGACCTGGGCACTATTGCCCTTTTTGACACAGCCTGAGCCTGGATTACCTGGCCCCACACAGAAAGCTGGCCGCTCACTGAGCACATCGGACCCGCCATGGTCTTAGGTCGTCATCTCTTCCCAACCTCGGTTGTCAAGTTTCAGAACCTAGACCTTATCTCCAATCACTGCCCAGGCTTGAAAGTGATGCAGAAATCACAACTCCTTCCCCGTGGCAAGAAACCATGTGGTTGGCATGTTGCCCAACGTTCAGTGTAGTTGAAACCAGTGTGGCCCATGAGGCCCCGCTCATGTTTGCGGGCCACATTGGTCCAAACCCCACATTGTGTCCCTCACCCTGATCCCAGTCCTCAATAAGGCCTCTCAGTGGCTGGATGAAGAGATAGCATATTGGGCTTGCCATGCCCCTAGGCCCCAAATTTTACCCATAGTTCGGGTTCTCCCTTCACTTTTCCCCAGGGCTCTTCTTTGGAATTCCTCTTTTGGCGGGACACCTGAGGTAACAAACCTGAAAGGAGTCCTCCCATTCCACAGATTGACGAAAAACAATTGGGATCGGGCCAAATCCACAGAGAGGAAGATTCGTCCATGGCCCATGAGGCCTCCCCGACATTCCACGGCCATCTATGATACAAAATCCAGAGACAAAAGCCTGAGCAAGCGCCTCAGACTCGCTCTTTCTTCATATCCGGAAGAGTTCTTCTCATGGTTTATAGATCGGGCCTGTCATACCTACGTCCCCAAACCTAAGCTGAGTTTGTGTTTTCAGACTTCTGTCCTCAAAGTCCTGGGCCCCACACCCTCCAGGCTGGGGCCCCTGGAGTCACACATTAGGACTGTGCCTACCCAATCCATGGGAATTCTGCCGATGCCATTGTCCAAATCAGTTAAATTTGGAGAACCCTACAAATCCCTGAGGCCATCCCAATAGTGCAGGTCGCCCGGGACAAACAAGGGCGGTCTGATACCAGCTGAGCATCTACCTCCACTCATACCATAGATGGATGTCCCCTGAGAAGAAGATTGAACCAGACAGGACCCTAGGCCATAATCGGATACATTGCTTTGGATTACAGGCATGTCTCCTCAAACGCCTGGGTTCCAATACCAGCATAGAGGTTTTCCTGAGGCACCCATCAAAACAAATCTCGTCTCCACAAGGAACCTTGTGCATCGAGCTATGTCAAAAGCTTAGGAGAATACTTCAGGGTCCCGGTGCCACCGCCCCATTTTAAGGACCTCATGGACACAAACACACATTAGGACCCATCCTCAGGAAAGTCCATTTCAAGTCAGCCACCCCGGTTTCTCCCGCAGAGCCATCAGATCTAAAACTGTCTTGTTGCTAGGAGATAATTGGAATGCGAGGCGGGCTTCCCAGGCATCCATCCTCGAACGGTGCCCTGGAGTCATTCCATATGGGATGTCCTGGAGCTGCTCAACAAGTCTCAATTGTCCCGCAGAAGGAATCCTTGAAGGGGGCATCCCACAACTCCCAACGTGGGAAAACCTCCATGGCCTCGAGATTCCGCTCCCTTCATGAAGGGGCCGTCATGCACAGAAACTCCAACCTGAGCCAACGTCTGATCCTCGCCCTGACTTCAGATGCATGAGATATAGGTTCAGATCTACAGGGGTACCTGCCGTGCCCTGGCCCTGAAACCCAAGTCTAGCTTGTGTTCTCAGACTTCCGTCCTCACACTCCAGGCCCCGAAGCCCGGAAGTTTCGCAATTCCAGACCCACAATGCAGCACTCTGCCTGCCCTCTAGAAAAAAAATTTGGCCTAATGAGCTGCCCCGGCACCTTATATGGGGATAAATCTACATGGCATTCGACTGTACCCAAAGTATATAGTCTAACCTGGGCACTAATGCACTGTCTGACACAACCTGAGCTCGGACCTCCTGACCAACACCCAGACAGCTGACCGCACACTGAGCACATCAGAACCGCCATGGCCTTAGGTCATCATCTCTTCCCAACTGCGGTTTTTCAGGCCTCAGAACCTAGACCTTATCTCCAACCACTGCCCAGGGGTGCCTGTGATGCAGAAATCAGAACTCGTCCTTACCCATGGCAAGAAACCTTGTGGTTGGCATGTTGTCCAACGTTCAGTGTAGGAGAAACCAGCATTCACCCGGAGGCCCCGCCAATTCTTGAGTGCGAAGAGGGCATAAACACGCATTGTGACCCTCAGCGTGAGTCCTGTGCTCTAGGAAGTCCTCTCAGTGGCTCGGCCATTAGATGTCATAATGGGCTTGACATGTCCCTAGGCCCCAATTTTAAACCAGATTTCTGGTTGTCCGGTCGGCCCTCCCCAGGGCTCTACTCTGGAATACCTCATTTGGTGAGACACCTGAGGTTAAAAAACAAAACAAAGCAAATCAACAACAACAACAAAACGGACTTCTTCCATCCCCAGAATGACCCAAAACTCTTGGGACGGGGCAAAACCCCAGAGAGTAAGACTCGTCCATTTCCCATGAAGTCACCCGGAAATTTCACGACCATGAGTGACACGATATCCAGAGACAAAAACTTGAGCACGAGCCTCACACTCGCCCTTTTTTCATATCCTGAAGAGTTCTCCTCATGGTCTGTAGATCAGTCCTGCCATACCTATGACCCGAAACATAAGCCGCGTTTGTGTTTTCAGACAACTGTCCAAACAGCTCTGGCCTACACACCCTACAGGCTCAGGCCCCTGGAGCCAAACCGAGGACTGTACTTGCCCTCTCCAAGGGAATTGTATGTGCCCATTCCAATGGCCACAACCCTACTAATAGGATAAACCTCCAAACTGCCTGAGGCCATCCCAATAGTGGTGGCTTCCCAGGACAAACAGGGGCAATCTGAGCTCATCTGAGCACCTACCTGCACTCAGATGCATAGACTGATGTCCCCAGAGGTAAAAAGGAAGGAACAGGCCCCTAGGCACTAAACGGATCCATTGCTGTGGTATCCAGTCATCTCTCCTCAGAGGCCTGGATTTCAATACCAGCGTATGGCTGTTTCTTGACTCACCCATCAGAAAACATCTCATCTACATATGGGAAACTTGCACGTTGGAGCTGTGTCAAAGCCTCTGTTTGGAAAAACCCTTCAGGACCCCAGTGCCACCGCTACATTCCAAGGTCTCCATAGACACAAAAAGACATTAGGACCCATCCACAGGAGAGTCCATTTCAACTCAGCCTCCTGGGTTGCTCCCCCAGATCCAGCAGATCTAACCTGTCTTGTTGCTAGGACACAATTGGAATGCGAGGTGGGCTACCCAGCCATCCATCCTTAGAACCCTGCTCGGAATCGTTGCCCTGGAGCCAACCAACAGGTCTCAATTGTCCTGCAGAAGAATCATTGCAGTTTGGAGCTTCTCACAACTAACATCGTGGGAAAACCCCCACGGCCTCGTGACCCCCCCGCCCCTTCATGAAGGGCCATCAGGGACAGAAACACCAACCTGAGCGATCTTCTGATCCTCGCCCTGACATCATAAGCACGAGATCTCGATTCAGGTCTGTAGATTGTTCCTGCCTTGTCCTCACCCAGAAACCTAAGCCTAGCTTGTTCTCAGATTTCCTTCCTCAGACTACTGGCCCACAAGCCTCCAGTTTGAAAGCCAGAACTATAATGCAGCACTCTTCCTGCCCTCAGGAAGAAAAACATTGCCCTCTGGGGCTACCCAGAAACTCCAAATGAGGATCAACCTGCACGCCATTCGACTGTACCCCAAATATATAGGCTGACCTGGGCACTATTGCCCTTTTTGACACAGCCTGAGCCTGGATTACCTGGCCCCACACAGAAAGCTGGCCGCTCACTGAGCACATCGGACCCGCCATGGTCTTAGGTCGTCATCTCTTCCCAACCTCGGTTGTCAAGTTTCAGAACCTAGACCTTATCTCCAATCACTGCCCAGGCTTGAAAGTGATGCAGAAATCACAACTCCTTCCCCGTGGCAAGAAACCATGTGGTTGGCATTGAAAGACCCCTGCCCTGAAAAGTCCCCTCCCCTGGAAGATAGGATAACTAACCACTTGTTTGCTTTTCTGTGAACCGCTGGCTTTTAGGCGTAGATTGGGTTATTAATTGCGTGATTAATTGCTCTTTTGCCCTTCTGTAACTGTTTCGCTTATAGAAATAATAGAAGACGCCATGATGGCATTCCTACCTTCCCCCTTCTTGTTCCCCCTCCCTGCCTCTCTCCTCCCACGCGCGGGCCCTCAGAACCAATCAGCTTGTTCCCCCTTCCCGCCTCTCTCTTCACGCTTCGGGTCCCCAAAGCCAATCAGCAAACTCCACGAATGCCTTTTTCAAAAGTTCAAACTGTCCACCAACCAGTTGCGCCCCACCCAAAACTCGTTTGTACCTGTCTATAAAAACCCGGCACCACCCCAGCCAGGTGTGCTCAGCTAGCAGGAGCTGCTGACCACCCGCAGGCGCGCGCTGACCACCCGCAGGCGCCTGCATAACAATAAAGAACCTCTTGCTGATTGCATCCAGTGGCAGTGTTGGATTCTTGGGTAAGGGGATCCGCGGGTCTTTCATTTGGAGGTCCCACCGAGATCATCGGACTCCTGCCCAAGGATCCAACCGACTCCCACTGGGAGGTAAGCTGGCCAGCATTTAAATTTTAATAACTATGTGTTTTTGTCTCCTGTCTCGTGCTCTTGTTTGTCTCTCGTCTTGTGAGGCCTCTGTTCTGCCTGTTCTGCGGGTAGCAGAATAGGACTGTACAACAGCGTGCGTTGTTGCTCTGTATTCTGTAGGCAGCTTGAGAAGGAGTTGACGAACTCGGACTTCTCCCCTGCCACCCTGGGGGACGCCCCAGGGATCTGTCCGCCACAGAGGAGCCTCGTGGTTCCCCTGGGCTGGTTCTGTCCGCCGCAGAAGAGCCTTTTGGTTCCCCTGGGCTGGTTCTGTCCGCCGCAGAGGAGCCTTTTGGTTCCCCTGGGCTGGTTCTGTCCGCCGCAGAGGAGCCTTTTGGTTCCCCTGGGCTGGTTCTGTCCGCCACAGGGAGACCTCGTGGTTCCCCTGGGCTGGTTCTGTCCGCCAAAGGGAGACCTCGTGGTTCCCCTAGGCCGGTTGAATTTGTATTTTCGGTTTTGTACCGAAATCGCGCAGCGCCTTCTTGTTAATTGTTTTGTGTGTCTTGCTTATTGTCCTTGGTGTTTTCTTTGACTCCGAATGGAGGCCAACAATGTATGTCTTCATGCATGTCTCCATGTTATGTCTTTAAATGTGGATATATGTTCCTTGTACTGGTCATGAAGGTTACATTCTGTTTAAGGGGACTCTGGCTTTATTTCTCTCTGTTTCTCCTAATAGATGTGGGGGGCTTCTCCCTCACTCACTTCCCGTGTTAATGACTATAACTGGAGCCAACTGGGGTTAGTCTAACTCGAGACAGAGACCATAAGGAATATTCCCAAGCAGCTGCCGAAACTCTCTTTGTTTCGGGGAAGTTTCCTTGTGTTCTCTGGCCTGACTTGGACTGCCTAACCCCTCCCCCCTTGCTGGTGGGAAAGCATGGCCTCTGCTCCTCTGTTGGGGCTTATGAGCTCCAAAACCGGGAATCCTTTCTCTGCCTCGTGGTAGCACTTTGTTTCCTCTGTTTTCCCCTTCTGTTTCTGTACCAACTGTACCAACGTGTGTGCAGCCTGCATGACTGGCCTCTAGATCATGCACCACGGCTCCTTCTCTCTCCACTGTAAAGGAGCAAGAAGAGCACCCCTGGACCTAACACTCCCCACTCCAGATCTTCCCACGCATGTCTCAGGTAAACATTCAAAGCGGAGTGGCCCCAGGTGGAACGTAAATCAGTAATGGAACTAAGTTAAGTTTGTTGGTTTAATTAAGAAAGACCGTGTCTTTTAAGTTATCAGCAGTAAATGTGAAACTTCAAAATTTACTGAAGGTCAAATAAGCTTGTGTTACTTGTTAAAATTTGTTAGCAAAGAAATGACTAAACTGATGGTTAATTGTCTGTCTCAAAGTTCTAATGGGTAATTGCTGAAGTAGCTTTCAAAGTCTTTGGTAACCTGAAAGTTTTAAAGTTTTGCTTGGATGACAAATGGAATTAAATTGTGGACATCTAGGTCTTAACCGAACAGGATAAAATGCTAAGTCGTTAAGTACTGAATGTAGGTTTGTGCTTTTGACTTCTTACTGCAAAGAAACTAAGAGTATTTAAATCTGTTGGTAAACTTTTTTTCCACTTAACTGATTCATAAATTTGCCACCTGAAGAATTCTGTTGTAACAGTTCACAATTGGTTAATAACTAAAGGTGTTTCTAAGAATACAAAGTTCTGCTTAGTGTAACTAAGATTCATGGAAATAAAAGGAAACTCTGTATGTAGGAAAATAGGAGATATGTAGGAAAGATTTAAGGAATGGGAATACATTTTGTTGAAGGTAAAGAAAGATAATTTTGTCCTAAATGAAATGGTTGTTTAGAAGGAAGTGGCTTGGGACAAAACCTGAATGCAAAGGAAAGTTGTAGAAGGTTTGTGAAGGGAAATCTTCAGAAAAGGAATTTTATCTATGGTCAAGAATGGATTAAGATTGAAATGAATGGGTTTTAAAGGTACATTGGTACAAGACTGAAATTCTCTGTTCAAAAGGACAATGTTTTCTTAGATCAATCTATCTGCTGTTAAGAAAATGTAAATGGTTTTTTCTTTGCCTGCCCAGAAAAACGAGTTTCTATGTTCAGTTTTATCAGGTGTTTAACATCCCTAATTATATTTAGGCATGTGCTTTAAAACTTTCTAAGATTTTAGCAAATGTTGACAAGATTTAAATTCTAAATCTATTTAACTCAGGCTTTTCCTTGGTATGTGAAGTTGCTCATGAAGTACTACTGAACCAATGATAAACCTTGGGTTACATTTGGGAAAATGCTATAACTATTCTAGAGATTCTACGCACTTCCTAAAGTTTAACGTTTTGAGAGATCATCGCTTGATACTGTAATTATGGAAATGTTATGTATCACAGAAATAACCTGATTTCCTTGCAGCTAAATTGTAAACTCCCGTGTCTCTTTAGCTCTAACCATATCCATTCTGAGTTTTCGTCATTTATAATTGTTTTAATTCTCTTGTAAAATGAGTTTTATCTTCAAGGAGATTCCTATAAAGGACTTTCAGGACAAATACAGATATTTGATATGCTTGAAAATCTTAAAACTGAAATGGGTAAGAATTTCCAAAACTGACTAAAGCCGCATTCACCAGAATTAGTAATATGGGACTAAATGAACTAAAAGATGATAATGTTATGTCTCTTAATGTTTTATCTTACTTTGAACATTGCTGGTTCTCTCTAATGTTTGCTCTTCCAGACTAGGGATACTCCCTCCTAGTTATCTGTAACTTATAGAGATGTAAAAGTGCTCATTTGTAAAAGTGCTCAAAGCATTCACCTTCTCTCTCTATCTGAACCCTCTGAAACCAAAAGGTCTTAGTAAGTAGTCTTTCTTCATGACAATCAGTCATTTGCATAAGTTCAATAAGAATCTGTTCTCCTTGTAACAGGAAAGAATTGGAAACTGGTTATTTTACCAAGGCTTTGACTGGGATGTCATATTTGAAAAGACTCAGATATGACCAGACAGCTTTAAGGAACTAAGGTTGACTTTATGAAACCTGGAGCCATAAAGCCCCTTGGGACTGTTGGCCTGATACCTTGCTTACAGAGTTCCCAGCAGCCCCACCAGGTGAGTAAAGAATGTCACTCCTTGGTAGGTGCAGTCTCGGGAAGAGGAATTCGCCCAAAGGCATTGCAGGCATGCCTCATGGCAAGTACAGGGCTTGGCTTCTGGCCTGGAGAGGCTACTAAAAGTTCAACCTAGAGATTCCTTATACAAAGTTCCAGCAAAGCAGATTCTAAAAGATCTATTGATCACAGTCACTGTTCTTGCTGAGCTTATGTAAATAATTAGGCCAAGTTTGTTAAAACTGGAATTGTTTCACAAGTGAATTAGTCCTGATTTGGCTATCTCTGGAAATGAGGGTTATTTTAGAGAGAAAAATTGTTTTAGTAACACACCTTTATGGATGTTAAATTCTAGATTTGATTGTCTTTAAATGTTTGTTTACCTAAGCTAAACAATTTGAGGTAAACTTCAGAGAAGTTGCACAATAGCTTCTTTAGTCGATCTTATTATTTTGTGGGGATATTAGCAGACCCCACAGCACATGATTAAACAACTGGAAAATGGGATTGATTCCCCTACAATTGTATAACTTAACTAACACCTTATGTGTGGCTGGGATAATGAAATTGCCTAAAAACCACCATATCGCACTCCATAGGATTAACTATGGACTTGTGGAAATAATGGATGACCCCACTTTCTTTATGAATGGATTGAATGATCCATGGGGGACTCCCCTTATCTTTTGACAAGTTTTCTCACTTGCCAGTGATCCTCTGTAATCAGGATATTGTTAAGGCTGGACCACTCAAAGGTCGTCTTATTGGTTTCATCCCTTAGTCATATTTATCCTAGAGGCCACCTCTGTTGAGGTGCAATTGCAAACAGATGTTTTAGCTAAGCATAGAACAGCCCTCCTCATAAAAAGAGCCTCAAAGCTCACTATAAAACAGTCCCTGACTGTAATGACTTCACATCAGGTCCAGATTTGTCTTAGAAGCCAAAGGCCACCAATGGATGATGGAGGCCGACTTATTAAATACTGGGCTACACTAACAGATATGCCAGAAATAATACTTAAAACTTGTCAAACTTTAAACCTAGTTACCTGTATTCCTGAACCTGACCACTGTACTTCTTTCTCTATAGAGCAAAAATGTTCAAAAGTTATTGATCTTGCTTACTCTATTTGTCCAGATTTAAGATGCCCCTGTTAAAAATATGAATGACAGTTGGTTTTCTGATGACAGTAGTTTTCATAGAAAAAAATAAGAAAAGCTAGGTGTGCCATAGTGCTCACTAGCACTTTGCAATTGCCAAAGCCTAAGAATTAACATTTATACTGACTCCAAATATGCTTTCCTGGTACTACATGCCCATGGAGCTATTTGGAAGGAAAGGGGATTGCTATCAAGCCATAACTCCCCAATCCAATATGGGCCTAAGTTCCAAAACCCTCCTCATCGCTATACTGAAGATGGCATATATCAGATCCGGGATACATATTTGTGGTTCACACCCACGATTGGACAGCTCAGTTAAAAGGCAGTTTTATGCTGGGAACAAGAATCATACGAGTGGTACTTGGGCAAATAACACATGATGTCTAGGATGGCTCACTAGAAATGTGTTCCCAAGTAATAGTACTCCAGGCTACTGACCGGTTTGCTACTGATTGGGCAAGGTGACCTGGCATCAGATGGCCAGCTCCAAACGGAACCCACTGGATATATGGAATCAACCTGTGGCCCTGGCTTCCTCCAGGGTGGATAGGTCGCTGTACTTTAGGATTTGCCTGGATCCATGGGCGCATTACTAAAACCATTACAACTCCAGCTAATCTCCCCAACTTGAAACAAAGATGGACACGATTTGTTTTTAAATGGTGTGATCACTTAGCATCCATCTTTGTTCCATCTGTGGGACTAGAGGATGTCATGTGGCATGTAGAAGCCCTTAATAAATATACTACAGAGGCACTCAGTGATTCACTAAATGGCATCTCCCTACTTAATACCGAAGTGTCACAGATATGCAAGGCAGTCCTACAAAATAGGATGGCCTTGGATGTCCTGACAGCAGCCCAGGATGGCACATGTGCAATCATCAAAACAGAATGTTGCGTATACATCCCAGACTATCACAAAAATGTCACAGGAATAATAAAGGATATGAACACCCAGATTAAGGCCCTACAAGATCCTTCTCTCTCAGTAAATGGTTAAGTTCCTAATTTGAAGGAGGACTATGGCCAAATCTCCTTCTTGGGCTTCTCATTTTTATCACCTCATTAACCTTAATATGTTACTTTGTTCCATGTTTCTCTACTTGGTGCCGAGACTCCATTGCTACAATGACTTCGCCACGACAGACGATCCTTGTCGCGCGCAAGGACGCCTCTTCACTGTCAGCGCTGGATTCAGCTGCCTCCACCTTTGTAACTCCCTTATGTTCCTACCCTGATCAATATTGACCCGAGCAGGTAGGGACAGCTCTACGCCCCTATTCAGCACGAAGAAGTTACAGAAGATGAGACCTTCCACCTTCAACCCCCTTAAAGATTTCAGGGTCAAGATTGTTCAGGGGGAAATGAAGGAGCAGGAGGCTGGCTGAGGAGAAAGCAAAAGCTGGCGCCTTGCACCCCACTTAGAGCAGGAACAAGACGAATGGATATAAGATTCTATCCATGATAAAGAAAAAGGGGGGAATGAAAGACCCCTGCCCTGAAAAGTCCCCTCCCCTGGAAGATAGGATAACTAACCGCTTGTTTGCTTTTCTGTGAACCGCTGGCTTTTAGGCGTAGATTGGGTTATTAATTGCGTGATTAATTGCTCTTTTGCCCTTCTGTAACTGTTTCGCTTATAGAAATAATAGAAGACGCCATGATGGCATTCCTACCTTCCCCCTTCTTGTTCCCCCTCCCTGCCTCTCTCCTCCCACGCGCGGGCCCTCAGAACCAATCAGCTTGTTCCCCCTTCCCGCCTCTCTCTTCACGCGAGCGGGTCCCCAAAGCCAATCAGCAAACTCCACGAATGCCTTTTTCAAAAGTTCAAACTGTCCACCAACCAGTTGCGCCCCACCCAAAACTCGTTTGTACCTGTCTATAAAAACCCGGCACCACCCCAGCCAGGTGTGCTCAGCTAGCAGGAGCTGCTGACCACCCGCAGGCGCGCGCTGACCACCCGCAGGCGCCTGCGTAACAATAAAGAACCTCTTGCTGATTGCATCCAGTGGCAGTGTTGGATTCTTGGGTAAGGGGATCCGCGGGTCTTTCAGCATGTTGCCCAACGTTCAGTGTGGCCCATGAGGCCCCGCTCATGTTTGCGGGCCACATTGGTCCAAACCACACATTGTGTCCCTCACCCTGATCCCAGTCCTCAATAAGGCCTCTCAGTGGCTGGATGAAGAGATAGCATATTGGGCTTGCCATGCCCCTAGGCCCCAAATTTTACCCATAGTTCGGGTTCTCCCTTCACTTTTCCCCAGGGCTCTTCTTTGGAATTCCTCTTTTGGCGGGACACCTGAGGTAACAAACCTGAAAGGAGTCCTCCCATTCCACAGATTGACGAAAAACAATTGGGATCGGGCCAAATCCACAGAGAGGAAGATTCGTCCATGGCCCATGAGGCCTCCCCGACATTCCACGGCCATCTCTGATACAAAATCCAGAGACAAAAGCCTGAGCAAGCGCCTCAGACTCACTCTTTCTTCATATCCGGAAGAGTTCTTCTCATGGTTTATAGATCGGGCCTGTCATACCTACGTCCCCAAACCTAAGCTGAGTTTGTGTTTTCAGACTTCTGTCCTCAAAGTCCTGGGCCACACACCCTCCAGGCTGGGGCCCCTGGAGTCACACATTAGGACTGTGCCTACCCAATCCATGGGAATTCTGCCGATGCCATTGTCTAAAACAGTAAAATTTGGAAAACCCTACAAATCCCTGAGGCCATCCCAATAGTGCAGGTCGCCCGGGACAAACAAGGGCGGTCTGATACCAGCTGAGCATCTACCTCCACTCATACCATAGATGGATGTCCCCTGAGAAGAAGATTGAACCAGACAGGACCCTAGGCCATAATCGGATACATTGCTTTGGATTACAGGCATGTCTCCTCAAACGCCTGGATTCCAATACCAGCATAGAGGTTTTCCTGAGGCACCCATCAAAACAAATCTCGTCTCCACAAGGAACCTTGTGCATCGAGCTATGTCAAAAGCTTAGGAGAATACTTCAGGGTCCCGGTGCCACCGCCCCATTTTAAGGACCTCATGGACACAAACACACATTAGGACCCATCCTCAGGAAAGTCCATTTCAAGTCAGCCACCCCGGTTTCTCCCGCAGAGCCATCAGATCTAAACTGTCTTGTTGCTAGGAGACAATTGGAATGCGAGGCGGGCTTCCCAGGCATCCATCCTCGAACGGTGCCCTGGAGTCATTCCATATGGGATGTCCTGGAGCTGCCCAACAAGTCTCAATTGTCCCGCAGAAGGAATCCTTGAAGGGGGCATCCCACAACTCCCAACGTGGGAAAACCTCCATGGCCTCGAGATTCCGCTCCCTTCATGAAGGGGCCGTCATGCACAGAAACTCCAACCTGAGCCAACGTCTGATCCTCGCCCTGACTTCAGATGCATGAGATATAGGTTCAGATCTACAGGGGTACCTGCCGTGCCCTGGCCCTGAAACCCAAGTCTAGCTTGTGTTCTCAGACTTCCGTCCTCACACTCCAGGCCCCGAAGCCCGGAAGTTTCGCAATTCCAGACCCACAATGCAGCACTCTGCCTGCCCTCTAGAAAAAAAATTTGGCCTAATGAGCTGCCCCGGCACCTTATATGAGGATAAATCTACATGGCATTCGACTGTACCCAAAGTATATAGTCTAACCTGGGCACTAATGCACTGTCTGACACAACCTGAGCTCGGACCTCCTGACCAACACCCAGACAGCTGACCGCACACTGAGCACATCAGAACCGCCATGGCCTTAGGTCATCATCTCTTCCCAACTGCGGTTTTTCAGGCCTCAGAACCTAGACCTTATCTCCAACCACTGCCCAGGGGTGCCTGTGATGCAGAAATCAGAACTCGTCCTTACCCATGGCAAGAAACCTTGTGGTTGGCATGTTGTCCAACGTTCAGTGTAGGAGAAACCAGCATTCACCCGGAGGCCCCGCCAATTCTTGAGTGCGAAGAGGGCATAAACACGCATTGTGACCCTCTGCGTGAGTCCTGTGCTCTAGGAAGTCCTCTCAGTGGCTCGACCATTAGATGTCATAATGGGCTTGACATGTCCCTAGGCCCCAATTTTAAACCAGATTTCTGGTTGTCCGGTCGGCCCTCCCCAGGGCTCTACTCTGTAATACCTGTAGCCCCAGAGGGCAAAGTTTTTCTTCTGGAGGGCAGGCAGAGTGCTGCATTGTAGTTCTGGATTGCCAAACTGGAGGGCTTGTGGGCCAGTAGTCTGAGGACAGAAGTCTGAGTACACAAGCTAGGCTTCGGTTTCTGGGTGAGGACATGGCCGGCACAATCTACAGACCTGAATCGAGATCTCGTGCATCTGAAGTCAGGGCGAGGGTCAGACGATCGCTCAGGTTGGTGTTTCTGTCCCTGATAGCCCCTTCATGAACGGGGGGCATCACGAGGCCATGGGGGTTTTCCCACGATGGGAGTTGTGAGCAGCTCCAAACTGCAGAGAGTCTTCTGCAGGACAATTGAGACCTGTTGTTTGGCTCCAGGCCAATGATTCTGAGCAGGGTTCTAAGGATGGATGGCTGGGTAGCCCACCTCTCATTCCAATTGTCTTCTAGCAACAAGACAGGTTAGATCTGCTGGATCTGGGGGAGCAACCGAGGAGGCTGAGTTGAAATGGACTCTCCTGGGTATGGGTCCTAATGTGCTTTTGTGTCTATGGAGACCTTGGAATGAAGCGGTGGCACTGGGGCCTTGAAGGGTTCTCTGAAACAGAGGCTTTGACAAAGATCCAACGTGCAAGTTTCCCATGTGTAGATGAGATGTTTTCTGATGGGTGAGTCAAGAAACAGCCATATGCTAGTTTAGAAATCCAGGCCTCTGAGGAGAGATGCCTGGAAACCAAAGCAACGGATCTAATTAGTGCCTAGGGGCCTGTTCTTTCCTTTTTACCTCTGGGGACATCTGTCTATGTGTCTGAGTGCAGGTAGGTGCACAGATGGGCTCAGATTGCCTCTGTATTTCCTGGGAAGCCACCACTAGGGAGAAGGATCAGGCACTTTGTAGGTTTTTCCTATTAGAAGGGTTTTGGCCATTGGGAAGGGCACACAAAAATGCCTTGCAGAGGGCAAGTACAGTCCTCAGGTTTTGCTCCAGGGGCCTGAGCCTGTAGGTTGTGTAGGCCAGGGCTGTTTGGACAGTTGTCTGAAAACACAAACTCGGCTTATGTTTCGGGTCATAGGTATGGCAGGAGTGATCTACAGATCATGAGGAGAACGCTTCAGGATTTGAAAAAAAGGGCGAGTCTGAGGCTTTTGCTCAAGTTTTTGTCTCTGGATATCGTGTCACTCATGGTGGTGAAATTTCTGGGTGACTTCATGGGAAATGGATGAGTCTTACTCTCTGGTGGTTTGTCCCCGTCCAAAGATTTTGTGGTCATTCTGTGGGATGGAAGAAGTCCGTTTCTTTGTTGTTGTTGTTTTATTTTTTAACCTCAGGTGTCCCACCAAATGAGGGATTCCAGAGTAGAGCCCTGGGGAGGGGCGACTGGACAATCAGAAATCTGGTTTTAAATTGGGGCCTAGGGACATGTCAAGCCCATTATGACATCCAATGGTTCAGCCACTGAGAGGACTTACTAGAGGACAGGACTCATGCTGAGGATCACAATGCGTGTGTATGCCCTCGTCGCACTCAAGAATGGGCGGGGCCTCAGGGAGAATGCTGGTTTCTCCTACACTGAACATTGGACAACGTGCCAACCACAAGGGTTCTTGCCATGGGTAAGGAGGAGTTCTGATTTCTGCATCACACTCACCCCTGGGCAGTGATATGAGATAAGGTCTTGCTTCTGAAGCCTGAAAACTGAGGTAGGGAAGAGATGATGACCTAAGGCCATGGCGGGTCTGATGTGCTCACGGTGCGGTCTGCTGTTTGGGTGTTGGTCTGGAGGTCCGGGCTCAGGTTGTTTCAGACATTGCTTTAGTGCCCAGGTTAGACTATATAATTTGGGTAAAGTCGAGTGCTGTGTAGGTTTATCCTCATTTAAGGTGTCTGGGCAGCTCATGAGGCAATAATTTTTTTCTAGAGGGCAGGCAGAGTGCTGCACTGTGTGTCCGGAATTGCCAAACTTGAGGGCTTCTGGGCCAGGGGTGTGAGGGCGGAAGTCTGAGAAGACAAGCTATACATGGGTTTCAGGGCGAGGGCATTGTAGGTACCCCCTGCAGTTCTGAACCAATATCTCAAGCATCTGAATTCAATGCGATGATCAGATGTTGGCTCAGGTTGGAGTTTCTGTGCATGACTGCCCCTTCATGAACAGAGAGGAGTCTCAAGGCCATGGAGGTTTTCCCAAGGTGGGAGTTGTGGGAGGCCCCCTTGAAGGATTCCTTGTGCGGGAAAATTGAGACCTGTTGGGCAGCTCCAGGACATCCTATCCCATACGGAATGACTCCAGAGCACCGTTAGGGGATGGATGCCAGGGAAGACCGCCTCGCATTCCAATTTTCTCCTTCCAACAAGACAGTTGAGATTTGATGGCTCTGCGGGAGCAACCGGGATGGCTGAGTTGAAATGGACTTTCCCGAGGATGGGGCCTAATATGTGTTTGTGTCCATGGGGGCCTTCAATGGGGCGGTGCCACCGGGACCCTGAAGAATTCTCCTTAACTTTGACATAGCTCCCATGCTCAAGTTTCCTTGGGGAGATGAGATTTGTTCAGATCGGTGCCTCAGGAAACCCCCTATACGGGTATTGGAATCCAGGCATTTGAGGAGACATGCCTGTAAACCAAAGCAATGTATCCGATTATGGCCTAGGGTCCTGTCTGATTTAATCTTCTTCTCTGGGTTCATCCATCTATGGTATGAGTGGAGGTGGATGCTCAGCTGGTGTCAGACCGCCCTTGTTTGTCCCGGGAGACCTACACTATTAGGATGACCTTGGGGACTTTGGAGGTTTCTCATAATTTGTACTATTTTGGAAAATGGAATGTGCAGAATTTCCATGCATGGGGTAGGTAGCGTCCTAATGTGTGGCTCCAGGGGCCCCAGCCTGGAGGGTGTGTGGCCCAGGACGTTGAGGACAGAAGTCTGAAAACACAAACTCAGCTTAGGTTTGGTGACGTAGGTATGGCAGGCCCAATCTACATACCATGAGAAGAACACTTCTGGATATAAAGAATGAGCGAGTCTGAGGCCCTTGCTCAGGCTTTTGTCTCTGGATTTTGTATCAATGATGGCCGTGTAATGTGGGAGGCCCTATGGGCCATGGATGAATCTTCCTCTCTGTGCATTTGGACTGGTCCCAATTGTTTTTCGTCAATCTGTGGTATGGGAGGTCTCCTTTCAGGTTTGTTACCTCAGGTGTCCCAACCAAAGCGGAATTCCAAAGCAGAGCCCTGGGAAAGAGTGAAAGGATAACCCAAACTATGGTTAAAAATGGGGGCCTAGGGGCATGGCAGGCCCAATATGCTGTCTCTTCATCCAGCCACTGAGAGGCCTTACTTGAGGACTGGGCTCAGGCTGAGGGTCACAATGTGTGTTTGTGACCATTGTGGCCCGCGGGCATAGGCAGGGCCACATGGGCCACACTGGTTTCAACTACACTAAACTTTGGACAACAGGCCAATCACAAGGTTTCTTGCCATGGGGAAGGAGTTCTTATTTCTGCATCATTTTCAACCCTGGGCACTGGTTGGAGATAAGGTCTAGGTTCGGAAGCCTGAAAACCACAGTTGGGAAGAGATGACGACCAAAGGCCTTGGCGGGTCGTATGCGCTCAGTGTGCGGTCAACTGCCTAGGTGTTGGTCAGGAGGTTCTAGCTCAGGTTGTGTCAACAGTGCATTAGTACCCAGGTTAGACTATATAATTTGGTTCAGTCGAGTGTCGTGTAGGTTTATCCTCATTTGAGGTGCCTGGGCAGCTCATTAGGCAATATATTCTTTCTAGAGTGCAGGCAGAGTGCTGCAATGTGGGTCCGGAATTTCCAGTCTTGACGGCTACAGGGCCAGGAGTAGAGGACAGAAGTCTGAGAACACAAGCTAGACTTTGGCTTCAGGCAGAGGGCACAGCAGGTAACCCTTTCAGTTCTGAACCAATATCTCAAGCATCTGAAGTCAAGGCGAGGATCAGACGTTGGCTCAGGTTGGAGTTTCTGTGAATGACTGCCCTTCATGAACCTAGCGGAGTCTCAAGGCCATGGAGGGTTTCCAACGTTGGGAGTTCAGGGATGCCCCCTTCAAGGATTCCTTATGCGGGACAATTGATACCTGTTGGGCAGCTCCAGGACATCCCATATGGAATGACTCCAGAGTTCCGTTAGAGGATGGAAGCCAGGGAAGCCCGCCTCGCATTCCAATTGTCTCCTAGCAACAAGACAGTTGAGATGTGATGGCTCTGCGGAAGCAACCAGGGTGGCTGAGGTGAAATGGACTTTCCTGAGGATGGGGCCTAATGTGTGTTTGTGTCCATGGGGGCCTTAGATTGGGGCGGTGGCACCGGGACCCTGAAGTATTCTCCTAAGCTATTGACATAGCTCCCATGAACAAGTTTTCTTGTGGAGACCAGATTTGTTCTGATGGGTGCCTCAGGAAACCCCCTATGCTGGAATTGGAATCCAGACTTTTGAGGAGACATGCCTGTAAACCAAAGCAATGGATCTGATTCGGCCTAGGGTCCTCTCTGGTTCAATCTATTCTCTGGGGACATCCATCTATGGTATGAGTGGAGGTAGATGCTCAGCTGGTGTCAGCCTGCCCTTTTTTGACCCGGGAGACCTACACTATTGAGATGGCCTCGGGGACTTTGGAGGGTTCTCCTAATTTGTAAGATTTTGGACAATGGAATGGGCAGAATTCCCATGGATTGGGTAGTTACATTCCTAATATGTGGCTCCAGGGGTCCCAGCCTGGAGCGTGTGGCCCAGGACTTTGAGGACAGAAGTCTGAAAACACAAACTCAGCTTAGGTGTGGGTACGTAGGTATGGCAGGCCCAATCTACAAACCATGAGAAGAACTCTTCAGGATATGAAGAAAGAGCAAGTCTGAGGCGCTTGCTCAGCATTTTGTGTCTATATTTTGTATCAATGATGGCCGTAATATGTGGGGAGGCCTCATGGGGCATGGACGAATCTTCCTCTCTGTGGATTTGGCCCGGTCCCAATAGTTTTTCGTCAATCTGTGGTATGGGAGGTCTCCTTTCAGTTTTGTTACCTCAGGTGTCCCAACCAAAGAGGAATTCCAAAGCAGAGCCCTGGGGAAGAGTGAAGGGACAACCCAAAGTATGTTTAAAAATTGGGGCCTAGGGGCTGGCAGGCCCATTATGCTGTCTCTTCATCCAGCCACTGAGAGGCCTTACTTGAAAACTGAGCTCAGGCTGAGGGTCACAATGTGTGTTTCTGACCAATGTGGCCCACGAGCATGGGCGGGGCCACATGGGACACAGTGGTTTCAACTACACTGAACTTTGGACAACATGCCAATCACAAGGTTTCTAGCCATGGGTCAGGAGTTCTGATTTCTGCATCATTTTCAAACCTGGGCGGTGGTTGGAGATAAGGTCTAGGTTCTGAGGCCTGAAAACCGCAGTTGGGAAGGGATGTGGACCTAAGGCCATGGCGTGACTGACATACTCAGTGTGTTGTCAGGTGCTTGGGTGTTGGTCAGGAGGTTCGGGCTCAGGTTGTGTCAGACAGTGCATTATTGCCCAGGTTAGACTATTTAATTAGGGTACAGTCGAGTGCCGTGTACGTTTATCCTCCTTCGAGGTGCCTGTCCAGCTCATTAGGCAATATATTTTTTCTAGAGAGCAGGCAGAATGCTGCATTGCGAGTCCGGAATTGCCAAACTTGAGGGCTTCTGGGCCAGGAGTGTGAGGACAGAAGTCTGAGAACACAAGCTAGACTTGGGCTTCAGGCCGAGGGCACGGCAGGTATTCCCTGCATATCTGAACCAATATCTCAAGCAAATGAAGTCATGGCGAGGATCAGACGATGGCTCAGGTTGGAGTTTCTGTGAATGACTGCCCTTCATGAACGGAGCGGAGTCTCTTGGTTATGGAGGTTTTTTCATGTTGGGAATTGTGGGATGCCCCCTTCAAGAATTCCTTCTGCGGGACAATTGAGAACTGTTGCGCAGCTCCAGGACATCCCGTATGGAAAGACTCCAGAGCACCGTTCTAGGATGGATGCAAGTGAAGCACGCCTTGCATTCCAATTGTCTCCTAGCAAAAGACACTTGAGATTGGTGGCTATGCAGGAGCAACCGGGGTGGCTGAGTTGAAATGGATTTCCTGAGGATGGGGCCTAATGTGTGTTTGTGTCCATGGGGGCCTTGGAATGGGAGAGTGGCACCGGGCCTTTAAAGTATTCTCCTAAGCTTTTGACATAGCTCCCATGCACAAGTTTCCTTGCGGAGACGAGATATGTTGGCTCAGGTTGGAGTCTGTGCATGACTGCCCCTTCATGAAGGGAGCAAAGTCTCAAGGCCATGGAGGTTTTCCCACGTTGGGAGTTGTGGGATGCCCCCTTAAAGGATTCCTTCTGCGGGACCATTGACACCTGTTGGGCAGCACCAGGACATCCCCTATGGAATGACTCCAGAGCATCGTTCGAGGATGGATGCCAGGGAAGCCTGCCTCGCATTCCAATTGTCTCATAGCAACAAGACAGTTGAGATGTGATGGCTCTGCGGAAGCAACCGGGGTGGCTGAGTTGAAATGGACTTTCCTGAGGATGGGGCCTAATGTGTGTTTGTGTCCATGGGGGCCTTAGAATTGGGCGGTGGCACCGGGACCCTGAAGTATTCTCCTAAACTTTAGACATGGCTCCCATGCACAAGTATCCTGTGGAGACGAGATTTGTTCTGTTGGGTGCCTCAGGAATTTCCCTATGCTGGTATTGGAATCCAGGCTTTTGAGGAGACATGCCTGTAAACCAAAGCAATGGATTCGATAATGGCCTAGGGTCCTGTCTGGTTCAATCTATTCTCTGGGGACATCCATCTATGGTATGAGTGGAGTTCGATGCTCAGCTGGTATCAGTCCGCCCTTGTTTGACCCGGGAGACCTACACTATTGGGATGGCCTCGGGGACTTTCGAGGGTTCTCCTAATTTGGACAATGGAATGGGCAGAATTCCCATGGATTGGGTAGGCACATTTCTAATGTGTGCCTCCATGGGCTCCAGCCTCTAGGGTGGGTGGCCCAGGACGTTGAGGACAGAAGTCTGAAAACACAAACTCAGCTTTGGTGTGGGGTTGTAGGTATGGCAGGCCCAATCTACACACCATGAGAAGAACTCTTCAGGATATGAAGAAAGAGCGAGTCTGAGGCGCTTTCTCAGTCTTTTGTCTCTATATTTTGTATCAACGATGGACGAGGAATGTGGGGAGGCCTTATGGGCCATGGACGAATCTTCCTCTCTGTGGATTTGGCCGGTCCCAATTGATTTTCGTCAGTCTGTGGGATGGGAGGTCTCCTTTCAGGTTTGTTACCTCAGGTGCCCCAACCAAAGAGGAATTCCAAAGCAGAGCCCTGGGGAAGAGTGAAGGGACAACCCAAACTATGGTTAAAAATTGAGGCCTAGGGGCATGGCAGGCCCAAAATGCTGTCTCTTTATCTAGCCACTGAGAGGCCTTACTTGAGGACTGGCTCAGCCTGAGGGTCAAAAGTGTGATTTTGACAAATGTGGCCCGGGAGCATGGGCGGGGCCTCATGAACAACACTGGTTTCAACTACACTGAACTTTGAACAACATGCCAGTCACAAGGTTTCTAGCCATGGGGAAGGAGCTCTGATTTCTGCATCATTTTCAACCCTGGGCAGTGGTTGGAGATAAGGTCTATGTTCTGAATCCTGAAAACCGCAGTGGGGAAGAGATGACGACCTAAGGCCATGGCGGGTCTGACGTGCTCAGTGTGCGACAGAGCATAAGTGTTTAAGGTAGCCTATGCAATTGGGGAGTTGCCGAGGGCCAAGCAGTTTGATCCACATTTGGGGTACCTGGGCAGCACCATAGACAATGCTTTTCGTCTGGGAGGTAGGAAGAGTGCTTCATTGTGGCCCCAGATTTCCCAGTAGTGAGGGTTTGTGGACCAGGTGTGTGAGGACGGAAGTCTGAAAACACAAGCTAGGGTGAGGATTGGAGCCAATGGCAGAGCAAGCCCACTCTGCAGAGGCTGAATGAAAATCTCCTGCATCTGAAGTCAGGCTGAGGATCAGACGTTGGCTGAGGCTGGAGTATGTGTCCATGATGGCACCTTCATGAAGCGGGGGCCTCATGAAGCCAAGGAAGTTTTCCCACGCTGAGTTTGGAGGTTGCCCCAAACCACAAGGTTTCCTTCTGCGGGACATTCGAGTCCTGTTGCCTGGCTCCAGGACATACCATACGGAAGGACTGGAGAGCAGGGTTTGAATGATCGATCCCTGTACTGCATGCCTCGCATTCCCATTGGCCATTAGCGACAAGATATGTTAGACCTGATGCCTCTGGGGCACGCTACCCAGGGGGCTGAGTTGAAATGGCCTCTCCTGAGGATGCGTCATAATGTGCGTTTGGGTCCATGGAGACCTTGGAATGTGCTGGTTGTTCAGTGGCCTTACGGAACTCTCCTACCTGAAGGCTTTGATACATCCCCAGCAAGAAAGCTCCCCATGTGGAGACGAGAGAGGTTTGGTTTGGTGCCTCAGAAAGCCCCGTGTGCTGGTCTATGAAAACAGACCTCTGAGGACGGACACATGGAAACCAAAGCTAAGGTTCAGATTAGGGCCTGGGCGCCTGTCCATTTCAACCTTCTGTCTCTGGAGACACTGTCTGAGAATCTAAGTGGAAATAGTTACTCTGCTTGTGTAAGAGAGCCCTTCTTAGTCCAGGGTGGCCTACACTATTGATGGCCTCAGGGGCCTTGGAGCTTTTCCCTAACCTGGAGGGTTGTGGTCAATGGATTGGGCACACCTTCCTTGGAGAGGGCAGGCAGAATCTTTCGCTGTGTCTCCAGAGGCCCTAGCCTGGAGGTTGTGTGGATCCAGGCTGTGGGCACAGACGACTGAAAACCCAAACTCATCTTATGAGTGGCACCTAGGGTATGGCAGGCCGGATGTACAGCCCGAGAGGGAGCTCCTGGGCCTCTGAAACAAGGGCGAGTGGAAGGCGTTCCTTCAGGCTTTTGTCTCTGGATGTTGTGTCCGGGATAGCCGTGGATTGGAGGGGTGGCCTCAGGGACTGTGGATGAGTATCCCTCTCTGGGAATTTGTCCCAGCTCCCAAGAATTTGGGGTTATTATGTGGGAAGGGTGGAGTCGTGTTGTCTGGCTCATGTGTCTCTCCGAGAAAGGGATTCCAGAGCAGAGCCCCAGGTATGGGCGGGGCGACTGGAAAACTCAAACCCTGGTGAGGAATGGGAGCGTAGGGGCTTGGCAATCCCCATATGCGGGCTCTTGTTCCAGGCCCTGACAGGCCTTTCTTTGACATGGGGCTCATGCTGAGGGTCACAATGTGAATTTGTGCCTAAGAAGCACTAAAGTTTGGGCGTGGCATCAGGTGGCATGAAGGTTTATCCCACCCTGAAGGTGTGACTCCATGCCAAGAGCAATCTTGACAGCCATGGGGAAGGAGGAGTTCTGTTTTGTGCTTGCGATACCCAGCTGTGTGGAGAACTGATATAATGTCTAGGTTCAGATATCTGAAAACCAAGGTTAGGAAGAGGTGACGGCATAAGACCATGGCGTGTCCGAAGTGCTGGGTGTGCGGCCAGCTGTCTCCTTGTCTGTCTGGACGTCTGGCTTCAGGCTGTGTCAGGCAGAGCATGAGTGCCTAGAGCAGCCTGTCCAGTTCGGGTACCGTCGAGGCCCGAGCAGGTTGATACTCATCTGGGTTTTCTGTAGAGAGTCCCACAGGGAAACGTTTTTCTTCTGTTGGGCAGACAATGGGCTGGGTTGTGGTTCCGGAGTTCCTAGTCCGGAGGGCTTGTTTGCCAGGAATGTGAGGAAGGAAGTCTGAAAACACAAGCTAGCGTGAGGTTTGGGACCGAGGAAACGGCAGGCCCACTCTGCAGAGGCTGAATCGAGTTCTCCTGCACTGAGGTCATGTCAACTATGAGACGTGCCTCAGGCGAGAGTTTTTGTCCAGCATGGCCTCTTCCTGAAGGATGCGGGGGCTTCATGAGGCCAGGAAGGTTTGCCTACGATGGGATTTGTGAACTACTCCAAACCTCAAGGTTTCCTTCTGTACGACAGTCGAGTCCTATTAGATGGTTCCAGGAGGCCCCATATGGAAAGAATCGAGAGCAGATGTCTAAGCATGGATGCCTGGGAACGCCACCTCATATTCCCACTCTTTAGTCAGGACAACACAGGCTCAATCTCCAGGCTCCTGGGTGAGCTACCCAGAGGGGAGAGTTGAAATAAACTCTCCTGAAGATGAGTCCTTCTGTGGCTTGGTTGCCTGGGAGACCTTGGAATGTGGAGGTGGCTCAGGGACTCTGCAGGATTCTCCAAGCTGAGGTGTTTGACACGGATCAAACAAGGAAGCTTCCCATGTGGAGACAAGAGGAGTTCTGTTCAGTGCCTCAGGAACGCCCCATATCCTGTTCTTCGAACCAAACAAAGCCTCTGAGGAGTGACACCTGGAAACCAAAACAAGATTTGAGATTAGGGCCTTATGGGCCTGTCCTGCTCAACCTTCTATCTCTGTTGACATCTGTGGGCATGCCTTCGTGGAGATAGCTGCTCAGCTTGTGTTCGAATGCCCCTGTGTGTCCAGGGAGGCTCCCAGTAGTGGGATGTCCTCGGGGGCCTTGAGGTTTCTCATATTCTGGAGGTGTGTGGCCAAAGGAATGGACACAGTTTCCCAGGAGACAGCAGGCACGGTCCTGTGGTATGGCTCCAGTGGACCCAGCCTAGAGGCTGTGTTTGCCAGGGCTGTGGGGACAGATGTCTGAAAAAGCAAACTTGTCTCAGCTAGGGGCCAAGGTAATGGCAGGCCTGATCTCCAGTCCGTGAGGGGAGATCCTCTGGATATCAAAGGAGGGCAAGTGGGAGGCAGTCGCTCAGGCTTTTGTCTCTGGGTGTGGCGTTCAAAGTGCCTGTTCAGGGTAAGGGTTGCTTCAGGGGCCGAGGAAGAGCCTTCCTCTCGGGGGATTGTCCAAGCTCCCAAGTGTTTGGGTTCATTCTGTGGGAAGGGAAGAGTACTGTTTTCTGCAACAGGGGACCCCCCAGGAAAGGGACTCTAGAGCACAGCAGTGTGTTACCTCAACTGGAATACACACCATCTAGTTAGTCCTGGTGCCTATGGGCAAGGCAAGCCACATATGCGGACTCTTGGTCCAGTCACTGAGAGGCGTTACTTGAATAAGGTACTCACGCTGAGGGTCTCAATGTGTGTTTGTGCCCAAGGCGGCCCTCACGCATGGGTGTGGCCTCATGGGTCATGCCGTTTTCTCCTACACTGAAGGTTTGACTCACTGCCAGCAGCACGGTTTCTTGCCATGGGGAAGAAGGGGTTCTGACTTTTGCATCAGGTTCCCCCCTGTGCAGGGATTGGAGATAAGGTCTAGGTTCCGATGACTGAAAACCCAGGTTGGGAATGGATGGTGGCCTAAGGCAGTGGCGGGTCCAATGTGCTGGGAGTGCAGCCAGCTGTGTCGGTGTCTCTTGGAAGGTCTGGGCTCAGGCTATTTGCGAAAGAGCATCAGTGTTTAAGGTAGCCTATGCAATTGGGGTGTTGCCGAGGGCCAAGCAGTTTGATCCTCATTTGGGGTTTCTGGGCAGCACCATAGACAATGTTTTTCTCCTTGGAGGCAGACAGAGTTCTTCATTGTGGCCCCAGAATTCCCAGTAGGGAGGGTTTGTGGACTAGGTGTATGAGGACGGAAGTCTGAAAACACAAGCTAGGGTGAGGATTGGAGCCAAGGCAGGCAGGCCCACTCTGCAGAGGCTGAATCAAAATCTCCTGCATCTGTGTCAGGCTGAGGATCAGACGGTGGCTGAGGCTGGAGTATGTGTCCATGATGGCACCTTCATGAAGCGGGGGCCTCATGAGGCCAAGGAAGTTTTCCCACGCTGAGTTTGGAGGTTGCCCCAAACCACAAGGTTTCCTTCTGCGGGACATTCGAGTCCTGTTGCATGGCTCCAGGACATACCATACGGAAGGACTGGAGAGCAGGGTTCGAAGGATGGATCCCTGTACAGCATGCCTCGCATTCCCATTGGCCATTAGCGACAAGATATGTTTGATCTGCTGCCTCTGGGGCACGCTACCCAAGGGGCTGTGTTGAAATGGCCTCTCCTGAGGATGTGTCATAATGTGCGTTTGGGTCCATGGAGACCTTGGAATGTGCTGGTTGTTCAGTGGCCCTGCGGAACTCTCCTACCTGAAGGGTTTGATACATCCCCAGTAAGAAAGCTCCCCATGTGGAGACGAGAGAGGTTTGATTTGGTGCCTCGGAAAAGCCCCGTGTGCTGGTCTACGAAAACAGTCCTTAGAGGACGGACACATGGGAACCAAAGCTAAGGTTCAGAGTAGGGCCTGGGGACCTGTCCATTTCAACCTTCTGTCTCTGGGGACACTGTCTGAGAGTCTAAGTGGAGATAGTTGCTCCGCTGGTGTCAGAGAGCACCTCTTAGTCCAGGGTGGCCGACACTATTGATGGCCTCAGGGGCCTTGGAGCTTTTCCATAACCTGTAGGATTGTGGTCAATGGATTGGGCTCACTGTACTTGGAGAGGGCAGGCAGAATCTTTCACTGTGGCTCCAGAGGCCCTAGCCTGGAGGTTGTGTGGGTCCAGGCTGTGGGCACAGAAGTCTGAAAACACAAACTCAGCTTATGAGTGGCGCCTAGGTATGGCAGGCCGGATGTACAGCCCGAGACGGAGCTCCTGGGACTCTGAAACAAGGGCGAGTGGGAGGCGTTCCTTCAGGCTTTTGTCTCTGGATATTGTGTCCAGGATAGCCGTGGATTGGAGGGGTGGCCTCAGGGACTGTGGACGAGTATCCCTCTCTGGGGATTTGTCCCAGCTCCCAAGAGTTTGGGGTCAATTTGTGGGAAGGGTGGAGTAGTGTTGTCTGGCTCATGTGTCTCTCCAAGAAAGGGATTCCAGATCAGAGCCCCAGGTATGGGCGGGGCGACTGGAAAACTCAAACCCTGGTGAGGATTGGGTGCATAGGGGCTTGGCAAGCCCCATATGCGGGCTCTTGGTCCAGGCCCTGACAAGCCTTTCTTTGACATGGGGCTCATGCTGAGGGTCACAGTTTGAATTTGTGCCCAAGCAGCACTCAAGTTGGGCGTGACATCAGGGGCCATGAAGGTTGCTCCCACCCTGAAGGTGTGACTCCATGCCAAGAGCAAGCTTGACAGCCATGGGAAGCAGGACTTCTGTTTTGTGCTTGCGATACCCAGCTGTGTGGAGAATTGATATAATGTCCAGGTTCAGATATCTGAAAACCAAGGTTAGGAAGAGGTGACGGCATAAGACCATGGCGTGTCCGAAGTGCTGGGTGTGCGGCCAGCTCTCTCCTTGTCTGTCTGGACGTCTGGCTTCAGGCTGTGTCAGACAGAGCATGAGTGCCCAGAGCAGCCTATCCAGTTCAGGTACCGTCGAGGCCCGAGCAGGTTGATCCTCATCTGGGTTTTCTGGAGAGCCCCACAGGGAAACGTTTTTCTTCCGTTGGACAGACACTGGGCTGGGTTGTGGTTCTGGAGTTCCTAGTCCGGAGGGCTTGTTTGCCAGGAGTGTGAGGATGGAAGTCTGAAAACACAAGCTAGAGTGAGGTTTGGGATCGATGGCACGTCAGGCCCACTCTGCAGAGGCTGAATCGAGATCTCCTGCACTGAGGTCATGTCAACTATGAGACGTGCCTCAGGCTAGAGTTTTTGTCCAGCATGGCCTCTTCCTGTAGGGTGTGGGGGCTTAATGAAGCCAGGGAGGTTTGCCTACGATGGGATTTGTGAACTACTCCAACCTCAAGGTTTCCTTCTGCTTGACAGTCGTGTCCTATTGGATGGTGCCAGGAGGCCCCATACAGAAAGACTCGAGAGCAGGTGTCTAAGCATGGATGCCTGGGAACGCCACCTCATAAACCCACTCTTTAGTCAGGACAACACAGGCTCAATCTGTGGGCTCCTGGGTGAGCTACCCAGAGGGGAGAGTTGAAATGGACTCTCCTGAAGATGAGTCCTACTGTGGCTTGGTGGCCTGGGAGACCTTGGAATGTGGAGGTGGCTCAGGGACTCTGCAGGATTCTCCAAGCTGAGGTGTTTGACACGGATCAAACAAGGAAGCTTCCCATGTGGAGACGAGAGGAGTTCTGTTCAGTGCCTCAGGAAAGGCCCATATCCTGTTCTTCAAACCAAAGCCTCTGAGGAGTGACATCTGGAAACCAAAGCAAGAATTGAGATTAAGGCCTAAGAACCTGTCCGGCTCAACCTTCTATCTCTGTTGACATCTGTGGGCATGCCTTCGTGGAGGTAGCTGCTCAGCTTGTGTCCGAATGCCCCTGTGTGTCCAGGGAGGCTCCCAGTAGTGGGATGTCCTCGGGGGCCTTGAGGTTTCTCATATTCTGGTGGTGTGTGGCCAAAGGAATGGACACAGTTTCCCAGGAGACAGCAGGCACGGTCCTGTGGTATGGCTCCAGAGGACCCAGCCTAGAGGCTGTGTTTGCCAGGGCTGTGGGGACAGATGTCTGAACAAGCAAACTTGTCTCAGCTAGGGGCCAAGGTAATGGCAGGCCTGATCTCCAGTCCGTGAGGGGAGATCCTCTGGATATCAAAGGAGGGCAAGTGGGAGGCAGTCGCTCAGGCTTTTGTCTCTGGTTGTTGCGTTCAAAGTGCCTGTTCAGGGTAAGGGTTGCTTCAGGGGCCGAGGAAGAGCCTTCCTCTCGGGGGATTGTCCAAGCTCCCAAGTGTTTGGGTTCATTCTGTGGGAAGGGAAGAGTACTGTTTTCTGCAACAGGGTACCCCCCAGGAAAGGGACTCTAGAGCACAGCAGTGTGTTACCTCAACTGGAATACACACCATCTAGATAGTCCTGGGTGCCTATGGGCAAGGCAAGCCACATATGCGGGCTCTTGGTCCAGTCACTGAGAGGCGTTACTTGAATAAGGTACTCACGCTGAGGGTCTCAATGTGTGTTTGTGCCCAAGGCGGACCTCACGCATGGGTGTGGTCTCATGGGCCATGCCGTTTTCTCCTACACTGAAGGTTTGACTCACTGCCAGCAGCACGGTTTCTTGCCATGGGGAAGAAGGGGTTCTGACTTTTGCATCAGGTTCCCCCTTGTGCAGGGATTGGAGATAAGGTCTAGGTTCCGATGACTGAAAACCCAGGTTGAGAATGGATGGTGGCCTAAGGCAGTGGCGGGTCCAATGTGCTGGGAGTGCAGCCAGCTGTGTCGGTGTCTCTTGGAAGGTCTGGGCTCAGGCTATTTGCGACAGAGCATCAGTGTTTAAGGTAGCCTATGCAATTGGGGTGTTGCCGAGGGCCAAGCAGTTTGATCCTCATTTGGGGTTTCTGGGCAGCACCACAGACAATGTTTTTCTCCTTGGAGGCAGACAGAGTGCTTCATTGTGGCCCCAGAATTCCCAGTAGGGGGGGTTTGTGGACTAGGTGTATGAGGACGGAAGTCTGAAAACACAAGCTAGGGTGAGGATTGGAGCCAAGGCAGGCAGGCCCACTCTGCAGAGGCTGAATCAAAATCTCCTGCATCTGTGTCAGGCTGAGGATCAGACGGTGGCTGAGGCTGGAGTATGTGTCCATGATGGCACCTTCATGAAGCGGGGGCCTCATGAGGCCAAGGAAGTTTTCCCACGCTGAGTTTGGAGGTTGCCCCAAACCACAAGGTTTCCTTCTGCGGGACATTCGAGTCCTGTTGCATGGCTCCAGGACATACCATACGGAAGGACTGGAGAGCAGGGTTCGAAGGATGGATCCCTGTACAGCATGCCTCGCATTCCCATTGGCCATTAGCGACAAGATATGTTTGATCTGCTGCCTCTGGGGCACGCTACCCAGGGGGCTGAGTTGAAATGGCCTCTCCTGAAGATGCGTCATAATGGGCGTTTGGGTCCATGGAGACCTTGGAATGTGCTGGTTGTTCAGTGGCCCTGCGGAACTCTCCTACCTGAAGGGTTAGATACATCCCCAGTAAGAAAGTTCCCCATGTGGAGACGAGAGAGGTTTGATTTGGTGCCTCGGAAAAGCCCCGTGTGCTGGTCTACGAAAACAGTCCTTAGAGGACGGACACATGGAAACCAAAGCTAAGGTTCAGATTAGGGTCTGGGGACCTGTCCATTTCAACCTTCTGTCTCTGGGGACACTGTCTGAGAGTCTAAGTGGAGATAGTTGCTCCGCTGGTGTCAGAGAGCACCTCTTAGTCCAGGGTGGCCGACACTATTGATGGCCTCAGGGGCCTTGGAGCTTTTCCATAACCTGTAGGATTGTGGTCAATGGATTGGGCTCACTGTACTTGGAGAGGGCAGGCAGAATCTTTCACTGTGGCTCCAGAGGCCCTAGCCTGGAGGTTGTGTGGGTCCAGGCTGTGGGCACAGAAGTCTGAAAACACAAACTCAGCTTATGAGTGGCGCCTAGGTATGGCAGGCCGGATGTACAGCCCGAGACGGAGCTCCTGGGATCTGAAACAAGGGCGAGTGGGAGGCGTTTCTTCAGGCTTTTGTCTCTGGATATTGTGTCCGGGATAGCCGTGGATTGGAGGGATGGCCTCAGGGACTGTGGACGAGTATCCCTCTCTGGGCATTTGTCCCAGCTCCCCAGAGTTTGGGGTCAATTTGTGGGAAGGGTTGAGTAGTGTTGTCTGGCTCATGTGTCTATCCAAGAAAGGGATTCCAGAGCAGAGCCCCAGGTACGAGCGGGGCGACTGGAAAACTCAAACCCTGGTGAGGATTGGGTGCATAGGGGCTTAGCAAGCCCCATATGCGGGCTCTTGGTCCAGGCCCTGACAGGCCTTTCTTTACATGGGGCTCATGCTGAGGGTCACAGTTTGATTTTGTGCCCAAGCAGCATTCAAGTTGGGCGTGACATCAGGGGCCATGAAGGTTGCTCCCACCCTGAAGGTGTGACTCCATGCCAAGAGCAAGCTTGACAGCCATGGGAAGCAGGACTTCTGTTTTGTGCTTGCGATACCCAGCTGTGTGGAGAATTGATATAATGTCTAGGTTCAGATATCTGAAAACCAAGGTTAGGAAGAGGTGACGGCATAAGACCCTGGCGTGTCCGAAGTGCTGAGTGTGCGGCCAGCTGTCTCCTTGTCTGTCTGGACGTCTGGCTTCAGGCTGTGTCAGACAGAGCATGAGTGTCCAGAGCAGCCTATCCAGTTCAGGTACCGTCGAGGCCCGAGCAGGTTGATCCTCATCTGGGTTTTCTGGAGAGCCCAACAGGGAAATGTTTTTCTTCCGTTGGACAGACACTGGGCTGGGTTGTGGTTCTGGAGTTCCTAGTCCAGAGGGCTTGTTTGCCAGGAGTGTGAGGATGGAAGTCTGAAAACACAAGCTGGAGTGAGGTTTGGGATCGAGGGCACGGCAGGCCCATCTGCAGAGGCTGAATCGAGATCTCCTGCACTGAGGTCATGTCAACTATGAGACGTGCCTCAGGCTAGAGTTTTTGTCCAGCATGGCATCTTCCTGTAGGGTGTGGGGGGCTTAACGAAGCCAGGGAGGTTTGCCTACGATGGGATTTGTGAACTACTCCAACCTCAAGGTTTCCTTCTGCTTGACAGTCGTGTCCTATAGGATGGTGCCAGGAGGCCCCATACAGAAAGACTCGAGAGCAGGTGTCTAAGCATGGATGCCTGGGAACGCCACCTCATATTCCCACTCTTTAGTCAGGACAACACTGGCTCAATCTGTGGGCTCCTCGGTGAGCTACCCAGAGGGGAGAGTTGAAATGGACTCTCCTGAAGATGAGTCCTACTGTGGCTTGGTGGCCTGGGAGACCTTGGAATGTGGAGGTGGCTCAGGGACTCTTCAGTATTCTCCAACCTGAGGTGTTTGACACGGATCAAACAAGGAAGCTTCCCATGAGGAGACTAGAGGAGTTCTGTTCAGTGCCTCAGGAAAGGCCCATATCCTGTTCTTCAAACCAAAGCCTCTGAGGAGTGACACCTGGAAACCAAAACAAGATTTGAGATTAGGGCCTATGGGCCTGTCCGGCTCAACCTTCTATCTCTGTTGACATCTGTGGGCATGCCTTCGTGGAGGTAGCTGCTCAGCTTGTGTCCGAATGCCCCTGTGTGTCCAGGGAGGCTCCCAGTAGTGGGATGTCCTCGGGGGCCTTGAGGTTTCTCATATTCTGGAGGTGTGTGGCCAAAGGAATGGACACAGTTTCCCAGGAGACAGCAGGCACGGTCCTGTGGTATGGCTCCAGAGGACCCAGCCTAGAGGCTGTGTTTGCCAGGGCTGTGGGGACAGATGTCTGAACAAGCAAACTTGTCTCAGCTAGGGGCCAAGGTAATGGCAGGCCTGATCTCCAGTCCGTGAGGGGAGATCCTCTGGATATCAAAGGAGGGCAAGTGGGAGGCAGTCGCTCAGGCTTTTGTCTCTGGGTGTGGCGTTCAAAGTGCCTGTTCAGGGTAAGGGTTGCTTCAGGGGCCGAGGAAGAGCCTTCCTCTCGGGGGATTGTCCAAGCTCCCAAGTGTTTGGGTTCATTCTGTGGGAAGGGAAGAGTACTGTTTTCTGCAACAGGGTACCCCCCAGGAAAGGGACTCTAGAGCACAGCAGTGTGTTACCTCAACTGGAATACACACCATCTAGATAGTCCTGGGTGCCTATGGGCAAGGCAAGCCACATATGCGGGCTCTTGGTCCAGTCACTGAGAGGCGTTACTTGAATAAGGTACTCACGCTGAGGGTCTCAATGTGTGTTTGTGCCCAAGGCGGCCCTCACGCATAGGTGTGTTCTCATGGGCCATGCCGTTTTCTCCTACACTAAAGGTTTGACTCACTGCCAGCATCACGGTTTCTGCCATGGGGAAGAAGGGTTCTGACTTTTGCATCAGGTTCCCCCCTGTGCAGGGATTGGAGATAAGGTCTAGGTTCCGATGACTGAAAACCCAGGTTGGGAATGGATGGTGGCCTAAGGCAGTGGCGGGTCCAATGTGCTGGGAGTGCAGCCAGCTGTGTCGGTGTCTGTTGGAAGGTCTGGGCTCAGGCTATTTGCGACAGAGCATCAGTGTTTAAGGCAGCCTATCCAATTGGGGTGTTACCGAGGGCCAAGCAGTTTGATCCTCATTTGGGGTTTCTGGGCAGCACCATAGACAATGTTTTTCTCCTTGGAGGCAGACAGAGTGCTTCATTATGGCCCCAGAATTCCCAGTAGGGAGGTTTTGTGGACTAGGTGTATGAGGACGGAAGTCTGAAAACACAAGCTAGGGTGAGGATTGGAGCCAAGGCAGGCAGGCCCACTCTGCTAGGCTGAATCAAAATCTCCTGCATCTGTGTCAGGCTGAGGATCAGACGGTGGCTGAGGCTGGAGTATGTGTCCATGATGGCACCTTCATGAAGCGGGGGCCTCATGAGGCCAAGGAAGTTTTCCCACGCTGAGTTTGGAGGTTGCCCCAAACCACAAGGTTTCCTTCTGCGGGACATTCGAGTCCTGTTGCATGGCTCCAGGACATACCATACGGAAGGACTGGAGAGCAGGGTTCGAAGGATGGATCCCTGTACAGCATGCCTCGCATTCCCATTGGCCATTAGCGACAAGATATGTTTGATCTGCTGCCTCTGGGGCACGCTACCCAGGTGGCTGAGTTGAAATGGCCTCTCCTGAGGATGCGTCATAATGTGCGTTTGGGTCCATGGAGACCTTGGAATGTGCTGGTTGTTCAGTGGCCCTGCGGAACTCTCCTACCTGAAGGGTTAGATACATCCCCAGTAAGAAAGCTCCCCATGTGGAGACGAGAGAGGTTTGGTTTGGTGCCTCGGAAAAGCCCCGTGTGCTGGTCTACGAAAACAGTCCTCTGAAGACGGACAAATGGAAACCAAACCTATGGTTCAGATTAGGGCCTGGGGGCCTATCCATTTCAACCTTCTGTCTCTGGGGACACTGTCTGAAATTCTAAGTGGAGATGTTGCTCCGCTGGTGTCAGAGAGCCCCTCTTAGTCCAGGGTGGCCTACACTATTGATGGACACAGGGGCCTTGAAGCTTTTTCCTAAACTGTTGGGTTGTGTTCAATGGATTGGGCACACTTTCCTTGGAGAGGGCAGGCACAATCCTTCGCTGTGGCTTCAGAGGCCATAGCCTGGAGGTTGTGTGGATCCAGGCGGTGGGAACAGAAGTCTGAAAACACAAACTAGCTTATGAGTGGCGCCTAGTGTATAGCAGGCCAGATGTACAGCCCGAGAGGGAGCCCCTGGGCCTCTGAAACAAGGGCGAGTGGGAGGCCTTCCTTCAGGCTTTTGTCTGTGGATGTTGTGTCCGGGACAGTCGTAGATTGGAGGGGTGGCCTCAGGGACGGTGGACGAGTATCCCTCTCTGGGGATTAGTCCCAGTTCCCTAGAGTTTGGGGTCATTTTGTGGGAAGATTGGAGTCGTGTCTTCTGGCACATGTGTCTCTCCAAGAAAGTGATTCCAGAGCAGAGCCCCAGGTACGAGCGGGGCGACTGGAAAACTCAAACCCTGGTGAGGATCTGGTGCATAGGGGCTTGGCAAGCCCCATCTGCGGGCTCTTGGTCCAGGCCCTGACAGGCCTTTCTTTGACATGGGGCTCATGCTGAGGGTCACAGTGTGAATTTGTGCCCAAGCAGCAGTCAAGTTTGGGCGTGGCATCAGGGGCATTGAAGGTTTCCCCCACCCTGAAGGTGTGACTCCATGCCAAGAGCAAGCTTGACAGCCATGGGGAAGGAGGAGTTCTGTTTTGTGCTTGCGATACCCAGCTGTGTGGAGAATTGATATAATGTCTAGGTTCATATATCTGAATACCAAGGTTAGGAAGAGGTGACGGCATAAGACCATGGCGTGTCCGAAGTGCTGGGTGTGCGGCCAGCTGTCTCCTTGTCTGTGTGGACGTCTGGCGTCAGGCTCTGTCAGACAGAGCATGAGTGCCCAGAGCAGGCTATCCAGTTCGGGTAACGTCGAGGCCCGATCAGGTTGATCCTAATCTGGGTTTTCTGGAGAGCCCCACAGGGAAACGTTTTTCTTCCGTTGGGCAGACACTGGGCTGGGTTGTGGTTCTGGAGTTCCTAGTCCGGAGGGCTTGTTTGCAGGAGTGTGAGGATGGAAGTCTGAAAACACAAGCTAGCGTGAGGTTTGGGACCGAGGGCACGGCATGCCCACTCTGCAGAGGCTGAATCGAGATCTCCTGCACTGAGGTCATGTCAATTATGAGACGTGCCTCAGGCTAGAGTTTTTGTCCAGCATGGCCTCTTCCTGTAGGGTGTGGGGGCTTCCTGAGGCCAGGGAGGATTGCCTACGATGGGATTTGTGAACTACTCCAAACCTCAAGGTTTGGTTCTGCTTGACAGTCGAGTCCTATTGGATGGTTCCAGGAGGCACCATACGGAAAGGCTCGAGAGCAGGTGTCTAAGCATGGATGCCTGGGAAAGCCACCTCATATTTCCACTCTTTAGTCAGGACAAGGCAGGCTCAATCTGCGGGCTCCTGGGTGAGCTACCCAGAGGGGAGAGTTGAAATGGACTCTCCTGATGATGAGTCCTACTGTGGCTTGGTGGCCTGGGAGATCTTGGAATGTGGAGGTGGCTCTGGGACTCTGCAGAATTCTCCAAGCTGAGGTGTTTGACATGGCTCCAAAAAGGAAGCTTCCCATGTGGAGGCAAGAGGAGTTCTGTTCAGTGCCTCAGGAAAGCCCCATATCCTGTTCTTCGAACCAATGCCTCTGAGGAGTGACACCTGGAAACCAAAGCAAGAGTTGAGATTAGGGCCTAAGGGCCTGTCCGGCTCAACCTTCTATCTCTGTTGACATCTGTGGGCATGCCTTCGTGGAGGTAGCTGCTCAGCTTGTGTCCGAATGCCCCTGTGTGTCCAGGGAGGCTCACTGTAGTGGGATGTTTTCGGGGGCCTTGAGGTTTCTCATATTCTGGAGGTGTGTGGCCAAAGGAATGGACACAGTTTCCCTGGAGACAGCAGGCACGGTCCTGTGGTATGGATCCAGAGGACCCAGCCTAGAGGCTGTGTTTGCCAGGGCTGTGGGGACAGATGTCTGAAAAAGCAAACTTGTCTCAGCTAGGGGCCAAGGTAATGGCAGGCCTGATCTCCAGTCCGTGAGGGGAGATCCTCTGGATATCAAAGGAGGGCAAGTGGGAGGCAGTCACTCAGGCTTTTGTCTCTGGGTGTTGCGTTCACAGTGGCCGTTCAGGGTAGGGGTTGCTTCAGGGACCGAGGAAGAGCCTACCTCTCGGGGGATATTCGAAGCTCCCAAGTGTTTGGGTTCATTCTGTGGGAAGGGAAGAGTACTGTTTTCTGCCACAGGGGACCCCCCAGTAGAGGGACTCTCGAGCACAGCAGTGGGTTCCCTCAACTGGAATACACACCATCTAGTTAGTCCTGGGTGCCTGTGGGCAAGGCAAGCCACATATGCGGGCTCTTGGTCCAGTCACTGAGAGGCGTTACTTGAATAAGGTACTCACGCTGAGGGTCTCAATGTGTGTTTGTGCCCAAGGCGGCCCTCACGCATGGGCGTGTCCTCATGGACCATGCCCTTTTATCCTACACTGAAGGTTTGACTCACTGCCAGCAGCAAGGTTTCTTGCCATGAGGAAGAAGGGGTTCTGACTTGGGCATCAGGTTCCCCGCTGTGCAGGGATTGGAGATAAGGTCTAGGTTTCGATGACTGAAATCCCAGGTGGGGAATGGACAGTGGCCTAAGGCAGTGTCGGGTCCAATGTGCTGGGTGTGCAGCCAGCTGTGTCGGTGTCTGTTGGAATGTCTGGGCTCAGGCTATTTGCGACAGAGCATCAGTGTTTAAAGTAGCCTATGCAATTGGGGTGTTGCCGAGAGCCAAGCTGTTTGATCCTCATTTGGGGTTTCTGGGCACCACCATAGACAATGTTTTTTTCCTGGGAGGCAGACAGAGTGCTTCATTGTGGCCCCAGAATTCCCAGTAGGGAGGGTTTGTGGGCCAGGAGTGTGAGGACGGAAGTCTGAAAACACAAGCTAGGGTGAGGATTGGAGCCAAGGCAGGCAGGCCCACTCTGCAGAGGCTGAATCAAAATCTCCTGCATCAGAAGTCAGGCTGAGGATCAGACGTTGGCTGAGGCTGGAGTATGTGTCCATGATGGCACCTTCATGAAGCGGGGGCCTCATGAGGCCAAGGAAGTTTTCCCACGCTGAGTTTGGAGGTTGCCCCAAACCACAAGGTTTCCTTCTGCGGAACATTCGAGTCCTGTTGCATGGCTCCAGGACATACCATACGGAAGGACTGGAGAGCAGGGTTCGAAGGATGGATCCCTGTACAGCATGCCTCGCATTCCCATTGGCCATTAGCGACAAGATATGTTTGATCTGCTGCCTCTGGGGCACGCTACCCAGGTGGCTGAGTTGAAATGGCCTCTCCTGAAGATGCGTCATAATGTGCGTTTGGGTCCATGGAGACCTTGGAATGTGCTGGTTGTTCAGTGGCCCTGCGGAACTCTCCTACCTGAAGGGTTAGATACATCCCCAGTAAGAAAGCTCCCCATGTGGAGACGAGAGAGGTTTGGTTTGGTGCCTCGGAAAAGCCCCGTGTGCTGGTCTACGAAAACAGTCCTCTGAAGACGGACAAATGGAAACCAAACCTATGGTTCAGATTAGGGCCTGAAGGCCTATCCATTTCAACCTTCTGTCTCTGGGGACACTGTCTGAGAGTCTAAGTGGAGATAGTTGCTCCGCTGGTGTCAGAGAGCCCCTCTTAGTCCAGGGTGGCCTACACTATTGATGGACACAGGGGCCTTGAAGCTTTTTCCTAAACTGTTGGGTTGTGGTCAATGGATTGGGCACACTTTCCTTGGAGAGGGCAGGCACAATCTTTCGCTGTGGCTCCAGAGGCCCTAGCCTGGAGGTTGTGTGGATCCAGGCTGTGGGCACAGAAGTCTGAAAACACATACTCAGCTTATGAGTGTCGCCTATGGTATGGCAGGCCGGATGTACAGCCCGAGAGGGAGCTCCTGGGCCTCTGAAACAAGGGCGAGTGGGAGGCCTTCCTTCAGGCTTTTGTCTGTAGATGTTGTGTACGGGATAGTCGTGGATTGGAGGGGTGGCCTCAGGGACGGTGGACGAGTATCCCTCTCTGGGGATTTGTCCCAGCTCCCAAGAGTTTGGGGTCATTTTGTGGGAAATTGGAGTCGTGTTTTCTGGCACATGTGTCTCTCCAAGAAAGGGATTCCAGAGCAGAGCCCCAGGTACGAGCGGGGCGACTGGAAAACTCAAACCCTGGTGAGGATCTGGTGCATAGGGGCTTGGCAAGCCCCATCTGCGGGCTCTTGGTCCAGGCCCTGACAGGCCTTTCTTTGACATGGGGCTCATGCTGAGGGTCACAGTGTGAATTTGTGCCCAAGCAGCAGTCAAGTTTGGGCGTGGCATCAGGGGCATTGAAGGTTTCTCCCACCCTGAAGGTGTGACTCCATGCCAAGAGCAAGCTTGACAGCCATGGGGAAGGAGGAGTTCTGTTTTGTGCTTGCGATACCCAGCTGTGTGGAGAATTGATATAATGTCTAGGTTCAGATATCTGAAAACCAAGGTTAGGAAGAGGTGACGGCATAAGACCATGGCGTGTCCGAAGTGCTGGGTGTGCGGCCAGCTGTCTCCTTGTCTGTCTGGACGTCTGGCTACAGGCTGTGTCAGACAGAGGTGCAGGTTGATCTTCATTTGGGGTTACCTGGTAGCCCCAGAGGACAATGTTTTTCTTCTGGAGGGCACGCAGAGTGTTGCATTGTAGTTCTGGATTGCCAAACTGGAGGGCTTGTGGGCCAGTAGTCTGACGACAAAAGTCTGAGAACACAAGCTAGGCTTTGGTTTCTGGGTGAGGCCATGGCAGGCACAATCTACAGACCTGAATCGAGATCTCGTGCATCAGTAGAATGGGCGAAGATCAGACGATCGCTCAGGTTGGAGTTTCTGTCCTGATGGCCCCTTCATAAATGGGGGGGCATCACGAGGCCAAGGGGATTTTCCCAATGGGAGTTGTGAGAAGCTCCAAACTGCAGAGTGTCTTCTGCAGGACAATTGAGACCTTTTGTTTGGCGCCAGGCCAATGATTCTGAGCAGGGTTCTAAGGATGGATGGCTGGGTAGCCCACCTCTATTCCAATTGTCTCCTAGCAACAAGACAGGTTAGATCTCCTGGATCTGTGGGGAGCAACCGAGGACGCTGAGTTGAAATGGACACCCCTGGGGATGGGTCCTAACGTGCTTTTGTGTCTATGGAGACCTTGGAATGAAGTGGTGTCACTGGGGCCCTAAAGGGTTCTCCTAAACAGAGGCTTTGACACAGCTCCAACGTGCAAGTTTCCCATGTGTAGATGAGATGTTTTCTGATGGGTGAGTCAAGAAACAGCTAGATGCTGCTTTTGAAATCCAGGCCTCTGAGGAGAGATGCCTGGAAACCAAAGCAATGGATCTGATTAGTGCCTAGGGGCCTGTTCTTTCCTTCATACCTCTGGGGACATCTGTCTATGGGTCTGAGTGCAGGTAGGTGCTCAGTTGGGCTCAGATTGCCCCTGTTTTCCTGGGAAGCCACCACTATTGAGATGGATCAGGGACTTTGGAGGTTTATCCTATTAGAAGGGTTGTGGCCATTGGAATGGGCACACAAAATTCCCTTGTAGAGGGGAAGTACAGACCTCAGGTTTGGCTCCAGGGGCCTGAGCCTGTAGGTTGTGTAGGCCAGGGCTGTTTGGACAGTTGTCTGAAAACACAAACTCGGCTTATGTTTCAAGTCATAGGTATGGCAGGACTGATCTACAGACCATGAGGAGAACTCTTCGGGATTTGAAAGAAGGGCGAGAGTGAGGCTGCTGCTCAAGTTTTTGTCTCTGGATATCGTGTCACTCATGGTCGTGGAATTTTTGGGTGACTTCATGGGAAATGGACGAGTCTTACTCTCTGGTGGTTTGGCCCCGTCCAAAGAGTTTGGTGTCATTCTGTAATCTGGAAGAAGTCCGTTTTTGTTGTTGTTGTTGTTTTCTTTTTTAACCTCAGGAGTCCACCAAATGAGGGATTCCAGAGTAGAGCCCTGGGGAGGGGCGACTGGACAATCAGAAATCTGGTTAAAAATTGGGGCCTAGGGACATGTCAAGCCCATTATGACATCTAATGTTCCAGCCACTGAGAGGACTTACTAGAGGACAGGACTCATGCTGAGGGTCACAATGCGTGTGTATGTACTCGTCGCACTCAAGAATGGGCGGGGCCTCAGGGTGAATGGTGGTTTCTCCTACACTGATCGTTGGACAACGTGCCAACCACAAGGGTTCTTGCCATGGGTAAGGAGGAGTTCTGATTTCTGCATCACACTCACCCCTGGGAAGTGATTGGAGATAAGGTCTCGGTTCTGAAGCCTGAAAACTGAGGTAGGGAAGAGATGATGACCTAAGGCCATGGCGGGTTTTATGTGCTCAGTGTGCGGTCAGGTTTCTGGGTGTTGGTCAGGAGGTCCCGGCTCAGGTTGTGTTCGACAGTGCATTAATGCCCAGGTTAGACTATATAATTTGTGTAAAGTCGAGTGCTGTGTAGGTTTACCCTCATTTAAGGTGCCTGGGCAGCTCATGAGGCAATAATTTTTTTTTTAGAGGGCAGGCAGAGTGCTGCATTGTGGGTCCGGATTTGCCAAACTTGAGGGCTTCGGCGCCAGGAGTGTGAGGATGGAAGTCTGAGAAGACAAGCTAGACTTGGGTTTCAGGGCGAGGGCACGGCAGGTTCCCCCTGCAGATCTGAACCAATATCTCATGCATCTGAAGTCAGGGCGAGGATCAGATGTTGGCTCAGGGTGGAGTTTCTGTGGATGACGGCCGCTTCATGAACGGAGAAGAATCTCGAGGCCATTGAGGTTTTCCCATTTTGGGAGTTGTGGGATGCCCCCTTCAAGGATTCCTTCTGCGGGACAATTGAGACCTGTTGGACAGCTCCAGGACATCCCATATGGAATGACTCCAGAGCACAGTTCTCGGATGGCTGCCTGGGAAGCCCGCCTCGCATTCCAATTGTCTCCGAGCAACAAGACAGTTTAGATCTGATGTCTCTGCCGGGGCAACCGGGGTGGCTGAGTTGAAATGGACTTTCCTGAGGATGGGTCCTAATGTGTTTTTGTGTCCATGAGGGCCTTGGAATGGCTCGGTGGCACCGGGACCCTGAAGTACTCTCCTAAGCTTTGGACATGTCTCCCATGCACAGGTTTCCTTGTGGAGATGAGATGAGTTCTGATGGGTGCCTCAGGAAAACCCCTATGCTCGTATTTGAATGAGGCTTTTTAGGAGACATGCCTGTAACCCAAAGCAATGGATCCTATTATGGCCTAGGGTCCTGTCTGGTTCAATCTTCTTCTCTGGGGACATCCATCTATGGTATGAGTGGAGGTCGATTATCAGCTGGTTTCAGACAGCCCTTGTTTGTTCCAGGCGACCTACACTATTGGGATGGCCTCAGGGACTTTGGAGGTTTCCCCTAATTTGTACGATTTTGGACCATGGAATGGGCAGAATTCCCATGGATTGGTAGGCACAGTCCGAATGTGTGGCTCCATGGGCCCAGCCTGGAGGGTGTGTGGCCCAAGACTTTGAGGACAGAAGTCTGAAAACACAAACTCAGCTAGGGTTTGGGGACATAGGTATGGCAGGCCCGATCTACAAACCTTGAGAAGAACTCTTCAGATATGAAGAAAGTGCGAGTCTCAGGCGCTTGCTCAGGCTTTTGTCTCTGGATTTTGAATCAGCGATGGCCGTGGAATATTGGGGAGGCCTCTTGGGCCATGGACGAATCTACCTCTCGGAGGATTTGCCCCGATTCCCAATTGCTTTTCGTCAATCTGTGGGATGGGGGGACTCATTTCAGTTTTGTTACCTCAGGTGTCCCACCAAAAGAGGAATTCCAAAGCAAAGCCGTGGGGAAGACTGAAGGGACAACCCGAACTATGGTTAAAAATTGGGGCCTAGGGGCATGGCAAGCCCAATATGCTATCTCTTCATCCAGCCACTGAGAGGCCTTACTTGAGGACTGGGCTCAGCCTGAGGGTCACAATCTGTGTTTGTGACCAATGCGGCCCGCGAGCATGGGTGGGGCCTCATGGGCCACAGTGGTTTCAACTACACTGAACGTTGGACAACATGCCAACCACAAGGTTTCTTGCCATGGGGAAGGAGTTCTGATTTCTGCATCACCTTCAACCCTGGGCAGTGTTTGGAGATAATGTATAGGTTCTGAAACCTGAAAACCGAGGTTGGGAAGAGATGACGACCTAAGGCCATGGCGGCTCGATGTGCTCATGTGCCGACAGCGGTCTGGGAGGGGCCAGGGGTTCCAGGCTCAGGCTGAGTCAGAAAGGGCATTAGTGCCCTGGTCAGCCTATGTATTTGGGGTACAGCCAAGGTCGGTGCAGGTTGATCCTCATTTGGGGTTACTGGGTAGCCCCAGAAGACAATGTTTTTCTTCTGGAGGGCATGCAGAGTGCTGCATTGTAGTTCTGGATTGCCAAACTGGAGGGCTTGTGGGCCAGTAGTCTGACGACAAACGTCTGAGAACACAAGCTAGGCTTAGGTTTCTGGGTGAGGCCATGGCCGGCACAATCCACAGACCTGAATCGAGATCTCGTGCATCTGAAGTCAGGGCGAGGATCAGACGATCGCTCAGGTTGGAGTTTCTGTCCTTGATGGCCCCTACATGAATGGGGGGGCATCACGAGGCCATGGGGATTATCACAATGGGAGTTGTGAGAAGCTCCAAACTGCAGAGTGTCTTCTGCAGGACAATTGAGACCAGTTGTTTGGCTCCAGGCCAATGATTCTGAGCAGTGTTCTAAGGATGGATGGCTGGGTAGCCCACCTCTATTCCAATTGTCTCCTAGCACCAAGACAGGTTAAATCTCCTGGATCTGTGGGGAGCAACCGAGGACGCTGAGTTGAAATGGACACCCCTGGGGATGGGTCCTAACGTGCTTTTGTGTCTATGGAGACCTTGGTATGAAGCAGTGGCACTGGGGCCCTAAGGGGTTCTCCTAAACAGAGGCTTTGACACAGCTCCAACGTGCAAGTTTCCCATGTGTAGATGAGATGTTTTCTGATGGGTGAGTCAAGAAACAGCTATATGCTGCTTTTGAAATCCAGGCCTCTGAGGAGAGATGCCTGGAAACCAAAGCAATGGATCTGATTAGTGTCTAGGGGCCTGTTCTTTCCTTCATACCTCTGGGGACATCTGTCTATGGGTCTGAGTGCAGGTAGGTGCTCAGTTGGGCTCAGATTGCCCCTGTTTTTCCTGGGAAGCCACCACTATTGAGATGGATCAGGGACTTTGGAGGTTTATCCTATTAGAAGGGTTGTGGCCATTGGAATGGGCACACACAATTCCCTTGGAGAGGGCAAGTACAGTCCTCAGGTTTGGCTCCAGGGGCCTGAGCCTGTAGGTTGTGTAGGCCAAGGCTGTTTCGACAGTTGTCTGAAAACACAAACTCGGCTTATGTTTCGGGTCATAGGTATGGCAGGACTGATCTTCAGACCATGAGGAGAACTCTTCGGGATTTGAAAGAAAGGCGAGAGTGAGGCTCCTGCTCAAGTTTTTGTCTCTGGATATCGTGTCACTCATGGTCGTGGAATTTCTGGGTGACTTCATGGGAAATGGACGAGTCTTACTCTCTGGTGGTTTGGCCCCGTCCAAAGAGTTTGGGGTCATTCTCTGGGCTGGAAGAATTCCGTTTTTGTTGTTGTTGTTGTTGTTTTCTTTTTTAACCTCAGGTGTCCCACCAAATGAGGGATTCCAGAGTAGAGCCCTGGGGAGGGGCGACTGGACAATCAGAAATCTGGTTAAAAATTGGGGCCTAGGGACATGTCAAGCCCATTATGACATCTAATGGTCCAGCCACTGAGAGGACTTACTAGAGGACAGGACTCATGCTGAGGGTCACAATGCGTGTGTATGTACTCGTCGCACTCAAGAATGGGCGGTGCCTCAGGGTGAATGCTGGTTTCTCCTACACTGAACGTTGGACAAGGTGCCAACCACAAGGGTTCTTGCCATGGGTAAGGAGGAGTTCTGATTTCTGCATCACTCTCACCCCTGGGCAGTGATTGGAGATAAGGTCTCGGTTCTGAAGCCTGAAAACTGAGGTAGGGAAGAGATGATGACCTAAGGCCATGGCGGGTTTTATGTGCTCAGTGTGCGGTCAGGTTTCTGGGTGTTGGTCAGGAGGTCCCGTCTCGGGTTGTGTTCGACAATGCATTAGTGCCCAGGTTAGACTATATAATTTGTGTAAAGTCGAGTGCTGTGTAGGTTCACCCTCATTTAAGTTGCCTGGGCAGCTCATGAGGCAATAATTTTTTTTTAGAGGGCAGGCAGAGTGCTGCATTGTGGGTCCGGAATTGCCAAACTTGAGGGCTTCGGGGCCAGGAGTGTGAGGATGGAAGTCTGAGAAGACAAGCTAGACTTGGTTTCAGGGCGAGGGCACGGCAGGTTCCCCCTAAAGATCTGAACCAATATCTCATGCATCTGAAGTCAGGGCGATGATCAGATGTTGGCTCAGGGTGGAGTTTCTGTGGATGACGGCCGCTTCATGAACGGAGAGGAATCTCGAGGCCATTGAGGTTTTCCCATTTTGGGAGTTGTGGGATGCCCCCTTCAAGGATTCCTTCTGCGGGACAATTGAGACCTGTTGGACAGCTCCAGGACATCCCATATGGAATGACTCCAGAGCACCGTTCGCGGATGGTTGCCTGGGAAGCCTGCCTCGCATTCCAATTGTCTCCTAGCAACAAGACAGTTTAGATCTGATGTCTCTGCCGGAGCAACCGGGGTGGCTGAGTTGAAATGGACTTTCCTGAGGATGGGTCCTAATGTGTTTTTGTGTCCATGAGGGCCTTGGAATGGGGCGGTGGCACCGGGACCCTGAAGTACTCTCCTAAGCTTTGGACAGGGCTCCCATGCACAGATTTCATTGTGGAGACGAGATGAGTTCTGATGGGTGCCTCAGGAAAACCCCTATGCTCGTATTTGAATGAGGCTTTTTAGGAGACATGCCTGTAACCCAAAGCAATGGATCCTATTATGGCCTAGGGTCCTGTGTAGTTCAATCTTCTTCTCTGGGGATATCCATCTATGGTATGAGTGGAGGTCGATTATCAGCTGGTTTCAGACAGCCCTTGTTTGTTCCAGGCGACCTACACTATTGGGATGGCCTCAGGGACTTTGGAGGTTTCTCCTAATTTGTACTATTTTGGACCATGGAATGGGCAGAATTCCCATGGATTGGTAGGCACAGTCCGAATGTGTGGCTCCATGGGCCCAGCCTGGCGGGTGTGTGGCCCAAGACTTTGAGGACAGAAGTCTGAAAACACAAACTCAGCTAGGGTTTGGGGGCATAGGTATGGCAGGCCCTATCTACAAACCATGAGAAGAACTCTTCAGATATGAAGAAAGTGCGAGTCTGAGGCGCTTGCTCAGGCTTTTGTCTCTGGATTTTGAATCAGCGATGGCCGTGGAATATCGGGGACGCCTCTTGGGCCATGGACGAATCTACCTCTCGGAGGATTTGCCCCGATTCCAAATTGCTTTTCGTCAATCTGTGGGATGGGGGGACTCATTTCAGTTTTGTTACCTCAGGTGTCCCACCAAAAGAGGAATTCCAAAGCAAAGCCGTGGGGAAGACTGAAGGGACAACCCGAACTATGGTTAAAAATTGGGGCCTAGGGGCATGGCAAGCCCAATATGCTATCTCTTCATCCAGCCACTGAGTGGCCTTACTTGAGGACTGGGCTCAGCCTGAGGGTCACAATGTGTGTTTGTGACCAATGTGGCCCGCGAGCATGGGCGGGGCCTCATGGGCCACACTGGTTTCAACTACACTGAACGTTGGACAACATGCCAACCACAAGGTTTCTTGCCATGGGGAAGGAGTTCTGATTTCTGCATCACCTTCAACCCTGGGCAGTGATTGGAGATAAGGTATAGGTTCTGAAACCTGAAAACCGAGGTTGGGAAGAGATGACGACCTAAGGCCATGGCGGCTCGATGTGCTCAGTGTGCCGACAGCTGTCTGGGAGGGGGCAGGGGGTCCAGGCTCAGGCTGAGTCAGAAAGGGCATTAGTGCCCTGGTCAGCCTATGTATTTGGGGTACAGCCAAGGTCGGTGCAGGTTGATCCTCATTTGGGGTTACTGGGTAGCCCCAGAGGACAATGTTTTTCTTCTGGAGGGCAGGCAGAGTGCTGCATTGTAGTTCTGGATTGCCAAACTGGAGGGCTTGTGGGCCAGTAGTCTGACGACAAAAGTCTGAGAACACAAGCTAGGCTTAGGTTTCTGGGTGAGGCCATGGCCGGCACAATCCACAGACCTGAATCGAGATCTCGTGCATCTGAAGTCAGGGCGAGGATCAGACGATCGCTCAGGTTGGAGTTTCTGTCCTTGATGGCCCCTACATGAATGGGGGGGCATCACGAGGCCATGGGGATTATCCCAATGGGAGTTGTGAGAAGCTCCAAACTGCAGAGTGTCTTCTGCAGGACAATTGAGACCAGTTGTTTGGCTCCAGGCCAATGATTCTGAGCAGTGTTCTAAGGATGGATGGCTGGGTAGCCCACCTCTATTCCAATTGTCTCCTAGCACCAAGACAGGTTAAATCTCCTGGATCTGTGGGGAGCAACCGAGGACGCTGAGTTGAAATGGACACCCCTGGGGATGGGTCCTAACGTGCTTTTGTGTCTATGGAGACTTTGGAATGAAGCAGTGGCACTGGGGCCCTAAGGGGTTCTCCTAAACAGAGGCTTTGACACAGCTCCAACGTGCAAGTTTCCCATGTGTAGATGAGATGTTTTCTGATGGGTGAGTCAAGAAACAGCTATATGCTGCTTTTGAAATCCAGGCCTCTGAGGAGAGATGCCTGGAAACCAAAGCAATGGATCTGATTAGTGTCTAGGGGCCTGTTCTTTCCTTCATACCTCTGGGGACATCTGTCTATGGGTCTGAGTGCAGGTAGGTGCTCAGTTGGGCTCAGATTGCCCCTGTTTTTCCTGGGAAGCCACCACTATTGAGATGGATCAGGGACTTTGGAGGTTTATCCTATTAGAAGGGTTGTGGCCATTGGAATGGGCACACACAATTCCCTTGGAGAGGGCAAGTACAGTCCTCAGGTTTGGCTCCAGGGGCCTGAGCCTGTAGGTTGTGTAGGCCAAGGCTGTTTCGACAGTTGTCTGAAAACACAAACTCGGCTTATGTTTCGGGTCATAGGTATGGCAGGACTGATCTTCAGACCATGAGGAGAACTCTTCGGGATTTGAAAGAAAGGCGAGAGTGAGGCTCCTGCTCAAGTTTTTGTCTCTGGATATCGTGTCACTCATGGTAGTGGAATTTCTGGGTGACTTCATGGGAAATGGACGAGTCTTACTCTCTGGTGGTTTGGCCCCGTCCAAAGAGTTTGGGGTCATTCTCTGGGCTGGAAGAATTCCGTTTTTGTTGTTGTTGTTGTTGTTTTCTTTTTTAACCTCAGGTGTCCCACCAAATGAGGGATTCCAGAGTAGAGCCCTGGGGAGGGGCGACTGGACAATCAGAAATCTGGTTAAAAATTGGGGCCTAGGGACATGTCAAGCCCATTATGACATCTAATGGTCCAGCCACTGAGAGGACTTACTAGAGGACAGGACTCATGCTGAGGGTCACAATGCGTGTGTATGTACTCGTCGCACTCAAGAATGGGCGGGGCCTCAGGGTGAATGCTGGTTTCTCCTACACTGAACGTTGGACAACGTGCCAACCACAAGGGTTCTTGCCATGGGTAAGGAGGAGTTCTGATTTCTGCATCACACTCACCCCTGGGCAGTGATTGGAGATAAGGTCTCGGTTCTGAAGCCTGAAAACTGAGGTAGGGAAGAGATGATGACCTAAAGCCATGGCGGGTTTTATGTGCTCAGTGTGCGGTCAGGTTTCTGGGTGTTGGTCAGGAGGTCCCGTCTCGGGTTGTGTTCGACAGTGCATTAGTGCCCAGGTTAGACTATATAATTTGTCTAAAGTCGAGTGCTGTGTAGGTTCACCCTCATTTAAGTTGCCTGGGCAGCTCATGAGGCAATAATTTTTTTTTAGAGGGCAGGCAGAGTGCTGCATTGTGGGTCCGGAATTGCCAAACTTGAGGGCTTCGGGGCCAGGAGTGTGAGGATGGAAGTCTGAGAAGACAAGCTAGACTTGAGTTTCAGGGCGAGGGCACGGCAGGTTCCCCCTAAAGATCTGAACCAATATGTCATGCATCTGAAGTCAGGGCGAGGATCAGATGTTGGCTCAGGGTGGAGTTTCTGTGGATGACGGCCGCTTCATGAACGGAGAGGAATCTCGAGGCCATTGAGGTTTTCCCATTTTGGGAGTTGTGGGATGCCCCCTTCAAGGATTCCTTCTGCCGGACAATTGAGACCTGTTGGACAGCTCCAGGACATCCCATATGGAATGACTCCAGAGCACCGTTCGCGGATGGCTGCCTGGGAAGCCTGCCTCGCATTCCAATTGTCTCCTAGCAACAAGACAGTTTAGATCTGATGTCTCTGCCGGAGCAACCGGGGTGGCTGAGTTGAAATGGACTTTCCTGAGGATGGGTCCTAATGTGTTTTTGTGTCCATGAGGGCCTTGGAATGGGGCGGTGGCACCGGGACCCTGAAGTACTCTCCTAAGCTTTGGACATGGCTCCCATGCACAGATTTCATTGTGGAGACGAGATGAGTTCTGATGGGTGCCTCAGGAAAAGCCCTATGCTCGTATTTGAATGAGGCTTTTTAGGAGACATGCCTGTAACCCAAAGCAATGGATCCTATTATGGCCTAGGGTCCTGTCTGGTTCAATCTTCTTCTCTGGGGACATCCATCTATGGTATGAGTGGAGGTCGATTATCAGCTGGTTTCAGACAGCCCTTGTTTGTTCCAGGCGACCTACACTATTGGGATGGCCTCAGGGACTTGGAGGTTTCTCCTAATTTGTACGATTTTGGACCATGGAATGGGCAGAATTCCCATGGATTGGTAGGCACAGTCCGAATGTGTGGCTCCATGGGCCCAGCCTGGCGGGTGTGTGGCCCAAGATTTTGAGGACAGAAGTCTGAAAACACAAACTCAGCTAGGGTTTGGGGACATAGGTATGGCAGGCCCTATCTACAAACCATGAGAAGAACTCTTCAGATATGAAGAAAGTGCGAGTCTGAGGCGCTTGCTCAGGCTTTTGTCTCTGGATTTTGAATCAGCGATGGCCGTGGAATATCGGGGAGGCCTCTTGGGCCATGGACGAATCTACCTCTCGGAGGATTTGCCCCGATTCCCAATTGCTTTTCGTCAATCTGTGGGATGGGGGGACTCATTTCAGTTTTGTTACCTCAGGTGTCCCACCAAAAGAGGAATTCCAAAGCAAAGCCGTGGGGAAGACTGAAGGGACAACCCGAACTATGGTTAAAAATTGGGGCCTAGGGGCATGGCAAGCCCAATATGCTATCTCTTCATCCAGCCCTGAGTGGCCTTACTTGAGGACTGGGCTCAGCCTGAGGGTCACAATGTGTGTTTGTGACCAATGTGGCCCGCGAGCATGGGCGGGGCCTCATGGGCCACACTGGTTTCAACTACACTGAACGTTGGACAACATGCCAACCACAAGGTTTCTTGCCATGGGGAAGGAGTTCTGATTTCTGCATCACCTTCAACCCTCTGCAGTGTTTGGAGAAAAGGTATAGGTTCTGAAACCTGAAAACCGAGGTTGGGAAGAGATGACGACCTAAGGCCATGGCGGCTCGATGTGCTCGGGGTGCGGACAGCTGTCTGGGAGGGGGCAGGGGGTCCAGGCTCAGGCTGAGTCAGAAAGGGCATTAGTGCCCTGGTCAGCCTATGTATTTGGGGTACAGCCAAGGTCGGTGCAGGTTGATCCTCATTTGGGGTTACTGGGTAGCCTCAGAGGACAATGTTTTTCCTCTGGAGGGCAGGCAGAGTGCTGCATTGTAGTTCTGGATTGCCAAACTGGAGAGCTTGTGGGCCAGTAGTCTGACGACAAAAGTCTGAGAACACAATCTAGGCTTAGGTTTCTGGGTGAGGCCACGGCCGGCACAATCCACAGACCTGAATCGAGATCTCATGCATCTGAAGTCAGGGCGAGGATCAGACGATCGCTCAGGTTGGAGTTTATGTCCTTGATGGCCCCTACATGAATGGGGGGGCAACACGAGGCCATGGGGATTATCCCAATGGGAGTTGTGAGAAGCTCCAAACTGCAGAGTGTCATCTGCAGGACAATTGAGACCAGTTGTTTGGCTCCAGGCCAATGATTCTGAGCAGTGTTCTAAGGATGGATGGCTGGGTAGCCCACCTCTATTCCAATTGTCTCCTAGCACCAAGACAGGTTAAATCTCCTGGATCTGTGGGGAGCAACCGAGGACGCTGAGTTGAAATGGACACCCCTGGGGGTGGGTCCTAACGTGCTTTTGTGTCTATGGAGACCTTGGAATGAAGCAGTGGCACTGGGGCCCTAAGGGGTTCTCCTAAACAGAGGCTTTGACACAGCTCCAACGTGCAAGTTTCCCATGTGTAGATGAGATGTTTTCTGATGGGTGAGTCAAGAAACAGCTATATGCTGCTTTTGAAATCCAGGCCTCTGAGGAGAGATGCCTGGAAACCAAAGCAATGGATCTGATTAGTGTCTAGGGGCCTGTTCTTTCCTTCATACCTCTGGGGACATCTGTCTGTGGGTCTGAGTGCAGGTTGTGCTCAGTTGGGCTCAGATTGCCCCTGTTTTTCCTGGGAAGCCACCACTATTGAGATGGATCAGGGACTTTGGAGGTTTATCCTATGAGAAGGGTTGTGGCCATTGGAATGGGCACACACAATTCCCTTGGAGAGGGCAAGTACAGTCCTCAGGTTTTGCTCCAGGGGCCTGAGCCTGTAAGTTGTGTAGGCCAGGGCTGTTTGGACAGTTGTCTGAAAACACAAACTCGGCTTATGTTTTGGGTCATAGGTATGGCAGGACTGATCTACAGACCATGAGGAGAACTCTTCGGGATTTGAAAGAAAGGCGAGAGTGAGGCTCCTGCTCAAGTTTTTGTCTCTGGATATCGTGTCACTCATGGTCGTGGAATTTCTGGGTGACTTCATGGGAAATGGACGAGTCTTACTCTCTGGTGGTTTGGCCTCGTCCAAAGAGTTTGGGGTCATTCTGTGGGCTGGAAGAATTCCGTTTTTGTTGTTGTTGTTCTTGTTTTCTTTTTTAACCTCAGGTGTCCCACCAAATGAGGGATTCCAGAGTAGAGCCCTGGGGAGGGGCGACTGGACAATCAGAAATCTGGTTAAAAATTGGGGCCTAGGGACATGTCAAGCCCATTATGACATCTAATGGTCCAGCCACTGAGAGGACTTACTAGAGGACAGGACTCATGCTGAGGGTCACAATGCGTGTGTATGTACTCGTCGCACTCAAGAATGGGCGGGGCCTCAGGGTGAATGCTGGTTTCTCCTACACTGAACGTTGGACAAGGTGCCAACCACAAGGGTTCTTGCCATGGGTAAGGAGGAGTTCTGATTTCTGCATCACACTCACCCCTGGGCAGTGATTGGAGATAAGGTCTGGGTTCTGAAGCCTGAAAACTGAGGTAGGGAAGAGATGATGACCTAAGGCCATGGCGGGTTTTATGTGCTCAGTGTGCGGTCAGGTTTCTGGGTGTTGGTCAGGAGGTCCCGTCTCAGGTTGTGTTCGACAGTGCATTAGTGCCCAGGTTAGACTATATAATTTGTGTAAAGTCGAGTGCTGTGTAGGTTCACCCTAATTTAAGTTGCCTGGGCAGCTCATGAGGCAATAATTTTTTTTTAGAGGGCAGGCAGAGTGCTGCATTGTGGGTCCGGAATTGCCAAACATGAGGGCTTCGGCGCCAGGAGTGTGAGGATTGAAGACTGAGAAGACAAGCTAGACTTGGGTTTCAGGGCGAGGGCTCGGCAGGTTCCCCCTGCAGATCTGAACCATTATCCCATGCATCTGAAGTCAGGGCGAGGATCAGATGTTGGCTCAGGGTGGAGTTTCTGTGGATGACGGCCGCTTCATGAACGGAGAGGAATCTCGAGGCCATTGAGGTTTTCCCATTTTGGGAGTTGTGGGATGCCCCCTTCAAGGATTCCTTCTGCGGGACAATTGAGACCTGTTGGACAGCTCCAGGACATCCCATATGGAATGACTCCAGAGCACGGTTCGCGGATGGATGCCTGGGAAGCCCGCCTCGCATTCCAATTGTCTCCTAGCAACAAGACAGTTTAGATCTGATGTCTCTGCCGGAGCAACCGGGGTGGCTGAGTTGAAATGGACTTTCCTGAGGATGGGTCCTAATGTGTTTTTGTGTCCATGAGGGCCTTGGAATGGGGCGGTGGCACCGGGACCCTGAAGTACTCTCCTAAGCTTTGGACAGGGCTCCCATGCACAGGTTTCCTTGTGGAGACGAGATGAGTTCTGATGGGTGCCTCAGGAAAACCCCTATGCTCGTATTTGAATGAGGCTTTTTAGGAGACATGCCTGTAACCCAAAGCAATGGATCCTATTATGGCCTAGGGTCCTGTCTGGTTCAATCTTCTTCTCTGGGGACATCCATCTATGGTATGAGTGGAGGTCGATTATCAGCTGGTTTCAGACAGCCCTTGTTTGTTCCAGGCGACCTACACTATTGGGATGGCCTCAGGGACTTTGGAGGTTTCTCCTAATTTGTACGATTTTGGACCATGGAATGGGCAGAATTCCCATGGATTGGTAGGCACAGTCCGAATGTGTGGCTCCATGGGCACAGCCTGGTGGGTGTGTGGCCCAAGACTTTGAGGACAGAAGTCTGAAAACACAAACTCAGCTAGGGTTTGGGGACATAGGTATGGCAGGCCCTATCTACAAACCATGAGAAGAACTCTTCAGATATGAAGAAAGTGCGAGTCTGAGGCGCTTGCTCAGGCTTTTGTCTCTGGATTTTGAATCAGCGATGGCCGTGGAATATCGGGGAGGCCTCTTGGGCCATGGACGAATCTACCTCTCGGAGGATTTGCCCCGATTCCCAATTGCTTTTCGTCAATCTGTGGGATGGGGGGACTCATTTCAGTTTTGTTACCTCAGGTGTCCCACCAAAAGAGGAATTCCAAAGCAAAGCCGTGGGGAAGACTGAAGGGACAACCCGAACTATGGTTAAAAATTGGGGCCTAGGGGCATGGCAAGCCCAATATGCTATCTCTTCATCCAGCCACTGAGTGGCCTTACTTGAGGACTGGGCTCAGCCTGAGGGTCACAATGTGTGTTTGTGACCAATGTGGCCCGCGAGCATGGGCGGGGCCTCATGGGCCACACTGGTTTCAACTACACTGAACGTTGGACAACATGCCAACCACAAGGTTTCTTGCCATGGGGAAGGAGTTCTGATTTCTGCATCACCTTCAACCCTGGGCAGTGATTGGAGATAAGGTCTAGGTTCTGAAACCTGAAAACCGAGGTTGGGAAGAGATGACGACCTAAGGCCATGGCGGCTCGATGTGCTCAGGGTGCGGACAGCTGTCTGGGAGGGGCCAGGGGGTCCAGGCTCAGGCTGAGTCAGAAAGGGCATTAGTGCCCTGGTCAGCCTATGTATTTGGGGTACAGCCAAGGTCGGTGCAGGTTGATCCTCATTTGGGGTTACTGGGTAGCCCCAGAGGACAATGTTTTTCTTCTGGAGGGCAGGCAGAGTGCTGCATTGTAGTTCTGGATTGCCAAACTGGAGGGCTTGTGGGCCAGTAGTCTGACGACAAAAGTCTGAGAACAGAAGCTAGGCTTAGGTTTCTGGGTGAGGCCATAGCCGGCACAATCCACAGACCTGAATCGAGATCTCGTGCATCTGAAGTCAGGGCGAGGATCAGACGATCTCTCAGGTTGGAGTTTCTGTCCTTGATGGCCCCTACATGAATGGGGGGGCATCACGAGGCCATGGGGATTATCCCAATGGGAGTTGTGAGAAGCTCCAAACTGCAGAGTGTCTTCTGCAGGACAATTGAGACCAGTTGTTTGGCTCCAGGCCAATGATTCTGAGCAGTGTTCTAAGGATGGATGGCTGGGTAGCCCACCTCTATTCCAATTGTCTCCTAGCACCAAGACCGGTTAAATCTCCTGGATCTGTGGGGAGCAACCGAGGACGCTGAGTTGAAATGGACACCCCTGGGGGTGGGTCCTAACGTGCTTTTGTGTCTATGGAGACCTGGAATGAAGCAGTGGCACTGGGGCCCTAAGGGGTTCTCCTAAACAGAGGCTTTGACACAGCTCCAACATGCAAGTTTCCCATGTGTAGATGAGATGTTTTCTGATGGGTGAGTCAAGAAACAGCTATATGCTGCTTTTGAAATCCAGGCCTCTGAGGAGAGATGCCTGGAAACCAAAGCAATGGATCTGATTAGTGTCTAGGGGCCTGTTCTTTCCTTCATACCTCTGGGGACATCTGTCTATGGGTCTGAGTGCAGGTTGTGCTCAGTTGGGCTCAGATTGCCCCTGTTTTTCCTGGGAAGCCACCACTATTGAGATGGATCAGGGACTTTGGAGGTTTACCTATTAGAATGGTTGTGGCCATTGGAATGGGCACACACAATTCCCTTGGAGAGGGCAAGTACTGTCCTCAGGTTTTGCTCCAGGGCCCTGAGCCTGTAGGTTGTGTAGGCCAGGGATTTTTGGACAGTTGTCTGAAAACACAAACTCGGCTTATGTTTCGGGTCATAGGTATGGCAGGACTGATCTACAGACCATGAGGAGAACTCTTCGGGATTTGAAAGAAAGGCGAGAGTGAGGCTCCTGCTCAAGTTTTTGTCTCTGGATATCGTGTCACTCATGGTCGTGGAATTTCTGGGTGACTTCATGGGAAATGGACGAGTCTTACTCTCTGGTGGTTTGGCCCCGTCCAAAGAGTTTGGGGTCATTCTGTGGGCTGGAAGAATTCCGTTTTTGTTGTTGTTGTTCTTGTTTTCTTTATTAACCTCAGGTGTCCCACCAAATGAGGGATTCCAGAGTAGAGCCCTGGGGAGGGGCGACTGGACAATCAGAAATCTGGTTAAAAATTGGGGCCTAGGGACATGTCAAGCACATTATGACATCTAATGGTCCAGCCACTGAGAGGACGTACTAGAGGACAGGACTCATGCTGAGGGTCACAATGCGTGTGTATGTACTCGTCGCACTCAAGAATGGGCGGGGCCTCAGGGTGAATGCTGGTTTCTCCTACACTGAACGTTGGACAACGTGCCAACCACAAGGGTCCTTGCCATGGGTAAGGAGGAGTTCTGATTTCTGCATCACACTCACCCCTGGGCAGTGATTGGAGATAAGGTCTCGGTTCTGAAGCCTGAAAACTGAGGTAGGGAAGAAATGATGACCTAAGGCCATGGCGGGTTTTATGTGCTCAGTGTGCGGTCAGGTTTCTGGGTGTTGGTCAGGAGGTCCCGTCTCAGGTTGTGTTCGACAGTGCATTAGTGCCCAGGTTAGACTATATAATTTGTGTAAAGTCGAGTGCTGTGTAGGTTTACCCTCATTTAAGTTGCCTGGGCAGCTCATGAGGCAATAATTTTTTTTAGAGGGCAGGCAGAGTGCTGCAATGTGGGTCCGGAATTGCCAAACTTGAGGGCTTCGGGGCCAGGAGTGTGAGGATGGAAGTCTGAGAAGACAAGCTAGACTTGGGTTTCAGGGCGAGGGCACGGCAGGTTCCGCCTGCAGATCTGAACCAATATCTCATGCATCTGAAGTCAGGGCGAGGATCAGATGTTGGCTCAGGGTGGAGTTTCTGTGGATGACGGCCGCTTCATGAACGGAGAGGAATCTCGAGGCCATTGAGGTTTTCCCATTTTGGGAGTTGTGGGATGCCCCCTTCAAGGATTCCTTCTGCGGGACAATTGAGACCTGTTGGACAGCTCCAGGACATCCCATATGGAATGACTCCAGAGCACCGTTCGCGGATGGCTGCCTGGGAAGCCTGCCTCGCATTCCAATTGTCTCCTAGCAACAAGACTGTTTAGATCTGATGGCTCTGCTGGAGGAACCGGGGTGGCTGAGTTGAAATGGACTTTCCTGAGGATGGGTCCTAATGTGTTTTTGTGTCCATGAGGGCCTTGGAATGGGGCGGTGGCACCGGGACCCTGAAGTACTCTCCTATGCTTTGGACATGGCTCCCATGCACAGGTTTCCTTGTGGAGACGAGATGAGTTCTGATGGGTGCCTCAGGAAAAGCCCTATGCTCGTATTTGAATGAGGCTTTTTAGGAGACATGCCTGTAACCCAAAGCAATGGATCCTATTATGGCCTAGGGTCCTGTCTGGTTCAATCTTCTTCTCTGGGGACATCCATCTATGGTATGAGTGGAGGTCGATTATCAGCTGGTTTCAGACAGCCCTTGTTTGTTCCAGGCGACCTACACTATTGGGATGGCCTCAGGGACTTTGGAGGTTTCTCCTAATTTGTACGATTTTGGACCATGGAATGGGCAGAATTCCCATGGATTGGTAGGCACAGTCCGAATGTGTGGCTCCATGGGCACAGCCTGGTGGGTGTGTGGCCCAAGACTTTGAGGACAGAAGTCTGAAAACACAAACTCAGCTAGGGTTTGGGGACATAGGTATGGCAGGCCCTATCTACAAACCATGAGAAGAACTCTTCAGATATGAAGAAAGTGCGAGTCTGAGGCGCTTGCTCAGGCGTTTGTCTCTGGATTTTGAATCAGCGATGGCCGTGGAATATCGGGGAGGCCTCTTGGGCCATGGACGAATCTACCTCTCGTAAGATTTGCCCCAATTCCCAATTGCTTTTCGTCAATCTGTGGGATGGGGGGACTCATTTCAGTTTTGTTACCTCAGTTGTCCCACCAAAAGAGGAATTCCAAAGCAAAGCCGTGGGGAAGACTGAAGGGACAACCCGAAACTATGGTTAAAAATTGGGGCCTAGGGGCATGGCAAGCCCAATATGCTATCTCTTCATCCAGCCACTGAGTGGCCTTACTTGAGGACTGGGCTCAGCCTGAGGGTCACAATGTGTGTTTGTGACCAATGTGGCCCGCGAGCATGGGCCGGGCCTCATGGGCCACACTGGTTTCAACTACACTGAACGTTGGACAACATGCCAACCACAAGGTTTCTTGCCATGGGGAAGGAGTTCTGATTTCTGCATCACCTTCAACCCTGGGCAGTGATTGGAGATAAGGTATAGGTTCTGAAACCTGAAAACCGAGGTTGGGAAGAGATGACGACCAAAGGCCATGGCGGCTCGATGTGCTCAGTGTGCCGACAGCTGTCTGGGAGGGGCCAGGGGGTCCAGGCTCAGGCTGAGTCAGAAAGGGCATTAGTGCCCTGGTCAGCCTATGTATTTGGGGTACAGCCAAGGTCGGTGCAGGTTGATCCTCATTTGGGGTTACTGGGTAGCCCCAGAGGACAATGTTTTTCTTCTGGAGGGCAGGCAGAGTGCTGCATTGTAGTTCTGGATTGCCAAACTGGAGGGCTTGTGGGCCAGTAGTCTGACGACAAAAGTCTGAGAACACAAGCTAGGCTTAGGTTTCTGGGTGAGGCCATGGCCGGCACAATCCACAGACCTGAATCGAGATCTCGTGCATCTGAAGTCAGGGCGAGGATCAGACGATCGCTCAGGTTGGAGTTTCTGTCCTTGATGGCCCCTACATGAATGGGGGGGCATCACGAGGCCATGGGGATTATCCCAATGGGAGTTGTGAGAAGCTCCAAACTGCAGAGTGTCTTCTGCAGGACAATTGAGACCAGTTGTTTGGCTCCAGGCCAATGATTCTGAGCAGTGTTCTAAGGATGGATGGCTGGGTAGCCCACCTCTATTCCAATTGTCTCCTAGCACCAAGACAGGTTAAATCTCCTGGATCTGTGGGGAGCAACCGAGGACGCTGAGTTGAAATGGACACCCCTGGGGATGGGTCCTAACGTGATTTTGTGTCTATGGAGACCTTGGAATGAAGCAGTGGCACTGGGGCCCTAAGGGGTTCTCCTAAACAGAGGCTTTGACACAGCTCCAACGTGCAAGTTTCCCATGTGTAGATGAGATGTTTTCTGATGGGTGAGTCAAGAAACAGCTATATGCTGCTTTTGAAATCCAGGCCTCTGAGGAGAGATGCCTGGAAACCAAAGCAATGGATCTGATTAGTGTCTAGGGGCCTGTTCTTTCCTTCATACCTCTGGGGACATCTGTCTATGGGTCTGAGTGCAGATTGTGCTCAGTTGGGCTCAGATTGCCCCTGTTTTTCCTGGGAAGCCACCACTATTGAGATGGATCAGGGACTTTGGAGGTTTATCCTATTAGAAGGGTTGTGGCCATTGGAATGGGCACACACAATTCCCTTGGAGAGGGCAAGTACAGTCCTCAGGTTTTGCTCCAGGGGCCTGAGCCTGTAGGTTGTGTAGGCCAGGGCTGTTTGGACAGTTGTCTGAAAACACAAACTCGGCTTATGTTTCGGGTCATAGGTATGGCAGGACTGATCTACAGACCATGAGGAGAACTCTTCGGGATTTGAAAGAAAGGCGAGAGTGAGGCTCCTGCTCAAGTTTTTGTCTCTGGATATCGTGTCACTCATGGTCGTGGAATTTCTGGGTGACTTCATGGGAAATGGACGAGTCTTACTCTCTGGTGGTTTGGCCCCGTCCAAAGAGTTTGGGGTCATTCTGTGGGCTGGAAGAATTCCGTTTTTGTTGTTGTTGTTCTTGTTTTCTTTATTAACCTCAGGTGTCCCACCAAATGAGGGATTCCAGAGTAGAGCCCTGGGGAGGGGCGACTGGACAATCAGAAATCTGGTTAAAAATTGGGGCCTAGGGACATGTCAAGCCCATTATGACATCTAATGGTCCAGCCACTGAGAGGACTTACTAGAGGACAGGACTCATGCTGAGGGTCACAATGCGTGTGTATGTACTCGTCGCACTCAAGAATGGGCGGGGCCTCAGGGTGAATGCTGGTTTCTCCTACACTGAACGTTGGACAAGGTGCCAACCACAAGGGTTCTTGCCATGGGTAAGGAGGAGTTCTGATTTCTGCATCACACTCACCCCTGGGCAGTGATTGGAGATAAGGTCTGGGTTCTGAAGCCTGAAAACTGAGGTAGGGAAGAGATGATGACCTAAGGCCATGGCGGGTTTTATGTGCTCAGTGTGCGGTCAGGTTTCTGGGTGTTGGTCAGGAGGTCCCGTCTCAGGTTGTGTTCGACAGTGCATTAGTGCCCAGGTTAGACTATATAATTTGTGTAAAGTCGAGTGCTGTGTAGGTTTACCCTCATTTAAGTTGCCTGGGCAGCTCATGAGGCAATAATTTTTTTTTAGAGGGCAGGCAGAGTGCTGCAATGTGGGTCCGGAATTGCCAAACTTGAGGGCTTCGGGGCCAGGAGTGTGAGGATGGAAGTCTGAGAAGACAAGCTAGACTTGGGCTTCAGGGCGAGGGCACGGCAGGTTCCCCCTGCAGATCTGAACCAATATCTCATGCATCTGAAGTCAGGGCGAGGATCAGATGTTGGCTCAGGGTGGAGTTTCTGTGGATGACGGCCGCTTCATGAACGGAGAGGAATCTCGAGGCCATTGAGGTTTTCCCATTTTGGGAGTTGTGGGATGCCCCCTTCAAGGATTCCTTCTGCGGGACAATTGAGACCTGTTGGACAGCTCCAGGACATCCCATATGGAATGACTCCAGAGCACCGTTCGCGGATGGCTGCCTGGGAAGCCTGCCTCGCATTCCAATTGTCTCCTAGCAACAAGACTGTTTAGATCTGATGGCTCTGCCGGAGGAACCGGGGTGGCTGAGTTGAAATGGACTTTCCTGAGGATGGGTCCTAATGTGTTTTTGTGTCCATGAGGGCCTTGGAATGGGGCGGTGGCACCGGGACCCTGAAGTACTCTCCTAAGCTTTGGACAGGGCTCCCATGCACAGGTTTCCTTGTGGAGACGAGATGAGTTCTGATGGGTGCCTCAGGAAAACCCCTATGCTCGTATTTGAATGAGGCTTTTTAGGAGACATGCCTGTAACCCAAAGCAATGGATCCTATTATGGCCTAGGGTCCTGTCTGGTTCAATCTTCTTCTCTGGGGACATCCATCTATGGTATGAGTGGAGGTCGATTATCAGCTGGTTTCAGACAGCCCTTGTTTGTTCCAGGCGACCTACACTATTGGGATGGCCTCAGGGACTTTGGAGGTTTCTCCTAATTTGTACGATTTTGGACCATGGAATGGGCAGAATTCCCATGGATTGGTAGGCACAGTCCGAATGTGTGGCTCCATGGGCACAGCCTGGCGGGTGTGTGGCCCAAGACTTTGAGGACAGAAGTCTGAAAACACAAACTCAGCTAGGGTTTGGGGACATAGGTATGGCAGGCCCTATCTACAAACCATGAGAAGAACTCTTCAGATATGAAGAAAGTGCGAGTCTGAGGCGCTTGCTCAGGATTTTGTCTCTGGATTTTGAATCAGCGATGGCCGTGGAATATCGGGGAGGCCTCTTGGGCCATGGACGAATCTACCTCTCGGAGGATTTGCCCCGATTCCCAATTGCTTTTCGTCAATCTGTGGGATGGGGGGACTCATTTCAGTTTTGTTACCTCAGGTGTCCCACCAAAAGAGGAATTCCAAAGCAAAGCCGTGGGGAAGACTGAAGGGACAACCCGAACTATGGTTAAAAATTGGGGCCTAGGGGCATGGCAAGCCCAATATGCTATCTCTTCATCCAGCCACTGAGTGGCCTTACTTGAGGACTGGGCTCAGCCTGAGGGTCACAATGTGTGTTTGTGACCAATGTGGCCCGCGAGCATGGGCGGGGCCTCATGGGCCACACTGGTTTCAACTACACTGAACGTTGGACAACATGCCAACCACAAGGTTTCTTGCCATGGGGAAGGAGTTCTGATTTCTGCATCACCTTCAACCCTGGGCAGTGATTGGAGATAAGGTCTAGGTTCTGAAACCTGAAAACCGAGGTTGGGAAGAGATGACGACCTAAGGCCATGGCGGCTCGATGTGCTCAGTGTGCCGACAGCTGTCTGGGAGGGGCCAGGGGGTCCAGGCTCAGGCTGAGTCAGAAAGGGCATTAGTGCCCTGGTCAGCCTATGTATTTGGGGTACAGCCAAGGTCGGTGCAGGTTGATCCTCATTTGGGGTTACTGGGTAGCCCCAGAGGACAATGTTTTTCTTCTGGAGGGCAGGCAGAGTGCTGCATTGTAGTTCTGGATTGCCAAACTGGAGGGCTTGTGGGCCAGTAGTCTGACGACAAAAGTCTGAGAACACAAGCTAGGCTTAGGTTTCTGGGTGAGGCCATGGCCGGCACAATCCACAGACCTGAATCGAGATCTCGTGCATCTGAAGTCAGGGCGAGGATCAGACGATCGCTCAGGTTGGAGTTTCTGTCCTTGATGGCCCCTACATGAATGGGGGGGCATCACGAGGCCATGGGGATTATCCCAATGGGAGTTGTGAGAAGCTCCAAACTGCAGAGTGTCTTCTGCAGGACAATTGAGACCAGTTGTTTGGCTCCAGGCCAATGATTCTGAGCAGTGTTCTAAGGATGGATGGCTGGGTAGCCCACCTCTATTCCAATTGTCTCCTAGCACCAAGACAGGTTAAATCTCCTGGATCTGTGGGGAGCAACCGAGGACGCTGAGTTGAAATGGACACCCCTGGGGATGGGTCCTAACGTGCTTTTGTGTCTATGGAGACCTTGGAATGAAGCAGTGGCACTGGGGCCCTAAGGGGTTCTCCTAAACAGAGGCTTTGACACAGCTCCAACGTGCAAGTTTCCCATGTGTAGATGAGATGTTTTCTGATGGGTGAGTCAAGAAACAGCTATATGCTGCTTTTGAAATCCAGGCCTCTGAGGAGAGATGCCTGGAAACCAAAGCAATGGATCTGATTAGTGTCTAGGGGCCTGTTCTTTCCTTCATACCTCTGGGGACATCTGTCTATGGGTCTGAGTGCAGGTTGTGCTCAGTTGGGCTCAGATTGCCCCTGTTTTTCCTGGGAAGCCACCACTATTGAGATGGATCAGGGACTTTGGAGGTTTATCCTATTAGAAGGGTTGTGGCCATTGGAATGGGCACACACAATTCCCTTGGAGAGGGCAAGTACAGTCCTCAGGTTTTGCTCCAGGGGCCTGAGCCTGTAGGTTGTGTAGGCCAGGGCTGTTTGGACAGTTGTCTGAAAACACAAACTCGGCTTATGTTTCGGGTCATAGGTATGGCAGGACTGATCTACAGACCATGAGGAGAACTCTTCGGGATTTGAAAGAAAGGCGAGAGTGAGGCTCCTGCTCAAGTTTTTGTCTCTGGATATCGTGTCACTCATGGTCGTGGAATTTCTGGGTGACTTCATGGGAAATGGACGAGTCTTACTCTCTGGTGGTTTGGCCCCGTCCAAAGAGTTTGGGGTCATTCTGTGGGCTGGAAGAATTCCGTTTTTGTTGTTGTTGTTCTTGTTTTCTTTATTAACCTCAGGTGTCCCACCAAATGAGGGATTCCAGAGTAGAGCCCTGGGGAGGGGCGACTGGACAATCAGAAATCTGGTTAAAAATTGGGGCCTAGGGACATGTCAAGCCCATTATGACATCTAATGGTCCAGCCACTGAGAGGACTTACTAGAGGACAGGACTCATGCTGAGGGTCACAATGCGTGTGTATGTACTCGTCGCACTCAAGAATGGGCGGGGCCTCAGGGTGAATGCTGGTTTCTCCTACACTGAACGTTGGACAAGGTGCCAACCACAAGGGTTCTTGCCATGGGTAAGGAGGAGTTCTGATTTCTGCATCACACTCACCCCTGGGCAGTGATTGGAGATAAGGTCTGGGTTCTGAAGCCTGAAAACTGAGGTAGGGAAGAGATGATGACCTAAGGCCATGGCGGGTTTTATGTGCTCAGTGTGCGGTCAGGTTTCTGGGTGTTGGTCAGGAGGTCCCGTCTCAGGTTGTGTTCGACAGTGCATTAGTGCCCAGGTTAGACTATATAATTTGTGTAAAGTCGAGTGCTGTGTAGGTTTACCCTCATTTAAGTTGCCTGGGCAGCTCATGAGGCAATAATTTTTTTTTAGAGGGCAGGCAGAGTGCTGCAATGTGGGTCCGGAATTGCCAAACTTGAGGGCTTCGGGGCCAGGAGTTTGAGGATGGAAGTCTGAGAAGACAAGCTAGACTTGGGTTTCAGGGCGAGGGCACGGCAGGTTCCCCCTGCAGATCTGAACCAATATCTCATGCATCTGAAGTCAGGGCGAGGATCAGATGTTGGCTCAGGGTGGAGTTTCTGTGGATGACGGCCGCTTCATGAATGGAGAGGAATCTCGAGGCCATTGAGGTTTTCCCATTTTGGGAGTTGTGGGATGCCCCCTTCAAGGATTCCTTCTGCGGGACAATTGAGACCTGTTGGACAGCTCCAGGACATCCCATATGGAATGACTCCAGAGCACGGTTCGCGGATGGATGCCTGGGAAGCCCGCCTCGCATTCCAATTGTCTCCTAGCAACAAGACAGTTTAGATCTGATGTCTATGCCGGAGCAACCGGGGTGGCTGAGTTGAAATGGACTTTCCTGAGGATGGGTCCTAATGTGTTTTTGTGTCCATGAGGGCCTTGGAATGGGGCGGTGGCACCGGGACCCTGAAGTACTCTCCTAAGCTTTGGACAGGGCTCCCATGCACAGGTTTCCTTGTGGAGACGAGATGAGTTCTGATGGGTGCCTCAGGAAAACCCCTATGCTCGTATTTCAATGAGGCTTTTTAGGAGACATGCCTGTAACCCAAAGCAATGGATCCTATTATGGCCTAGGGTCCTGTCTGGTTCAATCTTCTTCTCTGGGGACATCCATCTATGGTATGAGTGGAGGTCGATTATCAGCTGGTTTCAGACAGCCCTTGTTTGTTCCAGGCGACCTACACTAATGGGATGGCCTCAGGGACTTTGGAGGTTTCTCCTAATTTGTACGATTTTGGACCATGGAATGGGCAGAATTCCCATGGATTGGTAGGCACAGCCTGAATGTGTGGCTCCATGGGCCCAGCCTGGCGGGTGTGTGGCCCAAGATTTTGAGGACAGAAGTCTGAAAACACAAACTCAGCTAGGGTTTTGGGACATAGGTATGGCAGGCCCTATCTACAAACTATGAGAAGAACTCTTCAGATATGAAGAAAGTGCGAGTCTGAGGCGCTTGCTCAGGATTTTGTCTCTGGATTTTGAATCAGCGATGGCCGTGGAATATCGGGGAGGCCTCTTGGGCCATGGACGAATCTACCTCTCGGAGGATTTGCCCCGATTCCCAATTGCTTTTCGTCAATCTGTGGGATGGGGGGACTCATTTCAGTTTTGTTACCTCAGGTGTCCCACCAAAAGAGGAATTCCAAAGCAAAGCCGTGGGGAAGACTGAAGGGACAACCCGAACTATGGTTAAAAATTGGGGCCTAGGGGCATGGCAAGCCCAATATGCTATCTCTTCATCCAGCCACTGAGTGGCCTTACTTGAGGACTGGGCTCAGCCTGAGGGTCACAATGTGTATTTGTGACCAATGTGGCCCGCGAGCATGGGCGGGGCCTCATGGGCCACACTGGTTTCAACTACACTGAACGTTGGACAACATGCCAACCACAAGGTTTCTTGCCATGGGGAAGGAGTTCTGATTTCTGCATCACCTTCAACCCTGGGCAGTGATTGGAGATAAGGTCTAGGTTCTGAAACCTGAAAACCGAGGTTGGGAAGAGATGACGACCTAAGGCCATGGCGGCTCGATGTGCTCAGTGTGCCGACAGCTGTCTGGGAGGGGCCAGGGGGTCCAGGCTCAGGCTGAGTCAGAAAGGGCATTAGTGCCCTGGTCAGCCTATGTATTTGGGGTACAGCCAAGGTCGGTGCAGGTTGATCCTCATTTGGGGTTACTGGGTAGCCCCAGAGGACAATGTTTTTCTTCTGGAGGGCAGGCAGAGTGCTGCATTGTAGTTCTGGATTGCCAAACTGGAGGGCTTGTGGGCCAGTAGTCTGACGACAAATGTCTGAGAACACAAGCTAGGCTTAGGTTTCTGGGTGAGGCCATGGCCGGCACAATCTACAGACCTGAATCGAGATTTCGTGCATCTGAAGTCAGGGTGAGGATCAGACGATCGCTCAGGCTGGAGTTTCTGTCCCTGATGGCCCCTTCATGAATGGGGGGGGCATCACGAGGCCATGGGGATTATCCCTATGGGAATTGTGTTAAGCTCCAAACTGCAGAGTGTCTTCTGCAGGACAATTGAGACCGGTTGTTTGGCTCCAGGCCAATGATTCTGAGCAGTGTTCTAAGGATGGATGGCTGGGTAGCCCACCTCTATTCCAATTGTCTCCTAGCAACAAGACAGGTTACATCTCCTGGATCTGTGGGGAGCAACCGAGGACGCTGAGTTGAAATGGACACCCCTGGGGATGGGTCCTAACGTGCTTTTGTGTCTATGGAGACCTTGGAATGAAGCAGTGGCACTGGGGCCCTAAGGGGTTCTCCTAAACAGAGGCTTTGACACAGCTCCAACGTGCAAGTTTCCCATGTGTAGATGAGATGTTTTCTGATGGGTGAGTCAAGAAACAGCTATATGCTGCTTTTGAAATCCAGGCCTCTGAGGAGAGATGCCTGGAAACCAAAGCAATGGATCTGATTAGTGTCTAGGGGCCTGTTCTTTCCTTCATACCTCTGGGGACATCTGTCTATGGGTCTGAGTGCAGGTTGTGCTCAGTTGGGCTCAGATTGCCCCTGTTTTTCCTGGGAAGCCACCACTATTGAGATGGATCAGGGACTTTGGAGGTTTATCCTATTAGAAGGGTTGTGGCCATTGGAATGGGCACACACAATTCCCTTGGAGAGGGCAAGTACAGTCCTCAGGTTTTGCTCCAGGGGCCTGAGCCTGTAGGTTGTGTAGGCCAGGGCTGTTTGGACAGTTGTCTGAAAACACAAACTCGGCTTATGTTTCGGGTCATAGGTATGGCAGGACTGATCTACAGACCATGAGGAGAACTCTTCGGGATTTGAAAGAAAGGCGAGAGTGAGGCTCCTGCTCAAGTTTTTGTCTCTGGATATCGTGTCACTCATGGTCGTGGAATTTTTGGGTGACTTCATGGGAAAAGGACGAGTCTTACTCTCTGGTGGTTTGGCCCCGTCCAAAGTGTTTGGGGTCATTCTGTGGGCTGGAAGAATTCCGTTTTTGTTGTTGTTGTTCTTGTTTTCTTTATTAACCTCAGGTGTCCCACCAAATGAGGGATTCCAGAGTAGAGCCCTGGGGAGGGGCGACTGGACAATCAGAAATCTGGTTAAAAATTGGGGCCTAGGGACATGTCAAGCCCATTATGACATCTAATGGTCCAGCCACTGAGAGGACTTACTAGAGGACAGGACTCATGCTGAGGGTCACAATGCGTGTGTATGTACTCGTCGCACTCAAGAATGGGCGGGGCCTCAGGGTGAATGCTGGTTTCTCCTACACTGAACGTTGGACAAGGTGCCAACCACAAGGGTTCTTGCCATGGGTAAGGAGGAGTTCTGATTTCTGCATCACACTCACCCCTGGGCAGTGATTGGAGATAAGGTCTGGGTTCTGAAGCCTGAAAACTGAGGTAGGGAAGAGATGATGACCTAAGGCCATGGCGGGTTTTATGTGCTCAGTGTGCGGTCAGCTTTCTGGGTGTTGGTCAGGAGGTCCCGTCTCAGGTTGTGTTCGACAGTGCATTAGTGCCCAGGTTAGACTATATAATTTGTGTAAAGTCGAGTGCTGTGTAGGTTTACCCTCATTTAAGTTGCCTGGGCAGCTCATGAGGCAATAATTTTTTTTTAGAGGGCAGGCAGAGTGCTGCAATGTGGGTCCGGAATTGCCAAACTTGAGGGCTTCGGGGCCAGGAGTGTGAGGATGGAAGTCTGAGAAGACAAGCTAGACTTGTTTTTCAGGGCGAGGGCACGGCAGGTTCCCCCTGCAGATCTGAACCAATATCTCATGCATCTGAAGTCAGGGCGAGGATCAGATGTTGGCTCAGGGTGGAGTTTCTGTGGATGACGGCCGCTTCATGAACGGAGAGGAATCTCGAGGCCATTGAGGTTTTCCCATTTTGGGAGTTGTGGGATGCCCCCTTCAAGGATTCCTTCTGCGGGACAATTGAGACCTGTTGGACAGCTCCAGGACATCCCATATGGAATGACTCCAGAGCACGGTTCGCGGATGGATGCCTGGGAAGCCCGCCTCGCATTCCAATTGTCTCCTAGCAACAAGACAGTTTAGATCTGATGTCTATGCCGGAGCAACCGGGGTGGCTGAGTTGAAATGGACTTTCCTGAGGATGGGTCCTAATGTGTTTTTGTGTCCATGAGGGCCTTGGAATGGGGCGGTGGCACCGGGACCCTGAAGTACTCTCCTAAGCTTTGGACATGGCTCCCATGCACAGGTTTCCTTGTGGAGACGAGATGAGTTCTGATGGGTGCCTCAGGAAAACCCCTATGCTCGTATTTGAATGAGGCTTTTTAGGAGACATGCCTGTAACCCAAAGCAATGGATCCTATTATGGCCTAGGGTCCTGTCTGGTTCAATCTTCTTCTCTGGGGACATCCATCTATGGTATGAGTGGAGGTCGATTATCAGCTGGTTTCAGACAGCCCTTGTTTGTTCCAGGCGACCTACACTATTGGGATGGCCTCAGGGACTTTGGAGGTTTCTCCTAATTTGTACGATTTTGGACCATGGAATGGGCAGAATTCCCATGGATTGGTAGGCACAGTCCGAATGTGTGGCTCCATGGGCCCAGCCTGGAGGGTGTGTGGCCTAAGACTTTGAGGACAGAAGTCTGAAAACACAAACTCAGCTAGGGTTTTGGGACATAGGTATGGCAGGCCCTATCTACAAACCATGAGAAGAACTCTTCAGATATGAAGAAAGTGCGAGTCTGAGGCGCTTGCTCAGGATTTTGTCTCTGGATTTTGAATCAGCGATGGCCGTGGAATATCGGGGAGGCCTCTTGGGCCATGGACGAATCTACCTCTCGGAGGATTTGCCCCGATTCCCAATTGCTTTTCGTCAATCTGTGGGATGGGGGGACTCATTTCAGTTTTGTTACCTCAGGTGTCCCACCAAAAGAGGAATTCCAAAGCAAAGCCGTGGGGAAGACTGAAGGGACAACCCGAACTATGGTTAAAAATTGGGGCCTAGGGGCATGGCAAGCCCAATATGCTATCTCTTCATCCAGCCACTGAGTGGCCTTACTTGAGGACTGGGCTCAGCCTGAGGGTCACAATGTGTGTTTGTGACCAATGTGGCCCGCGAGCATGGGCGGGGCCTCATGGGCCACACTGGTTTCAACTACACTGAACGTTGGACAACATGCCAACCACAAGGTTTCTTGCCATGGGGAAGGAGTTCTGATTTCTGCATCACCTTCAACCCTGGGCAGTGATTGGAGATAAGGTCTAGGTTCTGAAACCTGAAAACCGAGGTTGGGAAGAGATGACGACCTAAGGTCATGGCGGCTCGATGTGCTCAGTGTGCCGACAGCTGTCTGGGAGGGGCCAGGGGGTCCAGGCTCAGGCTGAGTCAGAAAGGGCATTAGTGCCCTGGTCAGCCTATGTATTTGGGGTACAGCCAAGGTCGGTGCAGGTTGATCCTCATTTGGGGTTACTGGGTAGCCCCAGAGGACAATGTTTTTCTTCTGGAGGGCAGGCAGAGTGCTGCATTGTAGTTCTGGATTGCCAAACTGGAGGGCTTGTGGGCGAGTAGTCTGACGACAAAAGTCTGAGAACACAAGCTAGGCTTAGGTTTCTGGGTGAGGCCATGGCCGGCTCAATCTACAGACCTGAATCGAGATTTCGTGCATCTGAAGTCAGGGTGAGGATCAGACGATCGCTCAGGCTGGAGTTTCTGTCCCTGTTGGCCCCTTCATGAATGGGGGGGGCATCACGAGGCCATGGGGATTATCCCTATGGGAATTGTGTTAAGCTCCAAACTGCAGAGTGTCTTCTGCAGGACAATTGAGACCGGTTGTTTGGCTCCAGGCCAATGATTCTGAGCAGTGTTCTAAGGATGGATGGCTGGGTAGCCCACCTCTATTCCAATTGTCTCCTAGCAACAAGACAGGTTACATCTCCTGGATCTGTGGGGAGCAACCGAGGACGCTGAGTTGAAATGGACACCCCTGGGGATGGGTCCTAACGTGCTTTTGTGTCTATGGAGACCTTGGAATGAAGCAGTGGCACTGGGGCCCTAAGGGGTTCTCCTAAACAGAGGCTTTGACACAGCTCCAACGTGCAAGTTTCCCATGTGTAGATGAGATGTTTTCTGATGGGTGAGTCAAGAAACAGCTATATGCTGCTTTTGAAATCCAGGCCTCTGAGGAGAGATGCCTGGAAACCAAAGCAATGGATCTGATTAGTGTCTAGGGGCCTGTTCTTTCCTTCATAACTCTGGGGACATCTGTCTATGGGTCTGAGTGCAGGTTGTGCTCAGTTGGGCTCAGATTGCCCCTGTTTTTCCTGGGAAGCCACCACTATTGAGATGGATCAGGGACTTTGGCGGTTTATCCTATTAAAAGGGTTGTGGCCATTGGAATGGGCACACACAATTCCCTTGGAGAGGGCAAGTACAGTCCTCAGGTTTTGCTCCAGGGGCCTGAGCCTGTAGGTTGTGTAGGCCAGGGCAGTTTGGACAGTTGTCTGAAAACACAAACACGGCTTATGTTTCGGGTCATAGGTATGGCAGGACTGATCTACAGACCATGAGGAAAACTCTTCGGGATTTGAGAGAAGGGCGAGTGTGAGGCTCCTGCTCAAGTTATTGTCTCTGGATATCGTGTCACTCATGGTCGTGGAATTTTTGGGTGTCTTCATGGGAAATGGACGAGTCTTACTCTCTGGTGGTTTGGCCCCGTCCAAAGATTTTGGGGACATTCTGTGGGCTGGAAGAAGTCCGTTTTTTTTTTTTTGTTGTTGTTGTTTTCTTTTTTAACCTCAGGTGTCCCACCAAATGAGGGATTCCAGACTAGAGCCATGGGGACGTGCGACTGGACAATCTGAAATCTTTTTAAAAATTGGGGCCTAGGGACAGGTCAAGCCCATTATGACATCTAATGGTCCAGCCACTGAGAGGACTTACTAGAGGACAGGACTCATGCTGGGGGTCACAATGCGTGTGTATATACTCGTTGCACTCAAGAGTGGGCGGGGCCTCAGGGTGAATGCTGGTTTCTCCTATACTGAACGTTGGACAAGGTGCCAACCACAAGGGTTCTTGCCAGGGGTAAGGAGGAGTTCTGATTTCTGCATCACACTCACCCCTGGGCAGTGATTGGAGATAAGGTCTCGGTTCTGAAGCCTGAAAACTGAGGTAGGGAAGAGATGATGACCTAAGGCCATGGCGGGTTTTATGTGCTCAGTGTGCGGTCAGCTTTCTGGGTGTTGGTCAGGAGGTCCCAGCTCAGGTTGTGTTCGACAGTGCATTAGTGCCCAGTTTAGACTATATAATTTGGGTAAAGTCGAGTGCTGTGTAGGTTTACCCTCATTTAAGTTGCCTGGGCAGCTCATGAGGCAATAATTTTTTTTTAGAGGGCAGGCAGAGTGCTGCATTGTGGGTCCGGAATTGCCAAACTTGAGGGCTTCGGCGCCAGGAGTGTGAGGATGGAAGTCTGAGAAGACAAGCTAGACTTGTTTTTCAGGGCGAGGGCACGGCAGGTTCCCCCTGCAGATCTGAACCAATATCTCATGCATCTGAAGTCAGGGCGAGGATCAGATGTTGGCTCAGGGTGGAGTTTCTGTGGATGACGGCCGCTTCATGAACGGAGAGGAATCTCGAGGCCATTGAGGTTTTCCCATTTTGGGAGTTGTGGGATGCCCCCTTCAAGGATTCCTTCTGCGGGACAATTGAGACCTGTTGGACAGCTCCAGGACATCTCCTATGGAATGACTCCAGAGCACCATTCGTGGATGGATGCCTGGGAAGCCCGCCTCGCATTCCAATTGTCTCCTAGCAACAAGACAGTTTAGATCTGATGTCTCTGCCGGAGCAACCGGGGTGGCTGAGTTGAAATGGACTTTCCTGAGGATGGGTACTAATGTGTTTTTGTGTCCATGAGGGCCTTGGAATGGGGCGGTGGCACCGGGACCCTGAAGTACTCTCCTAAGCTTTGGACATGGCTCCCATGCACAGGTTTCCTTGTGGAGACGAGATGAGTTCTGATGGGTGCCTCAGGAAAACCCCTATGCTCGTATTTGAATGAGGCTTTTTAGGAGACATGCCTGTAACCCAAAGCAATGGATCCTATTATGGCCTAGGGTCCTGTCTGGTTCAATCTTCTTCTCTGGGGACATCCATCTATGGTATGAGTGGAGGTCGATTATCAGCTGGTTTCAGACAGCCCTTGTTTGTTCCAGGCGACCTACACTATTGGGATGGCCTCAGGGACTTTGGAGGTTTCTCCTAATTTGTACTATTTTGGACCATGGAATGGGCAGAATTCCCATGGATTGGTAGGCACAGTCCGAATGTGTGGCTCCATGGCCCAGCCTGGTGGGTGTGTGGCCCAAGACTTTGAGGACAGAAGTCTGAAAACACAAACTCAGCTAGGGTTTTGGGACATAGGTATGGCAGGCCCTTTCTACAAACCATGAGAAGAACTCTTCAGATATGAAGAAAGTGCGAGTCTGAGGCGCTTGCTCAGGATTTTGTCTCTGGATTTTGAATCAGCGATGGCCGTGGAATATCGGGGAGGCCTCTTGGGCCATAGACGAATCTACCTCACGGAGGATTTGCCCCGATTCCCAATTGCTTTTCGTCAATCTGTGGGATGGGGGGACTCATTTCAGTTTTGTTACCTCAGGTGTCCCACCAAAAGAGGAATTCCAAAGCCAAGCCGTGGGGAAGACTGAAGGGACAACCCGAACTATGGTTAAAAATTGGGGCCTAGGGGCATGGCAAGCCCAATATGCTATCTCTTCATCCAGCCACTGAGTGGCCTTACTTGAGGACTGGGCTCAGCCTGAGGGTCACAATGTGTGTTTGTGACCAATGTGGCCCGCGAGCATGGGCGGGGCCTCATGGGCCACACTGGTTTCAACTACACTGAACGTTGGACAACATGCCAACCACAAGGTTTCTTGCCATGGGGAAGGAGTTCTGATTTCTGCATCACCTTCAACCCTGGGCAGTGATTGGAGATAAGGTCTAGGTTCTGAAACCTGAAAACCGAGGTTGGGAAGAGATGACGACCTAAGGCCATGGCGGCTCGATGTGCTCAGTGTGCCGACAGCTGTCTGGGAGGGGCCAGGGGGTCCAGGCTCAGGCTGAGTCAGAAAGGGCATTAGTGCCCTGGTCAGCCTATGTATTTGGGGTACAGCCAAGGTCGGTGCAGGTTGATCCTCATTTGGGGTTACTGGGTAGCCCCAGAGGACAATGTTTTTCTTCTGGAGGGCAGGCAGAGTGCTGCATTGTAGTTCTGGATTGCCAAACTGGAGGGCTTGTGGGCCAGTAGTCTGACGACAAAAGTCTGAGAACACAAGCTAGGCTTAGGTTTCTGGGTGAGGCCATGGCCGGCACAATCTACAGACCTGAATCGAGATTTCGTGCATCTGAAGTCAGGGTGAGGATCAGACGATCGCTCAGGCTGGAGTTTCTGTCCCTGATGGCCCCTTCATGAATGGGGGGGCATCACGAGGCCATGGGGATTATCCCTATGGGAGTTGTGTTAAGCTCCAAACTGCAGAGTGTCTTCTGCAGGACAATTGAGACCGGTTGTTTGGCTCCAGGCCAATGATTCTGAGCAGTGTTCTAAGGATGGATGGCTGGGTAGCCCACCTCTATTCCAATTGTCTCCTAGCAACAAGACAGGTTACATCTCCTGGATCTGTGGGGAGCAACCGAGGACGCTGAGTTGAAATGGACACCCCTGGGGATGGGTCCTAACGTGCTTTTGTGTCTATGGAGACCTTGGAATGAAGCAGTGGCACTGGGGCCCTAAGGGGTTCTCCTAAACAGAGGCTTTGACACAGCTCCAACGTGCAAGTTTCCCATGTGTAGATGAGATGTTTTCTGATGGGTGAGTCAAGAAACAGCTATATGCTGCTTTTGAAATCCAGGCCTCTGAGGAGAGATGCCTGGAAACCAAAGCAATGGATCTGATTAGTGTCTAGGGGCCTGTTCTTTCCTTCATACCTCTGGGGACATCTGTCTATGGGTCTGAGTGCAGGTAGGTGCTCAGTTGGGCTCAGATTGCCCCTGTTTTTCTTGGGAAGCAACCACTATTGAGATGGATCAGGGACTTTGGAGGTTTATCCTATTAGAAGGGTTGTGGCCATTGGAATGGGCACACACAATTCCCTGGAGAGGGCAAGTACAGTCCTCAGGTTTGGCTCCAGGGGCCTGAGCCTGTAGGTTGTCTAGGAAAGGGCTGTTTGGACAGTTGTCTGAAAACACAAACTCGGCTTATGTTTCGGGTCATAGGTATGGCAGGACTGATCTACAGACCATGAGGATAACTCTTTGGGATTTGAAAGAAGGGCGAGTGTGAGGCTCCTGCTCAAGTTTTTGTCTCTGGATATCTAGTCACTCATGGTCGTGGAATTTCTGGGTGACTTTATGGGAAATATACGAGTCTTACTCTTTGGTGGTTTGGCCCCGTCTAAAGAGTTTGGGGTCATTCTTGGGCTGGAAGAAGTCCGTTTTTTTTGTTGTTGTTGTTGTTGTTTTCTTTTTTAACCTCAGGTGTCCCACCAAAAGAGGGATTCCAGAGTAGAGCCCTGGGGAGGGGCGACTGGACAATCAGAAATCTGGTTAAATATTGGGGCCTAGGGACATGTCAAGCCCATTATGACATCTAATGGTCCAGCCACTGAGAGGACTTACTAGAGGACAGGACTCATGCTGAGGGTCACAATGCGTGTGTATGTACTCGTCGCACTCAAGAGTGGGCAGGGCCTCAGGGTGAATGCTGGTTTCTCCTACACTGAACGTTGAACAACGTGCCAACCACCAGGGTTCTTGCCGTGGGTAAGGAGGAGTTCTGATTTCTGCATCACACTCACCCCTGGGCAGTGATTGGAGATAAGGTCTCGGTTCTGAAGCCTGAAAACTGAGGTAGGGAAGAGATGATGACCTAAGGCCATGGCGGGTTTTATGTGCTCAGTGTGCGGTCAGCTTTCTGGGTGTTGGTCAGGAGGTCCCGGCTCAGGTTGTGTTCGACAGTGCATTAGTGCCCAGGTTAGACTATATAATTTGGGTAAAGTCGAGTGCTGTGTAGGTTTACCCTCATTTAAGGTGCCTGGGCAGCTCATGAGGCAATAATTTTCTTTTAGAGGGCAGGCAGAGTGCTGCATTGTGGGTCCGGAATTGCCAAACTTGAGGGCTTCGGCGCCAGGAGTGTTAGGACGGAATTCTGAGAAGACAAGCTAGACTTTGGTTTCAGGGCGAGGGCACGGCAGGTTCCCCGGGCAGATCTGAACCAATATCTCATGCATCTGAAGTCAGGGCGAGGATCAGATGTTGGCTCAGGGTGGAGTTTCTGTGGATGACGGCCGCTTCATGAACAGAGCGGAATCTCGAGGCCATTGAGGTTTTCCCATTTTGGGAATTGTGGGATGCCCCCTTCAAGGATTCCTTCTGCGGGACTATTGAGACCTGTTGGACAGCTCCAGGACATCCCATATGGAATGACTCCAGAACACAGTTCGCGGATGGATGCCTGGGAAGCCCGCCTCGCATTCCAATTGTCTCCTAGCAACAAGACAGTTTAGATCTGATGTCTCTCCCGGCGCAACCGGGGTGGCTGAGTTGAAATGGACTTTCCTGAGGATGGGTACTAATGTGTTTTTGTGTCCATGAGGGCCTTGGAATGGGGCGGTGGCACCGGGACCCTGAAGTACTCTCCTAAGCTTTGGACATGGCTCCCATGCACAGGTCTCCTTGTGGAGACGAGATGAGTTCTGATGGGTGCCTCAGGAAAACCCCTATGCTCGTATTTGAATGAGGCTTTTTAGGAGACATGCCTGTAACCCAAAGCAATGGATCCTATTATGGCCTAGGGTCCTGTCTGGTTCAATCTTCTTCTCTGGGGACATCCATCTATGGTATGAGTGGAGGTCGATTATCAGCTGGTGTCAGACAGCTTTTGATTGTTCCGGGCGACCTACACTATTGGGATGGCCTCAGGGACTTTGTAGGTTCCTCTAATTTGTACGAGTTTGGGCCATGGAATGGGCAGAATTCCCATGGATTGGTAGGCACAGTCCTAATGTGTGGCTCCAGGGGCCCAGCCTGGAGGGTGTGTGGCCCAAGACTTTGAGGACAGAAGTCTGAAAACACAAACTCAGCTAGGGTTTGTGGACATAGGTATGGCAGGCCCGATCTACAAACCATGAGAAGAACTCTTCAGGATATGAAGAAAGTGAGAGTCTGAGGCGCTTGCTCAGGCTTTTGTCTCTGGATTTTGAATCAGAGATGGCCGTGGAATGTCGGGGAGGCCTCTTGGGCCATGGACGAATCTTCCTCTCTGAAGATTTGGCCCGATTCCCAATTGCTTTTCTTCAATCTGTGGGATGGGGGGACTCATTTCAGTTTTGTTACCTCAGGTGTCCCACCAAAAGAGGAATTCCAAAGTAAAGCCGTGGGGAAGACTGAAGGGACAACCCGAACTCTGGTTAAAAATTGGGGCCTAGGGGCATGGCACGCCCAATATGCTATCTCTTCATCCAGCCACTGAGTGGCCTTACTTGAGGACTGGGCTCAGCCTGAGGGACACAATGTGTGTTTGTGACCAATGTGGCCCGCCAGCATGGGCGGGGCCTCATGGGCCACACTGGTTTCAACTACACTGAACGTTGGACAACATGCCAACCACAAGGTTTCTTGCCATGGGGAAGGAGTTCTGATTTCTGCATCACCTTCAACCCTGGGCAGTGATTGGAGATAAGGTCTAGGTTCTGAAACCTTAAAACCGAGGTTGGGAAGAGATGACGACCTAAGGCCATGGCGGCTCGATGTGCTCAGTGTGCGGACAGCTGTCCGGGAGGGGCCAGGGGGTCCAGGCTCAGGCTGTGTCAGAAAGGGCATTAGTGCCCTGGTCAGCCTATGTATTTGGGGTACAGCCAAGGTCGGTGAAGGTTGATCCTCATTTGGGGTTACTGGGTAGCCCCAGAGGACAATGTTTTTCTTCTGGAGGGCAGGCAGAGTGCTGCATTTTAGTTCTGGATTGCCAAACTGGAGGGCTTGTGGGCCAGTAGTCTGACGAAAAAGTCTGAGAACACAAGCTAGGCTTAGGTTTCTGGGTGAGGCCATGGCAGGCACAATCTACAGACCTGAATCGAGATCTCGTGCATCTGAAGTCAGGGCGAGAACCAGACGATCGCTCAGGTTGGAGTTTCTGTCCCTGATGGCCCCTTTATGAATGGGGGGGCATCATGAGGCCATGGAGATTTTCCCATTGGGAGTTGTGAGAAGCTCCAAACTGCAGAGTGTCTTCTGCAGGACAATTGAGACCAGTTGTTTGGCTCCATGCCAATGATTCTGAGCAGGGGCCTAAGGATGGATGCCTGGGTAGCCCACCTCTCATTCCAAATGTCTCCTAGCAACAAGACAGGTTAGATCTGGATCTGTGGGGAGCAACCGAGGACGCTGAGTTGAAATGGACACCCCTGGGGATGGGTCCTAACGTGCTTTTGTGTCTATGGAGACCTTGGAATGAAGCGGTGGCACTGGGGCCCTAAAGGGTTCTTAAACAGAGGCTTTGACACAGCTCCAACGTGCAAGTTTCCCATGTGTAGATGAGATGTTTTCTGATGGGTGAGTCAAGAAACAGCTAGATGCTGCTTTTGAAATCCAGGCCTCTGTGGAGAGATGCCTGGAAACCAAAGCAATGGATCTGATTAGTGCCTAGGGCCTGTTCTTTCCTTCATACCTCTGGAGACATCTGTCTATGGGTCTGAGTGCAGGTAGGTGCTCGGTTTGGCTCAGATTGCCCCTATTTTTCCTGGGAAGCCACCACTATTGAGATGGATCAGGGACTTTGGAGGTTTATCCTATTAGAATGTTGTGGCCATTGGAATGGGCACACACAATTTCCTTGGAGAGGGCAAGTACAGTCCTCAGGTTTAGCTCCAGGAGCCTCAGCCTGTAGGTTGTCTACGCCATGGCTGTTTGGACAGTTGTCTGAAAACACAACTCTGCTTATGTTTTGGGTCATAGGTATGGCAGGCCTGATCTACAGACCATGAGGAGAACTCTTCGGGATTTGAAAGAAGGGCGAGAGTGAGGCTCCTGCTCAAGTTTTTGTCTCTGGATATCGTGTCACTCATGGTCGTGGAATTTCTGGGTGACTTCATGGGAAATGGACGAGTCTTACTCTCTGGTGGTTTGGCCCTGTCCAAAGAGTTTGGGGTCATTCTGTGGGCTGGAAGAAGTCCGTTT